>NC_091439.1:11454714-12185609 GCF_964237555.1 Oryctolagus cuniculus | reverse complement strand
AAACTTTCAACAAATCTATCCTTTCTTCTTTCAAATTCAAACTCTATTTTTTCCCTCCAACATAAAATAGAATGTGTTTATAAACTTAAATTTTCTAAGAAAAAGCCAATGGAAAATTATAGTTTCATGTTATTACCTAACCTGTCAAAAAATATCACAAAACATCAAATATATACCTTAGCAACAGACAGAGTCTTCAAAAAGACATGGAAACAAAGATGCTGTTTGGTCTAATTTTGTTTTAGTAAGACTGTATGTTGCAAGGCAAAAAAAAAATTGCCTTTTCAGATGTTTCCTCAATATAAAACATAAGTAACTACTAAAGACAAATTTTACTAAAACATATTCTATAATAAAAATTTAGTATTCATTCTTTATAACTACCTCATAAACAACTTAATACCTTTGTCTTGGTATCAGCCATATGAATAGACCATCAAAAGAGTAAGGTTGATTGGAATATATCCATTTTCAAAAGAGCTTTAACAGTTAGTTCAACATTAAACTCAAGAAATACTTTATCAAGGCTGGAAGGAAAACGTAAAATGAAGAGAATAGCTTCGCTTGTCTCTCTGTCCCTCCACACCCTCTGGTGGAAGTGCCAAACACAGTAAAATTGTCAAAAGGCAGAGGCAGAGGGAGGGGGATGGATGAGGAAAATCACACAGAGAAGCAGTGGCCGGAGATAGCTTGCTTTTCTATTTTGTATCATCTTCCCATTTTTTAATATGTGCAATTATCCTAACTTCTACATTTCAAAAAGAATACTTGAAAAAATGCTTCCCACAAGTGAAATAAAAATAAACTACTCCTCTGAAAAAGGAGATGCATTCTGCCACAATGTTTAAAATTAAAAAAACTTATGTCTGATAAATGTTCATTTTATTACATCTGATAAAACAAAAATAACTCAAAATATTTTGAGAAGAAAGAATGCCATTGACCATGGAGTTCTTATAGTTTCTATGGCTAACTTTCAGTTACTTGAAGAAATGACAATTATGTTTTTAAAAGACCAAAGAAAGCTCTTAAGACACCTTTGTCATTTAAATTGTAAATTACTGCATTCTAAGTGACATCTAAAGCCATTTTTAATTGGCTGGGTAATAGATATTGTGCCTAAGTTAGCCTAATTAGCGTGAGACTGGGAAAAGTTTTACACTGATGCAAAATCCAAAAATGATGGACTGAAGCAGGAAACAAAACTACAATTGTATTTAGTTGTTATGGAAACTATTCTTCTAGTGTAGAAATGTATGTGGTAGAAAAAAATAGGATCTACCAGACCAATAATGGCTACACATTAATCTCATGAAACTTAGCTAGTAATCGTGAGATTTATTTCACTGCTAATAAATTTATCTCCAATCTCACATATATAAATATTCACTCTAGAATAGCTGTTGCTATAGTAACAAAATACATTTGCTCACATTCCTATTTTATGTGGTACTTTTGAAAATTTCTTAAAAACTATGGTTTTAAAATTCTGTCCACAGGAGAAAATTCTGCTCGTGTCTTGCTTCAACATTTCAGCAACAAAATACAAACTATAGTAGTAGCCCTTCTTTTCTTAAAGTAATGTATTTCTCAATTTTCATTAATCTTAAAATATGTGAGAACAGTCAAAAGTACTAGTAGCATTCTTAGTCTATGAGAATGAACTGAAAGAAATGCTTTCAGAATCAACTCTTTAAAAAGCATGAGAATAGCGACAGAATCCATTATATTTAATATTACCTTGTATATTCTGAGACCTTGCATGGTTTCTTTCCCAGTGAAAAAGAACGAACCTCAGAACCATGGTCCAACTTTCTTTTCATCTAGAAGATAAAACCAAAAAAAAAAAAAAAAAAGATAGAGATACTTCTTTTAAAAATCACCTGTCAACTATCAAATCTTGAGTTAATATTTTAATTTTTGAATTTTCATATACCTACAATGGTAATTCGGCAGTTAATTAACATAGAAAATGAAGTTTCATAGTTTCTTCTATTTGTTCCACTTTGCTTTACTCTTAACAAACTGAAAGGAGTAATATTTTGTATAGAAGAGCAGTGTATTGTGATTAAAAAATTGACAGTCATCATCTATATTCTTTGAGAGTAATTTATCTTTCAAGTTTTCCAGTCTAATGACCAGCATGAAGAAAAATCTCATATTAGTCCATATAGAAAAACAGCATATTTAACATGCCTTTCTCATCAATCTTCCTTTTTAAAAAGCATGTTTTAAGAAAGATAAACAAAATTCAAAACTTCAAAATCAGCTATGCGTAGAAGTAACTAACTGAATTTTAAGTACCAGTATCATAAAAGGACAAGGAAAGTAGTGTAAACACAATAATCTTGAATAGCGATTATAAGGCATAAAGTAATTAATATGGGCAAAAAATGATAGCTTAAAAAAAAGCAAACCCTCAATAAGAGAGAAATACTGAAGACGGCATAATACAGCTGGGGGGGTCATCAATTGATATGCGCACAGAATAAAGCTCTATTGGCAGACTCATTTAGGACAAAATATTCTACCTTGAAAAGCAATAACAAAGATAAAAAGACTGAGGCATGCTTCTTTGTAACAACTCCTACATTTTTAAGGTGTTTCATTATGTCATGTTATACTACAAATATATTCAGAAATATGCTTTGCCCACATCAAAATAGAAGTATTTATTTATTTATTTATTTGACTTCATGAGCAGTTAACTGAGGCCATCTCACTGCACGTTTACTTTGAAACTAAAAAATAAGATCTGGCAAGATTCAACTTTTTCCATTTCTGCAATCCCTTTCAGATGTGCACCCTCTAATTAGTTACTGTGTAACTGCAAGTTGTGGGGGGCCATCCCGGAGTGAAAGGTCTCCTCATTTCTGTAACAAGCTGAGAAGCCTTGCTTTGCAGCAGCCTTATTCTCCTACCTACTGCCTCCCATGGGAGCACCATAACGCAGCATGATACAATATACATACTAAAGAGGATCACAGGGACTCTCAAAAATCTCTCAGAACAACACTGGATGACAGGGACTATTTTTACCACCAGGAAGACAGTCTTCCAAAATACAGGGATGATTCAAGATATCAGGGGTAGAGGTGCGGGTACAACCAGTCCATCTACAGCCTACACCTCACTTCAAGAAATACCTACTGGATAGCAATGAAATTGGTCTGGCTTCTTCCCTTCCGAAGTTTCTGCACTCATTACAGGGTTTGAAAGCGATTCCTCTCAAAACCCATTATTTTATTTCTCCACATATTTTTATTAAAAAGGAAACGTAAATAGAGACGCTGTACTGTGCAGGTAGCCACGTGCCCCCACGTATGTAGTTCATAGACACCCATGCAGATACACAGGCACACACGCAAATGAATCCATCAGGGAGGGCAGTCAGCACAGATGACCTTAAAGCCAAGTTCTCTGATAACTTTCACAGGTTATTTTCACAATTATTATGAGGAACTTTAATATTCATTCTAATTGAGTTCATAATACTGGCTTTCAGAACTTCCCAGGACATCTTATATATACATTGCTGAGAATGCCATCTGCCACTGAAAGCAAACTTTATTTCCATCTTAGAAACCCTTCAACGACTAAAAATGCCCAAAAATGTGTAACAAGGAAACCACCAGAAAAGGACTGGATTTTATAGTAGTTTATAAAGCATCTTCTACAGTACTATAGAAGTCTTTTAAATATTTGATTGTTTTATTGAAAAAACTGACTTTAGAACCAAAGATTAATTCTGCAATTTTTTTAATGAGGTACAGAAAATAAATATAGCTTCTTTCAATATAAATCCTAAATACTGTACAGATTCTATACTTTAAGAGTCATCTAAGCAAAAAGAAAAAAAAAAAAACTACGCATATATGGTACAGAAAAACTGACGGCACAGCTTCAGGAAAGGCAAGTCAGGATAGAGTATTTCCAGGTCAGCATTGAAGGGAGCCACATTTCTGAAGTCGGAATACGTTTTTAGTGGCAAATTCACAGGCTAAAATACACATTTTAAATCCAACGCTCTCTGCAGCTCCCACTGTCTTTCCATTATTTGCTTACATTCATGATATAAAACAGAATACCAGACACCCAGCCACCCACCAAAATTAGAGGATACTGCAGCCATCTCTGACGATACAGATTCTCCTCTCAGGCAGGCACACACACGCACAATCACACAGCACGGGAAGAAAACAGCTTACTTACTTTGTAAAAAATCATTTTTAACGTGCCGTAGAAACCCATATTTTCTGTATTTTTCCCCTTGAGCGGTTCTGTGCCCCCGTGTGTCCGGCTGCTTGGCAGTCTCTGGCAATATAAACCTTTTTCAGGCAGGTATGTCACAGATTCTAATGTGGACATGCTCGGGCTCGTCAGAAAAGGAAGATTAGGGAGCAGAACCGGCAGCAAAACTCCACAGTAAATGCAGCTCAGTATCCAACCGCTTCTCGGGACACACATACATACATGCGGAGAACTCGAGGGAATAATGAGAGGCAGCGCAGGAGATTATTGGAGGAGACGATGCCCCGTCAAAGCCTTGACTGAACAGATTCCTCCCTCAGCAGCACAGGGATCAGATTACATCTTCCCTTGAACACAGAATGGTGCAGTCCAGGATTCAGCAATGCAGACTGCACATCAATTATATGGTGATCCGCTCCGGGGAACCCGTACGCACACGGCGCACCGAACACAGGGAGGGGATGTGGGCAGCCGAGCAGACCGCCCCCGCACCACAGCCCCCCCTCCCCCTGCAAACTTTCCCGAGATCGTTTCTGCATTTTGGAAAACGTGCATTTTTGAAGAGTTTTAAATAGCAAGTAACAGTACCACAAACAAGTCCTTTCAGAAACATTTTGAAAATGGAATATATTTACATATAGTCTCCCCCCCGCCCAAACACACACCCCAAAGCAAAGCAAAGCAAGCTATTTGCACTAACTGTCCCCCCACTGTAGTCCTGGTGCAGACTGGTCAGATTTTGCAAGTAGCTTGGATGGTACAAAATGGGCATTCCCGAAGGGAGAAATTCAATGTTCTTTGGGGGGAACTGACAAGTACGCCAGTCTGGACCATATAGTAACTGCAAAAATTATGTAATGTTAAGTTATATTTCAACCTGCGTATTTCTTTCAGTATGATTTAGAGGAAATATTCCCCATGCTTTCCCATTTCATTATTTTAAAATGTCGTTTTCAAGAAAATCACCACACACTTCATCAATCCTTAGCGATGACTACAATATTTTTTGAAGGTAAACAAACCAGCACTACCCAATACATTTGTATGAAGTTTGGCTGAAAGGTTGTTTTCCCCAAAGGGAACAAAAGCTGAGCCCTTGTTTGTTCGCTTTACCGTAAGCAGGAGGTACCGGACTTCCTCCTCCAAAATTATTTCGATATTGTGTATTGCTTATCATTAAAAAGGCATTTAAACACGGAAAGAAAGGTACCAAAGTTTGCCTGAAGGCAACATTTTTCTGAGAATGACTATTACACAAATTTAGATATTTCATCTTGCAGCGTGGTCTACAACTAGCTTCAGAGGCAACTGTAAGATTCCTTGGACTAGAAAGGCCCCTTATTAAGGGCCTAGTTAATGAACTCCTACCATCCCTTATTAAGGGTATTACAAGTAAACTGGGCCTACAGTTATTTAAAGTACTTAGAAAGTTTCATCAGAAAAAAAAATTCTATTTGAACTTATTCATTTTGATGCTCTGTGTTTGCTGGGAAATGCCTTTCTTCAGTAAAATGATTCCAAATTCTGCATAAAACAGTATCACAATTTTACAAAGAAATGTTTACCTTTCTAACTGAGATATTAAGTACATGTAATGTCTTTTACTTTAAAATAAATGAAAATAAGATCATGTAAAATTTTCTGAAGATGTACATCTTGAGTCTTCTCTCAATATCATATTCTACTGTCTATTCTCTTTTAAATGATCAACTATCTGCCTTATAAAATAATTCTTTCCCTCAGAAACAATACCCACATGTACCAAGCAGGTAACTTTTTAAGATAATCAATTAGCTCACTTCATTAAATTGAAATCTCTTACTCTGCAAAGAATCTGATGGTTAGGAATGGACCCATAAATCCTTTTATTTGAGGCTGCAGAACAATCATGATTTAGCAGAGAAAAGAGCAACTTTTCCTTTCTGTTCTGGGCTATCTAAAGAGAAGAGTGGTAAAACAAACACCTGAAATTTCCTCTAGAGTTTGTCAGTGATAATGAGCTTGTCATCACACAAGCAGAATACCAGTGACTTCACAGTGTATATTTTAACTTCAACTGAAATCATGCCTTATACCTCTAGCTGGACAATCTTTTCAAGTTAGTTAAGTCTCCTCAGTTAAGAACACAGACCAACTTTAATAAAGTAGAGGCTACTGTCTCAAAACCTAGGATGTTTAAAGAAAACATCTCTTGATTTTTATATAGTCAAAGGAATGCTCTATTGATTATATGGCTCCTACTTATGGCTATAAAGCTACAAAAAATCTGTTCCCCAAATAGCTTTATGTATTCATGTTTTATTTTTGAATAGGTAAAACATTTACATGGTTGAAAAATCAAAGTGATACATAAAAAATATGTCTTCAGAAGTCCTTATCCCACCACACATCTTCTATCTACCATGGTTCCCATTTTGGAATGACTTTTTTTAACTTATTCATCTGTAAGTTAAGAAACACATACTGCATGTTTGTAAGTACTAAAAAAGACCTTCCTTAAGTATTTAAATGATTCTCTCTAATATCTTGTTTACAATGTTAATTTGAGCTGTGAAGAAAGAATTTGCCAAGCCTCTAACTGGATTTCAATAGAATAAAAACGACTTTCAACATTCTCTGAAGAACTGTTAGTGAAAATTATGATCAGATTATGGTCATCATAACCTATGTATGAACAACTTAAATGAAGTTCTTCTCACATTCCTGGTTTCTGGGCAACCTTGGCTAAAATACAAATGTTTAAAACTTTATTCAGATTTAACTGTAGTAAATATGATTTTGCGAGCTGTATCTATCTACTATACCTTGTGATAGAAACACTGTAAATCTTAGATGAGTCCATAACCTATGTTAGGTCAATTTATCTGAAAAAGCAATATTTTACAACTTATGCTACATAAGTTCACTCACTGAAAAGAAAGTCAATCAACGATTACTAAGAAAATACTTAGGTTATTCATCCAAATTTTTAGAAACTCAATATATTAATGTTTTCATTGTAATAAATTAAATTTCCATGTAATTTCAGATATACAATAACTCTTCCTGTTATATAAAAATTATTTATTTTATTGACTCACAGTCTATAAACATTACTGAAATCAATTAGGGCAAGAGAAATAACCAGCAATGATATCCTGGAATACAGTCCAACTGCTAACTCAATACAATGCTCATCTCATCACAACTCCATTGAGCTAGAGGGTAAGAAAGGATGAGAGCAGTAACGTGAGAAAAAAAACTCACAAAGATATGATGGTATCTGCTTCAGAGTAGGAGCTTTTAGGGAATAATGGCAGCAAAATGATTAACCTGTGCGCTATTGTAAGAGAAACAGCTCTTTCTGAACAAATGCTTAGGATGATTAAATTTGTTAGATGGGCAAGTTGAGGTTATGGATGAAAGCAAGATAATCTAAGCACAAATAGCGAGAAAAATACACACAGCCTTCAAGGAATCATGTATCTTCAGAGATGTATATATCTTTATACGTGGTGTTAACACAAGGAAAAAGCAAGAGTGCTTTCTGTTACCTCAAGAGCAATATATATGCATGTATAAAATTGCACTTATCATAGTCTGTTGTTATATGTTTTCCCCCTATTCTACATGAAAGTTCACATTTTAATCAACTTTATCGATGGCATATAGGAAATGCTACTAACAAATAATTAGTACTTTAAAACAATTGGCCATATAAGTCAAGAGTAGCAACCAAAGCATTATTTTTCTAAGTATAAAAACATATTTAGTATTAAAAAATGATCTATTGTGTTATAATTAGTTGATGACACTATGAATGCCACTGGTTCATTACCTTGCTAACATTTAAAAATATATTTCCATTTTATAATAGTAGGAACATGTTTATATTCCTATGTCAATGACTTTATTATCCTCATGACAACATTCTTTACACTGGAAGGGAGAAGGAAACCACCTACCATAATTAGCTGTCTTCCCTTGAGCACAGAATTCAGATTAGAGATGAGTTCAAGATTTCAACATCAAAGAAAGGAATGTGAAGCATGTTGGTGCTGAAACAATCTTTTTGAAACCTCACTAACTCACTGTCATTAACTTTTTGAAACATGAAATTTTATTAAAAGGTTTGTAACTAAAACTGGCAAGTTAATACAGATTCTATTGTAAGTATTATCAATTAAAATAGTATGTGTGCCCAGTATCTATTTTTCACGGCAGCTCTGATCATTAATCTATTTTCTACATTTACTCATTCTTAAGCATTTCTTTAGCACCCACTGTGTGTCAGGCACAGAATAGTATGCAATTAAGGTATTTTTTTAATCTTCCACCACTGCCTTTCTAGTCACTTAAGACACAGAAGAGGGTAATATACACATAGAGACATCTGACTACCAGAAGTCACACTGAAATCAAGTCTAAAGAATCTTGAGAATGTGTAAAATCAAAAAACAAAGCAGACCATAGTTTGACAATACCACCTAGTAAACAAATATTATGATACTAATGAAATGAGAAAAAAAATCCTTAATTAGAGGGGAATGTTTATAGTAATATGCAAAATCTTACCCCTCAGTAAATCAAACTTCAAATCAAAATATCATAGCTCACACTGTTCATCAAATTTTTCAGATTAAATATGAAAGTTTAAGCTACTTAAAACTCCCCTAACAAATAGCCCCTGGTGATTTGAGATACATTTACAAGGGTAACACAAAAAGTTTTTTCACCCTTTCAGGTTGGGCCAAATTGATAAAATGCACATATGTATGTGTCTACAATTATAAAAAATACATACATACAATAGTACCAGTTGTAAGTGTGACATCACAGCCACAGAAAAAACAATGTAGATCAAAGTTCTGCTTATTTGCTGTCCTAAAATTTTTATTGCTATTGTAGAGCTGTCAGAGACTTAAATACTAAGTCGACGTTCTTTTCAGTACTTTTTTTTCTTGAAAAGTATCATTTATTATTTTATTTATGAGAGAGGAGGGAGGGAGGAGGGGAGAGAGAGAAAGCTGGAGAGAGAGAGAGATCAATCCCATCTGCTTGGACTCCGACATACTTGCAATGGCTGGGCTAGACAGGAGCTGGGAATGCAATCCAGGTATCCGACTTGGGTAGGAGGGACCCGACTATAACTTCTGAGTCCCAGAGTCAGCATTTGGCAGGGAGCTGGAGTCAGGAGCCAGGGCCAGGTAGCATACAGGCATTCCAATGTGAGATGCAGGCACACTGTCCTCAACACACTGTCCCATGTTTATATTACCTCAGAGACAGTCAACATCAATGCAATAATCTGACAACAAAGTAAGGAAGGCTCCATGATGCTTATCCCAATTTATCTAGAAAGAGTATATTCTTTACATTTCATGCTTCAATTCCAAAATAAACTACGAGTATCCTGAATTCATACCCAAAATTTCTTCTCAAAATTTTATTCTAAATTTCTTATGCTAATACCTTAAACAAAGAAAGGAAAACACCAATGGAAAATATTAAGTTGACATCAAGAAAACAACAAATATGACCCAGGAAAATAATGACAGAGAAAATAATGATACCAATTTTCCCTCACTAAGACCTAGAACCCTATTTGCTCTTTTACTTTCTTGACCCAATTCTATATTCACTGCACTGTTCATGATGCTCAACTATATTTACCTGATTTTAAAAAAAAACTTCCCATAGGTATGGCACACCAATCTTGTTCCATTTCAAGGATTGTTTAAAATGATGGAATTAATTTTTGTAAATTAGCTATCTGTCATGACAAACTTGGGAAAAGAGCTAAAGGCTAAGAAATAACAAAAGTAGCATTCACTGAATCAACAAAAAACATGAACAGCAGAGAGCCACAGAGTGATACTGGCAGTCATGTAATCTAATTCCCCTATGCTTGTAGAATGAAGAAGAGCTTGAAAATAGAAAACTGGTTGAAATCATTAGAGTGTAATCTCAGTCAGTTACTTGACCTTTATGAGTTTCAGTCTTCTCTTCTGTTTAAAACAGTGAAGGTAGTATCACCAATCCTACCCACCTAACCTACAGAGTCAGTGTATAACAAATACGCTATGAATCAGAGCTGTCATTGACAGCTGAGAAAGGGGAGGCAGAGAATCCAGCATCTTGCTCAGAGTCATACAACGAGCTACATTTAGAACCTTGGTCCCTGGTCCCCAAGTACAAGACTTCTTACTGATTTCCATTAGCGGAAAAAAGTATTAAATTTTGCAAATAACAATTATATATGTAAACTACAAATACATCTTGATTATTCAGTTCATGGAATGATTTAGGTCCATCAAGTCATGTTTCTCTTGGATGTAAATCTTAGGCAAAGGCATGGTGATGGGGAAAAATTATAAAAACAGAAAATTTTCAGTTAAAAAAAAAAAACAGTCAACCAAGAAATACTCACCTGTTAATTTCCAGTATCTACAAAATGATACTAAGGACAAACAAAAACATTACAATAACCTTCTTCCCCCGAGATACTTAACAGCCAGCTGGTAAGACAAGAAACTATTAGAGAGCAATATTAGACTACATATCAATTACAAAATTGGAGGGGAGGAGAGGAGAAAATGGAGAAATTATCTAATAGTCTGAGAGGTTCTAATAAAAGCAATGGTCTTGTTTCTGAACTTAAAAGATAAAAGTTGGTAGGTGTTAAGAAGGAAAAGGAAATTACCACCTGAGGACCCAGATACACTCTTCTGTGGAAATTATCATTCACTTGTAGGATTAGTAACATCTATACTCGGAAGGTTTCTAGGAGTCAGGGGCCTCATAAGGTTCATTAGGGGATAGCCTCTTTGGTGCCTTATCTCCTCATTCAAACATTTAATGCTAGAGTTAAAATGTTCTTTAACTTATTAGTAATGGTTTCTTCCAAAGTGCTTCTTGTCATGACTCATCCTTCCATTTTAGGGCTATATGTGTCTTTCTGAATAAGAACTTTATGATATTGTTGACTTTTTATTTTAGCTATAAACATTGACTAATAAGGGTCTTTCTGTTCCAACAGGCACTTATACCAGAAAACGTATATAAAGGAGAGTGTGAGAACAATGCTGAAAGATCTCTTAAATAGTCATTAAAATCTTATATGCTCCCAGAAAAACTTGATAAAAGACAATAAAAAATGTAACTCAGGGCAGTAGGTGGCTGCATGATTCATTCATTGGTTCTCACTGGCTTGTGCCCAGTGGAACATCCACCGTTCAAAAATAGATGGCCAGCTTGGAAATTTTTCACCTGTTCTACCCCAAGTTATTTATCTCCACATCTCCACCCTCTGGCTCCCAGACTCAAAGCCACCTTGTAAGAAATGGGCTTCATTACAGAGAATTTGGAAAGCACAAAAACTGTTCACCAACTACAGAACAAAGGGAAGGGTTTATACAGTAACTCTACTTTCTAACTTTATAGTAACTAGAAGATCCCTGAGATTCAATAACACAACAAAAAGTATGGTTTTTTGGAAAACAAAACAAACCAAACACAGAAGAAAAGCCTATATAATTTATGCAAATGTTAACAGTGGCCATCTAAATGCCTACAAGAGAGATTTTCCCTCTTTTCTCATATCTGTCAATGAACAAGTATTACATGCATAACCTTTTGACCATCTACTACCTGCTAAGAATTCTACTAGGCACTAGGTATAACGTGGGAACAATGCAAGGGAGTTTTCTGCTCTCGTCCAGTCTATATTCTGGAGAAGGAGTTAAGACACATATGTAAACATGTAAAAATGAATAATACAATTTTACATAATTCTAAGTTCTAAGAGAAAAATAAAACCAATTGCCATGAAAGAAGTGAGTAGCTCGGGTAGTGGAGAAGTGTGGTTTTTTGAATGGCATCACCCAGGAGACAACTTTTAAGACAAAACGACAGAGTACAGTATGAAATCAGCAAGAATAAAGCCAGGCCAGCTAGGGTGAGGCAAATGATGAAAATGAAGTCGGAGAAGAAAACATGATAGATTATGCAGGGACTTGCAGGCAATGGTCAAGAGTTTGCAATGTGAAGTCATTACAGGATTTCTAGAATAGCAAGTTCATTTAATGTAACTTATCTGTATACTCTTGGCCCCTTTATTTTAAAAAATATTTACAAAATCAAAGGCCACTCACCAAGTAATTCTCATTTGCTGGAATCAGAGATAAAGGGAAAGGAATACAAAAGAGTATTAGAAGTTTTTTTTTTTTTTAAACTTCTGTATAGCAATTGCTCTTCCATTTCTCTCATTACTTGTCACCTCAAGATTATCTCTCAAACTCAGTACTTATCCCCAAAAGAGCCCTAAACTTGGAAGAGGAAGAGGAATGGAATACAGTAGGCAATGCTTAGTGTGTTCATGTAAAAGCAACATTTTTTTTTTTTTTTGACAGGTAGAGTGGATAGTGAAAGAGAGACAGAGAGAAACGTCTTCCTTTTTGCCGTTGGTTCACCCTCCAATGGCCACCACAGCTGGCGTGCTGCGGCCGGCGCACTGCACTGATCCGAAGGCAGGAGCCAGGTGCTTCTCCTGGTCTCCCATGGGGTGCAGGGCCCAAGCACCTGGGCCATCCTCCACTGCACTCCCTGGCCACAGCAGTGAGCTGGCCTGGAAGAGGGGCAACCGGGAAAGAACCCAGCGCCCCAACCGGGACTAGAACCCGGTGTGCCGGTGCCGCTAGGTGGAGGATTAGCCTATTGAACCGTGGCGCCGGCCAAAAGCAACATTCTAAGCTCTTTCTATCTAGTAACTCAATTCTATGAGAAGCAGCACCCATCATCCTCTATATCTACATTCTTGCTCTTCCATTTTCTATGTTCTCACCTTATTTTTTGACAAGTTACTCTTTGAGAGACAGAAAGGGAGAGAGAGTTGGTTCAAATCTCTATAGACTGTCAATGTTACTGCCAACCTTATTTCAGCAAATGTACATTATGATGAAAGATGTGGTTACTTGTAGTTAGTGGAGATGAAATAACACTTTATAAACTGCTTCTCTCTGAACATAAAAGAATCCAGAATATAAATATAAATCTCAAAGTTGAAAAGAAGTCTTCAGCCAAAGTTTTGTCCTACCTTTATATAACCTCACCAACACAATGTCACCTGGGATCTGTATCTGTCCATCTCAAGTCTGTAATCTTTTATTTGTTGGCTTGCTAATGTTGATAATCAGGCTGGTACATACATATAGTCTAGATTCAAATTTACTTACTAATTTTGTAAAAAGTACAGTCCTCTCTTCTCATCTCAAGCTACTACTAATCATCTCAATACTACTAATTTACCGGAATTCAAAATGACAACAGACTACTTTAAACATTTAAAACCTAGTTATGGGGGCCAGTGCTATGACATACCAGGTAAAGCTACCACCTGTGGTGCTGGCATGCCATATGGGCTTCCAGTTTGAGTCCCAGCTACTCCTCTTCTAGTCCAGCTCTCTGCTATGGCCTGGGAAAGCAGCAGAAGATGGCCCGAGTCCTTGGGTCCCTGCACCCACAACCCAGAAGAAGCTCCTGGCTCCTGGCTTCAGGCCACCCCAGCTCTGGCTGTTGCAGCCATCTGGGGATTGAACCAACAGATGAAGACCTCTCTCTCTCTCTGCTTCTGCCTTTCTGTAACTCTTTCAAAAAAACAAATATATTTTTAAAAAGACTAGTTATGAATAAAAGTAGGTGGATTCAAAACGCATTTCACTTAAAAACATTTACTGAGGACCTATTCTGTTAAAAATGACACCAGATTCTTAACTCTAGAAGGTGTCTATCAGTGATCTTTAATCAATTCTTTACTTATTTCAGAATAGCTTACTTGCTTTTTAAGTACTCAAGTGTTTGATGTACCTGTCAAGTGGGCAGGGAAGAACCTAGTAATCATGCCCCACTATATTTAAAAAGGAGGATTCTAAATATTCATTTTAAAAACATCAATTTACATTTTAAAGCAACGACTTTATATGTAATTGAACAAAACTGCATTCTTTGATTTGAAAAAAAATGAAGAATTCTATGACTAACACACTGCTCACATGAACTCTCTACCTTTTCATGAGAGTCCAAGACTAAAGATCCAGTAAATAAAATCTGGGTACAAAGAAATACACGGCTCATGAAAAGGGCTGACATAATTTTGCCTGTTATGAAAATATTTTCAAAATAATTGGTACCCTGAAAAGGTATCTAATGTCTTTTACTTTCAGGGCCCTGTAAGACTGATGGTTAGGAAGCACTATGATTCCTTCACAAAATTACTATAAGAGAAATGCTTTATAAATTCATTTTATTTGTTTACAATGTCTTATAATTTGTCCCAAAATACTTATTTTGTAAACACTGAAAGCTTCCAACTGTTTAAAAATTAACTCTGAACGTTTGTTGTATTTGTTCTATGACTTTAAAAGGTTCTCTATGTAGGATCAGTATCATGAGTTTCCTCCCAGTTGTGTGAAGGCGCAGTATGTGATAACTACTAATGCATGTGCATTACAACTTAATTAAGAACTGCCCCGGATCTGAACAAGTGCACAGAGTTGGTCTGCTGTGAAGTGCTACATGGTTCTTTGAGAAAAATTTTAAAAATAAAAAAAAAAATTGTTTCTAGATTGAGGTTTATGAGTCAATGTATGTTTAGGATTCTTTTTTTTTTTCTTTTTCTTTTTTGACAGGCAGAATGGACAGTGAGAGAGACAGAGAGAAAGGGCTTCCTTTGCCGTTGGTTCACCCTCCAATGGCCGCCGCAGCCGGCGCGCTGCGGCCAGCGCACCGCGCTGATCCGAAGGCAGGAGCCAGGTGCTTATCCTGGTCTCCCAACGGGTGCAGGGCCCAAGCATTTGGGCCATCCTCCACTGCACTCCCTGGCCACAGCAGAGAGCTGGCCTGGAAGAGGCACAACTGGGACAGAATCCGGTGCCCCGACTGGGACTAGAACCCGGTGTGCCGGCGCCGCAAGGCGGAGGATTAGCCTAGTGAGCCACGGCGCCGGCCTAGGATTCTGTAACATGAGGAAAAAAAAAAAAAAAAAAACACTCTGGGAGAAATAATTTAAATCTAGACTAAAGAATAAAATTCAAAGTTATCATAATAATGTTGAACTTTAGTGTTATCTTACAATTTATATTTTGTTAGCTTTTGAGATAAAGACATATATATAAGCATACTTTTTTTTAAAAAGTTCTTTCTTCAAAGTCATTGTATCAAGAAAGAACAGATTTCAAGATATGGTAAATGAAGACATGTTTAATATGATTATAATATAAACATCAAAGATTAAAATTAAATAGCATTTTCTAAGATATTATTATTCAGCTGGCTTTTATTATACAACTGCAATAAACATATTTTGTTAAACCAAGATGTAATTTACTTTCTACCAATCAATCTATTTCAAAGACTATAACTTTGTGAAATTCACTATGTTTTTATACAGATATCATAGGAAAAGGTAATTACAATTTATGGTGATCCTGTAACCCCAAATTCTATTATAATATTATCATTCTCATCCAAATGAATGCTCTGAGTCATATAATGGTTCTCTTGGTTCTAAACAATGAAGCAAGACAGGGGCAAACTAAGCATTTGAGAAAAATTCAGGTTGGGGTTACTGAAATCCAGGCACTAGGCAAAAAAAGATGCACAAATGAGCAAGGCGGAGTCTCCATTCTGGAAGAACTCCCAAATCAGGAGGAAGGCCTGACAAGTCAACGAAATATGACAAATCGATGTAACTGACAGATGAACCAGCTCAGTTTACATGACAAGACGCAGAGCCAGAAATGAGGAGGAAAAAGTTTTTTTTTTTTGAAATGTACATAGCAAAAAGAATAAAGACTGAAAGTTCTCAGTGCCAACTATCAAAGATGCTGTAAAACTTTATTGAAGTTTGAATAAGAGCTCCATTTTCAAAATTGTTTACTTATTTTTATAGGGGTGGGGTGGGGAACAAGCTATTCCATCTACTGGTTTGCTCCTTAGACATCCGCAACAGCTGAGGCAGGGCCAGTTCCAAAGCCAGGAACTCTGTCCAGATGGCCCATATACATGGCACGGAGCCAAGAATTTGAGCCATCATGTGCTGCCTCTCAAGGGTGCACACAAGCAGGAAGCTGGATAGGAAGCAGGGGCGGGACTCAATCCCAGGCATTCTGATGTGAGATGCAGCTTAACCTGCTATGCTCCAATGCCTGCCCAGCAACTCCTTCTAAAAAAGATGCTCTCTTAGGACTAAGATTCCATTAGTACCTTTTCAAAAACTTTACTGGTAGTTATTTTTAACTGTACTCCATCACTGTGGTTATGTGAATGTGAAAAATATGCAAGGAATAATTTTAACTATAGATACAATTCTAGGCATACTATTCAACTTAAACCTTCAACACAGTCAACATTATTCACAGATTTCCAAATATTTGGTTTATCTCTTCTAATAAATATTCTAATATTACACATTAAAAGTGGACAATGTTATTACATCGCCCCAAAGTATATGCACTTTCGTATGTACACACAATCTGGGAGTTTTAAGTAAACACAATTCAAGATTATGATACAAGTTGATAAGAGACACTAGCTAATAGTATTAATACTTTTTAAATTATATTACAGAGAAACAAAATATAGGAACACAAAAATTTTTGCAGGAGGTTGTGGCTTGTCATTTATTACTTTTTTTGCATTGGAGTTAATTTATATTCTAAAAAGGTCTACAAAAAGCTGAACAACCTCTCAAGCTCTGAATACATGGCATTGACCTCAGACTTTCTCAGAATGATTTTAATGCATTCTGTTATTAGTAAAACCTGTTCAAACACATGCCCCATCTGCCAGCACCCCATCTGCAAGAGAGCTTCTGATTCTTGTAGACAGTACAACTTCTGCCTGCTCCCTTCTCTTCTCTCCGTACCAGCTGTATGGTAATGAGTATGAGCAGCTGAAAATTACTGCACGATCACAAAGCTAATATGAAATCGGCAGAACAACACTTCTCAATGAAACAGTTGCCGCAGGAACACGGCTGATAAACTATAGAAACAGGGGTGGGTGGAGGCAGAATTGTATTTGTGTGGAGCGCCTGTGTGTGTGAGTATATATGTACATGTGTTAAGTGTGGGGTTTCCATGTAACTGAGAAACGGAAAGAACCAAGAGCAGCACAGGGGACCAAACAAAAAAGATCTAAATTTCCAAGTACTTTTGTTAAAATCTGTGAATCTTAAATTATTATTGATATTATCTTAAATATTATCTCATTTTATATATATTTCTCAAGTTTTATATAGTAATGATATACTGGTACCATTTTGACATGACAGTTTTCAAAGATGTTAATGAGTATGTCCCACTTTGCAGTTATCAAACTTCAGGGGCTTTATGGAAAGAAATAGTGTCAGAACTTAATGGAAGCTCTATATTAGGCACTTTAGCAACTAAAATCATACACGAATCAATAAACTCTGCATTCCTAATTCTTATACAGCACTATTTAAAATTCTAATTTAATGGCACTTGCAACCAACATATTTATCCTGAGTATCTGAGAATCTCCAAACAAAATACCAAGATGGCACGTCTCATTTCTTCATTTAAGAAGACAGAATGGGGTTAATTTTAAATACGTGGTAGTCACCCGGAATACATTTTCATATTGTAAGTAGCACTAAATCACATGCCACTTATGTGTACCACCTTTCCATTTACAGATTAAAAGCTACTCAGAAAATTGTTTAAGAAAACTGACTATTCAAAAATGCTGCTATATGCTTTTTTCACAATTTGAAGACACTGAAAGTGAAAAAAAAAATACTCAAAACACTAACCCTGAATAAACTAGTTAGTACTACTACATCAGAATTAATTACAATTTTTGCTAATACATCAACAAAAACGTTTTATGTTGGGTTCCTAACAGTGACTTCTGATGATAGGAACAACCTTCTGTAGGTTACTCCATTCTACTTTCATAATAACCTTTACCTGTGACGCAGGTGTTATTATTTCCAAGTTACAGCTGAGGCTTGGTAAGTGGTAGATGCAAGAACATTAAACCTTGGTCTAGCTGACTCTACCACCCGTGCTCTTAAGCAAGCTGATAGTCTCATATAAACCTCCCAAGTGTGAAGATCTGGACCTGTTTTGTTTACTGTTGTACCTCAAATGCCAAAAGCAGTCCCTGGCTCATAAAAGGTGTTGAACAGAGTGAATGAATAGATGGGAGAGAGATCTGCTTAATTGCTTTCAGTGTAATCAGGAAAAAAAAAAAAGCCACTGACCTGTATTATAAAAAAGTTTATACTAATCTTAATCATGTTGATACCAAACAAATTTAACAATTAAAGAATCTTAAGACTGTTTAGTAATTTAAGTTTTGCTCACTGCCACATTGAAAAATTAAGATTTTATTTAAAAAAAAACCTCACAATGAAGCATTCATTTTAAAAGGCCGGTACAGAATGAATAAAAGCAAAATTGCACTGATGTTAGAATTTTGCATATTTTCATGAATCAATTCACTCTAATTTTTATTGTCTGCTATAAAAATGTCTTTTTTTTTCTTTTAACTAACATGTTCCTTGACTTCAAATATAAATCAAGGCAATAAGCATTCATAAGAGTTTTTGTATAATACGAGGGTACTTCAAAAAGCTCCCAGAAAAATGGAACTAAAAAGATAATGCATGTTTTCTATAAGCCTTTTGTAGTACTCTTATATATAAGAAACTGAATTGAAAGAATAGTTCCAACTTAGTGAAGGAGTATCAAGCATCCTTTAGAAGGTAACATGGACAGTTACATTTTCTCAGAAGAGCAAACTTCTAACAGGAAGCAGATTTTAAAAATCTACAAATTCAGACAAAATTTACAAAAACAGTACCATACTGCCCCTACATGTTCATATGAGTAGTAACAATGACATTTTAAAATCTAAAATGGTAATGCAGAGATTTCTGTGGATTACTGAAAAGCTGTTTAAGCTTAAACTGTTCCCCCAGTGAACTGTATGAAATCACTCACACATAAAAATATAATTAAATATAGGAATAATTCACAAGTTTCAATTTCGTGCTCAAGACCAAAGAGAAGAAATTTAAGAGAAGAGAATTTCATCCACTGTATCATATCTTTTTCACTCAAAACAGATTTTTCCATCATTGTATTAGGATATCATAAAATAACCATAAACAAATAGATACCAAACTATGCCCTATTGTGATCACGAATAAACCTTTTCAGTACTGTCTTCTTTAAGCCTGCATTTATTTGAGGAAGTTCAACTTAAAAAGTCTTGGTATAGTTGTAAGTAAATTTTAAAAGAATGCATAGATAGGAATGGAATTCCACTATAAAATCATGTTCAAGTTAACTATTTATATAAATATTAGAGTTGCTACCACAAAATGGCCACCTTAATTAGTCTACTCCTCAAAGAAAAATATGCAAAGAATGTTTATGTAATAGGATACATGCTTGAGAAATTATGGCTCTCTTGATGAGAAAAGCTTGCCATTTTGTAGTCAGGTAGCTCTGAAAAATACTGTATAGGAAAACAGATTTCCAGATATGGTACTAATGTATGTGAAATACTGCTAATGTTTTCTCTGTTGAGGTAAATAAAGTTTATAAATACATACACAGCCAATACTAAAGTCAAGAGAGAAAAATTAAAAAAAACAACCTTACTATTTTATCTGACCTTTCTTTCACATGTTAGGAATAAAACACTTTATAGACAGGTTAAGAAACACGCTCCATAAATATGTACTTTGGAAAGGAAGAAACTGGGGGGCCGGTGTTGTGGTGTGGTAGGTAAAGCCGCTGCAGGCAACACAGTTGCCCTATATGGGCACTGGTTCTAGTCCTGGCTGCTCCTCTTCTGATCCAGCTTCCTGCTAATGGCCTGGGAAAAGTAGCAGAAGATAGTCCAAGTGCTTGGGACCCTGCCACCCACATGGGAGAACTGGAAGAAGCTCCTGGCTCCAGCCTGGCCCAGCCCTGGCTGTTGCAGCCATAGGACAAGTGAACCAGACTGAGAGACTCTCTCTCAGTCTCTGTCTCTCTCTCCCTCTCTCTATATAACTCTGATTTTCAAAGAAATAAACAAGTCCTTAAAAAGGAAGTAATTGTAATTGTAATTGCTAACACTTGGAATGCCACTGGCTTTACCACAAATGGTAGTCCTTTCTGCTATTACTTCTATAATAAAATTTATCATTTTATTTACCATTCTTTAACTCCTCTATATGTGAAACACACAATAATTTCAGCAACTTTCCACAGCAAGTCAGGGAGAGGGCCAAGAACTCCAATTCTGACTGAGGAAGAGAAAGAAACCACTAAGGTGCACATGTTAGGATGTTAACAGTCTTGAATAATGTTTGTTTTTTGAAAAAAAAAAAATTAAAAATACAGCAAGATGGACTCATATTTATTCTTTCAGAGCGTCAGAATAATACCCTAATAGTACTTGAAACCCAGCAAATTGGACATTTCAGTTAAGTCACCAACATAATCCTATTGAATCAAGTTAAGTATGTATCCATAACATGTACATGTCTTTAGCTACCCATATACACATATGAAGAAACTATAATGCAAATCGCCACCAAGTGATTTAGAAATGAAAAGCATATGATTAAGTCAGGAGTATACTGGCGCAAACGGAGCCACTGCCTCCCTGCCTACCAGGGCTTCTGAGGAGCACTAAAATGTTAAAGCACATACAAGATTTCATTTCGTTTTGTCCGCAAATATATCCCAAGTACCTAGACCTGTGCTTGGCAATAGAAGACACTTACTGGGGGGATGAATTAATTAATCCATGCTCTTCTGATTTTTATATATGGTCATGGAAGGCGGACAATGACATAAATCTCTCGGAGAAAGAAAGGCATCTATGGCCTCCTTAAGGGAAGTTCTCTGTCTTATCCTTGCAACACTGGCAACACACACAAGGAGTGTGTGCAATATGTATTAGCAGATTATACTTAATTTAGTAGTGTTAATTTTTCCATGGAAATATTTGGAGAATTAAGAAATGTAGTTGAGGTTCTCTTCCCTCATATAAATCATAGGTCTGCTAGCCTGAGCTGCAATTTGATCACTGAAAAAAAAAATATATAAGCTTCAAACCATCGTTATATTATATGGAGCTGCCTAAAACTAGGTTAGTAAAATATAGGTACTCATCTAGATCACGTATGTTTCAAAGCACTTACATATGGATGTACTTGAGACTTAAGATAAAGCTTAGACCACTGTGACATTTCAAAGTGCATTCCATTTATATATATGGGTGACAGTAGTAAATCTCAAAGGTTTGTGGAATCAGTTTCACAGTTTGGGAAAGAACTGTGTTCCTAAATTCAGAATAATTTTAGGTTTTAGAAAGAAAACACAGTACACATACCATACATTAAAGAACACTTCCAGTATATTACATACTAATATTTCTGCAGCAAAATATATGAATACTCAGATAAGTAATAAAAGTTCAACAGTCTTATGTTAGTTGGATTAGGGTTTGCTACTTTTATTTTAAATTTTTTTAATTTTCAGAGTTTGTTGGATTTCTGGTCTGCAGACAAGGGACTGGGATTTATTTCACAGTTATTTACTTTGCCAGGAGCCTAGTTCAAATTTATTTTTAGCATATTTTTCATCTGTCTTCCCTACTCCAAGTCTTAATATTAAGTTCAGTTCTGTACACACTCTTCAAATTTAGAAAGGCTTGCCCTGTATTGTTAAAATAACAAATCTGGGCACCCAGTGTTGTGACACAATCGACAGAGCTGCTGCGTATTACTTCTGCATCCAGTATCAGAGTTTGCAACTCAGCTCCTCCACTTCCAATCCAGCTTCCCACTAATGTGCCTGTAAAGGCAGCAGAGATGGCCCACGCACTTGGGGCTCTGCCACCCAGATGGAAAACTAGGAAGGAGTTCCGGGTTCCTGGCTTCAGCCTGGCCTAGACCTTGCTACTACTTGCAGCTACTTGGGGGTGAATCAGTGGGTGGAAGATCTCCTTCTCTCTCTGTTGCTCTGTCTTTCAAATGAATAGATAAATATGTAGAAAAAATAAAATAACTATTTTTGCAATTATCCACTTAACAAAAGGAATGACATTTTGTGGAAGGTGTTTCCATGATGAAGTTGTCAATTTATAAATCATGGTGCAGGGGCAGAATTGTGGTACAGAGGGGTTAAGCCACCACCTGTGACTCTGGCATCCCACGAACGTCAGTTTTAGTCCCTTTCTGATCCAGCTCCCTGATTACGCTCCTAGGAAAACAGGGGAAGGTGGCCTAAGGGCTTGGGCCTTTGCCACCCAACGTGGGAGACCTGGATGGAGTTGCACACTCCTGACTTCAACTTGACCCAACCCCGACCCTTGTGGCCATTTGGGGAGGGAATCAGGATAGAATATTCTCTCTCTCTCTCTCTCTCTTTCTCTTTCCAGCCTCCTTTCTCTCTGTAACTCTGCCTTTCAAATAAACAAATAAATAAATAATCTTTAAAAAAATAATAAATCATGGTGCTAATTTGCTTTCCATTCATATGTGAGAACTGAGGTGTAATTCAATACTAAAACATCATCTAACAAGCAAAAAGTATCTAGGAAGCATTGCTATCAGTAATTAGATACTGAGACTACTGTCAATGTGGGGAAAGGTGAGGATTGCATACTTAAAACCCAGGATTATATTGCAGAAATTAATCATGAAAATGTTTGGAGGGTTAGACATGTAGTTTGACAGTTAAGACAATGGTTAGGAGTGGCTGGGTTTGATGCCTGCCTCTGGCTCCTGATTCCAGCTTCCAGCTAATGTAGACCCTGGGAAAGCAACGGTGATGGCCAAGTACTTGGGTTCCAACTCACATGGGAGACCTGGATGGAGTTCTTGGCTGCTGGTTTCAGCCTGGCCCAACCTCAGCTGTTGCAGGCATCTGGAGGGTGACCCAGCAGATGGGAACTCTCTCTCTCTGTGTCTGTCTCCCAAATAAGTAACATCAAGTGTTGTTAAGCTGCCTGTTAGATACCCACTACCCATATCAAACCTATGCATTTTTTTCCCATAATATGCACTTTCCAAAAACTTTTTGAAAATCTCTTGTACAGATGGATGGCCCTTATTCCATCTAGATCTATTATATCCACAGGTTCTAGAAAAGTTCTCTGCTCTATGTGCTCACAGTTTTTGACTAACATTAATCAACTGGTAGCAACATATAAGTGAATAATTTGCAGCAGCATAATTACTATGGAAAACAAGATGGGAGCCCAAGCAATAATGCACTTAGCACTCTGCTCATCACCTGTTCAGCAACCATCTTCATGTTTTCATTTAAAGTTATGGTGAAGCACATGGCACTTTGTACGCAAGTCCATTTAAGCAACTACACTTCTGTACTGCAGTGGTGTGTTTGTGGTTTTACCATTAGACTATGAAATGCTTAAAACCTGCTCATATCACCACCCTTCTTTCTTTTGTTCGAAGTTCTTTAGTATTTGCTGTCATCTTCAGCTACCGCAGACTCTCAAAAAGGACCACCCAAAGGACTACACCCTGTGCTTGTTTCTCTGTCATTTTCCAAATTGGTAAGTAGTAATTACTTTTAAAATTAAGTGTCAAACTGTATCTGAGTTTAGTTAAATTTAGAAGATGCAATATTCAAAATAACAGCTGCACAGTCATTTAAAAACATTCAGTAAACAAAAACATGCCATATTCTTACAGTACAAAAACTGCCTTAAGAGCTTTCCAAGCTCAACAGATACTTCAACAAATCAGTCATGCAAATATTTATACTAACTTTCTCTTGCATATCACTGGGAGCATAAAATGTATCAGAGACAGATCCTGAATTCTAAGTTTATAATCTATTACAAGACAAAATACCTATACAGAGTTGTCATGTAATACCAGTGAGCAGTCTATATCTATATGCCTAAAGGTCAAAGGTAACTGCTCTAAGTGCAATACATTTCATGCTAATGCAGCTAATGCAGGGGTGGGGAACATCCGACCGGTGGGCTATATTAGGCCCATAACATTATTTGGTCTGGCTCTAATAAGACAACCATAGGAGGGAGTCAAAATTCAATATAATATAACAAGCTGATAATTTTGTATGGTCCATGAATGATATCCTAAATATCCATCTAAGCCCTTAGCAGAGAAAAGATTTCGCACTCCTGCTCTAACAGGCGAGGGCAACAGTGGAGGAAACCAGTCCCTGGAAGGAAGGTTTCACCAGAGAGGCAGGGCATTGACTGTCAGGTCCTGGAAGGGATCAGGAGAGAAAGGCAGAAGCTGAGTGGGTGGATATCAAATTGACTCGTTTGCAAGAGGGGAGCATGATGCTAACTTTTAAAAGTATTAAATTTCTGTAGGTTAAGGAGCTATCTAGCTATTTATATTTAGCTAAGAGTTCCATGACACAGATGTTGAGTTCATGAAATCCTTTTAGGTATCAAGACATTTAGAAGAGCAGACTTGCTACAACTTTAAATGAGAAGGCATCAAGGCTGCATTAGACTTTTTTTTTTTTTTTAAGTAGACCTGGATTGGGGCTACTTGGCAAAGCTATGACAGAAATGTAAGACTAAGTAATAGTCCAATAAGAAACAAGCAAGTATTTCTGGCAGCTGCTCCTGCCAGCAGAAATACTCTTACAGTAGAGATTATTAATAGCAATATACTTTGGGAGAGGCTGTCAGTATACCATAAAAATATCACACTAAAATTCGGATATATAAAAGTGTAATCTAATGTAGCAAATAAAAACTGAGACAACTATAGAATGATTAGCAATAAAAAAAAAGCTGCATCAACAACAAATTATTAAATCGTTTTAGTGGGTCAAGCGTTTAGATGAAAACACAAATCACAATTTAACAACCATGGGTGGAATACAAGAAAATTACATTAGATGAGGGGCAGGAATCTAACCTAATGATTGACACCGGCTATTACAGCGGTGTCCCAACCCACATGAGAATGACGACATCCAAGGTTGGATATCCAGCTCTGGCTCCTGACTAGTTTTCCACTAATGCAGACCCTGGAAGGCAGTGGTGATAGTTCAACTAATTGAGTTCCTGCATGTGGTTTCACCCACACGGGATTGTTCCTGGCTTCTGCTCACTCCACTTCTCCATCTCTCCCCCTTGCAACAGGCATTTGGGGAACAGCAAATGAGCATACACCTGCTCTCTTCTCTTTTTCTATTTCTTTCTCTCTCCCTCTACCTCTCAAATAAACAAAAAATAATAATTTAGGTGACGGGTCTATGGCATATATTATTTTCTGTAAGAATAAAACATAAAAGCAACACTAGCAACAAATAATTTTTAAACTATTTACATATTTTCATTAAGCCTTAAATATAAGCATATATCATTATTCTCTCAAAATGTGTCTGCAGCTGTATAGAGTCCTGAGATTAAATAGCAGCTGTATTATTTATCTAGAAAATTGAGAGTCACCTTGTATGAACTTCAGTTTTCTGATCTACTGAATGGAGTTAACAGTTAACTTACAGTGCTTAACTAATTCTTAACCATCCAAAAATTAAATGAGTTAAAATACTCAACTTAACTGGACCAGTGCCTAAAATACAAAGTAGGTTCATTTAAAATAATAGCAATCAATAATAGCATTATTACATTAACACTATATATTTGGAAGAGAAATAATTTAAAAAAGCAGTACTGTTGAAATTCTAGGGAGTAGATACACAAAGATAAATTTCTTCTTCATATAACAAGAGAAAGGATGAAGGTTTTTAAAAGAAATGAATGTTTTAAAGCTCCAGTAATCCAATTCCGTAAGTTTACCATAAGCCAAGAAATACATCAGCAAAGAGCTATGTGGACAAGACCTTATTACAGTATTGTTATAACAGTAAAAACCTGTTTCACATTGCTTGTACAAACAGTGTCATTAAAACACAGTCACACTCATTCACTTAGGTATCGTTGATGGTTGCTTTCATGCTAAATGCCTGTACCAGAGCTGAATGCTTGTTAGCAGAGGGGATGCGGTTCATAAAACCTAAAATATGGACATGCCCTTTGCAGAAAAAGTGGATGTGGAATTTATGTTATCCTTCAATGACAACACAGGGGGGACATTACCATTTTTTCAAAAGATACACAAATAACTGTATTTTAACTTTATTTCCATTTTCACTTTAAAGAAAAAATAATTTTCAAAATGGTATTTGAACTATAGCTTGACACAGAACAGAATCACTACAAAATTGTTCTCATCTATCGGAAATCCCTATTAGATATTTCACCACTCTCTGAGATGCTGGGTTTCAAATGCACAAGTCCTGGTCTTCAACCTGTAGCCTAACTTTCCAACAGAGCTCTGCCCCTATTGGGCCTCTGTGCTGTCGCTGCCTATGCCACACAAACTCAAGAACACTTGCACACGTGGCACTTTAAAGACAGTGTCTGTCTCTAAACTAGCATAGTCAACCAGCTACATTAGAAAACCCTACACACACCAACAACTGTGTGCCATCTGGAAGTTTCTACCAAAATAGTGACACTGAAGAATAACTTCAAGGGAATATTCTAAATACTAAAAAGTGCTCTGAACAAAACCAAAATGTATCATCATTTCTATTACCATTAAAAAGAAAAAAAAATGCTACTAGATATGCTGTGAGTTCCATCAAGATGCATCCTTATAATGCAGCTTAGGATGTAAGGAACACGGTGCTACATCATGAAGGGCATTCCAATTTCAAAGTAAAAATAAAATAATTTCCCAGTTAATTTAAGGGCTAAATAATATTTTCCAGTAAAATTTCTCTTTCCCTAAGGGACAATTAGGATTTTGCTTTCCTTTTTTTTTTATAAGTTGAAGTTTGCTTTTTTTTTTTTTTTAATTTTCCTGACTTTAAGAATTACACATAGAACTTATTTTTAAGAAATATTCTACTGGCACATACAAATAGGAAAGTTTGAGCAAAATGGGGAAGGCCTTAACGCTTAAAGGTAACTGATTAATAGATTCCTATTTATTTACTGCTGTTATTATTAAATCCAATGCTTATGTATTTCAGGCGAGGAAGTAGAAGAATGTATATAATAATAAATTAGAACACCAGAACTAATATCATATGTAAACAGTAAGGTTAACAAATATCCTGAAAACATCTGAAAAGGTACAAACTGAAGTTGTAGTTGTAAGTATTATTTTAAAGGATTTTCCAAAATTCTGAAACTTTTATTAATTTGTACAAAATACTGATCATGCAAATATTAACTGAATATTTATAGTAGACATATAATATCATGCTTTAGATATTTTAGTGAATCAAGGCTGCATATATTCTTATAAGCAGTAGCCATTGAAAACATTTAGTTCACTACTTGTAAAAAAAATACCTGCACAATACAGAATATTATATGCTTTGTGAACTTCATAGTCGAAGTGCATAGTGATCTGTTTGAACAGCTAAACACACCTAATGTAAAAACTTCACAATGTTAGGCATAAAATATGATTATTTATATCTATCATTATCAACAGCCTTCTAGGAAACTTTGACAAAGAAAAACACATTAAAAAAAAATAAACTTTACCAAGGAAAAGTTAGTAAACTAAGTACAAAAAAAAAAGATTGTAAATCAATTGAAAGCTACCTAAATTAGCCAGCTCCAAGAAGGAGGGAGAAGGATATAGTTTCACAATCCCTTTAATATTTCTAGTAGTCCAAGTCAATGAGTTATGCAATAGTAAATTATTGGCAGGCAGGCAGACTAAAATTGAGTGTGTTAAATTTGTTATGTAAATATTTTTTATTTTTTTTTGGAAAACTGAAAAATTTTCTAGCATGAAGTTTTCTGTTCATATTTAGTTCTATTCTGTTATTACAACTGCAAGGCTATAATTTAACATAACACAGTAACCTAGAAAAGTCAAACTGAATAGTGACCCTAGGAAGCCCTCAGGGGAAAGCATTTAAGTTCACTATTAATTTTTCTTATAGAATCTTCTCCTATGCCTCTTAAATGCAATCTCCACGTTATCATATAAAGGTAGAAAATATACACTGTGACATAATGAAGTAATTTACTATCAATTGTACTTATTTATTAGAAATATCCAACAAAATGATTAAAATGAACTCAATTGCTAATATCTTATCAATTTAATTAAAAGAAAGCACCACACTTTTTTTCCTCAATTTCTAAAAATATTTGTATTGGCACTTTCTTTTACATAAGTATTAAAATACTCAGTTAGTTTATGAATGACTGGAGAGCTATTAGAGGCCTGCGTGTAAAATGCTTAAATCGGGGCAGTGAGCTCACTCAGCAGAAGCTGTGAAACTCACAAGGTGAACAGAGAGAACACTGGAAACACAGTGAGGAAGAAAAGAACAAGAAGGTGACAGGAATATTTGTGTTATATTGTCAATGTTTAAACTGCATTACACTTTAACTCTACTCAAAATGTTTTCCAACATGGCTGCCACTTGTTTGGGACAGTCACTGAAAGTACTCAAAATGAACAAAGCTAATTAGAAAATGTACTTTTAACAAAGATTACTTACGTCCCACTAAATAGAAGACTCTTTAAAGGAGGAAAATGCTTTTCTAGCATTTTGGTTTATTCTACTTGTTTAAGAGTATTTCTCCTACAGTTAAGAAACTTTTTTAAAAATACAAAAAGAACACAAACAGCACTGATATACATTATCAGTCATTTAGTTCCAAAGAGACTGCCGTGCGGTTCTTTTTTCGGGCGGAGGGGAGGGGGATGAGGGTGCGGGTGGGAGAAAAAGGGAAGGTTTATGTGTTCAGGATCATAAACATATTTTAGATCTAAAAATATATCACTCTAGTCAATAATTCAAAACAGCAATACCAACTAACGCAGAAAATACAACAAACTGCTAATATTAACAGGGTCAAAACTTGGTGGAGAAGAAAAGTGTGTGGTCCTGAAAAAACGCCCAGTAGATCATAACTAGATTACATATCAGGACATGTGCTGCAAAATGTTTGTTAGTTCAGGACTGTCTATATATAAACTGTATCGTAGCTGCCACACAATAGCAAGCTATTTTTATTTTATATAACAGCAAAAAGTAATGTCTCTGTAATGTTAAGTTTGAATTTTAGAAATAACAATTTTAAAACAGCTCAGTTTAAAGGGCCAAAGAAGCCCATGGATTAAGAATACTCTTAAGTGGAACTAAATGCTCTATTTCCCTTGTATAAGGGGAATACCACCAGTTTTTTTGTTTTCCATGCAAAATAAAAGCTACAAACTGGGGGTTTTGATATTTGTCAACAGGTTTCAA
The DNA here is from genome assembly GCF_964237555.1 of Oryctolagus cuniculus. Lineage (NCBI taxonomy): Eukaryota > Metazoa > Chordata > Mammalia > Lagomorpha > Leporidae > Oryctolagus > Oryctolagus cuniculus. The sequence continues at coordinate 12,156,036 of NC_091439.1, read as the reverse complement.
AACATACTTTTACTTTTGCCAATTTTTCAAGATCTGAGGATTTTAATCTCATGAAAACATAAGCGGAGACAAAAAGGTGAACTGAGTCACCCTGCCAGGCTTTAAATTATAAAACTATCATTAAAATAAGTTTCATTAGCTACACAATGCATTGATATTTTAGTTATAAATATCAATTGAAATATGAAGCATTTCTTCACCAAAGGAGGCAGGACTTCATTTAAAAAAAAAAAAAAATTCATTTTTTCCAAATAGGCAGGACTTACCCGTCTTCGACAAAAGGGCAGGCCTTGGGCAATGATGCTAATGCTAAATATCTTCATCACAGTTTGATGTGGTAGAGGTTCTTTTGCACTTTTAAGATCAACAGGAACCAAGCCATGGTTTAGAGAAGCCTTTCCTGGTTTTGACATTTTAAAACTCCTCTTGGTGGATGAGTCCTCTCTACATGCAATTCAGGCACATTACTGAAAACTCTAACCACCAAATTAATATAAGGATTTTTAATTATAATCTTAAAAGGGTGAGAACCCAAGGCCTGCTGCTTTTTCCTTTCAACCTTCTCCTACCAAATGTCCTGACCTGTCTGTGGCTTGGTGGAGTGCAAACTATCCTAGAATAGCCAGGAATTATAAACTACTGAAGTGAAAGCTGCTGCTCCTGCCACTCAAACAGCTGGTGAACCTCCCCTACAAAGTCAGTAATGCGAATACAATCAAAGCGGGCCTGGGCTGTTGGGTTCCTTGCAATATTTTTCCAATTAACTAATCTAGGTGTTCCCTTGAAAATGAAAGTAAAAAAACTCCTTTACAAAGATTAAAAATATGTATCGTCTCTTCTCTCAAATACCTTAAATCTTCCTTAGCCACATATCAGATTAGTATTTTAGGAATGCTTTGAATTGTGTTTCGAAGTTAAGGACGGTGTTAATGCATGCTTAAAGACAACACATATGTTTGTTCTGTCTTAGCTACATGAGAGTGAGTGCTATTTTAAAGTGTTTATCTGAAGCATGCTCTTTTACTTTTACATACTACCGTTTATCTCTTTCCAAGACATTAAATACACTCTAGTTGTCTATAGCTATTAATATACACTTCATATAATCTTCCTACCAGCAATTCTGTTATTGTCAATTCAATCTGTAATTCTGAGAAATTCCTTGATTCTACTTGAAATGTAACAGTCGCATGGTTAAAGATACATTTTAAAAGCATTTATATATAAAGCTACCTATGATGGGAAGTAATTACAGAACATGGTTAGATTCTGATAAATGCGCCATTGGGTGACTTTGTCATTGTACAAACATCACAGTACCCACTTCTACAACCCAAGACGGCTACAATGACACTAGGTGATACAATCTTCGACGTCATCCATGAGACCACCTTCCTATATGTGGTCCATTATTGACAAAATATGTGGCACACTGCTGTATGAGAAAATGGATAATTACAAGCTGACCAAATGCAAAACCCTAATTTCTCTCACACCCCACGGTCAGATAAATCTTCCTAAAACGCAGAGCAGGGAAGTGGTGCACAATCTAGTCAAGAACCTTCAATGGTTCCCCAGTGTCTGCCATAATGTTTGGAGGGGAAGATTCTCCTCAGTGTCCTCAAACTAATCTTCCTAGTGTCATCCCAAATACTCCCTTACTTTAACCACTTATGCGACTATTAATTAATCTTCACACTACTTCAGGCCCATGAAATAGGCTGTTATTTCGATGATAACGAAAAAAGCTCAATGTGAAAATTACTAGACAGTCCTAACAAGAAGATAGTAAATGTGAACTATATGTTCACAATGCTAAGTAAACTAGTTTTGTTCTCTCTTTCCATTCCATTTTCTCCCGAAAGCTAGTCATCTGATGTTTCTCTCCGTCCAACAACTGTTACAGATCGTTATGTAGGAGGTTAGAATTTAATAGGCAGAGAATCATAAAGGAGAGTGACAGAAATGGGTGACTTCTTTAACTTTGGAGAGATAGGTCTTATTGAATATAAACTGGGCTGCTAGGTAGGTAATCAATACATCAGAAATATTCCCAGTCCTATCCTGATGTGTGCTCTTCAAACAGACCTTTTTGTTATTCCACAATTTAAAATGTAGTTAACAATGCAAAACCATTGGTGTAGCAGACACTTTTCCTTACATGAAAGTAAATTTCTCCAAAAAAGATATACAAATGGCCAGTAAATAGATGAAAAGATGTTCACCAGAATTAGTTATTAAAGAAATATGAATCGAAACTGCAATGACCTGCTATTTAATATCCATTGGATGGATGGATGGATGAGAGGGAGGGAGGGAGGGGATAAAATGTGCCAGCCAGAATATGGAAAACTGGAATCCCTGTATACAGCTTATGGGAATAATATATAAAATAGATATAACTGCTGTGAAAAATGACACAGCAGTTTCTCAAAAAATTAAACACAGAATTACCACATGACCCAGCATTTCTACTTCATGCCATATATCCCAATAAATTAAAAGCTAGGACCTAAACAGACATTTTTATACTCATATTCATAGCAGTGTTACTCACAATAGGCAAAAGATCGAAGCAACCAAAGTACCCAATGATGGATGAATGGACGAATAAAAAGGACACCCTGAGAGATGCCATAACACAGATGAGCTTGAAGATATACTAAACAAAATAAGTCAAAAACAATAAACTGTGTGATTCCACTTACGTGAGGTACTCAAGAGCAGTTAAGTTTATAGGGTGAGAGAGAAGAAGGGTGGTTGCTAGGGACAAGGAGAAGACGGAAGTAAAAGTTAGAATTTAATTGGTATAGAGTTTCATTTGGAAAAAAAATTGGATGTGGATAATGGTAACAATCACACAACACTGTAATTACATATACTTAAACATGGCAGAAGTATTAAAGGGGGTGTTATAAATTTAATCACAATTTCTCAAAGCTTTTAAATGAAAAAGTAAATAATAGAACCACCTTCACCCAAAAAGCCCAACACAGAACTAAGGTTAGGAGAGAGAAGAGAGAGTATGAAGGAACCAGAAATATGTAAATTGCAAAGGTAGAAAAAAAGTAAAGCTGATATCCAAACTGCCTACAGCCCCACTAGACCCTCAGCACCCTGCAGAATAGATGCCACTCGCCTTATTCTTGTCTCAGCATCTGCTGATACTCAGCTTACTTCCCAACATAAGACTAATCTTTTTGCTTACATAATATAATATTCAGTCATTTTTGTCTTTCATTGAAAAAATTGGCGTTTGCTAAAGAAGTTCCCATGGAATACCCCTCCCACAGTTACAATCACAACCTACTTTGCTGATATGACAACATAATTTGAGGTGGATTGAGATTCTTTATTCTTAAAAAAAAAATCCATCTGAGTGATATTTTTGAAATCAGTTAATTAATCCTCTCAATATTCCTTTTTCTAAACCACCTAGAAAACAAAATTTAACTATGATATGACAATGTGAAAAGAAGTAGAAAAGGGTATGGCATCCCCCAAGTTTAACACGTACATTCTGCACAGGAAAATGAATCAAACAGATCAGCTCCTCTTTCCCTTTCATCCAATTCACCTGTTAAGAATGACAGCATACTAAAAAATTATAATTTTTCACTTTTATATTCAAAAGTAGACAAAGACTTTAAAGTCATACTATGAGCATTTACATGCAGATACTTTAAAGATAAGGGGAGATCTGTAACCTCTGTAAAGTCAGATCTTAAGGAGGCAAAAAAAAAAAAAAAAAAATCTGAAATTGAAAAGAACCTGAAATGAAAAACTTAAAACTACACTCTACAGTTTTCATCCTCCAGTTTCTAAAAGGGTAAAAATTATTATGAAGCAAAAACAGATGTTTTATTTTTAAGAAATTATTTGCAAGGATAACAGAAGCAAAACGGGAGTGAAAATAAAGTCTGGTTGCTATTAAACGTGTTCTGCACTAGATACAAGTTCTGGTTAGCAGAGTGGCAACATTCTAATTCAACTTTTTTTTTAATCAGTAAATAGCTGCCCTCCACTGGATAATACTGAGTATTACACCTCCAGTAAACCAAATACTAAATTGAAATGTGTGCCTGTATCAATATGCTTTTGTAACCAACGGCACTCATTTCCAAATGTACTGTAAGTTTTATATTTTTTTGGAGGGGTCAAATAACAGTACTTCTGCAACAACGATCCCTGCCAGCATAGAAACATTTAAAATACCCACCCTTCAAATGTGGGGGGAAAAACCTACTCAGTGAAAGAAATCATAAAGAAAATGTATGAGAACCCCAACTGTTAATATGTTAAAATACAGTGAGTTTCATGTACTGAAAAAAAAAAAAGGATAAAGTCTTGGTCTCAACTCTACTTTTAAAAACATCTAAGATACTCTTAGGTATAATCACCACTACAAACCCCACCATCACCCCAGAACTAATCGAGACTCTTAGACAAAATCTTTTTTTAAGATGATTCCACTTAACTAAGGCAGTGTAACATAGCAGGTGGGGGCACAGACTCTGGAGCTAACCTGCCTTAGTCTACACACTGGTTCCCCCGGGAATGGCCTTCAATTAAACTTTCTATGCCCCACTTTCACCTACACAGAACCTCCTTCACAAAACTGCTGTGAAGATTAAAGAAGTTAAGGTAGGCACACAGTAGGCGCTCAACTCTGCTAAAACTGCTGTTATGATCACTACTTTTACGATTAGGATAAAAAAAATCACACAGAGCTTTGCAGATTATATTTCAGCTTTAAAAATCACTAAGCCAGCAAGCAGACATTCTAAAATCCACCTATAACAGCTATGGAGAAGGAAAACATCTACAAGTTTCAGAAAATTTTCAGTAATTGTCAACTTTCTCACCTAAAAATTTAACTGTAGGGGCCAGCACTGTGGCAAGGCGGTTAAAGCCGCCATCTGCAATGTCAGCATCCCATATGGGCACTGCTTCGAGTCCCAGCTGCTTCACTTCTGATCCAGCTCCCTGCTAAGGCCCAGGAAAAGCAGCGGAAGATGATCCAAGTGTGTGTACCCCTGACACCCCTGTGTGAGACCCAGAAGAAACTCCAGGCTTTGGCCTGGCCCAGCACTGGCCCTTGCAGACATGTAGGGAGTGAACCAGTAGATTGAAGATCTGTTTCTTCCTCTCTCTCTCCCTTTCTCTCTCTATCTCTCAACTCTTTCAAAATAAATAATTGAATCTTTTTTTTTTAAAAGTGTGATATCTTAACCTAAGTGTCTTATCATTTTAAGATCCAGTTCTCAGTTCAACTTGTAGCAAGATTATTTTGTTTACTTATCATTTTCTGATTTTCTTTCTTCTGAAAGTTTACAGTAGCAAAAAACAATCATATATAAATGTTACAAATAGCAAAACATCATCACTTTGGTATCTGTAAAATGCTTTACATTTCCAAGCACTGCAGTTCTTTAACAACAGAAAACACTTGTTACAGCAATTTATTATGGATTTCCACCTTTTCTTTCATTTATTAAATGGAAGGCTAGCATGCAGCTGCTCTTGCAAAGCACACAGATTTTCTATTTTCTATAAACTATACCTGAATTAGCTACAACAAATCATTTCAAAGGTATGTTTTTCTATAAGCATAAATGATTTTTACAGCAAGAGTTCTCAAAATCTCACCTCAAACTCATCGACAAGGAGAATCTCAATACATCATTTAAACTCAGTATTATTCACTGCTTCTGTGAATTTAGGAAACAAATGACTTAGTTCTTTGTAGACACAGAACATTCCAGATGCTAAAAAGTACATCACTGTGAGAGTGAATACTTCTTACCAGGGTGGTATTATCAAGTACACTTATTTATTCAGGGATACAGACTAAGACAGATTATTTTCCACACTGAATCAGTTTTCAGTCTTTTCAAACACCTTACATACCAGAATGTTAAAGTATTTCCCTACTAAGCAATGCATGTATGAAGACAGAGCAACTGAAACATGGAGTAAAATAGTTTTAATGATGAAATTTAAGTTCTCTGCTGGATGATAAGTGAACTATCAAGCTTTTACTAGTAAAAACTAAAGGAAAAATATAAAAAATAATATATCATGTCAATTATAGAAGCATACTTCAGTTAATTTAGCATGAAAGACAAATTAAATATATCTTTTAATATTTATAAAGAGTGAAAGTCAAAAATGTTTCATAAAAATTAAAATCACTTTTTTTTTTTTTTTTTTTGGACAGGCAGAGTGGACAGTGAGAGAGAGAGACAGAGAGAAAGGTCTTCCTTTTGCCATTGGTTCACCCTCCAATGGCCGCCACGGCCCGCGCACCGCGCCAATCCAAAGGCAGGAGCCAGGTGCTTCTCCTGGTCTCCCATGGGGTGCAGGGCCCAAGTACTTGGGCCATCCTCCACTGCCTTCCCGGGCCACAGCAGAGAGCTGGCCTGGAAGAGGGGCAACCGGGACAGAACCCGGCGCCCCGACCGGGACTAGAACCCAGTGTGCCGGCGCCGCAAGGCAGAGGATTAGCCTAGTAAGCCGCGGCGCTGGCCTTAAAATCACATTTATAATGATTCTTAAAAAAGTTCCTAGACATTTTTATGCTAAAAGTACTCAGAAAGATTACAACTTCCAGCTATAATGTATCTGAGATGTCACAGTAATGTAATTATGCTGGTTTTTGAAATAGCACATACAATATACACAAGTGTTATAAAAATGTTATTTTGTAGTTGAACATTTACAAAATAAAAGCACTGCATATATGTACTGAATTGTACATGTACTACAGCATTTTCAAAATAAAAAATGCCAGAATGCCAGGTTACATAAAACAGTATAACTGTTTTGATTTATATACTCAAGGTAGGATTGTTTGATATTTAGGCTATTTCAAATTCTGTTGGAAATTTCAAAATGATTGGCTGAAAGTGCTACAAATGAAAAAGTAAAATATAGAAAACCACCCAAAATAAATCCTAAAAAATGAGAAGCTTAAAAGTGACAAACAACCCTGTGAGAACACCAGAAACTCCAGAACCAAAAGACCTACCTATTATTTACTCACAGTTGAATTATCTGTGTGGGCTGAACTACTGCCACAGCCAACCTTCTTTCAGCCCAATTATCTAGAGTTGACATTTTAGGTAAGCTTACAGGATACAAAGAATACTGGCTCAATAGTAAGTTCTAGTTTCAGCTTCGCCACTAACTGGTAACCTCAGGCAAATTTCTTAACCAATCTTAGACTTAAAATGTCTACAATGAGTATGCTGGCCTAGAAGACTAAGAATAAAATCTTCTGCAGTATATTACAGCTCCTGCAGTATTAGCTACATATACAATCTCTTGTAGTGTGTTGGATTGCTAATGTGGTGAGCCTTCTTTTATTATAGTTTAGCAAACAGTAAAGTTTTACTAAATATATCTAAATAAAATTCTTTTACAAAACAGACATCAATGTCTGTGTTGTACATGTATATTCATGTTGTATAATAAGGAAACATTTTAACTGGAAAAATGTTAAAGGCATTATGATTTCCAAAACATGATTAAACAGATGAAATCAAGGAAAATGATCTCAAGTTTTCTGATTGTATATTATATTATAATAATTTCTATATTTTTGTTTTCCCCACTTAGCAGGAGAGAACTCCAGGTCTTCCACCTGGGTGGCACAAACTCAATCACTTGAGCCATTAGTGATAGCTCCCAGGGTCTGTATTAGCAGGGAGCTGGAATCAGGAGTCAGAGCCGGGAGTGGAACCTAGGCATTCGGAGGTAGGACTCGGGCATCTCAAACACTAAACACTCACCACGGATCTTTTTGAATGAGTAAATTTTAGATTCTATTCCCATATTTGTGTCGAAGAGCTTTAGTTGTCAATTTTAAAATGACATTCTTCCTCATTCTTTAAGAATTTAAAGAAATAGTTAAGATGAAAAAAATTCAACCATCAGATTAATTTTTTAAGTATTTCAGAAATGCCCAGTATGAAGTCCTCACTGATTATAACATAATTTACCTCATGATTAAGTTGAACTCTACAGTGTGTGCTGAGTTACCAAGTTGTTAAAATAGCCTTACACAGCTGCTCACCAAGAATTTAGTTGATGATTATTATAGTTATACCTTTAAGTCAACTATGACAAAAATGCCATAGTAATTACAGGTATTTCAGTCATGCAAAAGTCTCATGGGAGGACTGGGTAGGAGATTTACAACAATCTAATTCTCTACAATTCTCAAAATCTAATTTTCACTCACATGCTAGGAAAGCCTTAAGATTTATTAAGATTCACTGAAACTATTTCAGCCTAAGAATTTGAGTAGAGGATTACTTACTTTAAGTATAGAAAATACTTTATAGAATTAAGTTACAGAAAACACGTATTTAGTGACCCATTCTAGAGTGGTCTGACAGTAGATACCACTGGCCTTGTCCGTTGTCATAACCGCATGTTCAACAAAATGCAGTCTGAGAAACAGTCACATTAATTTTACAGCTGAAGTTTAAAGCTGAAGTTTCCATTTTTTCTAATAAGTAAAACATTTATGGCTACCAAGAAACATTAAAAATTAGCAAACAAAACTCAATCCTTGTAATTCTTGAGTAAGCCTGAAAAAAAAAAAAAAAAACGATCTTGTGGGATAGAAAGAGGAAGATTAGGGATGTTAGGAGAACTTTGAGATCAATAGGAGGTATCAAAGGAGTTTGCGGCTGCTGCACTTTTTAAAAGTCTTATGTATTATTTCAGATCAGGACAATGCAGAGAGAGAAGGATTAAATGCTAATAAAGTTCCTGGCACAGCACATTTCATTTTGCTTAAATACCATGACAAAACTGAAGTATCATTATGCTACTTTTCATAGACTAGGAAGTGAAGGCTCAGAAAGGTTTAAAATTTTGTCCAAGGTCACAGAACTGCCAGGCAGTGGCATTTTTAACCCTGGTGTGTCTAATTCCTACTCACAAGCTTTGTAATTGAACATCTATTGTATTCCACAGGATGTGAAGTCCTAACCTAGTTGTATTACTTCTTAACCTACTGGTTGGAGACTTATTTCTCATTATCTGTGTTTCAGACATGAGAGTTCACCAGGTATTGAGTTCTAGATAACTAAAATAAAGTGTTGTATGAGATGCTTATGTAGAATATATGGAATCTTTTTCAACATTCCTGATTTTTATGAAGGCCAAATGAAAAAAAGGAAATAAGTAAGGCCAGCGCCACAGCTCACTAGGCTAATCCTCCACCTGCGGTACTGGCACCCTGGGTTCTAGTCCTGGTCAGGGTGCCGGATTCTGTCCCGGTTGCTCCTCTTCCAGTCCAGCTCTCTGCTGTGGCCCGGGAAGGCAGTGGAGGATGGCCCAAGTCCTTGGGCCCTGCACCTGCATGGGAGACCAGGAGAAGCACCTGGCTCCTGGCTTTGGATCGGCTCAGCGTGCCAGCCGTAGTGACCATTTGGGGGCTGAACCAATGGAAGGAAGACCTTTCTCTCTGTCTTTCTCTCTCTCTCACTAACTCTGCCTGTCAATAATAATAATAATAATTTAAAAAAGGAAATGAGTAAAAGCAAGGACATAATAGCATCCTTCGGCAAACTATTCTTGAAGATGGTCCCAACCATGACCCCTACATTGCATTCACTTCTTGTAATATGACTCTGACAAACTCCTTCTATCCAGAGGCACAGGATAAATCCTTAAAAGTTGCCTGTTTTGTGACTGTTTTAATCACTAGAGATGGTTAAAAGCGACAAGCAACTAGGCGAAGCAATGAAGAAGAGATTCAGCTTCTCCTTGCTTGCTTGCTGGAACACTCACAAGGTGGTCCTGATGTGCTATTTAAGGAAACCAACGGCACTAAGGCAGCCATGCCATGTCCTAGAGAAGCCCAAACTAGCCAGGTTAAATGACTGACTATATATGGGGAAGTTCTAAGACTAGATGAAGAGAAAAGATCCCCAGCTGTTCCACCTCCATCCACAATATGACTGCAACCATGAATTAGCAATGCCCAGGCAAGCCCTTCCAAATGCCTAGCCTACAGGGACAAAAGAAAATAATAAATAAAACAACTGTTTGCCATAACCCATAAAGTTCTGGGGCAGTTTGTGAGGTGGCAACAGATAACACAAACATCTTGTAAACAAGGGGTTCCCAGAATATTTTATTGTTGTCCTACTACAGATGGTCATCCTAGTGGAATGTTAATTTCAAATTCTATAAGTAATGGAAAAGACAGCAGGGGATTCAGAATGAAAATAGGAGTGGCTATTTTGAAAGGCAAAACATTTTTGGTGTCGATATCCCATCTTGATAATAACACCCACTGGAAATGACATAGTAAACAAATCTCTGGCTATTTCCATATTACACTTTAAAAACTGTTACATATCACTGGTTTGGATACTTACCCACACTAACTTGATTCAAGTCACTCTTAGCCTTCCTGCAGCCATGCTGTTTCTGATGTAGCTGGTCCAGGGTCACACTTTAAAGAATACAGTATAGACCCTTAGGAGGGGCCATCCTGTATCCCATTACCAGCTTACCCCTCCTGATCATAAACTCCTTCTTCCTCACAGTGTACTCCAATACTCTAGTACTTCCCCTCGTTCTGATTTTCTTGGACTTTTTATCATTTTATTATATGTGTTTCTCTGACATAGAGACCACCTCAAATTCTCTATGCAACTTGAGATGCACATTTTTTTTTTTTTCAAAATAGATCTATTCATTTGGCAGTTTAACACCTAAAACCAGCACACCAAATGCTTAAGGAATAAAGTCCCTACCCATCCTTGTTAAAGGATGCTATGGATATACTCTAGTTCCACTCCAAACAACCCAATTCCCATCTAGAGATCTTGCAGGTAAACTATTTTGATTTTGCAAGGAGCAATAAACAGCCCACTCTCTGTTCATCTATGATGCGTGGTGAAAATGGGCATGAAACCAACTCACAGAAATGCTTTTATAAAAATTTGGACACCAACATATTAAAAAATTGAGAAATATAAGAAAGTTTGGAATCCAAGTTGGCTTTTAAAAAATACAAGGCTATGGCTATATTAGGATCATAATTGTCATAGGTTTGGCTCCCTGGGTCTTACAAGAGGGGTCTTCAAAAAGTGTGTAGAAAATATATACTATGAAAAAAATAGGCATGGATTTCAAAATTTATTTTCACCAAAATAAACTTACTTTTTAATTCCATTTTTCCAAGTTTCTTATTTAGTCCATTTCATTCATTTAAATTTTTTTTAGTCTCTCTGGCTTCTTCAGGGATTTTTGTCTTTACACTGTCTTTATAAACAGGAGTCTTCTACAAACTGTGATATGGTGAAGAAAAGGTAAGAGGGTTCTCTGTTGAAAATCATTCCATTGTAATTAGGGAATCACAGATGGAAATCAGTTATAATGCAGGTGAATGGTGTTCTGGAAACATTTCTAGTACTCAGAGTAACTCAGGTTCCTCAAACCACTGATTTTTGGCAAAACAAGCAATCTCTTACCTTTATAAAATACTACACACTCTTAATTCCGTACTCATCCCCTCTCCATCAACTTTTTTTATTGTAATGCATGTTAAAATGAATGCATGCATGTAGCATAGTAATGTATCTCAACGGGGTCCTTGCCCAACTCCTTTAAAAGTTAATATTAGATTGTGGCATATCATAGAAGAATAATGGCAATTTTTTGAGTACACAATAATATTGCTCAATTGAATCAAATGTTAACTTCAGACACATGTTAAAAAGATAATTATGTTGTTTCCAATTCGTCAACAATATTTAATAACTCCTCCCTCTCAAAGAAGGAGCACTTCATGTTTTTCACATTATCTAGATACTTATCTTTTTATTAATTTTACATTCTTTAAGATTTTTATTTTTATATATTTATTTGAGAAGTAGAGTTACAGAGAGACGAGGGAGAGACAGAAAGAAAGGTCTTCCACCTGCTGGTTCACTCCCCAAATGGCTACAACAGCGGGAGTTGGGCCGACTGGAAGCCAGGAGCCAGAAGCTTCTTCCAGGTCTCCCGTGCAGGTGGTAGGGGGCCAAGTACTTGGGCCATCTTCTACTGCTTTCCCAGGCTGTTAGCAGAGAGTTGCATCACAAGAGGAGCAGCCAGGACATGAACCCGCACCCATATGGGATGCTGGTGCTACAGGGGGAGGCTTAGCCTACTACGCCACGGCACAGCACCCTATTTTTTTTTTCTTGAAAGATTTTATTTGAAAGAGTTACAGAGAAAGAGAAAGAGAGAGAGAGAGAGGGAGAGAGAGAGAGAGAGAGAGAGAGAGATCTTCTATCCCCAAGTGGCTGCAATGGCCAGGGCTGGGCCAGGTGGAAGCCAGGAGCCAGGAGCTTCATCCAGGTCTCCCATGTGGTTGCAGGTGCCAAAAAGCATTGGCAGGGAGCTGGATCGGAAGTGGAGCAACTGGGACTCAAACTGGCGCCCATATGGGATGCTAGTGGTGCAAGTGGTGACTTAACTCACTATACCACAATGCCAGACCTTCATTTTACATTTTTGACCACTTTAAGTTTCGCATGCACCAACTGACTATGGTTACAATGTCATTTTATTACCTGAGCAAAAATACCAGAATTCAAGCTTGCTATTTACTCTAATCACTTACTACACACATGTTAATTTGCCAAAATACAGCAATAAATTTGATTTTCAGAAAAGAACAGTGGTACAGAAAACTAGCAAACACACAACTAAAGCACAAAACATAACTGTATCAGTTACAGAATACTGCTGATCATAGCAAAGACTAAATTGAAAAGAAGCTCAACAAATGTTGAGAGAACTAGTTTCTTAGTAAAACTAAGAAGTAAAGATCAAGGTTTTGCTAGTTCATTATAGTAACTAGTTTAAGGGAATAATATATTGAAGTGAAAAATCAAAGGAAGATCAACTGCAAAGATGAAGTTATTTTCAGTCTATAAGTGTGCTATTGCTCCTCGTCTCTTTCACATTCTCCTCTTTCACAAATGTGTTTCCCCTGAATTCAGCATATCCGCCTTCCATCACGAAGCAGAGTATAAATAGTGGCCATTGTTAAATGTCCTTATTTTCCCCCCAAAACATAACACAGAAACTAATAGTAAAGGGTGCTCTCTAAACTGTCCCTAAAGAAGAGGGAAAACTTACCATGGCTCTACTTGGATCTTGAACCTCCTCTCTAGAAGCTATCACAAATCAACAGTAGTCCATGGATCGGATGCAGCTCAGGCAGTCCGACTGGAGCTTGCACGATGCTCTTCTTTGTAATTTTTTAAACAGTATTAACACTTTTTACATAACTCAAGAGCCTGAACAGTCTTCATGGCTGTCATTTCGGGACACTCTACACATTCTGTGTAGGCCTATTTCTTTACCTCAAGCAACCAAAAGCAACTGAGGAAGTTACCAGATGTACAAATATTCTTTGCTATAGAATGCTTGAGTGGCTATAACCCACAATACTATCCTCTATGCTAATGTCAGAGGGAATCAGGACAAGAAAGTCCTCTTAGGAGAACTCCTGCTTTTCTCACATCTATATCTAGAAAGCTTAGAGCAACTCACAATGGCCAGCCTTTTGTTTTTATGTATTTATGTGCAAATCATCTTCAAAAAAACACACTGTCAAATCACAGTAAGTTTATATTTACCCCAAGATTCAGTTTTTTAATCACTTTTTATTGTTACTAAATACAAAAATGAAGATAAGCTCATTACTCATTAAAAAAAAAAAAAAAAAGGAGGCATGTGCTATGGTATAGCGAGTTAAGACCACTCGGAATATCCACATCCCATATTGAGATGGGAGCCTGGCTCCACTTCTGATCAGGCTTCCTGCTAGTGCTCCTGAGATGCGGCAGTGACAGTCCAAGTACTTGGGTTCCCACCACCCACATGGGTCACCCTAATGGAGTTCCTGGCTCCTGGCACTGGCCTGACCCAATGTGGCAATGTGGGGGATTAACTAGAAGATGGAAGGTCTCTCCCCTCTTGTTCCAGTCTCTCCCCCCGCCCCCTCCGCTTCCTCCTTTCTCATCTGCTTCTCCTCTATCATTCTATTTTTCAAATAAATACATAAATCATTTTTTAAAAAAGCAAAGACAAAACCTGTAGGTACCCCATGCCTTGTATGAGAATGCATATAAACATGCATTCACATTCTGAACAAGCAATGGTGTTCAGAACACTGAACATATGTAAATACATGAAAAACAGTTCTATCAAAAGCAGTAAGGTACTATATGGCCCTCTAGTGTTCAATGAAGAAATAGATACAACTAATTCATGTTTCACAATGAAAAAAATACTTTCTCTAATTTACTAGGTATGCTAAGGATATTAATATGAATTCTACAAAAACATAAATATTTTATATCTTCTGTGGTTTCACATCATTGTGTTTCCTTCTGAATTAACATTCATATCCAGAGTGTCCAGTAAAAGAATTTTGAAATGTTTTTAAAGTTTTTTCCATTAAAAATATTCCAATACTGCTTTTCTCACATCTACGCCTAGGAAGTTTAGAGCAACTCACAATGGCCAGCCTTTTGTTTTTCTGTATTTATGTGCAGATACTGGCAAATCATTTTCAGAAAAATATATATCATCTGGGATAATTAGTATCTTTCAAGTAGGTTATATCTCTCACATTAGAGTCTGCTACCTACACATCTTTGGATGATATAACTATCATCTTTTGTGTTTAAACTATACTTTCTATGAACATAAAGAAAAAACAATAAATGGGGGAAAACAGCATTTCTCAATTAAAAATAGTAAGGCAAGTTTTAAAAAAGGAAACAAATAAAATAGCATCATGTCTACAAATTATGTAAACTCATCTAAATTTTAGAAGTATATTTTTGTCTGTATTCTACTTCCATAATTCATCCAGCTTGGTTTTTCTCTTTATCATATTAATTTATATGTAACAGAGATATTTTTGTTATAGTGTATGCCTTTTACAAACAAAAAGTTTAGCTAAAACAGCATACTATTTTACACAGCAGCATTATATAGACTGTGTTCCCTATGTCTCACAATTACATCAAGAGTTCATGTCAAGTGATTAATAGATACCACCTAGGTTTAAGTAAGTACACTCTATGACATTTACACAGAGATAAAATAGCAAAACAACACATTTCTCAGAAAGTGTCCTCATAGGTAAGTAATGTGTGGCTGTATGCATAAATAAATGTCTATAATATAAATTAAAAACAAAAGGCATTCATAATGGAGGTACAGACTTTTGCTTAGAATCCCATGGAATACTCTTAAAGTGGGGGAGGGTGAGGATTTCAAATGGACCTTAACAGTAGATAGGAATTTGCAAGAAATAAGATGAAGAAGGCATTTAAAAGGTGGGGAAAAAAGTTTAAACAAAAATATCAGGGGCCAGTGCTGTGGCTCACTTGGTTAATCCTCCGCCTGCGGTGCCGGAATCCCATATGGGTGCCGGGTTCTAGTCCCGGTTGCTCCTCTTCCAGTCCAGCTCTCTGCTGTGGCCCGGGAGGGCAGTGGAGGATGGCCCAAGTGCTTGGGCCCTGCATCCGCATGGGAGACCAGGAGAAGCACCTGGCTTCTGGCTTCGGATCAGCGCAGCGCTGGCCATGGCTGCCATTTGGGGAGTGAACCAACGGAAGGAAGACCTCTCTCTCTCTCTTTCCCTCTCTAACTCTGTCAAATAAATTAAAAAAAAAAAATCAAGACATCCGATTTCCCCTGTGCTCAGAGAAGTCAAACCAACCAGTGTTGCAGAGATGTGGAAACAAGCTGAAGGCACAGAACATGGTGTTAATCTTGTATGTGGTATTAACATAACAATTAAGTTAGAACAAAGGAAAGAGAAGGGCTCTCAGCCAAAATCATACTTAATGATGAGAAACCTGATGCTGCCCTGACAAGATCAGGAACAAGGTAAACATGTCCCCTCATCACTGACTTTCAACATTGTGCTTGAGCCAACAGCTGCTGCCTTCCAGGAAGCAAGAAACGGAGCAGAGCTGGGGACAAGATCCAAGGCATTCTGGTATAGGTTGCAGGCCTCCCCAGAATAATTAAGCTCCAGGCCAAATGCCCACCCCAGATTAATTTCTTTTGAGAGGCCATTCAAGTCAAATGTTTAAAAAGAATACCAAAGAAAAACACTAAAGCAGCGATTATCAAGTTAACTCAAAGAAGCAGGAATGCAGAGCAGTATATACACTGACCTTAGCAATGCAAATTACATATTCATGAGGCCAAGGATGGTTTATATGTAAAAATTTACTCCCAAATCGTTTACTGACCAATAATTAGGTCATTGGGGTAGCTGACACATGATACATAATAAGCAAGGAAATAAGAAATCAAAAAAAGTTGGATGGGCAAGAAAATAACAAATCAAAGGACTTGAATAAGTGATCAGCAGAAAAATATTTTACTTCAATGTAATGTAAATCTAAAGTGTATTACAGGGTCAGATATTTAGTTAGGGCAACTTTCAGGGGTGTAAAAACAGATGTTAGAGAGCCAGCACTGTGGTGCAGAAGGCTCTGCCTGCAGTGCCATCATCCCATATGGGTACTGGATTAAGTCCCCGCTGCTTCACTTCTCAGCCTTGGCCTGGGAATGCAGTGGAAGATGGCCAAAGTGTTTGGACCCCTGCACACACCCGGGAGACCTGGAAGAAGCTCCTGGTCGGCTTAGCTCTGGCCACTTCGGGAACCAGTGGATGGAAGACCTTTCTCTGTCTCTCCCTCTATCTGTAACTCTGCTTCTTCAAATAAATGAATAAATCCCTTAAAAAAAAAAAAAAGGATGGTGGGATTTACTCATTTCAAAATTGCAAATATTGTTTCATTGCATTTTCAAATTTTAACAAACATACATCTAGGATGACCTAGAATAAGATCTGTGTTCCAAACCTTGTCTTTTACTTCCCAGCTGACCACAGACGAATTACTTAACTTCTCTTATTTCTCATTTCTGATTCAGCTATTAAAAATTAGAAACTACATCATAGCACTGTTAAGATTAAATGAGAGCATAGTTACAAAGCAGTTACCACAGTGCAACGTGTATTTGTAAAGCAGTGCGCACAGTGTCTAACACAGATTTATGATGTACAGCACACTAACATATAGTTCAATACACAGTGCATTATCACTATTACTGGTATCATCACCATCAATGAATGCTGTCTTCTCTTCACTGATGAGATCCAGAATAAGGATAGGTGCCAGGCTGGCTCTGTTAACTCTCAGTAGCACCATGCAGACTGCAGGCAAAGACACTTCACGAGCAACCTGTCCAGAAAAGAGCAACCAGGATGGTGATCCTGGAGACACTGAAAGCTTTCAGTCTAGAGAAGAGAAGATTATGGATGAATGTGCCAGAAGTTGTCTGTCAAAGGGCTGTCCCTGCTCTAAATGGAAGAACAAAGACCAAAGCAGAGTAATAAATATCAATTTAAAAGTAAAGAACTCTAACATAAAGAACTGTCTAAAATTACAAATATATGTCACATGATAGTATTCCCTAAAGATGAGCTCATTTGCTTTTGTTTGTTTGTTTATTTAGTTTTATTTATTTGAAAGGCAGAGAGACAAGTTTAGGCAGAGACATTTTCCTTCCTCTGATTCTCTTCCCAGATGCCTGCAACAGCCAGTATTGGTTTAGGCCAAAGCTGGGAGCCAGCAACTCAATCTGGGTGTCCTACACGGATGGTGGAGGCCCAAATACATTAGCTATCACCTGGTGCCTCTTAGGTGATGACCTCATTTTCAATCCCAGGTCTTTTGACAAAGCCACCAGGCAAAGGGTCATACTTGGTGATCACACAGGTCCTTTCCAATTTAGGAGACTTACAATTCGGATAGAAAAACCTAAGCAATAGGAATATGTTAATTAACTTGATGAACTAGGGGTGGTGGGAAAAGGGGAGTGAAAGAAAAGCACTGTGGACTTTCTGGTATAGTACTGGCCACCACTTCAGAATTTTGCTTAGAGACAGACTCTCAAATTGCTTACAGAAAGATTATTTAAAGAAATACATTCAAAAGTATTGTTGAGGCTACATCAAACAACTCTTTAAAGAAACCACATAGTAAACAAATGTCTTTAAAAAGAAGAAAAGATCCCTATGCCAAAATGTGTTGTTTTTAGAGAACTGCCAGAGTGACACTTGAGTCCTAGATGTGTGAGGAACCGGTCACACCAGGACAAGGGAGGCCAGTGCGCTCTCCACTATACTCAGAGGAACTGGAGACACAAAGACAAAGGAGTCCAGTGCTCTCTCCACTGTACTCTCAGCTACATTTCCAGGAACAAATGGTTACATGACAATATTTCTTGTGAGGGACATCTTTTTTTATCATATCCACTGGTAATTTTATTTTATGAAAGTTACCCAAAAAAGACTACCTGGAATAATAATTGGTCCTAGCAGATACAGTTATTTTTCTAATGAATTACATTAATATGTGCTCACTGTAATGAGGTTGCAACAAGGAGAATTCCGAAATGCATGTAAGATGTCAAATAAACAGTCTTTCATTTAGCCACATTCAGAGTTGATTTCTGACATTTGGTATAATTTCTTCTCATCTTTTTCCATGCATAATTGTCATCACTCATTATCCACATGGGACTGGTTCTAAGATCCTCTGCAAACATCAAAATCCGAGGATGCTCAAGTCTCTTATACCAGAGGACTCTGAAGGACAACTATATACACATCACTGTACATTGTTTCATTAGTAAGATCATATCATATACATAGTTTTAGTGCTACACCTTTAGCTAAATTATATTTGTAAACATTTCCTGTTATTAGATACTTTTTAAAAAGTTTTTTTTTTAATTTATTTGAGAGGTAGAGTTATGGAGAGAGAGAGGAACAGACAGAGAGAAAGGTCTTCCATCTGCTGGTTCACTCTCCAAATGGCCCCAATGGCTGGAGCTGGGCCATTCTGAAGCCAGAAGCCAGAAGCTTTCCAGGTCTCCCATGCAGGTGGCAAGGGCCCAAGCACTTGGGCCATCTAATACTCTTTCCCAGGCCATACAAGAGAGCTAGATCGTAAGAGGAGCAGCTGGCACATGAACCAGCATCCATATGGGATGCCAGAGCTGCAGGTGGAGGCTTTTACTCTACAGCGCCATCTCCTATTTTAAAGATACTCTTAAAAAATGTGATTTTTAATAGTTATATGAGTTGATTTTAATTGATGTCTGCATCTTAACAACATGTTTCCCAAACTGGGATTTTAATTTCTTAGGGTAGTCTTACTCAGTGTAAATATCTATATATTGAATACTTGAGCCTTAAACTTAATTTAAATAGGGTACCTCTTTAGAATTTCTGGTTTAGCTTGGATATATCAAGGGATAACCTGAGAACTGTTTACATTACAATTTGCTAATATCCAGTTTTCAACCTCAATTAGCATTAGAAACAAACTTAGCAAATTTCTACTAAAATTTTTTTCAAAAGAATCAAGTGTCAACTCAAGACAAAGTTTGCCCAAAAAAGGTCGGTCACAATGTAATACCAAATGAACAGGGACATGAAAAGAATCAACAATGAGTTCAGAGGAACTGGGTACCAAGATTTGGGCTAGGTTTTGAAGGATCTGGCTGACTAGTTGTCAGAGGAGGGTCTTTCCTGGCAAACAGAGAGGCAAGGAGATGCAATCACATACATACATACAAAGGAAGTATGGCAAGATTTTGGAAGACTTCAAATGTCCACATATGGATTTGACTTCATCAGTGGGAAATGGAACATCAAGGCTAAAAACTCATTTTAAACATTTTCTCTAATAATTAATATTGCCGATTCATTGTCAAGGATAAGGCACTACAGCCTGATGCGAACAGCCCAAGCAAGAATGCTCTTCACATTTCTACACACTGACCCTCCAGTTTCTGCCTCACTATGGCTATGGCAGTAAGGAAAAGGGGGACTGAGAAATCAAGATGATAAAAAGCCAAACTATTTTCAACCAAGTGACCTGACGACTAGGATATCAACAGGGATAAGAAAATCTGAGGAGGAAAATTAAAAATTGGTTTGCAGAAAGCAATCTCAGATTTCAGGACTACTCAGGTAGTAGATAACTTGAAATGAAAAACTGCAGCTAAGGAGCACGAGGGGAACTTGACATCCTTTTGGAGCTCATCATGCTGTATTCCTCTATCCTCTTTCCTCATAGCACCTTCCTCACCAGCAACAAAAACCAACATTAACAAAGAGAGGGTTGTGTGTAACTAATTACACACATAGGAAACAGCCTCAGAAACTTTTCTGACAATAACTATTTGAAGTACACATCTGTATAAACCAAAGGGACAATGCAAAAAAGTTTAAAATTTCCCATTTTGTTGGAAGACTATTTATTCTCTAGTGTACAAAGAAAACCTATAATTAAAATACAACTCTTGCAGTGAATCCAATACATATTTAAGCATAACCAACATTAAGAGCTATTATGGTTTATGGTGTTAGAAAATATTTTTAAAACTCTACTAATAGGAATTAATTAGAAACTAA
Organism: Oryctolagus cuniculus; assembly: GCF_964237555.1. Lineage (NCBI taxonomy): Eukaryota > Metazoa > Chordata > Mammalia > Lagomorpha > Leporidae > Oryctolagus > Oryctolagus cuniculus. The sequence goes on along the minus strand of NC_091439.1, from coordinate 12,135,491 downwards.
CCATAAGCTAAAATTCCTTGGCATTCAAACTAATTCACAAAGCATTTAAATATACAGACGCTTTAAAGATCAGAAGAAAATAAAAGGAAACTGTATACACCCATCAATTGGGAAGATGTGTGAGCAGCATTTCCTTGGAAATTTAAGTGTTATTTTTTTACTTTTGCTAAAGGCCCAGCTTATTACAGTATGCTTCCAATCCTCTGTGTAGTCTTTTAAAAGTATTTATCTATTACTATCTTTCTCCACTAGAGGGTGATATGATGACTGAACCCTAAGCATCATTAAAATCATACAGATCAACTGATATTCATTGTGGGCAATGATGTATATTTTGTGGCATTAGGGCTGCGGGATACAAAACAGACAAAATGAGGTCATGGGGTTCCAGGTACTATGCTATTTGTTTTACATATTTTTATTTCATTTAATCCTTACCAAAACCCTGAGAAGGCGACACTATATGGAAGCTGACTAGCGGAGATTACATATTCATGGTCATACCATAAGTGGCTAAGTCAGAATTCAAGCTCAGATCTGAAAAGCTATCACTCCCCTACATCTTGCCAACTGTGTCCCCTCCACCCATCTCCACCATCTTCTTCACATCTTTAAAACTTGGCTAAACAAGGCAGAGTCAATGTTCCCAGTATTCTTTCTTCACAAAGGTCTAAGAAACAGCTAGCTATTCATGGGGTCATGTTTAGGAGCGGATATTATTCAAGATGATGGCATTAAATAGTACTTCTCACTTTCTGGGCATGTCTATACCCAACAAAATTTGAACTTAAGTTCTTTGTCTTGGGAGTACAGTAGGCAGGGTCTTTCTGAGGAGGTTATAATTCTCTAGAATTCTATAAAAGAGTGAAACTTAAAGAGTCCTGTTAACTTTCAGACATTAGCCACACTGTCCTACAAAGTTTCCCAAAAGCTCTTGATTCTTGGGGGTGGCTGGAGGGTGGTGGGCCAAAAACAAAACTGTTATCTTGATCCCCTGATGGCCTAGTAATCCTTGTACCTGATTCTTCTATTGTTTAGAACCCACAAAGAGAGGCCCTTGGGCCCCTCGATTCCAATCCACTAAGACACATTATTTCTTTGAATAGATCTATTTAACAGGGCTTATTTTTTATTGGAGACAAGGAGAAACTACTTAGTTGTCAGAAGGAACCTAACAATCAGGATGGCGGAAAGCAGACTAATTTGAGGTGAGGAATGAAGTTCCATGAGAGCAGATGAAAGGCACCAAGACAATATGGAAGCATCAGAAACTAGTGCTCAAACATGCTTCTTTTCATGAAAAGATCAGGAGGATACAAGACCTACTCTAACAGTAATCTTGTTTGCTTTTCTTGTTAGTAGAAAATGGGTTTAATGTCCATCCCATGGACCTTAAGAGGCCCAGGAAACCATTTGGTCTGGCCCTACCATGGCAACCACAGGACCTGAAATTCAATGCATTTACAGCAGGCTAATTTTCAAGCTGATAATTTTGTATGGTCCATGAATGATGTTATAAATATCTAAGTGGCTCTTGGACGAAAAATGGCTCCCCGCATCTGCTCTAAGTCAAGTTTTCTGCAGTGTAAGCTGAGCACCTCTGTCTGTTGTGACAAGGAGAGAAGCAAACTGGCTCTCAAATTTACAGACATTCTAATGAATTTATAGAGAACTAGCCAACACACAATCCTGGCTAAGAAGCATAGTTAACAGAATCTAGTGAGAGTGAGTTCTGTTACCCAGTTGCAGATTTCTTTGTTTACACTATCATTTCTTCCTGTTACAACTTTACCCTCAACTGTCACATCCTCAATAAAAATATTTTGTTTAGTAATGTTTGCCAAGTTCCACCATAGGGGGCAGCATAGCACATGAAAAGAAGAAAATTTTTTGAAATTCTGCACAACAAAATCTCTCATAATTTATGGTATGATTTGGGATGAATCATTTGGACTCTCTATTTACCTGTGTGTCACAGGAACTTGTACAGTATGGGCTTAACAAATGGCAAATCTTGCTTCTGATGCTTCTGCTTCTTCTAAAATTGGTTCCAGAGTCAGTGAAAGACAGACGGAAAAATCATTCACTGGCTCACTCCCCAAATGCCAGTAACAGCCAGAGCTGGGCTGGGCTCAGCTAGGCCTGGCAAGGTTGATGTTAGGAGCTGAGAACTGAATTCAGGTCTCTCATACAAGTGGTAGGGACTCGAACACTTGAGCCATTACTTGCTGCCTCCCAGTGTATGCACAGGCAGGAATAAGGAATTAGAAGCCAGGCCTATGGCCGTACCACCCTGAACACGCATGATCTCATCTACCTCAGCAGCTAAGCAGGGTCGGGCCTGGTTAGTACTTGAATGGAATCAGAAGCCATAATAAGGCACTGAATCCACGTACTTGAAAAAGGGACAGGGCGTCTTAATGAGTATCTTAACTGCTCAACCAAACACTCGTCCCTAAACAGCAATTCCTAACGACCATTACTCTTGACTTTTAATATTAGGACAATTGGATTTTCTAATATTTACTGTTTGCTATGGGCTCCCATAAGAATAAACCTTTAGGGGGCCAGTGTTGTGGTGCAGTGAGCCTGGCTGACACCTGCAATGCTGGCATCCCGTATCACAGTGCCAGCTGAAGTTCTAGCTTCTCCAGCTCTAATCCAGTTTCCTGACTGATGAGCCTGGTGAGGCAGCAGAAGATACCTTCCCCTGCCACCCAAGTGGGAGATGCAGATGGAGCTCCATCTGCTGACTTTGGTCTGGACAAGCCCTGGCACATCTGGGGAGTGAACCAGCAAATGGAAGATCTCTCCCTGTCACTCTCCCCATCAGATAAATAAATCTTTAAAAAAAAAAAATATATATATATATATAAAATTACTAGGGTTAAAAATACTGTGCTCAGAATTTTGAGTTTTCAATGTTTTCAGAGAAGAAACAAATGCAAGTTAGAGCCAATATCTTTTTCATTGACATCATATTTGCATAAGAAGCATATTCAGGAGTAATGTATATGTCTAGCTGTCCAAATTTTTTTTTTTTTTTTTAAGAAAACTGCCAGAGGGCCGGCGCCATGGCACACTAGGTTAATCTTCCAGCCTGCAGTGCCGGCATCCCATATGGGTGCTGGTTCTAGTCCCGGTTGCTCCTCTTCCAGGCCAGCTCTCTGCTGTGGCCCGGGAAGGCAGTGGAGGATGGCCCAAGTGCTTGGGCCCCTGCACCCGCATGGGACACCAGGAAGAAGCACCTAGCTCCTGGCTTCAGATCGGCATAGCTCCAGCTGTAGCAGCCATTTGGGGGGTGAACCAACGGAAGGAAGACCTTTCTCTCTGTCTCTCTCACTGTCTATCTGTCAAATAAAAAAAAAAAAAAAAGAAAGAAAGAAAAGAAAAAGAAAAGAAAATGACCTGGAATCAAATACCACAGTCTGAATTTTATTCCAAGTATCCTAGAGAGCCTTTGAAGGATTTCAAGTGCAGCCACTGGGTAGCCAGCTCGAATGCTGGTGCAGGGCTCAATGCTGGCCCGGGAGTGCAGTGGAGGATGGCCCAAGTGCTTGGGGCCTGCACCTGCATGGGAGACCAGGAGAAGCACCTGGCTCCCGGCTTCGGATTGATGCAGCTCTGGCCGTTGTGGCCATTTGGGGAGTGAACCAATGGAAAGAAGACCTTTCTCTCTGTCTCTCTCTCACTGTCTGTAACTCTACCTGTCAAATAAATAAATAAAATCTTAAAAAAAAAAAAAAAAGAAAACAGCCAGAAAGTAAAATTTGCAAAGTATGTTGTGTAATACTGTAGAAAGTCAATCCTATATTTACATTTAAAAATGGTATTTTTAAGATGATTCTTATGTTTCTACTCTTTCCTAAAGTGAAGACTTAAATAAGCTGCCCTACAGCAAGATCTGTAGAAGTGTCTTATGTTTATAATGATCAAGAATTCAAAGCTCTTCCAAAACAAAGTACTTGAAATAGTGAGAGTTTCTTTTTTCATTTCCAGAGATTTATACATGGGGTGACTGACACTTTCTTCTTAAGCAATGCAGTAACAGATGACTTTAAGTGTTGTTGAAAAATTACATACTCCGGGAACAATCCTGAAGAAGAGTTTCAGGAATGAACGAAAAAGAAAAGACAAGTCAGTTTCAGGCTGAGATCCTACTTTGAAGAAGGGCACTAGTGCTTTGCAATGCAGAAGCTTTCTATTCTCTGTGCCATACGTATGAAGGCAAATGACCTCATGATAAACAATGTACCAAAAGTGTGTACACTGCTGGTTTCCCGATCCACTCCTGTTGTCTTGTATGTACAAATACTTGTTAATAATAATAGAATCACTAGGAAAAACTACCATAAAGTCAGTATACATTGTTTATTAAAATACAGCTAAGTTATACTTATGATTTCATCCTGAGTGTAAAGAAAAGGTAAGTCTGTATAACATTTTTCAACAGAATATTATGATGTAGGAAAAAGATACAGTTTGTCTAGTCACTTTTTCCTAGGAGAAATCAGTGACCGCCTCAGCCAGGCTGAGGTGTGACTGGACTCCTTCCTTAGATAACATCACACAACTAAACCCCACTCCCAAGCCCTAAGGAAAAGAAGGGGGGAAGAAAGGGCGTATCTGCGTGTGCGTGTGTGTGTGTGTGCGTGTGTGTGTAAATGGCCTCTTTTGATACAGCAATTTAACAAAGCTAGATCCAGACTGGGGATGAAAGCTGGGGATATTACGCTATGTATGATCTCAGCTTTACTAACAAACAGGACTGGAGCTGTTAGCAGGGCATGTAACTTGCAGATAGGCCAGGGAATTCAGGCGTAAATATGTTTTAGAAGGAATTTTAAAAGCTGAAGTGATGATTCAGCAATGCAAGCATTAATTTACATGTGTAAAATACTTAAAGGAGATGATGTTAAAACTGTACATTATTTATGGGCCAAATCAATGATTCACTGTAAAATTAAAAACCAAGCAAACAAGAGTGAGTGGATGGACCATCAGAAACATTATTCATGTTAGTGTCTGCAAAACTATTACTCAAGTTAAAATGTTCATTTCCAAAGTACACTTTAACTCAGTAAGTCTAATCAACACAGACAGTCAAGATTTGTATATAATTTTCGAATCACAAATAAAGAACCAGAACCAATGTGAGGCAACTTCCAGTAGCATGTGTTGGAGAAACACCAGCGTACAGCCCACACAGCAGCTGCACTTTGGCAGTGAAAGAGTCTTCATTACTTGATTTACACAGATCACGTTTCGCCTCAACTTTCCTCACCCCACACGACCTGTTCCCACACAACCCACTAACGCTTGCCCTGGGAGCACAGTTTAGAAGGAATTTGATGTGAACCATTTTTCACTGTAACAGGATCAATTACCTTTCTCCATTTAAAATAAGTTTGTGCCAGTATTAGTATTTCTATCTGTAATACTTTCTAATACCTTTGTAAAACAAAAGCAGTTCCTTTTATTATTACACATGCTAAGATTAGTTTGCGATAATACAAAAACTGTAAGGAAAGTTCTACGACAATTAAAATAGATACACAAAGTATCTCAAGTTAATAGGAGATGGAATACACTCACTTTTGTTGTCTTTGTATAGAATGAGGAGGAGAGTTGGTGAATGGGCAGGTCCACAACACTACTGGAATTTGTGACACTGTTACTATGTGTATGTTCATCTTCACGGCTACTGTCATCAGACTGATCAAAGTCATCACTCTCCTGGTCCATCTCCTCTTCCTCTTCATCCTCCTCCTCTTGCTCACCAGCATGTTCTTCATCCTCCTCTTGCTCTGGGTTTCCTGAGGAGTCCTCATCTACTGAAATAAATCGATTATTGTTTTCTTCCAAGGGTCCTTGCTGGGAATCATTTTGGTCTCCAGGTCTAAGTTCAGCTCCAACAACCTCACCATTCCTTGCAGTGTGTTCCTCCTCTGGTCTCAGCTGCTGCTGCTGCGGGCCCTCCTCGACCACGCGGTTCATCTGCTCCTCATCTGCCTGGCTTGAGGAAGGGTTGCCTCTCAGAGAGCCTCCACTTCGTCGTCTTTTGCTGCCCACAGAGAGCAGTTCCTGATTCATTTCCAAAAGCCAGCTTGCTACTTCTTGGACCTTGGCCAAACTATCACAAGATGCAAAGGTTTTCACATTCTGCAGGGGAAAATGGGGAAAAACAGGTTTGTACAATCTCCAATTTCTTTTACCTTTATGTTTCATGCTTATAGTCTAAATATCATAAAGAATGCAAAGAGTATTCAGTGCCATGGAGGCATCAAGATGTTCTTCAGTAATCAATATAGAAAGTTGATATTATAAAATTATAAAAGTTATGAGGCTTTATAAAGACATACACATAAATACAGTAAACAGCTTTATTTTAATATGCTTCTTTTAATAGTTCTTTATAGTTTGTTTCAACAAATAAAATATAACTAATAAAACTAACTTAACTAATAAAATAATTTTAAGTTTTAGGTCAACAGCTCATAAACTATAGACTATGTAAAACTTTGACAAAGTGTTAAGAAGTGTTATCACCAAAAAAAAATTATTCAGTGCTCAATTTCAGGAAATGCTGAGGTAAATCAACTTAACACAACCTTTTTACTCTGGAATTGTCTTAAACTTCTCTGACGACAGAATCCTGCCCTTCAGATACAGTTTTCTAACAAGGTAACAGTGATTATCATTGTGATTTTCGCTTTTCACAGTGAACATAAAGCAACTAAATAGCAAGTAAACAAAAAAAATTTTTGGGGGGGAGAGGAAAAAGTTCTTAAGTTCATACCCTCTGACCCAGTAACTCCACTTCTGGCAATCTATCCTAAGGAAGTAATCCTAAAACAGAAAAAAAATTATACAGAGGATGCTCATGGCAGCTTTATCCACAAAAGCAAAAAATAAAGGTAAAAATAAATGTAAATAAAACAAATGTTAAAGATAAAAGAAGTGATAAAATGGAATTTATTTAGCACAGTTCCTAAATATCATGTTCATTAAAATGTGGATATATATATCACATTATGTTAAGGGAAAAATGCAGGAAATTATATGATCACAGAATGATTCTTAATCTGCAGACAGCCTAGAAGATAATATTTTTAAAATAAGCTGTATTTTGAGCAGTTGTATTCTAGATGCTTTCAATTCATTTTTACCAAATTTCTCAAATTTTATACATCAAATATATTTACTTTTATGTTTCACACAGGCTCCAAAATGTTATTCAATAGAACATCTTTTCATAATGTTCATTCTGAAATTTTTTCCTTTGCTGATATCTGTGTGGACAGGTTTGAGGTTACGTAAAATAATATCAACATATTATACACATTTTTTAAAAAAGCACTCATGATCTAAAACTTAAAACTGCCAATCAGAAAAAAAATCAAAATGAAATTCTGTTTTCCCAGAATGCATACTTGTGCTTTTAAAATTAATTCTTCGAGAAAAATTCTGTGTGACTTAGAAGATGGTCACATAAAACACAAACATCAGCAAACAGATTCCTATTATCTTAAAAATCAATATAAAGTTGCTATTTCTTCTTACCAACAGAAGTACATAATGTCAAAACATATGAAATAAATAATGTATGCTTTTATTGATAATTAATGAGATTAAATTCAAGTTTAGTAAAAATAAAATCTGATGGCTATATGTTGATGTTAATTGCACTATTTCCTTAGCAATTGGATGTGAAGAGAACGAAAACAGTTCACAGTCAGGAATATCACTGATAATCAAAGAAAGTTCCTTTCTTATTTACATTGAAAATGTTCCTCACTTCACACACCAGGCAATCAAGGCTCAGAGATAAGACTGCTGGCTTGAAGCAAAGCACACCCAAGAACCTGACACTCAAACTGCGTCTTCCTTCATGTCTCTCAGTCTGCAAGAATCACGTATAATAAACTACCAAAAGAATATTATTCTCTCACATTATTATTACCTTCTTTCCAAAAACCAGAATTACTACAGTGCTCAAAGATTATTACTCTAAAACAAATATTCATGGGACACTCAGTATGCTCGGGCACATAGTAATTTTCGGAAGGAGTAATGTTTAGAAATGCTTCTTTACATGCTAATCAATGGTATTTAGCCATTTTTTTTTTAATCAGAACCCACAGTAAAATTAGATTTTACATTATAACTATATGCTTATATTCAAACATAACCTGAAATGTCAGTTTCAGAAAAAAGAAATTATGGAACATTTCCATAATTTCCATGCCTAAAGTCTCTATAAATTACAGCTTTAATTAAATAGTTAATTCTCATTCTTCATAGTAATTGTATTCTATGAAGTCCCTCTAACCACTGAATTAGGAAACTGAACCACTGCTCCTTAGGGGAAATACAGTTTCTACAAGCCTCTGATCACAACACTTTTGCAGCCAATCAATGCATAGCCATATGGGTGTTTCTGTCTAAAGTTAGCTTACTTAATATATATTGCTGTTTCATTAACACTGGACTCAGAGTCAACGGCATGACAACCCAGGCCTGAATGAGGCTTATCTAACGCACAGCTTTCTTTTCTTGGTAAAGCACTTCACAGTCTTCTTGTTCCTAGGAACACTAGCTGGAACTTCACTGTGTTTGGGCCATTTTAAACACAGAATCACCAGAAAAAGCCCACAAATAGGGAAAATATTTTCTACAGACCATGAAAAGAGAACCTGTTTATGGTTTATGAGCTGAAACAAGAAGCAGAGTGTCACCTTGTTGACCTCAACTGGAAATACACTCGCCAGGCAGCTCCAATTTTTTGCCACTGTGTGCATGTACACCTCTATCAATGTCTCTGCAAGTGCCTCAAGAATTGATTGGCGGTTTATAAATAAATTCTACTGAGTAGGCAAATCCACAAATAAAGAATCTGTGAATAATGAGGATGAACTGCACCTACTTTATGTAAATAGGCTGAGCACTGCTTGCAACGTAAGACCCACACAGTATTCTGGTATCAGTGAAGATACCACAGCTTCACCCCTCACTAAGGTTCCATTAATCTAACAAAGGACAAATCTGCAGAGAAATTACAAGCTCCAGTACAGATAATTGTCATTAAATTTTAAAATGAGAAATTCAGATAGTCGAGACAAAATAAAGTCGAATTTTGCAATAAAGTAACCAACAGAGAAGGACAAGGGTAAGGTGTATTACTTTTCCTTTCCTAAGCAGAGAACAGCAATTCTCCTGGCAGTGTTTTCCGGGGTGGTGGGAAGACCAGAGAGGTTCTGACCTAAGAGTACCCAAAAAAGATAACTTCAGTCAGCTCCATCCCAGGATGAAGGAGAAGTATTATATTTTTAAAAGATTTATTTGAAAGTCAGAGTTACCAAGAGGCAGAAGCAGAAAGAGAGAGAGAGAGGTCTTCCACCTGCTGGTTCACTCCCCAGATGGCCACAATGGCCAGAACTGGGCCTATCCAAAGCCAGGAGCCAGGAGCTGCTTCTGGGGCTCCCACACAGGTGCAGGGACCCAAGAACTTGAACCATTTTTACTGCTTTCCCAGGCCATAGCAGAGAACTGGATCGGAAGTGGAGTAGCCATGATTCGAACTGATGCCCATAAGGGATGCTGGCACCACAGGCAGCAGCTTTACCTGCTATGCCATAGCACGGGCCTTGAGAAGTATTATTTTTAAAAAGTGTTCTTCTAGGGCTGGTGCTGTGGCACAGCAGGTTTAAGCACCAGCCTACAGCCCCTGGCATCCCATATGGACGCTGATTCAAGTCTGGGCTGCTCCACTTCCAATCCAGCTCTCTGCTAATGGCCTGGGAAAGCAGAAGATAGTTCAAGTCCTGGGGCCCCTGCACCACATGGGAGACCCAGAAGAAGCTCCCAGCTTCTGGCTTCAGATTAGCTCGGCTCTGGCAGTTGCAGCCATTTGAAGAGTGAACCAGTGGATGGAAGACCTTCCCCCTTTCAAATAAATAAAATAAATCTTTAAATAAATAAAGTGTTCTTCCATAAAATTCAAAAATACAGTTGTTCTGAGAGGACAGCAACTTTGTCTTTCTCTCCAGGTCCATGGACACTAACCCCTTACTGTCTGTGTAGCACTTTAGACCTAACTTCAGTGTTAAGTGTCTTTAAGTTACTTTCTCACAAACTTTGCTGCCCAGAAACCCTTTGAGAATTCAAAATCATTTGAACTACTTATTTTAGGGTGCTTTAAGGAATAAAAATGGGCATAGTACGTGTTAAACAGATGGAGCTCTGACAACCTTTTTTTTTTTTTTTTTTTTTTAAACAGGTAGAGTAGACAGTGAGAGAGGAGAGAGAAAGGTCTTCTTTTTTCCATTGGTTCACCCCCCTCAATGGCCGCTGCGGCCAGCGCACCGCGCTGATCTGAAGCCAGGAGCCAGGTGATTCTCCTGGTCTCCCATGCAGGTACAGGGCCCAAGCACTTGGGCCATCCTCCACTGCACTCCCGGGCCACAGCAGAGAGCTGGACTGGAAGAGGAGCAACAGGGACAGAATCCGGCGCCCCGACTGGGACTAGAACCCAGTGTGCCGGTGCTGCAGGCGGAGGATTAGCCTATTGAGCCGTGGCGCCGGCCTGCCTGTCCTATCTTGACCTAGAGCTATGAGTCTCCAAGGAAGATTCCAAAGCACAAACTAACTGAAATTGCAGTGGACACTGGGGAACATTGTTTACACTAACAAAACAAAGAGGTGACAAATGCACATGACCAAAGCCTCCATATGTGCAATATCAACATTTGCAGAAGTGATGTGACAGGTAGGATCTATCAGGCTTGAGCTACCAGTCATTTTAAGAAGCTTTAGGACACAGATAACAAGAAAGTAAAGCCAAGTTGTACTGGTCATCAGGAAAAATCATTCAAAGCTTGGAAGCACCTCCTGCAAGCAAGCTAGGATTTCCACCAAATCCCAAAAGACTCTCTCTCCCTCACTACCAAGAGTGCACTTCTGACCAAACCATTTGCTAACACTTCTTCTTCCTACTATGAACTTTCTGTATGCTCATTAACAGTACAAGCCTGGAATACATGACAAAGTCAGTCATATCTTAACACACTACACTGCTCAGACCCCACCGTGTGCTTCCCATGTCACTCCAAGAGAAAGCCAGTGCCTTTTACAGTGACATGTTGGGCCCTATAGAATCTGTGCACATGCCACCGCTCTAAGTTCCTATCGCTCTACCCTTTCTGTCCCTCTTAAAGAAGGCCTAGGTGCTCTTCCTCTGCCAGAACACTCTCCCCCGTCTTTGCATTACTTTCTTCAGAGCTTTGATCCTTTAATCAACAGCACTTTCCCATCCCAGTTCATTTAAAATAATCACATCTTCCTGCACCACATTCTCTTTTCTCCTAACCCTGCCTTTTTACCTTCTCCATGGCACCAGGAATATAGAAGCACTGGAATACAGCCTGGTACCAAAGTTCCCATCTGTCTATCCATTTAGGTATGAATCTGCCAGCCCCCAGCCCCACCACCAACATACACATTAGAATTTAGGCTCTATAGGAGAAGGGTCTTCTCTTTTTCACCATGGTCATCTCCACTACCCACAAAAAATGCCTGGCTCAATAGGCACTCAAAACACTTGTACACTGAGCAAACGATTACTGAATCTGTTTGAAGTCAGTCACACACTTTTCATGCTTTCTTCACCAAAGAAGAACTCTATGCTATGTTACAAACGTAAGAGCAATTATTTTTAACAGATTTTTAAAAGTTGTACCCTATATTCAACAAGTCACTTGAAATACTTTTGGAACTGGTAGGGTGTAAATACTAATATCTTAACATTTATTTGTAAGTTTTAACTCATAAAACATTTTTCTCTTTATCAAACTTCTTGTTATTTTCAACATAGGCTCTAAAAAAAAAAATCCAGGAGACTAAAGAGATTAATACTTTGAAAACATTTTTTGAGTAATTCTGGTTCCATATCTTCTACTGTGGCCAAGAAATCGCATATGTAACTTAAGGTGAAAATCTTTTAAAAACCATAAAATTGGCTATAGAGATCCCTCAGTAATGGAGATTAACAAAATCAAAATACTAATACAAAATGGACAATACTGATTTCACAGAGTTTTGTGGATCTGAACTAGATAATTTAAACCTACATGTCTAATCTATCATTTATATCTTTACTGGAAAACTTGGGAAAGACTACTTTTCAGTCCACACGACAACACCTAGTTTTTATGTTGTTTAATTTCCAACATCTATTTCTAATCTGGCCAAGTTTCATTCTTCATTCCCATTCACTCTACCACCTCTGGGATCTGGGTTTCCTCCACTGTAACCAGATTCATGTGGACCTTTCACCATTTGGAGAGCTTATTACACGGTTGGACACCCCCTCTTCTTTCTGGTCTCCTAAGTTCCCTGGGGATCATTCTGCAGCGCAACCATCAGGTAGCTCTGCTGTTGTTCTCCACTGCCAGCTCCTCCCTTCTCTGCAGCTTCTTTAAAACCCAAGGTCTCAACTACCTCACAGAAGCTAGGCACTCCCAATTCTATTATCTGAAGGCACAGTGCCCTACTGGACCTACTAGTTTTATAAAAGTGTCCCAAGGTCACTCCCAATCTATATGCCCCCCACACACACCTGAGGCCCAGATTTACTCTTAAAGTTTCCTACTATTTCTGCCATCTCAATGAATGAAACCATATTCTAACCAGTTGTTTCAGTAAAAAACTGGATGGCTCCTCTTTTTCCTCCTCTCCCTCAACAGTTTAGTCCTTAAAGCCATTAGGTGGCCAAGCAAGTTGTATGAATACGTGGGCAGCCAGAAAACAGTCCAAAACTGGGGAGTGAGTACAAGCACATGGAGGAGGGCCTCTCTGGAGAATCAGTGGGATAAAGAGAGGCTGACCAGCAAGAGATGCCCATCTTGCCTCTAAGGTGGGGAGTGATCCATACAGTGGAGACACCTAGCGGGCCAAAGGCAGACTGGAAAAAGACCATTTGTCTGGGTGAGGGTGTTGTTCCATGTGAGCAAAGTAAGAGAGCTGCCCACACGAGGGAAGACAGTCAAAACCTGACTGGGATAAGGAGCATGTGGCGGCCACAGTGGCACCCAGCTCAGCAGACATTCAACCTAGCCCGCTCTGGGGAGCAGAGCTGCAGACAGCCTACAGCCATCTCACCTTGACGTCCTTGGCAATATCCACATCTGGCCACGCAGCCTTCTGGGTTCCTCCCACAAAACTACTGAGCATAGTGAGATAATCAGAACTAGGATTGATGCAACAGGCAACTGGAGGCCCGGGCTGGGAGCTTCCTGCACATCCGATCTTGTCATGACATCTGCTTCTCTAAGGATCCAAAAATTCTTAGGGCAAAAGTTTAAAAGTTCCGAAACACCATGAAACAGTTAACTTCATTAAATAAAGGCCGTTTCACTCAAGAATGTTTAAAGAGTATCTACCACACAGAGAAATCCAATGGCTTAGCAGAGGCCAAGTTCTCAAAAGAGTATATGAGTAGAAAGGGTCCTTCTAAGAAAATAACAAGCTAGACTGTGTTGAATACTCTGAAGATGAAGAATGGCTGCACAAACTAGCCTTAAACTAGTGCTTAATTTTCAGTCTGTAAGGTGTGAAGAAAACAGCTGGGTTTTTTGTTGTTGTTGTTGTTGTTTACTTCAAGGAACACAATTCTTGAATTTAAAAGGAAAATGAACTTTGGAAAACATTCTGTTACAAAAGGAAATCCTGAAATGTTCCCACTGCAGCCTGGGTTTGACAGTGAAGAGGGGTATCATCAAGTCCCAAGTCTTACTAGAACCACCTGGAGAAGCTGCAGAGCAAAACGGAACAGATTTTCCTTCTATTTCAACACAACTGTATAACTGGGCAAGGGATCCTTTTTGCTGAATCTTCTGATTGTGAAAATATGACTTGAGGAAAAAAAAAAAAAAAAGAAGAAGAAGAGGAAGAGCTGTAGTCTTACACATTCAAGATGAGTTTTACTGATCTTCTCCAGACAAGCTCTGGATTTCTGTGAAGAAAAGAATATGCTGCTATTCATGGGAAAACAGTGAACATTATGCTGCAGCTTTCAACCTCTCACACACATGAGCAATCTTTTCCTTATTCAACACACATCAAGAGTAAGCTCAGTAATAATCTCATTTCAGCTGAAAATGAAATTTGCATGACTCACTTAACTCATGTTTAATACAGAATTGATTTTTATTCAGCAAGAAACAAAGAAAAGCATTAAATGTAATTTTTATACTACAGAAGTAAATAATTCAAACTTTTAAGATTCAAAAATAATACTTTCATGTATATATAAACCTATAAAAGTAATCCTCCAAGTGCTAGGCCTACATTTGAGGCTGATCATATGACTGAATAAGGAAATGTTTTCTCAAGGTCTTGTATAAAATCATATCAAGGCTGTATTTTCATTCACACTGCTTTGGCTTATGGTTTTAGTAGCTTTACTATTCAAAACTGTCAATATTCTCATGTTGAAAATGACATTAATAAAAATCCATTTGCAACCTCCACTTAAACTGAATCTGCTGGGGCTACATAAAGAGAAGTCAGTCCCATTTTGGCTTAAGCAAGTTACTTACATAAAATTAATGAAAGGTAGAGATTAGATTCAAGGAAAGTGAGCTAAGCTTAATTACAGAGCGTTTCACTTTGTCTCAAGAAAAAAAAGCTGGCTTAAATATCATAGTTTTCAATAGGAGTAGAAATTCTTTCACGTACTGTATCTCATTTGGATGTCATACAGCAGAAATTTATGGTACAGTAAAAACATGAAGTAGCAAAGTTAAAGAAAACAATGGCATTTTCCTCCATCACCTCTAATGACCTTATAGTAGAGTTGATATTCTTTAATGGGCAGGGCAGCCACACAAAAAGAAAAAGCTAATGAGTTCTGCAATAGATAAACAGAGCCAAAGAAAAACAGCATTCTCTCCTCAAAAGAGTACTTATAATTATCAATCAATTATAAATCTACAACTGAATGACGAAGCTAATGTGCTATGAGCCGTATATAACCATTTTTATGTAGGAATCTCTAAGACTGAAAATTATTTTACGTTTTCCTCTAGTTTAAAAAAGACTGAAGAAAGCTGAAAATGAGTACAGATACTGGGACAAACCGAAGTATGTTTACCAAACACAAATCAGTGAGAGTCACATGGCATCATATCTGTGATATTTCCATCAAAGGTGCATTACCTGAGTCCACTAATGAGGAAATGTTAGAGAACAAACCCAAATCAAGGGGCACTGCACAAAGTGACTAGCCCATAATCTTCAAAAGTGTTATTAGCACAGTCAGTCAAAGGAAAGAAATTATTCCAGATACACAATTAAAGTAATTCTGAAAGTATAATTCTGAAGGTAATCATTTTGCTATACAAGACTGTCGCTCCCCCTCTTCATGGAGGAACGACACAGGACCCTGCGCTGTTCTTTCGTCTGCTCGGCCCTCCCCGGGTTTGCTGCTGGTTCTTCCCGGGTTGGCTACTATCCCTTCCACCTCCGTGGAAGGGCAGTTCCCCCTGGCCGCATTCCCCACTTCCGCAGGGGAGCGGCACACCGCCGGCCGGCTCTCTGGGGGGCTGCACGGGTGTTCCTTCAGCTAGATGTTCCCCATAGATGTTCCTGGTGCACGCCGTCTCTCTCCTCCTTTATAGTCCTCTTTCACCAATCCCAACTCGGCTGCCCACACGCCGAGCACGCCGCCCTCCAATCAGGAGCAAGTCCTACAGTTAATTGGTTGAACTGGAGGCAGCTGTGCGGAAGCTGTTCACTCCTCTCCCAGCGCCACACTGTGGGAGAGCAGATGCATAGAACAAGTCCTAATTCGAGTAACTTAGTCTAGTCCGGATTGCTCCCCACAGATCCCCCTTTCTTTTTATTTTTTAGCGTTGATACGCGCCTGTCTTCGGTGTCCCGCGGCACACACTCTGCTCTACTTGCTAGAATTGCCACAGGCTCTTACAAGTCCTATCAGGCAAACCGAATCCGGGTCCTCTCTTCGCCATGTTGTGAGGAGGTTTTTAGGCGCTGATGCGTGCCTGTGTTCGGTGCCCTGCAGCGCATACTCTGCTCTGCTAGAACTGCCTGCAGGTGTTTACAAAACCTATCAGGCAAACCGAATCCAAGCCTTCTCATTGCCTTATTGTGGGGGAGACTTATTAGTGTTGGTTTGTGCCTATCTTCGGTGACCTGCAGCTCATACTCTGGTCGAGCTTTGCTGGCGCTTACCGCCTTAAATCAGGCAGACCGAATCCAAGCCTCCTAATTGTTGCATTGTGGGGAAGCTTTACTGATGTTAATTCGTGCCTGTCTTCGGTGACCTGCGGCTAGCCGCCCAGGTGCTCATCGCCTCACTAATCGGGCAGACCGAATCCAAGCCTTCTAATTGTTGTATTGTAGGGAGGCCTTTCTATTTCTCTATTTCTCTATCTCCGGGCATTCCTATTTCTCCCATTTTACTTCTGTCTGCCAACATTCCCATTTCTCTCACTCCACTTCCAAACTTCTGTTTCTCTTATCCCCGCGGCTTTCCGGCACCTCGCCCCGCCGGCGGGTTCCCGGCTCTGCGCCGCTTCAGCCCGCGCGCCTCTCTCATCTGCGCAGCTTCCCGGCTTTGCGCGGCTCGGCTTCGCGCGCTCCGCGGTCTCCACGCTTAACCCTTTCGCGTCTGAACCACGGCCTACGCCAGCCCCGTTCCCTATCTATTCACGCCCCGTGCTCTCTGCACGCGGCGGCTTCCGCGAGTAACACAGCGTAGCTCACGTGTCCGCCACTAGCATTCAATCCAAGTTCCCCGGGCTAGCCTGGCGAATTCAACCCAGCGTACGTCTCCGCCCCACGGTTTGGCTTCCCGTCCTTTGCTCCCCGGGCTAATCAGACGGATCCCAACCTGGCTCACGTTTCAGCTTCTGGTTTCAACTTTTCGCCCCCTATTCCCGGGCTAACTTGAGAATCCCAAAGTGGCTTTCGTGTCCGCCTTGGCCTGCCCCCCACGGCTTCAATTTCCCTAACATTTTTCTCTACCCGGTATGTTTCCCTAAGTTTTCTTCCAACAATATTCCTCCCTCATTTCTCCTGGCCTCTCCCCACAGTCCGCGTCCGAGTCTGCTTGTTCTAGCTTTCACTTTCGCTTTCGACCTTAGAGATTTCTCCCAGCTTCCCCCCGTAGTCCGTATCTGAATCTATGCCTAGGCTTTCAACAGCTTCTTCCGGCACCTTTTTCGTCCGGCTTTTCCCTAGGCTGTTTGCTAGTCTCTCTCTCCGGTATTTTCCCAGTTCTTCCCGTTTCTTCCCTCCTAAGTTTCCTATCCGTCCTAGGTTTCCTATCCGAGCTAGGTTTCCTATCCGAGTCACGGCACCATTATGTCGCTCCCCCTCTTCGTGGAGGAACGACACTGGACCCTGCGCTGTTCTTTCGTCTGCTCGGCCCTCCCCGGGTTTGCTGCTGGTTCTTCCCGGGTTGGCTACTATCCCTTCCACCTCCGTGGAAGGGCAGTTCCCCCTGGCCGCATTCCCCACTTCCGCAGGGGAGCGGCACACCGCCGGCCGGCTCTCTGGGGGGCTGCACGGGTGTTCCTTCAGCTAGATGTTCCCCATAGATGTTCCTGGTGCACGCCGTCTCTCTCCTCCTTTATAGTCCTCTTTCGCCAATCCCAACTCGGCTGCCCACACGCCGAGCACGCCGCCCTCCAATCAGGAGCAAGTCCTACAGTTAATTGGTTGAACTGGAGGCAGCTGTGCGGAAGCTGTTCACTCCTCTCCCAGCGCCACACTGTGGGAGAGCAGATGCATAGAACAAGTCCTAATTCGAGTAACTTAGTCTAGTCCGGATTGCTCCCCACACAAGACATTACTTCAACTGGTGAAATTCAAATGGAGTCAGAAGAACAGAAGATATACTATATCAACACCAACATCCTTATTTTAATGGTTATATGGTGATTATGCAGGAAACATTTGTTTGAATACTCAAGTGTGTGAGAATGATGGTACATAGTATTGGCAACTTATTAAGTAATCTGGGCAAAATAAAATCTTAGTACTATGATATTTTCTGAAAGTGAAAAACAGGAGGACAGGATCTGAATATCATTCTGGTTTCCATTATTTGTTACAAACTATCTTTACCTTGTCCCCACACCTTTGTCACTACTCATATTACCACCAAGTCTCCCCCCAAGTCTATCTCTTAAGAGTCTCTGTAGTCAATGCCTCTTCTCCAATACTGATTAATTAAGTTGATACCATCTGTCTCTTGCCTGAACTATTTCAATGGCATCCCTAGCCATCTCTATCCATTTCTATTGAAATGCCAACAATTTGCTAGCTGTTTCCAAACTTTTTACAGGCTGAATTTGCTCAAATGAAGGCAAAATATTAACCAAGTGAGAGGGAGTAAGGGAGGGACCAAAAAAGAAAATTAGAGAGAGAATGAGCAAACCCTGAGTGACTGAAGAACTTTTGAAAGCCACTGTGCTATAGCACAAAGTCTAAACTCCTGAGGAGTACAAAATACGAGCCATTCCTAATCTGGTCTCAGCTGTAAGCATACACAGCCATTTTTCTAAAACAGCTCCTCACCCATCAGTACTGACCTGTGTTCTCTCACGTGTTAGGCGCTCTTACCTGCCCGTGTCTTTGCAAACGCGCTCCTCTCTCACCCTCTTTCACCAGGTTCTTTGCCCACCCTCTACTGACCCTCCTGACAAGTTATCCTGCCTCTCTCCCTCTGGAACACAAGGCTGTCTTCCTTCCCCCTAGAAAAGGAGAGGAAGCGACGAGGGAACCTTCAGGGAAAGTTGGGGAACACAGTAAGAGAAGGCGATGAAGGACTATGAGATTGACGAAGGGGTAAGCCAAATCATGGAGGACAGATTTGATTAAAATACTGTAGATTATCTTGTTTATATACCTGATAGAAGCAGAAAGCTAACAGAGAGACGAAGTGTGCTACTGGAAATGTCTCGCCTTATAGTTCCATGAAGAAAACCAAAACTACTTTTTGTTTTTTCCCCTTTCTCTATGTTAACTGACATCATCAGGCAATGACACATCCATGTACATACACAGACAATAAATAACAGGCTCTTTTCCGCTTTCAGAAGTGATCCTCAGCTATCCAAACCATAGTATCACTGCCCATATCCTGTTACTTCCTGTAATTTCTAAAAGCAATAAACAAACATGAGTATGTACAGATTTCAAAAATTTTTGCAAAAGAAACTTTAAAATTTTTTTTTTAATTTATTTGAGACAGATGGACAATTATTAGAGAGCTCCTATTGGCTAATTCAGTCCCTGATGGCCACAACAGACAGGTCCTGGCTGGGGCTGGAGCCAGGAACTGGGAACGTAAAGGAGTTCTCTCACCTGGGTGTCAAGAATCCAGCTCCTGAGCTATCATCACAGCCGTCCAGGGTCCACACTGGAGGAAAGCGGGAGTCAGGAGTACGAGCCAGGACTCAAATGTAGACAGTCCCATTTGGGAAGAAGGGATCTTAACCACTAAGCTAAACGCCCACTTCTAAATTCATTTTTAAGTTGTTTTCCATGAATGTTTTAAAGTATTGTCATAAAATTCATGGATAATTTTTCCATTTCCCAGAAAATAACCACAGTATTTCTCACAAAGGGTATACTAGAAAGCATAAGTAGTACAGCTTTTTATAACATGAAAATAAGCATCCATCTTAAATTGTTACAGATATCTATATTTCTTTGTGGTGTTTCAAGACTAATGTCCAATTCTGGAACAAACTCTGTAGCTGAGCAAACAGATCCCTCCTAAGGTCTCTTAGGTAGAGGACTGATGGCACCATGACTTCAGTGTTTGCCTGTGAAAGTTGAAATCCGTGTGAGAAAAGGGTAAGCAACCACAGAAGTCATACATGTCCATATTCTGGCATTTATTATTCAAAATTTAATTGAGTGGAAAAGACAAAGAGGTGACTAAAAACATAAAGGTCTGATAAATACATGAAAAACTGCCCAGTAACATTAGCTATCAGATTTGCAAAATAAAACCACAATATGGGGGCTGGCACTGTGTAGTAGTAGGCTAAGCCCCTGTCACTAGTGCCAGCATCCCATTTGGGTGCCAGTTACAGTCCTGGCTGCTCCTCTTCTGATCCAGATCTCTGCTATGGCCTGGGAAAGCAGTGGAAGATGGCCCATGGCCCAAGTGCTTAAGCCCCTGCACCTACCACTACTGCAGCCATTTGGGAAGTGAATCAGCAAATAGAAGACCTTTCACTTTGTCTCTCCCTCTCTCCGTAGCTCCACCTCTCAAATAAATAAATAAAAATCTCTGAAAAAAGAAAAACACAATACAATACTACTTTCCATCCACAAGAGTTGCTTAAAGTAAAAGAAACCGGCGGCGACACAGTGGTAATGAATAAAGCCACCACCTGTGACACTGGCATTCCATATGGGAACTAGTTGGAGTCCCAGCTGCTCCATTTCCAATCCAGCTCCCTGCTAATGCACCTGGGAAAGCAGAAGATGGCCCAGGTCCTTGGGTCCCTGCACCCATGCGGGAGACCCAGAGGAGCCTCCTGGCTCCTGGCTTTGGCATAGTCCAGCCCCAGCCGTTGTGGTCATTTAGGGAGTGAACCAGCAGATGGAAGACTGGTCTCTCATCTCTCCTTCTCTCTCTGTAGCACTGCATTTCAAATAAATAAATAAATCTTAAAAAAAAAAAAGAAATTAAGAAAGAAAGAAAGAAAGAAACCAAACACTACCAAATGTTGATGAAAACAGGAAGCAAGTTAAACTGTCACACATGGTTGGTGGGGATGTAAAATGTTACCAACACTGCAGAAAACCATTTGGCAGTTTCTTAAAAGAACATACAGTAACCCTATGAGCTATCTCATTCATTCTTAGGTATTTACTCATAAATTTCCACAAATAGGCTGAAGCAAGAATGCATACAGAAGCTTTATTCAGACTAGACAAAATCTCAACTGTTCATCAAGAGAAGAATGGATAAATAAATTGAAGTATATTCATACACTGGAAGGGGGACACAGAAATAAAAAATGAATTTTTGATACACACAACAAATGTGAATGTCAAAACCAGTATGTTGAATGAACAGACACAAAAAAGAAACACAGAGTGCCTCATTTTATATGTTTAAAAATCCATAAAACTAAGCCAGAATGACAGAAATCAGAACAACAGTTGTCTTCGTGTGGCACGGGTTGACAGAAAGGCAGCAGGAGGGAATTTCCACAAGGATAGAAATGTTCTGTATTTTGGTTGAGGTGGTATGGGGTACATGGCTACAAACATTTTTCAAAAGTGACTCATGCATTCTACTTTATATAAAAAGTACCTCACTGAAAATGCATATAGTAGTTGAACTACAAATATTTCCATCTTCTTCGACTCTCCCACTTTGAGACTGCTACATGTTAAAGAAGGACTTGGTGTTCTTTGCTTTGTTCTCATTAGTTGATACTTCCCTACACTAATACCAGTTATGATCACGTATTCAACAGGTAGGGGGACAGTTTTCCCATAATCCACAACACCTGTTATTGATGAGTCAGCATACAATTCACTAAGAAACATTCTGTAGCAGGTAGAAAGAATTCAGACTGGAGACTATGAGAGAACCATTCAAGCAACTATACCAGAAGGAACAACATCTGAAGCCACTACCGGATCAGAGAGAACTAACTACAATCTACACAATTTAGAAACAACGCAACGTCTTAAAGGAAATCCTCAATCCTATCATGAAACTCTGCAGAGTAGAAACTACTGATTCAAATTCTTTCAGCTGAGTCTCTACTAGGCCTATCATTTTATAAGAAAGGTTTTAAACTTCAGGAGATTTTTTTATGAAGACGACATCTTACATAAAGCCTATAGTGGTGGGCTTATCTGGAGAAAAGCAGTGACTCTTTTTTAAACAGGGTTCTCATCTTAGTAATCACAATTTTAACATGGCAATGATTTACTGTGGATCACAAAAAGAAAAAAATGACTTCCTGTTACTTGCTTTTTAAATTTAGGAATCTTTATTTTCATTTACTAGTGCTTACCAGTGTTCCTGGGAGGTTTCATTTGGTAAGTGTGCAATTAGACCTCAGGTAAATCCACATTGCTTTTTATTTAATCTCCTTCCCATTTCAAAAACTTCTGCCTGGATTTCTTTGCTGGCTCTTAGAGCAAAACAATTACCTCATTTAGATGAATATGCCAGACAATCACTATCCTCAGATAGACTCTCTGAAACAATCATTCCATCTTCCTCTTCAAATTCCTGGCAGGAAGGCGGAGCAGACATTGACAAAGATACTGCCTAACTGCATTGTACACAGTATGGTTTCAGAAAATGTGTATTTAAAGTGAACTGCAAAAATGATGAGACAAACATCTACCACAAATATACCTTTATAGATATACAGATAAGAAAAATCTCTGCAAGTTATATAACTACAGTAAAAAACAAGCAAAATGAACTTCATTTAGCCTCGTTCCATCTCTGCCCACTAACGTCCTCATTCTATGGTGGCTTAAAAAGCAAAAACTACTACCACCACACTATAAAAATCCAGAAACATCTAAAACAGTAACTTTAATACAAGAAATATTATAATTCACTTAAAAGTGTCCCTATTTCTTTTTTGGTACAGACTGCATTATTTTTTAAATGGTAATAAATGTGATTATTTTCTACAAAGCTCTTCTATTTATTAAGAAATAATGAAACACTGTCATAATGATTAACTCAGTAAAACTAGATCCCTTATGTGTTGATCTTTAATTTTTCGCACAAGAAATTTTTAAAATTTTTCAGGTTATAGAACATTATTTCTGGACAAACCTAACAAGGCAGTAGTTGTAAAACACTCTCAAACTTCAAAACACCCCTCCATCTCAGTACAAACAATGCTGTGTTGTACACTCATCCTAAAACTAAGAGGAAGCATTGTGGGTTAGTCACAACTGGAATTCCTTATCACAATGAGGATATGTATGCTTCAGGATTTTACCACTAACCTCAGTCATTCAAGCAACTAGGAAGACAGTAATAGTGGTCCCTTCTTCGAAAACCACTGCTTTTCACACGTACTCGGAGGACTATTTTTTAAACCTTGTTTTCTGCATTGTGAAGGTATTCCTCTTGCCTAGACAGAATTAGGATGCTAACTCAAAATGTCTTCTTTTTTTCTACAATTTTTCAATTCAGCTATTCAAGATATGGAAACAAAACATTAGCAGAAAGTCTTATAGGGATGAAGCCTGTTTTATATTCAAATTAGTAAAGATGCTTCCACTGCATTCATTTAAGCAACAAACACAGAGTGCCCACTACAGATCAACATTGCTACATAACACATTCATTTTAATCCAGAACTGAGATCATTATATGCAGTAACAAAATAGGAAACAGGCTCAGAATAAGGTTGCTTGCCCAAAGATTTATAGCTAGTTAAGATTCAGTACCATGTTTGAAACTCAGATATGTCTGAGCCAAGCTCTATGCTCATTCCACTGAGCCAAGCTGTCTTCCAGCATGGCATAATAAGTATCTTGCAGTAGCAAGAAAACAAAAGGCACAAGTAAAGGGCCTATGAGAATTCTTTTATTCCAACAGCCCCTTCATAAGATAGCAACCACTCTTTCTCAGACCCCTTAAAATTGCCTTTCCTTCCATTAGAAGGAAAAGAAAAAAAAATTAAACTCTCCTGAGAGGAGAAAAAAAAAATCAAAGAACTTATCCTAAACTCACTTTAGGACTAAAGGGCCTGGTAAGCTACACCAGCATACTTTTTCTTCACATCCAAAACCCTGAAAATACTCTGATCACTCCTGCTTACTAGTTATAAAGTACTGTTAAAGCAGTATGTGAATTTGTTCATTGCAGTTCTATGCCAACATTTGATTAAAAGCATTTTGATAGTCTGAACTAGTAAGATTTTAGGCAAAACAATGAAGTTGAATTGTGTCGGAATCTATCCAGCATCGTCACCTTGTTTCCATATCAATTCTAGTTTAACTATAAAATAGCAATAACCATAATCTTTCTCTTTCCAAGATTTATTTGAAAGGCAGAGTTACAGAGAAAGAGAGAGAGAAAGAGAAAGAGAGAGAGAGGTCTTCCATCCTCTGGTTTACTTCCCAAATGGCCTTAACAGCTGGGACTGGAGTCAAGCCACAGCTAGGAGCCACAAGCTTCACCTAGGTCTTCCACCTGGGAGCAGCAGCCCAAGGACTTGGGCCATCCTCTGCTGCTTTCCCAGGCACTTTAGCAGGAAGCTGGATCAGAAGTAGAGCAGCTGGGACTCCAACCAGCACCCATATAGGATGCCGGCAATGCAGGCAGCAGCTTAACCATTACGCCACAACGCCGGCCCCAATAACCATAATCTCTTATGGAATCTTACCTTGTACCAGGCCTTGTTTAATGTTATACATACAAATCATGATTTCATAGAGTGAAAGCAAATCTCTACGGATTCTGTATCACAGATGAAGAGGTGAGGCTCAGAACCTGAGCTACACTGCCTCTCCAGCACTACCTGCCCGATACCTGTCTTTCTGATTCTTGTGAATCCTATTCCTGGGGTAGTATAAATCACACAGTATTGTGGTCAAGAACAAACCATTCCTGGCTCCAGTAGAGTTCATGGTTTCACATCTGAGGTTAAGAATACTAACGAAGAATATAATGGAGTAGATTATTTCAGCACAATGTTAAAACCAAACAGAGTGAATCAGATAGCTACATAAAATCAGGGCTATAAAACCTGGCAGTTTTGAGTCCTGAGTCCTGGTTCAGTAGACAACCTCTAGCTTAGCATGTAATTGAGGATGCAAGTATTATTCAATATCTAAATTCTATCAGCTTATCTGTAAGGGAATTCTGCATGACACATCTGTCTCACGGGATTACTCTAAGAATTACATGAGGGAAAGAATGTGGTGTTTAAAGCTGTGTCTGGCATAGAACAAACATTAATATGTTACAAGTTGATAATCCCAAATCTGAAAATCCAGAATCCAACATGCTTCCAAATTCAAAACTTTCTGAGTGCCAACATGATGCTCAACTTGTTTTGGATTTTGAGACGTCTGAATTTCAGATTTTCTGATTAGGGATGCTCAACCCTATGCGAATATCCAAAATAAAAAAGAAGTCCAAAGTCTGAAAAACTTCTAGTCTCAAGCGTTTCAGAAAAGAGGTACTCAAATTCTGATCAGCTGTTATATAACGTTCTGTTATTACTTTTAAGAAGGTTATTGGTTTTTGTTTGTTTGTTTGTTTGTTTGTTTTGACAGGCAGAGTGGACAGTGAGAGAGAGAGAGACAGAGAGAAAGGTCTTCCCTTGCCGTTGGTTCACCCTCCAATGGCCGCCGCGGCCGGCGCACCGCGCTGATCCGATGGCAGGAGCCAGGTACTTATCCTGGTCTCCCATGGGGTGCAGGGCCCAAGTACTTGGGCCATCCTCCACTGCACTCCCTGGCCACAGCAGAGAGCTGGCCTGGAAGAGGGGCAACCAAGACAGAATCCGGCACCCCGACCGGGACTAGAACCCGGTGTGCCAGCGCTGCAAGGCGGAGGATTAGCCTAGTGAGCCGCGGCGCCAGCCAGGTTATTGGTTTTTTAATATTTATTTATTTATCTTAAAATCAGAGTTACAGATAGAAATGAAGAGAGAGAGAAATCTTCCATACCCTGGTATACTCCCCAAATGGCCACGAAAGTCAGGTTGGGTCAGGCAGAATCCAGGTTTCCCACATGGGTGCACAGGCCCAAACACTTGGGTCCTCTTCCACTGCTTTCTCAGGTCCATTAGTAGGGAGCTGGATCAGAAGTGGAGCATCCAGGACGCAAACAGCACTCACTCATATGATATGCCAGCATCACTGGCAGTGGTTTTACCCGCTATGCCACAATGCCTTCCCTAAGAAGGCTTTAAAATATGCTACTTCATCATGAGTACAGTATATCAAAAGAAATGAGACAAGCAGTTATTAGACACTTCAAATCTTAACTTGAACTGAGTATTGCCTACAAGGTTAGAATAACAATCTTTCAAACCAAAAACATACCTAAAGTTACATGGGAACAGGTGCAGTTTCAGTTCTTCGTATGTGGCCAAAAAAAAAAAAAAAAAAAAAATTCTCTAACCTCTCAGAGATCAAGAAGGGGCTGGGGGCCAGGCATTTATCCCAGTGGTTAAGATGCTTGTAAAGACAAGCCATCTGCATTCCACATCATGGTGCCTGCATTCAATACCTGGCAATGTCTCCAGACTCTAGCTTCATGCAAATGCACACCCTGAGAGGCAATGGTAAAAGCTCAACCTTGTAGGTCCTTGACACTCATGTGGGAGTGCTGGATTTAGTTTCTGGCTTCTGGTTTTGGCTTGACCTAGTATTGGCTACTGTAGGCATTTAGGGAGTGAACCAGTGGATGGGAGCTTTTATTTCTCTTCCTCTGTCTCTAATATATAAATTAATTTATTTTTAGAAATCATCAAAAGGGCCAATGACACTTAAAAGTATGGTCTGGACACACCAGGAGATGTTAAAGACTTTCTAAGACTTCTGAGAGGTCAAACCTATCCTCATAATACCAAAAAGTTACTAACTTCTCTGTTGCTCATTCTCTCCCAAATATACACTGGCCATTTAATATGATGCTGCCATTGCTCTGATAGTTAATGCAATTATAACTATCCTTATAAATGTTTTCAATTTTAGTTTCTAATGCAGTTAAGTTTCAACAACTCTCCTAATGAAACACAACTGGGGGGCCGGCGCAGTGGCTCACTTGGTTAATCCTCCGCATGCGGCATCAGCATCCCATATGGGCACCGGGTTCTAGTCCCGGTTGCTCCTCTTCCAGTCCAGTTCTCTGCTGTGGCCCAGGAGTGCAGTGGAGGATGGCCCAAGTGCTTGGGCCCCTGCACCCACATGGGAGACCAGGAGGAAGCACCTGGCTCCTGGCTTCGGATCAGCACAGCGCCAGCCATAGTGGCCATTTGGGGAGTGAACCAACGGAAAGAAGACCTTCCTCTCTATCTCTCTCTCTCTCACTGTTATAACTCTACCTGTCAAATAAATAATAATTAAAAAAAGAAACACAATTGGGCATCCTCAATAATTTGTAAGAGTACAAAGTTTCACAGACCAAAAGTCTGAAAACTGCTGCTCATGGAAGTCAACAGAGTTCTGGGTCATACAAAGATTTACAGACTCTTCAACTGGAAGAGGTATTCTTATCTAAGTCTCTTGACAGCTTTAGAAACAGATCGTATGGGGCTGGCACCATAGCACAATAGGTTTATCTTCTGCCTGTGGCACTGATATCCCATATAGGTGCAGGTTCTAGTCCTGGCTGCTCCTCTTCCAATCCAGCTCTCTGCTATGGCCTGGGAAAGCAGTAAAAGATGGCGCAAGTGCTTGGGCCCCTGCACCTGCATAGGAGACCAGGAGAAAGCACCTGGCTCCGGGCTTTGATCGGTGCGGCTCCTGCCATTGTGGCCATTTGGGGAGTGAACCAACAGACGGAGGACCTTTCTCTCTGTCTCTCCCTCTCACTGTCTGTAACTCTACCTCTCAAATGAATAAATAAAATCTTAAAAAAAAAAAAAAAACGGACCCTAGAGATTTGAGTGCCCTGTATAAGGTCACAATAGCTAACAAAAGGTAGAGCTGAGCTGGAAGCAAGTCTTGGACTTGCAAGTTCTCTTAACCAGGCAGGTTATGAGCATGACATATGCATAAAGTGCCTCAAAGAGTATTGTAGATACTAAGTTAATACAGATCAAATGCTTCTATTAGCACCTGACACACAGCTGCTGATCAGGAAGTGCTGGTAGTTCTGGTGAGAACTCAATCTGGTTTACTGATCAGGAATCTATTACCTGAAACACAGGCTGCAGTCTCTGTTCAATGTCATATTTGCAAAAATCTTCCTTTACTGAAGCTTTAATCTCCCTTCTTGAAATTCTACTAGGTATGGCCTCACTGGTTGTCACACAAATGAAATTTAATCTTAGTGCTACCTAGCTTGTTTTCTAATCGTATCCCACACCAATTTTACTGAATCACATGCTATGACTTTGAAATCCCTCACCATCCTATTTGTCTTCTTCAAAGAGCTCCAAGTGACTGCTCCTGAGAATATACGGCATTCAAGACTAAGAAGCCTTTCAGGCGCTGCGGGTCTTGGTTTCCCTTGCTCTGGGTACTGTTAGTCTATTAACATAAATGGTTTTTTATAAATACCCAGAGCTCCCTGTTCCGTTGCGTGCAGTGTTAAAAACATATAGAGCAGCTTCTTTTCTGAGATTTCTTGACTTTGTTCTCAGTTTTCAATGAGCTCTTCTCTCTCTCTTTTGTTCCTATTCTGTGCAGTCTTTATTCCACTCCCAAAGTTTCTCATTAATGTAAGGCTCTGTGACAGGAAAGAGCTCCAGCAGGTTGGTTTTGAGAGTTCACATCCTGCCCCTACAGTCCTCACGGAGGGCCCCCTGCACTCTTCCCTACTGGCGCAGGCACAATCCCACCTGTTTCCTCCGCTAAATGGCCAGTTACTTCGGGAATTCTGTTGTCAGGTCTGAGCCTCATTATTTCCCTGTGCTTCTCCCTGCGAAGACGCTGCTTCCCTAGGTGCACGGCTGTCTCTGCTTTCCCTTCCTCAGTGGCACTCTGGCGTTACAGGAGTAACACACTGTGTCGTGTGTGAATGTCAGCCTTGGGTTTGGGTTTTGGGAATACGTTGCTGATTTTCTAGGCAGAGGCTCCAAAAGATCCAAAAACTGTTGCTATCTTCTTTCAGGACATCTAAGTTAACTTTAAAGTTAACAAAATTATAGTTTTATTTTAACTTTTCAGAGTAAGTAGCTGTACTCTAACATCAAGAGTAAGGGGCAAGTGTAAGACATAGTGACAG
Source organism: Oryctolagus cuniculus (assembly GCF_964237555.1). Taxonomy (NCBI): domain Eukaryota; kingdom Metazoa; phylum Chordata; class Mammalia; order Lagomorpha; family Leporidae; genus Oryctolagus; species Oryctolagus cuniculus. Next base: position 12,106,543 of record NC_091439.1, on the reverse strand, counting down.
AAAACCACATCCCATTTTATAAAGCCTGTTCAGCTCCCGATCTCAGCTTCCTACTACTAATGAATACCCTGAGAGGCAGCAGGTAATGGCTCAAGTACTTGGGTCCCTGTCAACCACATGGGAGACCAAGACAGAGCTCCCAGCTCCCAGCTTGGGCCTGGCCCAGCCCCAGCTATTGTAGGCATTTGGGGAATGAACTATCAGATGGCAGATGTCTGTCTCTCCCTGTCTTTATAATAAACAATATTAATAAAAATTTAAAAATAAAGTCAGGACTAATATTTAATTTTGTAAAAAATAAAACAATCTGTCATTACTATACAGAGATTATTTCTGAAAAAAAAAAAAGGAAATCGCAGCATGTGATATGTGTATAACTTTTAGATTTAAAAGTGTTAATTTTTAGATTTATCTGAATGTCAATCATTGAAAAGTTAATAGTAAATTTGCACTCTATGAAGGGAACTGCTTTCCAAAGACAGAATCTTTGTCATTTATGCAGGTGCTCTCAAACTTTGACCTGGGTAACCTATCATGAAGGTCTGACATCTCTGATAGGAGACAGGAGTTAATTACGGTGTCTGTCAGCTACCCATTAACATAAAAACAAATACAGATTGTCCTGGGAACAATATATAATTCTTTTCTTTTCTTTTCTTTTCTTTTTTTTTTAACAATACGTAATTCTTACAACTTTTTCTCCCCTGACCCGGTTTCTATTCTGCCCTTTCTGAAAGATAGCTTCACTGGGTATAAAAATATGGTAGACAGTTTGCTCTGGCCTTCACTATTGCTATTGGAAATTCAGGCAAATGCCTGACCGCTGTTCCCTTTTAGGTAATCACTTTATTTTCTAGTTGTTAAATATTTTCCTTAGCTTGACTGTTCTACAGTTATACTACAATGTGTCTGAATGTGAATTGATTTTATCTTGATTGTGATTCATGTAGTTTCCCAGATTTGATAACTGGTATATTTCAATTGTTCTAAAAATTTATAACCATTATCTAGTGGAATATTGACACTCCTCTACTCTTTCTTTAATTTTATTGTTGGGGGGCAACATAGAGAGAGCTCCCATCTGCTGGTTTACTCCCCAAATGCCCACAACAGAAGAAGCTTAGTAGAAGCCAAAGCTAGAGCCAGGAACTCAATTCAGGTTACCCATGTAAGTGGCAGTAATCTAACTACATAAGCCATCATCACCATCTCCCAGGGTCTGCATTAGCTGAAAGCTGGAATCAGGAACCAAACCCCACGTGCTCTGACATGAGACACAGAGGTCTTATCTGCCAGGCTAAACACCAATTCTTCTCATTATTTTTATCATCTCTAATTAAACATGTGCTAGACTTTTTTTTTTTTTTTTTAAATTTTCCACTCCTCTTAAATTTTCTTTTTTGTTTTCTGGCTCTCAAGTTGCATCTTCCTTAGAACTTTATCTGTAGTGATTCAAGGCCGGTGCCGTGGCTCACTAGGCTAATCCTCCGCCTTGCGGCGCTGGCACACCCGGTTCTAGTCCTGGTCGGGGCGTCAGATTCTGTCCCGGTTGCCCCTCTTCCAGGCCAGCTCTCTGCTATGGCCCGGGAATGCAGTGGAGGATGGCCCAAGTACTTGGGCCCTGCACCCCATGGGAGACCAGGAGAAGCACCTGGCTCCTGCCATCGGATCAGCGTGGTGCGCCGGCCGCGGCGGCCATTGGAGGGTGAACCAGCGGCAAAAGGAAGACCTTTCTCTCTCTCTCTCACTGTCCACTCTGCCTGTCAAAAAAAAAAAAAAAAACAAAAACACACACAACTTTATCTGTAGTGATTCTTTCAGCACTGGGGTGAATTTACATTGCAGCAGAGAAAACTCCTGTTTGCTTAAGTTAGTTGCCCAGGAAGCTGATTATCATTTTAAATTAAAGTCACTCACTGCTCGAGTATTTTAGAGCCACACAGAGCCGTGTGAAGGGTTTTTTGTTGTTGTTATAAATTCGTATGAGGTAGAGCTAAAACTGAGACAGAAGGGGCCAGCACTGTGGCGCAGTGGGTTAATGCCCTGGCCTGAACCACTGGCATCCCATAAGGGCGCCAGTTAGAGACCCGGCTATTCCACTACCGATCCCGCTCTCTGTTGTGGCCTGGGAAAGCAGTAGAAGATGGCCCAAGTCCTTGGGCCCCTAGCACCTGCGTGATGGTAGCTTTGGGATCCGCAAGGAGGGAAGGCCTACACTTCCAGGAATGGAAAGGCCTACTTCCAAGGAAGAAAGTCCTTGTCAAGGTCCCTTCGGGTGCCTAAAGGTCAACCAATGAGGATCAGACCCGCCTCAACCTTTAACCCCCATGCCCTGAATCTGTAAAAGGAGCTCTCCCAATCTCTGACGCATGACTTCCCCGGCCCCCACTCTGTTGCTCTGTTGGGACCGGGGAACCTCACCAGGGAGTGGAACCCCAATAAAAGCCTGTGAATGAATTGATTCGTCTGCCTGGGAAGATTTGTTACGCACCGGACACCTTGCACGTGGGAGACCCAGAAGAAGCTCCTGGCTTCTGGTTTCAAATCGGCACAGCTCTGGCCGTTGAGGCCAATTGGGGAATGAATCATCGATGGAAGACCTCTCTCTTTCTGCCTCTCCTCTCTCTAACTCTGACTTTCAAATAAAATAAATAAATCTTTAAAAAAAAAAAAAGATGAACTTATGACTGGCAATCAAGAAGGGAGTTAAAACTGTCATGCATTAGAAAAAAATATTTTGGCAGTGATTTTTAGAAAAGCAATTAGAAAAATAAGAAAGCAGAGTTGTGCTACTCAAAATCAAACCAAGTCCAAGGGCCAATTTGACAGAAATAAGGAGAACAGATGAAATGTGTTGAACTGCATTATGTGGATGCAATCAGTCAAATCTGTTACCAAAAAACTCTATGAGAAGCCAGGTAAAGCATTCTACTATTCCACTACCAGTGTTCAACACAATAATTCACTTGTGCAGCTAGGCAAGAAGCCACAGCAGCCTGACCATTGGGCTTTTCTGAGTTTCTTTGATTTTTTAAAAATTTGTATTTATTTATTTATTTGGGAAGCAGATAGTGAGGGAGCCAGCCAGCCAGCAAGATCTTCCATGAGCAGGTTCACTCCTCAAACACCTGCCATGGCTGGGACTGGGTCAGGGCCAAAGTCAGGAGGTAAAAACTCAATCCAGGTCCCCCGTGTGGGTGCTAGGTATAAAACTACCTGAGTCACTGCCAATTATCTCTCAAGATCTGTACTGGTGGCAAGGTGGAATCAAGAGGCACAGTCAGATATTAAACCCAAGTACTTGGTTACCAGACACAGGTATCTTAATTGGAGTCTTAACTGCTTGGCCCAACTCCCACTGATTTTTTTCTAATGTTAAAACAGCTATAAGAATTCAAGAATTCTAACTATTCAGCGTCAGGGTGTCACCATTACTATATAAACAAAAGATCTTTGCATGTCATTAAAAAAGATAACTACATATTTGGATAAATAACAGGACATGATCATCTCATTTCTTGAAAAGTACTTAGATTTCTATTACCAACTTTAAGGAATCTCTGATGTTCCATTTTAGAGTTAGAAAGTTCAGCCAATTTATCTTTCTGAAATTCAAAATTCCTTCACTGCTTCAAAGCACAGCCACACAGGTGCTCTTGTGACATGTATGCGCTATTTCTTTTTTCCCACTGTTCTAAACAAAGTTTAATCAAGAAATTACAATTAAATACTATGTGCTAGGCAATTAAGCAGACACAGAACATAAAAAAAAAATCTTCTTGAGACAGCTTAAAATCTAGTTGGAAATATAATTAAACAATTCTGTACTATCAATTACTCCATTTTGCTTTGCAGTCTAGATAACAGAAGTTTCCAGAAAGAAGCAATCTTACATAAACAGGAATAGTGAACAGCTCTGCACATGAAAGAAAGTCAATAAATACAAATGTAAGGAACAAATGAACAAAAAGAACTGGCACAACTGAACATATATAGAGAGAATTAAGTCAGGTCCACAACAACTAGCAACATGGAATTTGATCCTCAACAAAAAAGAACCCTAAAATCTGAGTATATGTTTGCAATATTTCATTAATTCTAAAAGTTATACTCTTTTCCACATTTTCTCACATTTGCCCTCAGAAACCAAAGGCATGTTATTTCAATAGCAGCTCTTTCCTATTGGTTAAAGTAACCGTATACCTTAGGATTCTTGGAATCAATCACATACAATGTTTCTTAAAAGAAACAGGATGTGTAATATTTACAAACTCATCAATCAGTATAAGCAAATTTGGATATATAATCTCAATTTTTTTAAAAACCAGTTCAAACATTTAATAAAAGCTAGATACATTCCTATGAGTTCTGATCCTGAAAATTTCAAAACATGAAAGCTCAGCATTAAGAAATTTATATAATTATACACCTACTATAAATGCATACAATCTACCTTCCTTAAAATCTACAGCATGCATATTCTCTAAGCTTATTACTGCATGCAATGAAAACACATCTCATTGTGAGAATTCTGAAACTATCCTGGGGGCTGCCACTGTGGGATAGTAGGTTAAGCCTCTGCCACCGGCATCCCATATGAACATCCTGGCTGCTCCCCTTCCTATCCAACTCTCTGTTATGGCCTAGGAGAGCAGAGAAGAATGTGGCCCAAGTGCTTGGGCCCCTGCACCTACATGGGAGACTCAGAGGAAGCTCTTGGCCTCTGGTTTCGGCTCGGCCCAGCTCCGGCCATTGTGGCCTTTTGGGGAATGATCCTGTGGATGGAAGACCTCTCTCTGTCTCTAACTCTGCCTCTCAAACAAATAAATAAATCTTTTAAAAATTTTTAAAAACCATTCCTTCTTTCTTACACTAAAAGGTAGCAAATTGAAGAAAGGGATAAAAGTAAATAACCCTTCTCTATTTTTAACTATAAACAGAAGGATAAAAGAAATGCCATCTTAAGGGGTAGAAATTTTATAGAAAAACAAATAGGAGTTAAATTCATATTAACCAAGTTATTCTATATTCATTTATAAATTACCCTAAAAGAAAACTCTTATGCTTACCATGATGCAGTAGTATAAATAAGCAAGCTGGTATATTTTAATTGGACCAGGGAAAATGCTATGCTCCACTCCCCGCAAAGTGAACAATGAATTTATCTAAGTCAAAGTCCTACAGTTTAGCTAGGGAAGGAAGTTTACTGTCCACTTATACTGGAAAAGTGCAAGCAGATAGGAATTAAACTGCTGACATGACCTCAGTTCAGCACCCTTCACTCTAAAGTGGCAGTAGTCTAACCAGAGCAAGGACTTAATGTCAGTGAAGAGCTTCTCTAGCAATCTTTTATCACAGCTACCAACAGCTGAGTAGAAAATAGGAACAAATGAAACTATTAATCAATTAAGGGAAGAACGAACCTTAAATCGGTGAAACAATCTGCATCCATGTGTGCACCCCCAAACACGTGTATACATCTTTACAGCTGCATTTCTAAAAGTTTTGTTTCACTTTCTTTCATATAACATTAAGGATAGGAATGTGGTGGTCAGTGGATCTGACTTTCATCACACACATTCACTAAACCTTCAGTCTTAAGTTTCATTCACAAAGATGAGCTAACCCCCGGTCCCAGTTTAAAACATAAAACTACACAAGTAAAGTATAAGAAGTGAATAGCATTCTACTAGTACCTATGCCAACATGCACTGCTCCTGTCCCCACATGGGAGAGACACTGACACATATTAATAGCACAGAGGGAAAATATAAACACATAAAAATTCAGTTAGACACGTGAAGTATCAATAACCAAGCAGTATATAACTAGGCTACAGTCCATTTTCCTGTAAGACATGTTTCTGCAGTATGAATTCATCCACTCATCATTAGGGTAATGAGGTCAGTATAATGTGAAAGTCACTTGGTCTATGAACAATTTTCTCCAGCAGCCATGTTTTAAAGTCAGCAGATGTAAACTTTCTTAAAACAGGGGCTTTCTTAAAAGAGGGGCTTATCAATATGATGATTACCTTAAGAAAAAAGCAACTAGAAACCCCACAGAAGAGAACACAGAGGCAGGTTCATGTTGGGCTTTGCACAATCTTAAACCATCTGGTCAAGCTTTAGTACAGATAACATGCCGTAAAAATAATTTCCTCATGTTTCTTTTTTTAAAAAAGGGTGTGGAACAAGGATAATAAGGACCATAATAGATTCATTTAATAATTTTCACAATTTGATAAGTGAAAATGAATGTCCATACTAACCTACGTCTCAAAGGAAAAAGCATAAATCTTAGGTCTTAGAAGTTATTAACTGATGCTGGATGCAAATGTTTACATTCTCTTTATTACAATGGTTATTTTGTTAGTACAGATTATAAAGTTGCAAAGGTTGCTTTTTGGTTTGTCCCTGGTTTTAGGGTTTGAATTTATAGAACTTTAGGTTGCTGTCAGAGACAACATATATTGCTTTATAACAGAACTGCCTATATTTCAGTATTTAAGGAAGTCCAGTGTCATCATTCACTTTATTTGGGTCTGGTTTTACTACTTCAATATTTGCTGTTATACAATACAATGAACCCTAACTGAAAGGTTGAAATTTATTGCTACTAAATACAAAATATTTTCAGTCAATCCAAAATATGGCCCATTTTTGTTTTTCCTAATGTTTGTCTTAATATTATTCCACTCCCCAAGTAGGCAGGGCTGGGTCACACCGAAGCCAGGGGCCAAGAACTCAATGTAGGGCTCCCATGTGTGTAACAGGGACCGAAGTACTAGAGCCATCACCATTTGCTGCCTTCTTAGGTGAGCATTATCAGAAATGCTGGGTCGATCAGGAGTGGAGCTAACACTCCAACCCAGGGACTCTGACCTGGGGTGTGAGCATCCCAAATGGCTACACCACATACCTGCCCCTGAGTTCAGCAATTTCACCTTGGTAGGTCATATGACTCTAAGATGATTCTAACACTTTAAGGTGTACAACTCTAATGAAAATTTAGTTTGGGAAATATAGTTATTAAAAACTAAACATTACATTTTTTATCTGAAACTTTGTTTTATATTAAGATTTTTTAAAATGCATTTTTTTCCAATTATCTGAAACAGATACATCCTGAAATACCAAATCAACCAAGGTGCATGTGGGGAGCAACTCGGACTAGACTAAGTTACTGGAATTAAGACTTATTCTATGCATCTGCTCTCCCACAATATGGCGCTGAGAAAGGACCAAACAACTTCTACGCAGCTGCCTCTCTCCAACTTGACTGATGAGCTGCAGGAGCTGATCCTGCTCCTGATTGGAGGAGAGCAGCGTGCTCGGCGTGTGCGTAGCAGAGTTGGGATTGGTGGAAGAGGACTATAAAGGAGGAGAGAGACAACATGTACCAGGAACATCCAGATAACATCTGAGCAGCCCCCGAGAGAGCCGGCCGGCGGTGTGCCGCTCCCCCACGGAAGTGGGGAAAGTGGCAGGGGGAGCCGCCCCTCCACGGAGGTGGAGGGGTCGGCAGCCAACCCGGGAAGGACCAGCAGTAAACCCGGGAAGGGCCTAGCAGACCAAAGAACAGCGCAGGGTCCTGTGTCGTTCCTCCGCGAATGGGGGAGCGACAGTGCAACTATAAGTAGGGCATTCCTACCTCTTTAAAAATAGGAGGACAGGATGTCGGAGCTGGCAGAAAAGAGGAGAAAATGGAACTTGAACAGAACAAGTACACCACTCTAGTAAACAGATCCAATCTAATCAATCCCCTCTCCCCCATCACATCCCATATGCATTACATAGACTATCTGCCTTTCAGATCGGACCATTCATACCACCCTTCTACTGCCTCTTCCAGTTCAGACCAAGTGCTATGACATTCTGAACCAAATTCTGGCTCCATGATTACCAAAAGGTTAGTAATGGCCTTGAAATTCTGTCTTCAATATCTAAGTTTATATGCCTTGTTTTTAAAAACCTTCCCACTCAGTCAAGGCTTTCCTATGCAAAACTTTTAATACAGAAATAAGAAATGTGATAAAATGGAAAATAGGTAACAAGACCAACTGTCCTATGCAGAATGAAATTGTATTAAGTAACTAGAATTTAAACTGCTGAACGAGTACTTACTCTCATTGCGATGACTGAAGCTCTCAGCATTGTATACAGACTGGTCAGTTTCAGAATAATCCTCCTTTACTCTGTCTCCCTCTGAGGGGAAAAAAAAAGTGATCCCTACCATTTCCAAGAAAAACACCTTTGGACTGTCTCCCCTCATACCTTCTCTAGAAACCTGCTACATGTATCAGCACCTCTTACTTAAAGGCCCACTTTCTTTAAACTCAATTTTGTCTCTCTCTGTAAGCATTCACAAGTATATGACACTGACTTTTTAATGCCAATAGTGACAAAATAATGAAATTTTCTTTTAAATTCACACTTAAGAAAATTCCGGTCATGGAGAGAAAATAAAGAGGCAAGTAAAAGTCAGTATCATAAAATATGCAATAAACAAATGCTATAGCAATGATTTATAATTTTTACTTTTCAGTAACCAAAAACTTCTTGGTTACGCCATATGTGTAACTAAAATTCTAAAATGATTCTATGAAATACATTTTTAAAAAGCACTATTTGGAGGTTAATTACTATGATTTTCAACAACCAGTCAACTTGAAAATCTAAGAATTAATTTCTTAGAGAGGCAGAATATGTTACAAATCATGGCTCATATGCTTTAATCCTGTTTCTTAAATATTACCTTTAAAAGGTTAACACTGATTTTTATTCATTCTTGATCATGTTTGAGGTAAAAAAGTGACAATTTTTTTCCTAAAAAAAGTACTTACAATCAGAATTCTGACAATCTTCCTCTAAAGTGTTGTGGTTTTATAAAATCCAAGATACTTCCAATCTGATTCCTTAGCACCAAAAAAAAATCATTTACCATACATAAATCATAACTGTCACATTAATCTAATCTAAAAGGATCTTGAGCCAATGACAAAGTTGCATTACAGTAGACTGCTTTCAATATACCTCTGTAGGGGCCAGAGCACAATTGCTTGTATCAATTTGTACATGATACAAATGTAGTTCTGAGGTAAAGGGACAGGAGAAAATTTGCTACAAAGCCCAGAGTAATGATTTTAAATGGTGAAGGATATACAGATAATTTCTGACAAAGCAAAAAATAATAACATATGGCCTTTTAGATACAGTCCACTATTATAACCTACTTCTCCTTAGATGCATCTCCCACATTTTTCTACTGTCTCCCATTACCTAATTCATACATGCAATTTATTAGCTAAGAAACTCTCCTGCTTCTCTGGGGCCTCTCCCTATTCATCACAATGCTGTTGCATTTAGGTTTCTAACTTCTCACTTCTCACTCTACATAAGCATTCTCCTTAAGCTATTACATCCACTTTGATAGTATCAATAGTGTTAGTTCTTAAACTTCAATAAGATTACAGATCACTTAGGAGGCAAGGAGGCTTGTTAAATCGCAGACTCCTAGCGCTTATGGGAAAAATAAAATCTCTGGCTCCTTCTAAATTCACCGCCTCTGAGACAGTTTTCCCAATGCCTTTAACCACTACTCCCAAACCTTATTAGTTAACAACCTTAAGTTTCTATTCCATACTAGCGTTCCGAAATACCCTGCAACTTTTTTGCTGTCTCTCCTGTTAAGACTGTGAAGTCTCAGAAGGCAAATGTTAGCTCTTCTGTTTTAGCATTTCCAGTGATTTGCTAAAAAGTTAGCTATGAGTAGGTTTTCAATAAATGCCATGACTAGTCATTGCCCTGATTAGAAGACAACAAGTGTTTGAATAAAATGAGAATTACTCGTTATCTATTTTGTGTTCTTCTTTGACAGTCTGAATTAGGAAGTGTTATACCAAAGATTTCCTTTTCCCCAGATTATGAACACTTAAATTTCAGAGACTGACCAGGATATATTACTGAAATAAAAATCAGATCTACCACTCACTGGCATCCCCAGCAAGCTTGTAATAATCTCAAGTCTCCTCAGCTCCAAAACAAAGCTGCTATCTAATGAACAAATTTTAGGCAAGGAGTAAACAGACAATATAAGCACCCAAACCTGGTATATGATAGTTCTTACTCTTATTAAGCCATAATTTTAAAATTAAACCATTAATGTACTATGAAGGTACAGAGAAGTATCTTCCTTACAGATAAATACAATTTTTAAGCTGAAGATAATAATTACTAACTTTAAATTCTTATAAATTTTATAAATTATGATTAAAATGTAAAACAACATGACCTAAAATAGAGTATTTTGCTTAAAATAGCTACCTAATCAACTCTTGCAAATGACTAATGGTTTTAAGAACCCACTGAAGGGGTGGGTATTGTAGCACAGTGGGTTAAGCTACCACTTAGGACACATACATCCCACATCCAGTGTTGGTACTCTACTTCTGAAGCAGCTTCCTACTCACGCACAAAGAACAGTCGATGTAGGCTCAAGTACTTGGGAGTTCTGATATCTACATGGGAAACCCAGACGGAGTTCCTGGTTCCTGGTTTCAGCCTGGCCAACCCCCAGTTGTGGTGGGCATTTGGGGAGTGAACTAGGGGATGGAAGATTGGTATCGCTTGTTCTCTCTCTCCCTTTCATATAAATAAATGAATAAATCTTTCCAAGAAAAGCAAAGAAAGAGAACTCAGTGAGAAGGAAAAACTTTTAGATCCCAAAAACACAGGGGAGAAAAGCAAAAACTGACAAACAGGATTTTACCAAACCTAGAAGCTTCTGCAAAGTAAAGGATATCATCAACAGAGTGAAGAGACAACCTGAAGAATGAGAGAAAAATTCCGCAAACTATGCATCAGACAAGGGATTAATATCTAGAACATGTAAGGAACTAAAAACAGCCAAAAAATATCAACAGAATACTTCTTTAAAAGAAGATATCCAAATGGCCGACATATGATAAAATGCTCATCATCACTGATACCAAGGAAATGGAAATAAAGCCACAAAGAGACATCATCCTAATCCAGTTTGAATGGCTATAATCAAAAAGACAAAAACAACAAACGCTAGTGAGGATATGGACAAAGGCGGACTCCTATACACTGTTGGTAGGAATATAAATTAGAATGGCCATTTTAGACAATAATATGGAATTTTCTCAAAAAAAAAAAAACTAAACATAGAACTACCATACAGTTTACAAGATTTGTCCTCCAAAGAGAGTATCTTTACTTGCATGTTTATCATAGCAATGTTCACAACAGCCAAGATATGGACTCAAAGTATACATAAACAGATAAATGGGTTAAAAAAAATCTGCAGCATATATACACATTGGAATATTATTTGTCCATAAAAAAAAAAAAAAGAATGAAATCCTGTCATTTGCAGCAACATGAGGGGAACTGGAAGATATTATACTAGGTAAAATGAGCCAGAAATATAAAGACAAATACCACATGTTCCTACTCATATATCAATATACTCAGTATCAACAACAGATAAGAAAAGCTGAATACAAGGGGTGCTTAGCTTAACTGAAGATTTACAGAAATTTTATCTGGTCCTTCTCACAGAAACTTAGCAACTGTTTCCAAAACCTGGCTTTGTTAGTAATTCATGCTGCCTATTACAAAAGTCACATCTAAGATTTAGTAGAAAATTTGAAAATACTCAAGGTGAGCCGGCGCTGCGACTCACTTGGTTAATCCTCCCCCTGCGGCGCCGGCGTCCCATAGGGGCACTGGGTTCTAGTCCCGGTTGGGGTGTCGGGTTCTAGTCCCAGTTGCTCTTCTTCCAGTCCAGTTCTCTGCTGTAGCTCTGGGAGGGCAGTGGAGGATGGCCCAAGTACTTGGGCCCTGCACCCACATGGGAGACCAGGAGGAAGCACCTGGCTCCTGGCTTCGGATCAGCACAGCACCGGCTGTGGCCGCCATTTGGGGGGTGAACCAACGGAAGGAAGACCTTTCTCTCTGTCTCTTTCTCTCTCACTGTCTAACTCTGTCAAATAAAAAAAAAGAAACGAAAAGAAAATACTCAAGGCAAGGACACTTCAAAAAGTCTGTCCAAAAAAATGAATTAAAGGTTAAGTCTATTGTGGTGCCAAAAAAATTTTTGAATCCACTCATATAAAATGTAAAAATACAATTATTTGAAATCATCTATATTTTAACTATCTAGAGGTAATCACTTTATAAATCTGCTGTATTTTCTTACAGTCTCTTTCTCTAAAATGTTTTTAAAAACATGTATTGTTAAACTGGTATCAGATTAGGTTAGACTACATGAAAATTCTGATATTCAATCACTCTTGACCTACAAAAATATCAGTTTCACATGATTTAACCTAAAATTTTATATTCTTCTTTTGATATTTTGTGCTAAATCATGAGCATTTTCCTATGTCTTTAATAATCTTCCTAATATGAGATTTTAAGGCTGAATGGTAGTCCAAATAGACATGGCATAATTAACCCATTTTAATGATATTAGAAATTAACTTATTTCCAGTTTTTCACCATTATAAATGATACGCTATAAACACCCTCATACCTAAATCTTTCTGTGAATCTCTGATTATCTCCTTAGGATCAATTCCTAGAATTAGGTTCACTGAGTCAAAGTTTATGACTGACCTTAACCCTACTTAAACACATTCCTAAATGACTACCACAAAAGAATCAATTTACATTCATCACTAGTTTATGAGATGCTCATTTCACCTCAAAATTGCTTCTAACAGCCTGAGGATAGTTTTACAAATCATCCATGGTTCAAAAAATAATTCTCAAAGAAAGGAAAGTTGATGGACAAAAAGACAATAAAATAGAAGCACATTCTCAACATCCATAGTTTTAAAAATTTGGTATATATAAGTATTATCCTTAAAAGTGAAGATTCCTGGTTATTATTTTTGAAATTCTTTCTATGACTCCTGGTGTAAACTTACAGTTTTAACCACCATCCTGAGTGATATAGTTGCAAATGATCCTTTACCCACATTCTGAGAAACCTTACCCTAAATAGTGTACCAATGTGCTTGACATGAATAATTACTGCTGAGATGAACACATCATTTATTTCTTATTCAAGACAGAAAAATTAGGTTATCATTTAATGCCTTCAGACCAAAATTTCATTTTGTCACTGAGTGCAATTGAAAGCATACTTATCAATACCTGAAAAATATATTATTGCAGTATTGTATCATAATTACGGGGAACAATATTTGAAAGTGTTGTGGGGAACAACTGGGAGCAACTCGGACTAGACTAAGTTACTGGAATTAAGACTTATTCTATGCATCTGCTCTCCCACAATATGGCGCTGGGAGAGGAGGAAACAGCTTCTACACAGCTGCCTCCAGTTCAACCAATAAACTGTAGGACCTGCTCCTGATTGGAGGAGAGCAGCGTACTCGGCGTGTGGGTAGCAGAGTTGGGATTGGCGGAAGAGGACTATAAAGGAGGAGAGAGACAACATGCACCAGGAACATCTAAGGGGAACATCTACCTGAAGGAACACCTGTGCAGCCTCCGAGAGAGCCGGCCGGCGGTGTGCCGCTCCCCCGCGGAAGTGGGGAAAGTGGCCAGGGAGAACCGCCCTTCCACGGAGGTGGAAGGGTCGGTAGCCAACCCGGGAAGAACCAGCAGCAAACCCGGGAAGGGCCGAGCAGACAAAAGAACAGCGCAGGGTCCTGTGTCGTTCCTCCACGAAGAGGGGGAGCGACAAGTGTTAGTTCTAACACTGAGTCTACTATTTCCTAGTTGTGTGATTTTAAGTTAGAGAATCACTTTGACTCTCAGTTTCCTCATCTTTAGAAATAACCAGTAGGAGGCTGGAGCTGTGGCGAAGTGGGTAAAGGCGGTGCCTGCAGTGCCGGCATCCCATATAGGCGCTGGTTCTAGTCCCGGCTGCTCCACTTCCAATCCAGCTCTCTGCTATGGCCTGAGAAAGCAGCAGAAAACGGCCCAAGTGCTTGGGCCCCTGCACCCACATGGGAGTCCCAGAAGAAGCTCCTGGCTCCTGACTTTAGATCAGCTCAGCTCCTGCCGTTGCAGCCATCTGGGGAGTGAACCAGAGGATGGATGATCTGTCTCTCTCTCCCTGCCTCTCTGTAACTCTGTCTTTCAAATAAATAAACAAATCTTTTTAAAAAATAATAACCATTAGAGTACTTCCCTATACTGGATGTAATTAACACAGTAATTAGCACCTGGTCCAAAGTAAGGGGTCAATAAATGTTACAATTATTATTACATGACCATCACTGCTAAAATACTTAATTCAACAAATCCATAAGCCTCTTCATCTAGGTAACAAAGAGAACACTATACAGCTTATCCAATAATCATGTATGAAGAGAGTAGAGTATCAGTAATATACTGGCTAGCTGCTTTAACAAAAAGATTAGTAATAACCTAGATGTCTACCAATGGATGAATGAATAAGGAAAATGTGGTATATTTATGCAATGGAAAAATACTCAGCCATTAAAAAACGAAATCCTGACATCAGTAACAAAACTGATGAAACCGAAGATCATCATGCTAAGTAAAGTAAGTCAGACACAGAAAGACACATACCACATTTGTTCTCTTATGTGGATATTGGTTTATATATATAATAATAGATATAATAATAGATATATAATAATTTTTAAAGTGTACATACCATGTTATTTGGTATATAAATGCTATTTTCAATGAATTATTCCCTTTCATAATAATATATCTTTCTTAACTCATTTTATGATCTTTGTCATGATTTCCACATTATGTGATATTAATATATTTACCCCAATTCAAAAAACTAGTATGAATGTTTGTGTGTATAATGTTTGCATTATTTTTTCATATGAATATGGCAAAATTTAAATGTTTTTAAAATCTGTATTTGTTGAACTCTTTTTTATACTATTCTGCATTATTTAAATATTTTAAAATAAAAAGGCAAAAAAATACTTTTCAAAAGATATGTAATGGGGTGAATACAGTCTTTAATGACATTATCTTTTTTGAGAACCTAGGACAAATTGGCAGTATCAGAATTCAATTCCAAGTGTTCTTTAACAATTAGGATAATTTAAAGGATAACTATCCTATTTAGAGGATACTGGATATCACAAAGGTAAAACCATATTCTTAGCAAAAACATTTATTCTCAATCTTCCTTCCCCCAGCAAAGACATGCACAGTTAATGGAAACAGCATCATCACTCTCAACCTGATTCTTCAAATTTCATCCTTCTTCCAACTCCAAATTCCATAACCGTTAGGTCAAGTTTTATCATTACCTCACACTTGACAAGGGTAAATCACTTTCTTTTTAATGGACATTTTAAAAATATGTTTAAGAAAGCTTTAAATTTTCATATATATATATATAAATATATGAATGGATATAAATAGATCAGTCATCAAGTAGATTAGTGTCAGATTAACTCCAGATCTTTTAATGCTTAGAAAAGTCTGCTCCACTGAGACTAGAACTTCACAATGTACACCACACATCTATTTTACAAGAAATACTAATTCCAAAATTACAATAGTATCTTTTATCTTTTTTAAAAAGTTGTTTATTTGAGAGGGAGAGGGGAAGAGAAGGAAGATCCAGTGGTCCATTCCCAAATCCCTGCCAAAGCTGGCTGGCTAGAGCCAGGAGCTGGGAACACAATCAAGGTCTCTCACTACTTAAGCAATCACTGTGGCCTCCCACAGTCTGGATTAGTAGGAAACTGGAGTCAGGAGCTGGAGCGGAGAATCAAACCCAGACACTCGTACGCGGGATGTGTGTGTCTTAACCACTGTAGTACACATTCAATCCTCTTTAGTCTTCTATAATCAATCTTTTAAAAAAAGTATTCAGCACTCTGGTATTTACTTCCTTTCCTCCTATTTGCTCAACCCACTGGAAAAACAAAAGGGAGTGGGGGTGGGGAGAAGGCAGATTTAATGTATAGCACTTCAGTGAAATTTACGTCAATGATGGCAGTCCATCAGTTTACATTTTCAATAGACATGAAACTCAGTCACAGCCTTAACCAAATCTCAAATATTAATATCCTAAGCCGGCGCCGCGGCTCACTAGGCTAATCCTCCACCTTGCGGCACCAGCACACCGGGTTCTAGTTCTGGTCAGGGCACCGGATTCTGTCCCGGTTGGCCCTCTTCCAGGCCAGCTCTCTGCTGTGGCCAGGGAGTGCAGTGGAGGATAGCCCAAGTACTTGGGCCCTGCACCCCATGGAAGACCAGGATAAATACCTGGCTCCTGCCATCGGATCAGCGCAGTGCGCCGGCCGCGGCGGCCATTGGAGGGTGAACCAACGGCAAAGGAAGACCTTTCTCTCTCTCTCTCTCTCTCACTGTCCACTCTGCCTGTCAAAAAAAAATATTAATATCCTTATGCTCATGTTATCAACATTCACAAAAAGATTGAGGCTGGAGTTATGCAGGAGTCCTCTAAAAACTTACCTTCTGAATAACAAAAGATCACAAAGGTTAGCATTTAAATTATATTACAACCTTCCATAAGTACCTGAATTCAGGGACACATGCAGAATGTGTATCACCAGACACTAAGGGTCAGTTGTTTGAGTACATCAGAAACAAAAGCTCTCTTCACATGATGGCTTGAATATCATATACAAACATAATTTTATGTTTGATTTATGCTATGATAAACTATTAATACTATTTAGTTATTATAAATGTCCTTAGATATAGTTGGGTAAAAATAGGGAATAATAGTGTCAGGTTCTATATGAAAAACTTTACAGTAAACAGGAAGTAGTGCAGGTGATGAAAGAAGGTGAGGAGAGATTTTCTTACCCATTTTGCCCTAAGCAAAATGTAAAGTTAGGGAAGGTCCTGGATAGCACCTGAGTCTTATTGCTTTGTGCAAACTATATCCATTGTCCATATAAGCATTAGTCCTATATTTTCACATTTGTAATCATTTGTTTAAAAGGCATAAAATATAGACTGAAAATTATTAAAATCTAATTACTGTGAAATTCCATAATTCTGGATATTACAAAACCTTAGATATCACATTTTTAATTTGTGGAATCCTTAAACATTACTTTAAAGTACCTATTACATATTTTCATCAATATTCCTAGAAATGACAAAACAATTTCCAAAATGTTGTTTTATCTATAATACTAGGAAAGCAAGACTAAAAAGTGATACAAAGCAACTCTATCACAACTCAAGAGAGTTTACTACAATTCCAACATTGTAACCACAGCTAATGTTGGAAACTTATGAAATTCGTAACTGCTAAGAAAATTCTACTTCATTTATATAGTAGACAATAGCGAACAGAAACTCTTATATGTTAGTGATGTGCTCTCAGGGTCAATATCAGAGTATGCTGATATATATATGTTGATACTGAGCTAGGAGTGTGGAGCAGAGAGATTATATTTTGTTATATTCATGGCTAATCATATCAATGATCTTTTTATGAATTATTCAGTGGAATAATATATAATCTCTAAAATATCATGGGGCACTCAAATCAACTATACGAAATTACTGAAGCTGCTCAAAATTTAAAAGCAAGGAAAAACTATTCCGATTTCAAAAATAAGTGCTGCTGCTTTAAGTGGCCAGCAGTCTCCCATCAGCTCCAGGCTGCAATCACAACATCCATTAGAGTGCTCCACATTCAGAGCAAGCAAGCAAGTGGTTGTCAGTGCAGCTAGTAAATCACCTGATCCTATTACAAAATCAATTACTGCAGTGCATTTCCATTGCTACACAATCTGACGATGACAAAATGATATTGGATAGCTACTGCAAGGTCAAGACAACTGCTAAGAACATCTTTAATTGGTCTTTTATTTTTAATCATTTGATCCTAGTTATAATGCATTCATTTTACTTGTATATTTTTATTTGAAATAAATCTATGTAGTTACCTTTGGTTGCCTGGGACACTCGATGGATAATCTCTGCACCTGGTCTGATGTATGGCTACAAGAGAACAGATCGGAGCAGCAGGTCGAACGGCTCAACCTCTTCATTAAAGAAGAAATAATGCTGCAGCCACAGCCACACATTGACTTGCTCATTAGATGAGAATTTGACTCTAAAAATTGGAACCGGTAATGTCCCATATATACTCAAAATGGGCTAACTGCCTCATTCTGCAGCTCTCTGGCTGGAAGAAACACTGCTAAAAAAGAATAAACAACAGCTTCCCTCCAGACGACACCAGCCACAAACTCATCGCCAAGAAAAACTCAGCACGAAAAACAGAAGTCTCCTGGCCACTCTTTAGAGAAAAGGTAAGATGCTTTAATATTTCAAACTGTTTTATATTAAAGCCCAAGTACTTAACAAAGGAGTGAACTCAAGACACCCCAAAATTATACTAACCACTCTGTCTTCCATCAGTTTTGATCTGTTTGCCTACTCCTTCAGCTCAGCCTATCCAACCTGTTCCCTCTGTAAATGCATACTATTTCAACAACCAACAGGAATGAGCCCCACCCCTCGGTGTCCCCACACACACCGTGCAAGAACCGCTCAATATCTGGAAAAGAACTGCTGCTGCATTGCTTTGAGAAACAACAGGGAGCAAACTGCTGGATGGATTCTGTAACTTACCAATCAGAACGGCTGACCTTTTATGACTCGACAATTCAAGGAGCCTGCCAAACCCTCACAGTAAGAATAACCAACTGATTTTACTTCTGTACCATAGATTCATTTACAGAGTTGCTTTTAACCTAAAATTAAGTAACAGTAACAGAAACGTAGGCCTACGTATTTTTTAAGCAAACAGAATTTAGATAGCAGCTAATGGTGGCAGAGAGTAGGAGGGAGGTTGAATAAGATATGCAAAGTAAAAAATTTCCCCCTGAATACTATACCTCGACTTGAGAATCAATGAGCAATAAAATTCTTAGCAAAAATACTGGTGCAGACAACCATGGAATAAACAAGCAAGACAGTACGAGGAGGCCCCTGCTATCATAAATGTTAGAAAAGAACATGTAGCTATGCAGATAGGTATTGCCAGTAAGTAAAAAGCCATATAAAATCTGATTATTTTTGACACTGAATTCTCTCCCACTTGGTTATTTGCATTTTATTAGAAAATTTACAAAGAAAAAAACCCACCAACCACCTGAAAACATAAGCCATAATATTAACTATGTCAGTCATAATATAACATCTTTTATACTAACTATTCTATCTTTCCTGATAGTACAGAAAGGTATTTATTTACACCAGATAATTATAATCCAGTTTATAATTCCCAGGTCACAGGAGAGGTCACATTTATACAAATACTTTGTGGTCTTCTCAAATAATCATACTTCAAATAATTACAACTTAATAAACATTCACAGACCACTGACTGCCAATCTGTGTTAGCAGCACTCTTTTGGGGGGACGAGACTCTAAAAACTAAATGTAATAATAAACACCTTGTATGAAAATGTCTATTTTTGAAACTTTGTATTGTCTGTGGCATTGACAGGTTCCTTATTTGTGTATGTCTCGTGCTCAATTTCTTCAATAATTTAAGCTGAAAAGAGCCAGGATTGCTTCTGCCTTCACCTTGCACTGCCCTTTTGATAATCATATTATACTTAAGTAATCAACTTCTGAAATATCTAAAACAAGCATGCACTTCACATGGAATTGTTTAAAAACCCTTTGTAGATAAAGGCTATGGAAACAAACAAAATAATGCAGTACCCTTTTACTCGCCTGCTGGAGGTACTGTCTGCTGCACAGAATTCTAAATCCTCATCTGCAGATACAATGGAGCTGGCATTGCCAAGTCTGCTCTCCTGTGCTGCAGATACACTACTCACTGAAAGCGCACAACGTGGAAAATCTGAAGTACTATCAGTTTAAGTTCCTTATATTATGTGACGAAAGAACTTCTAAAATCTAGCCATAGCTCTGTTTTGTCATTTGCAGGTGCATGTCAGACATGTTAGAGAAAAAGGTCTTATTTCTGCTGGCGCACTCGTAGCAAATGTGCAAGCTGTGGGAACTAATGAAAAAATTAATACATCATGCTAATACAAGAACAAGGTACCAACACTGAAACTAATACAATTTATATTGCCAACAAATGTGTGACATGCCCAGAGATTTTTATAGTTTTATAACTAGTAAAAGGTTATAAATTATTCTAATATGAGACAAGCATCAATTAAAAATCCTCAACAAATGTATGCTATTAATGAAAATTACTTATTTAACCAGCTCCTCAGAATCACTATTGCTTCTACACAAAACCACAAAATAAAAGACCCAAAAGTAGAGAGTACTTATGACATATTTTGTCTCGCAGCACTCCGTCCTCCTCATCCCCCCACCGATACTCCTTGGATCTTAGATTAGTTGTAACTAAAATAGAATGTAAGCAGTAAGGGCTATTTCCATTATTTATCATCTTCCTCCCATGTCAGCTAATTTCAGGTACTCTGCATACAGATGGGGCTGAAAGGCAAACCAACACAAAGTTTTTAAAATTATCAAAAAAGAAGCGTAATATTGTTCAGAAAAAGCACTTAACATTTAACTTTGTCTAGCCACAGATATGTTTAAAAAGTGGAGGAAACATTAATAATTGCTCATTAATGTTAGGGATCATGATTATTTCAGTAAACTAACTTCACTTTAAAGCTGCACTCCCCCTTAACTGCAAGTAACTCTTAAATCAAAATGTGCTTAAAAATATTTAACAATGTATATCTGTTAAATTCATTCTCACTTCTTTAATAAACAAAGTGATCATGTTTCTAAATGGTGGTCTAAAAGATGTGAAATCCACAAACTTGACCCTGCAACTTAGCATCTTTCCTCAATGCCCAAATTTATATGCATATGTAAACAGAAACTAATAGTCCCTTTCAAGTAAAAATGTATCACATGAAAACTCACCTGATTGGCACTATTGTATTTTTCAAAAACAATTATTCTTGCAATTAAAAACACCATATTATCACATATGAGTACTGGGGGGGAGAGATGACTCCAGTTCTCAAAATGTGGACCTTAAGGGTTCCCAAGACCTTCACATGAAGTGCCTGAGAGCAAAACTATTTTTATAATAATATAACTATGTTACTATAAGTGTTTACTCTCAATGTATCATTATATGAGCATACATAAAGTAAAGTTTTCCTAAGACTACAGGGCAAATAATAATTACCAGACTGAATGGAGAAGCACTTAAGAGAATCCAACTGTCTCCTATTGAGCCAGACTCTAAATATATTTACTGAAGTGAAAAACAATGTCATTCTTCTCATTACTGTTGCTGTTTCAGGGAAATAAGCCTGTTTCTGTCCCTCTAACAAAAAGTCAATATGTAATTAACTTATTTTTAAATGTATTTAATTAAGTGAGTATCTTTTAAACTTGTTTTATTTTCTAACAGGGTAAAATATTAAGGTATATAACCTACATAAATCAAATCTCCTTGGGATGTTCAATAATTTTTTAGAGTTTAAAGTGGCCCTGAAATCAAAACAAATTGAGAATCAATAGAAATTTTTCCTTGTATTTGCCTTAAGTCAAGGCTACTTGATTATAAAAATCACTTCAGTCACTGTAAAAGCAGAAATTCCAAAAAAAGTCATTTTAAGATATCAAATAAAAATGTTTCTAAAGTTTCAGATATTTTAAAAACTCAACTTTTAGTCATAATTATTGAGCACAATTATTATTAGCTGTGCTTCACAGTCATGTTAAAAAACTAATATCTATTTTTAAGTAGATAACTGATTATTGTGATGTCCATAGAGCAAGATTTAAAAAAATCTGGCTTATAAACACATATATATTGAAAAAAGTAGAAAGTCAGTTGATGGGCAAAGTAAAAATATGAAATTATAGATTTTTCATGTAAAAAGGAATTATAAAGACAGCTTCTAAACTCACCTCGCCTATTCCAATCACTATTTTTAAGTAACTTTTTTTCCTAGGGAGAAATAAACTAAACAGAATACATATCTCAAGGAGAGGCAATCTTTCAGTAATAAAGAGATAAGAAGAAAAACACTTTTAGAATATGTGAAAGAGAAACTACAATATAATAACTTTATTACTGTATAGCAATTTCTGTTGCTGACCCTATGGTGAATGGCTGATATGCTAAGATTTTACAAACATTGGGGAGAGGGCTTCATTTTCTCCTAAACTATGGGGTTTCACCAACATTTCCCTCATAAAGATCCATGGGTGACGTTTCAAATGAGTTCTTGGATTTGTCTTTGGCCAAGCCTTCAGTCTTCTAAGAGTTCTGATTCCCATTCACTCATTCATTCATTCATTCAAATATTACCAAGTTCTACCACATACTGGAAAGGTATGGATAATGAAGATGTGGCAATATACAAAATACACTCACAAAAAAAACCTTCTTCATTGAATTTGTATTTCAAGGGGTAAGACATAACAAGACAATGATTTACTACAGTAGATGTAATAACTGGTAAGAAAAAAAATAGATGAGGAAATACGAAAGTATCAGGAAAAGCCTCATTTTCTTTATGGAAAGCTAAATAATTTGTTAACAATACTTATGAACATTTTTAAACACTGGGAGAAGAGTAGTCACAGCAAAAAAAGGAAATGCAGTCAGTGAAAAAAACTTTGGATTTTTAATGAAAATTTTGAAATTATACATACTAAAGGAGAAAAGTATAAAGAACCAGTATATATGCACAGATCACTCATGCTCATTAATTTCTCAAGGTATTACCAATATTACTCCACTTTTTATTCTTTTTTTCTAACACAATTTAAAGTAAATCCCAGATAACATGTCAATATCTCACCCAATCATGCACATCACTATGCACCTTTAACTGACTTGGCCATTGCCTTTCATACTCATAAAATCATTAAATCCTCTCATGAAATGATATTTCCATAATACTAACTTAGTAAATATTCAAATTTCCTACTGTCTTAAAATAATTTTTACTCAACTTGATCTAAACAGAAGCCAAAGGAGAACCACTCTGTATACGGCCATGATTTTTTCACAACTCTTTCACGTGAGATCAATTCCCTAGGGATACCCTTTTACTGTTTCTCATACCATTAACTTGCAGAAACCATGTTAGGTATCTTATATTCTAAAATTGTCTTTGTGTTTCTTCATTGCATCACCTACCTTGTGTCCCAGTCTCCTATGTTTCCTACAAATAACTTTTGGTAACGATTATTTCAAAAGCAATACTAGCCATAGAACCAGGAGACATAAACGTCTTCACTTCAGGGAATCAAATAGCAAATTAAGTCTATTGGTAATTTTTAAACATGTTGAAATGAATCTGAAAATTTTAACATAGTGCAATAGCTCTGAAATGACAGAAGAGGGAACTATAATATTTAGGAATTACACACTAAATCAATTAGGTTTAAAATTCTGTTTAAAATTTAAATTTTGTTGAAAACTTTGTTTAAAATTTAAACACTGATTTCAACTTAGCAATAATTAAAAATATGAGTTACTTTTTCTATATCCTCCTTCTAAAACACAAGCAATCAAAGAGCCTACAATACAGAAGCAAAAGATTTTAAATAAGAGGATAAACACAATGAATGGATATTTATAAATTGAATCTAATAAATATTAGCCATTAAAAAAACTACCATTGAAAATTACCCTAACAATGCACTATCACTTTCCAAATCATTTCTTTCAATACCAGGCACTTCTGAATAAAACTAATGTATGTATTTTTAAGTTAATTTTATTCATAAATTCAAAATGTGTTTTTAAATTTTTATAAAAAAGAAACCTAGAAATTAAAGATTTTAAAGATAATTATTATTTATTATCCTTTATTCCAAAGTAAGTTGCAGAAAGTCTTTAGTAAGTTTCAAAAATAAGCAATATAGTCTACCATGATGTTTGTGCTAACGAATACTGATTTCTTATTAAACTAGAAATTTAATTTATATAACATAAGTCTGTGACTTTAATTAAAACTATGTTATCAAAGTATAAAATAAAACAGTAAATGTATACACAAATGTTTGCTACCATACCAACACAAGACAGAAAAGAGTCACATAAATATAGGATAGGAAAATACTCAGGTACGCCTTCTGTCACTATCTAATACAATCTCCTTTATTCGTTTCCAAAAAATATATGCTACTTATTTCCTTTAGAGCCCACACCAGCGGAAACACCTTTAACATTCACACTTCCAGTAACAGTCCGTTTATGACAATCTAGATATTCTCTAAGAAGATATAGGCTTTCTTTCCCATCTTCTTACTTCCTTCTGAGTCTGGATCATTAGCATCTTACATGTGCCACTTTTTACTAGCATTCTCATTACGATGAGTTAGGCATTCTCTAAAGATAATGTAGGTTCTCTCAACTTTGTTTCTCACCTCCTTCAGAGATTTGGCCAAAAGAGACTCTGACAAATGTATTTCTATGAATAGTACATTTGATGCAATTTAGGCTTTTTCTATGTTTCTCAAAATTTTACCAGTTTCCACCTACTACTCAGTGACTTCCACATTTTTAGACATTTGTAGAATTAGGCGTTTGTAGAATTCCACTTATATCAAGGGACTTCAAAAAAGTTCATGGAAAATGTGCATCAAGAAAAATACCAAGTGTGAATTTCAATTTTTTTGCACAAAAATAAAACATTTTAATTCAATTTTTACGAAACTTTTGAAACATCCTTATAAGTGTCAAAGTCTATATTAGCTTCCAATGGCTGTATATCAAACTACCACGAACCTAGTAGCAAAAAATAATAGAAATCTAGTATTACACGTTCTTGAGACCAGAAGTCTAGTGAGTTCTAGAAGCTCTGGAACAGAGTAGGTTTCCTTGTCATTTCCAGCTTTTAGAAAGCTGTCTTGAATTCCTTAGTTTATTCCAAACTCCACTTCAGTCTCCTCATCTTCCCTCTCATCCTGACCGTTCTGCCTCACAATTACAAGGACTCCGTGACTGCACTAGGCTCACCTGGATAGTCAAGAACAACCTCTCTGCCTCAAGATCCTCAACTTAACCACAATATACAAATGCCTTTCACCAGTAAAGTAACACATTAACAGACCTAGAAATTAGAACATGGACATCTTTCCAGGGCTATCATTCCACCAAACAAAATACAACACACACACACACACACAGAAGAACTATAAAAAGAAAATACAGGGGCTGGCACTGTGGCGTAGCAGGTAGAGCTGCCGCCTGCGGTGCCAGCATCCCATATGGGCGCTGGTTTGGGACCCGGCTGCTCCACTTCTGATCCAGCTTTCTGCTATGGCCTAGGAAGGCAGTAGATGGCCCAAGTCCTTGGGCCCCTGCACCTATGTGGGACACCTGGAGGAGGCTCCTGGCTCCTGGCTCCAGATGGGTGCAGCTCCGGCCATTGTGGCCATCTGGGCAGTGAAACAGTGGATGGAAGACTTCTTTCATTCTCTCTCTCTCTCTTTCTCTCTCTCTTCCCCTTCCTACTTCCATCCCTCCCTCCCTCCTCTCCTCTCTCAGTGTAACTGTGACTTTCAAGTAAAATAAAATAAATCTTAAAAAAAAAAAAAAAAAAGAAAATACAGACTGCTTCAAAAAAAAAAAAAAAAGGCTTTTGAACTTCAAGACACTAATAAAAAATGAAAAGGCAAGTCACAAACTGGGAAAGCCCTAATAATTCCAAGGCGCTTGTTTCTAACTATATAAAGAACTCTTACAACTCAGTAAGACAATTCAAAGGGGAAAAAATAAGCAAAAGATTTGAGAAAGCATCTCAACAAAAGAAAATATATTAATAAATATAAACAAGCACTGGCAGAGATGTCCAGCATTATGACTAATTAGGCAAATATAAATTAATACCACAATGAGCTGTCATTACATAGCCACTAAAACAGGTAAAATCAAAATTGACCATGAAAGTATTCTGAGAACGAAGATCAACTGGAATGCCCACACATCACCAGTGGTAATATAAAATGGCACAACCACTTTGGAAAGTTTGGAGTTTCTTATAAAGAAAAACATATACCCATTATATGACTTAGCCATTCTAGTCACAGGAGAAATTAAAGCACACGTACACTTAAAAAAACTACATACACATGTTTGTTTGTGGACCCTTTATATATAATAGTCCAAAACTACTAACAACTCAATCTAGTAACAGGTAAATGGAAAAAGGTAAAAACAAATTGTGATATATCAAAAAATGGAAAACTATTTCCCAATAAAAAGGAATGAAGTATTGATATTTCATCTAATAATATAGGAGCTGGAGAAAAGAAGCCAAACAAAAGAGAAGGCGCAATGTATGATCTACTTACACAACATCCTGGAAAATACAAACTAGCCTACTGTGACAACAGGCCAGTGAAGATGCCGTGCCCCACACTGGAGTACTTGGCTTGAATACACAGCTCCTGCTCATAATTCTAGCTTCCTGCTAACGCAAACCCTAAGGGGCAACAGTGAGGATCAAGTAATTGAGTTGCTTCACCTATGTAGATCTGGATTGAGTTACTGCACCTACATGGGAGATCTGGATTGAGTACCCAGCTCCCAGCTTCCAACCAGGCTGGTCCCAGTGATTGCAAGCATGTGGGGAATAAACCAGCAGACAGGAGCTCTCTCTCTCTCTCTTTGCCTCTCAAATAAGTTCTTTCAATTTTTTTTTTTTTTTTTTTTTTTTATTTTTGACAGGCAGAGTGGACAGTGAGAGAGAGAGACAGAGAGAAAGGTCTTCCTTTGCCGTTGGTTCACCCTCCAATGGCCGCCGCGGCCAGCGCGCTGCGGCCGGCGCACCGCGCTGATCCGATGGCAGGAGCCAGGAGCCAGGTGCTTTTCCTGGTCTCCCATGGGGTGCAGGGCCCAAGCACCTGGGCCATCCTCCACTGCACTCCCTGGCCACAGCAGAGGGCTGGCCTGGAAGAGGGGCAACCGGGACAGAATCCGGCGCCCCGACCGGGACTAGAACCCGGTGTGCCGGCGCCGCTAGGCGGAGGATTAGCCTAGTGAGCTGCGGCGCCGGCCATCAATTTGTTTTTTAAAAAAATAAAACTATAGTAACTATCATTTTCTTTTATACTACAAACTACAGACAGTAATGCTTTATATATCTCATCATTCCTAACAATCCCTTCTGACTGCCTGTGGATTCTAATAGGCATGGGAGGGGGCAGCACGGAGAAACTCTCTTCCATAACTATAAAGTAGAGAATAAAGTGGTTTCAATGGGTATTAGAGGAAAGGGAAAGGAGGGAGTCTGGAGAGAAGACAGCCTAGGGGACCAACATGTCAATTTCTAAAAGTCAAAGACAGTTATATAAACTGTCTTCCAAGGCATTAACGTATAATTGAAATTCATACCACAAACTAAGATATCACAAAATACTTTGGTCATGAAGGGCTACCTTTTAAAAATCAAAGTATATGCTATATTACTAAAATAGTTACATAAAAAACATTTTAAATTGTTTTCCTATCTAGAATATATTGCATGAAATTTAAAAATTGCTAATTTCCATAATAAATGGATTAGGAGAAATCAAAAATCCTCAAAAGCAAAATCTTAGGAAAGAAAATAAAAATGTACTGTACTTATTCTGAGTTAAAGTAGTAGCCAATCATCCATGGCAAGAAAAATACTAAACAATCAAACAGATGTTTATTTTATACCCATTAACAGTATGAAATAATGGTATATATTTTACCCCTAATAGAATCCTTTTCAAATTGAATCACACATGGAACGCCCATATTTAAAGGATATTAATATTATATTG
Source organism: Oryctolagus cuniculus (assembly GCF_964237555.1). Taxonomy (NCBI): domain Eukaryota; kingdom Metazoa; phylum Chordata; class Mammalia; order Lagomorpha; family Leporidae; genus Oryctolagus; species Oryctolagus cuniculus. The sequence goes on along the minus strand of NC_091439.1, from coordinate 12,078,752 downwards.
AGTTCAAAAGTATTTCATTTAAAGATAGAGAATTAAAAACAAAGTGACTGTCTTAATAAATATAAATACATGTAACTCTGGATTTTTATCAGTTTGGGCAATTTATTTCTATATTGTTGTACTTATACTGTATTAAAACTCCCAAGAGATAGAATCCAAAGCTAAATCACTATTATTAACTGTTAAATTCCTTATTGTAAATATATACAACTAAAAATATCCAAAACTTAAGCTATTAAAATTACCTGTGTGGCCAGCGCTGCGGCTCACTAGGCTAATCCTCCGCCTTGCGGCGCCAGCACACTGGGTTCTAGTCCTGGTCGGGGCACCGGATTCTATCCCGGTTTGCCCCTCTTCCAGGCCAGCTCTCTGCTGTGGCCAGGGAGTGCAGTGGAGGATGGCCTAAGTGCTTGGGCCCTGCACCCCATGGGAGACCAGGATAAGTACCTGGCTCCTGCCATCGGATCAGCACGGTGCGCCGGCCTCAGCGCGCCAGCCGCGGAGGCCACTGGAGGGTGAACCAACGGCAAAGGAAGACCTTTCTCTCTGTCTCTCTCTCTCACTGTCCACTCTGCCTGTCATGACCTTACTGACAAAGCACAAAGAACACAAAATCTGTATCCACATCTGAGCCTTGCCGCCATCCTCCACTCCTCTGTCTATGATGTGCAGTCACCATTCTTAGAACTTCACAGGAGAGAGCACAGATGCTCCTCATCTTAATGAGTGTCCCTCGTCTCCTCTCATGACTGTGACTAGGAGCTGTGCCTGTGTCACTATGCAGCATGGAGACAGTTACGTGGCATAATGCTAGCCTGGGAAAAGATCACTATCTGAAGGATGGTTTCTACTAATGCTATCATATCACTTTCGCACCATCATAAAGTCGAAAAAGCATGAAGTCAAACTGTTGTAAGTCATGACCCACCTGTACACCCAGTGAGAAAACTTCTAAGATAAACAATGGGTTACACATTTTCTTTAAAATGACAATTAGAACAAAAAGAAGCAGCTCCTATGAGCCAGGAGCCATCCTGGTGCTATCAGACAGCCAGGCTGCGGCACTCTTCTGCTGAACATCAAACAATTTCACAGAACATCAATATCAGACAAGGCCACTTGGTGACCAGGAGACATCAACACGAAAACAAGACCACTTGTATGCATGTCTAAGTAGAGACAAAACACAAACATGGTCCAAGACACAAAATACCAAACATCTTCCCCCCTCAGAGTGACCGCTGCTTAACAACTGTGGCTTTAGTCTCCCTCTATTTTGCTCTCCCTGTATTTAGGATTTGCTGAGATACCAAATGATAAAATTAGTCCTGATTTCTGACAGTACCCAACTCCTGCCTGGAGCATCACAAAATCACCCAACCAAAGTTCAAATCCTTCAAGTCCTTCCTACCATCTTCTTATTGAGAACCCCTATGATTTTCCATCTTGTGTATTCTTTCTTGGTGCAGTAGGTAGCATATCAATTTGTCTAACTGTCAGATTTCCTAGTGGTGTGCTCTCCCGGAGGGCATTAACAATGAGAAGCAAATGCTCTCCACCGGCTACACTAACAGTGCAGTATACCAACAGTATCTAATGTGGAAATACTACATAGGTGTTTTTAAATAGAGTAGACATTTCAACTCAGTGTAATAACTCATTCAAGCAAGAAGCCTCAATGGACTATAAAATCATTAGGTAAAAACATGGTAGCAAACAGCAGAGTCATGTGGCTTCCGAGTCTCAACCTCAGATTTATAAATTACGAAGAAGCAGTGTCTGTACAGAGAAGAGATCTGTTTATCACTACTCTGAGTAAATCATCAATCTTAACAACATTAATAAATTGAACCATAAAAAGTGACTCCAAATGGGCTATACTGAAAAGCATACATTATCACGTATGTTGTAATTGTGAATCCATTCATAAGGGAGCAGAAAAACCTGAGAATGTAGGGTTTTCTACAAAGCAACTGGCTAGACTCTTCAAAAAGTCAGTGTCATAAAATGCAAAATCAAGGTAGCAGAATGTTTCAAGAATCTAGCCGTGACAGTCACACACAATGAGTCATCCTGGATTGAGCAGGCACCACTGGGTGAGGAGAGCTGGTGAGGGCAGAGATGGAAATTATAAAAGGCTTTAGGTAACTGGGAAAATCTGTAAATGAATTATGTTGTTAGATTTTATCAAATTAGGGATAATCTTCATAGGAATAAAAATGGTACTGTGGGTGTACATGGAAAATATTTTATTCTTATTTTACGAATGCTTAGTATTTATTACTAAAGTGTCAAGATGTCTAAAACTCACTAATTAATTAACCAAAATAAAATTTTATGTTAAATGTAGATATGGATACAAACAAAATATACAGAATATAAGAAAATATAGTGAGATATTAACAAAATATAAAGTTATAAGTCTAGGTGAAGACTGTCACGTTATCATTGCACTATTCTCTTTAGTCCTGAAAATTTTTAAATAAAAGGGGAAAATAACAAAAGACAAAAAAACTAGAAATTTTTTAGAATCTAAAAAACTTTATAAAAATAGATAATGCTTGCAGTTTGGAAACAAGTAATATGAAGTTTAATATGTCAAACTTTTTATTTCTATATTGAAATAGTAAAGAAACAATAGAACAAACACCACAAATAACTTTTTTAACTGACTGCAAACTGGGAAGATGTTTTTGAAACATATATCGGGGGCAAAGGATTAAAAGATTAACCAAATTTTTAAAAGCAACTTTAATAGAAAAATTAGGAATATATAATATGCAATTCACAGAAGAAGTAGCCAAAAACTTACCAAAAGATATTAAATCTCACTAGTAATAAAGTAAACACAAATCAAAACAATGAAGAAACATTTTCAGCTCAATTATAAAAAAGTGATAATGAGGGAGACAGGGAAAAGGAAACTCTCATCCATTGATGAAGTAACAGCTGAAGGACAATGTTACAATGTCTATGTTTAATGTTTAGATCCTATTATGCTGCAATTACACTTTTTGTTATTACCCTAATGTCCAGAGGCATAATAAGGTTTCCTGCTGCAAACTTGCTTGTGATACCAAGAAAATCAAAATGACTTTAATCTAGCAAAAAAGGGAAAGTTAACTATTAAACTATAGTACAATCTTAATATGGAATACTAAATAGTAGAGTAAGTCAGATTTTATATGCTAATATGTAAGTATCAACATGGCAGAGACACCAAATTTTTTAACCAAAATTCATTCTCACCTTCCATAGTAACAGGATTGTAGCTGAGCGCATGACTCCCTTGCAATTACATGTAACTAAATTCTCACCAAAGGAGGAAGAGTTTTGGAAGTAATGTATGTCCTTCTGCATTGGGTATTTTAAGAGAACAGGTATCCAGGTTATCTCCCTTTCCTGATACAGCTGAAAAAAACATGAGAATAAAGCACAATGGAGTGATGGAGCCAAAAGATGAAAGAAGCCTGGGTCCCCAGAAGAGCACATGAGAAAATCTCACCACCAATCAGTATGTGAAAAACTCCAGCAAGTGATCCCATTACAACTAGAATTAAAACTTAAATTCCTTACCTTAGCCTATCCAGGCCATATATAATTTAGCCTTTGTTTTCCTTTACAACCTTATCTCCTACTAGTAGGCTCCAATCTCATTAGATAAATATTATAGGATTCCATTATATGAAATATGGAGATAAGGAAAATTCATGAAGACAAACAGTAAAAATTACCAGGGACTAGGAAAGGCAAAAAGAGAAATACTACTTAATGGGTATAAAGTTTCTGTTTGGAGTGATGGAAAAGTTCTGGAAACAGTGGTGACAGATGCACACCACTGTAATCATCAATAATGTTAATGAATTGTACATCTAAAATGATTAAAATGGAAAACTTTATTTTATACATATTTTACTACATTTTCAAAAGTAAAAAAAAAAAAAACTATATTACTGAGAAGTGTAACAGATAACCTAAATAAAGGAAAGATCTGTTCATAACTTAGAATACTAAATATTGTTGAATGTCAACTTTTCATTGTATGTCTTACTATGGCATGTGCATATTTAACACTATGGATCATGTGAGTTCTCAAAATCTCGACCAGACACTTCACAAAAAGAGATACTGAAATGGACAAAAACTCATGAAAAATGCTCAACACTGGCATCGGGGAAGTGCAAATTAAACCAGACAGAAATACCTTAACTTTGTGATAATGCTACATATATACATTAGAAACCCAACAATACAACATCATAAATTTTCCTTTAAGTCATAGATAATTTTTTAAAATAAGGAAGATATGCAGTTTTTATTGATTACAAAAGTTATAATAGATTACATATTTACGAGTTTTGATATTGATTCCTGCCTTCCTGTAATGGCACTCGGGCTGATGAAGTTCCTTCAGAATTGCTTGTAATGGGGTCAGACAGTGAAAAGTCCTAGTTTCTGTTTATCTGAATACATCTTTATTTTTTTGAATCTTAGGTGGATATAGAATTGTTACTTGATAGCTTTCTTTCCTTTCAGCTATTTGAATATATTATTTCCATGTTTTCTAGCCTCCATTTTTCTTATAAGTTATTTTTCTCTTGCTGCATTCATGATTTGGACAATTTGGCCACCTACATAGCTAGATGGGTTGTTTCTGTGTGTTTATGCTGATGTTTGCTGTGCTTCCTGGACGTGTAAATTGGTGCTCTCCACCAGGCATTATTTATTCTCCTGAGACTCGACTCAGCTGCATGCTCAACACTGGGTATGTTGTCACAGGCGTCTCAAACTCTGTTCATTTGTCTCCACTCTTTCTATCTTTCAGTGATTAGTTTGTCATCTCCAACAGCTGATTTTCTTTACCTAATTACATTTCACATATACCCCTTTTTTAAAAAATTTGAGCCAGGGGTAGAAGAGAGAGTGTGTTCTCATTGCTTGCTTACTCTCCAAATGCTAGCAAAAGATATGGGGCTTGGCAAAGCCAAAATTGGGATCCAGGAACTCAATCCAGGTCTCCCAGATGGGTAGCAGGGACTCAACTGCTTAAGCCATCTCCTGCTGCTTGCTAGAATCAGGATTAGACCCAAGACTCAAACCCCAGGCACTCCAGTGTGGGATGTGGGAATCCCAACAGATACTGATTTTCTCAACCCTAAAATTCTCTTTTTTACTCTTCTTTTTCAAAAAGCTTGTTATTTATTGTTTTATATGAAAAAGCAACAGAAAGAGAAAGAGAAAGAGAGAGAGAAGTCTTCCACCTGTTGGTTCACTCTCCAAACACCTGCAATAGCCAGAGCTGGGCCAGGACAGCTCCATGCAGTCTCCCACATGGATGGCAGGGACTGAAGTCTTGAGCCATCATCTTCTTTTTCCCAGCATGTGTATTAGCAGAAAGCTGGATGGAAGCGGAGTAGCCGGCAGTGGAAACAGGCACTCCAGTGTTGGATGTGGGTGTCCTAAGTAGCCGCTTAACTTGCTGCACCACAACACCCATCCCTCTTTTGCTTCTTCTTTGCAGTATGTTTCTCTGTTGAGATCGCCTGTCTGTTCACTCAGTAGGGCTATTTTTCTTTAATCCTTTTAACACAGGATTCTTTAATTCTTCTGATTATACTTAAAGTTGCTTTAAAGTCTTTCAAGAGTTTGAAATTTCTAGCCCTACTTAAGACTAGTTTATACTGATTAATTTTCTTTAACTGGAAATGGGCCACATTTCCAATTTCTTTGCATATCCAATAATTTTGGTTAAAATGGACATTGCTAATAGCATATTTTAGCAATTCTGGTTTTTGTTATATTCTTTCAAAGATCTGTTCGGTTTTGATTTTGGTGTTATATAGTTCTAACAGGCTTGCCTGAACTCAAACTACAAATGCCATCTCCTCTGTGGTGAGCAACAACTGATTTCACCTTCTAGCTGCTGCTTTCTTTTAGTCTGATGCTCTGTGGATTATCCCTGCACCTGAGTAGTTTGGTGGTCAGCTAATGAACTGGGTTCAGATTCTATTCAGATAGATGATTCACAACACCGGGTGTTACGCTACTTTTAGGATTTCTCCCCTTAATTTTAACCATGCCGTTAGCCCCATTTTGTGTCCTCTGACACCTCAAGCCAACTTCTGGCTACCTAAACTGCATGCAGGTAGAGGAATGGACTCAATCAAAAAACAAACAAGAGCAAACACAAATCTCACATGAGTCAGTTCTTGTCCAATAGTAAAAGTCACATAATGATAAAAAATAACTTAGGACTCTGATCCTACAGAATTTTTTTTAAAAACATGTAATTAATAAAGCAGAGGAAAACTACATATGTCATAGTAGATGTACAAAAATGTTTTTGTCTACCAGTTTTCTGCACAAGCCTAAAATCAATGAGATTCTCAAAATCTATTTTTTCTTCACAGAGCAAAGACCTCTGATAATACTCTAAATCTAAAAGGCAATGGTTTATTATGGTGTGAAATCAAATATGCAGTTACAGCCATGACTGTCTCAACTATTAAGGACGGCCCCTCCCTTCTCTAATCCAAAAAAAGGAACATAAATTCACGAGACTAGTGGCAATAAACGTATCACACAAAGCTAATATTTTCATGGTAAGACATAGGATCAAAATATAAGGATTTCCTTAAAACAATTAGCTCGGGAATTGAAACACAAATGCAAAAATAATTGCCTCCTTTGGGCTTTGGCTGTCAAATACAGCAAATGCCAATGCTTTCTCAGAGTTCTGTGATAATTAAAACCTTGTCACAGAACTAAACTATCAATGAATATTTATTTAAAAATCAATTTGCAATATGACACTGAAAACACAAGAATTGAAGGAAAGAGATAAAAGATTAGGTTTCACCAAAATTAAAAAGATTTGTGGTCTGAATGACACCATCAAAAAAGTAAAGGAGACAATCCACAGAATAGGAAAAATATTTGAAAAACATATATCCAATAAGGACCTAGTTCCTGGGACATATAAAGAAAGGGCATCACGCAATTTTTTAAATGGGCAAAGGATTTGAATAGATATTTCTGCAAAGAAGATAAGCAGTCAATAAGCATATGGAAATTAGAATAAAAAACCACAATGATATTCCACCTCATATTAATTAGAATGACTGAAATACAATATTTGTCCATGAGGATGCAAAGAAACTAGAGATTCTTATATGCTTATATACTACTGGTGGGACTGCAAAATGGTACACCATTATGAGAGTTTCTCAAAGAATTACACCAAGTTACTGTATTAGCCAGCAATTCTAGCCTATCCATATATCTACAAAAGAAACTAAAATCTATGTCTTCACAAAAACTTATACAAGAGTAAGAATGTTCACAACAGAGTGTTCCTAACAGCCAAAAAAAAAAAAGTGGTATACAATGGAATATTACTCAGCTACAAAAATGAATGAGATATTGATACACACTCTATATATTATGTTAAGAATATATATTATGGAAAGAAGCCAGACACAAAAAGACAAATATTATATGATTCTATTTTTGTAAAATGTTCAGAAATGGGCAAATCCATGTAAGCATAAAGTACACTGGTGGTTACCTAGAGCTAGGAGGTGAGAGATGGAGGATAGAAGGGAAAGTGATAGAGGCATCCTAAGATTAGAGATGATAACTGCACAACTCTGAGATTTTGCCAAACTATCAGTGAGATACGGTTAGGGTTGAATTTTCTGGTATGAAAACTATATCTCAACAAAACTGCCACTAAAAATAAATAAATTTACAAAGAGGAAACATACAACACAAACATATGTAATGCAAAGACAACCGGTTCCCTCTAACTCAAATTCATGCATTGATGGGAGAAAATTATAGTAAATGACTCCTCTCTATTAAATACATCTCAGGAAATCAGTTACCACATTTTACATGAGTAAAAATCTGTGAGATTGTCATTTGCTCCTAACACTGCTATACTTGTTACAACCATGCAGTAAGCCAAACAGTATAATTGTGGAATATTTAAGCATCCACTATCATTATTTTAGAATTTTAAAACATCACTGCTGAACTATTTATTGCTTCAAACACATGAAAAAGTATAAAAGAAACTAATGTTTATCATTAAATATGAGTCTACTTCAAAAAGACTGTAGAAAATGAAATTTAAAAATAAGTTTACTTTGGTGCCAAAAAAAATTGAAATCTATGCTCAATATTTCAAGATATGCATCTTCCACAAACTTTCTGTAGACCTCTCATGTTTTATCTAGGAAAAATCCTTTACCCAGTCCAATAATGTATTCCTCCATAAATATCTTTCATGGGCTACGTCAGAAACCATCACCAAAAGATCACATATTAACCATTTGATGACATGGTATCTATGCACACCTCTCCCACTTTTGAAGTATACTTACTAATTTTTAAATCGTGATTGACCAAAGCATTTATAATCACCATGCATGCAAATCTGAAACATTGCATAGCTGAAGGAAAATACATTCTGAGATGAACTCATCTACCTTTATTTAAAACTAAAATTGTGTAAGTTACTTTATCTAGTGAAATGATAAGTTTATAAAAGTCTTAACTGTTACACCTACAACATTCTTCATATTTTATTCTTGGCACAAAGAAATTGGACAGGAAACAAAATACAGCCTGGCTGTAGTAAGGGGGTTTATCTTGTCATGTTGTAGCAAACAAAACACCATTAGAAAGAGTCAAACAACGGACAGCTAAAGAAGAAATCTGAACTAATGTCAGCAGCTAACAGAGAACTATCATGAAAGTTGAAGTAGAGAAATTTCGGGTTCATTCCTAAAGTATTAGCATTCCTGCCCTCTAAAACCATCTTTTTTGAACTCTTAATATTTAATCTGCACACAAGAAGAATTTTCTGAAAACTGTTTATAAAAAGGGTCAGAAATGAAAAAACTCTACTGCCTAAGTAGAAGTTGAAAGAAACATAAATTATACTGATATTTTACATTGGCCATTGTAAATGTCATTCATTTAGCATATGTATAAACTTTAGTAACAGGAAAAGAATTTAACATGGAGAACAGGTACTTACCAAAAATTCATATGTCTTTAAAAATCTCACTGATGGTTGAGATTCCCTAAATAAAAAAAAAAAAAAAAAAAGAATTTTTCAACTGTAAGGTTTCATCTACTCTGTAAAATCTACACAAAAATTCCATTTACTAAAGTAGCATGTTGGTGTTCAACACTTTAAAATTTAAAGCATGTACTAAAACTTTGGCATATAATATAAAACATTTTAATAATTTTATAAATAACAAATTTCAAATGTAATATTTAGAGAAGCTAAAAAATTACAAAAATGTTGGAAGAGTCCACTAGACCACAAAAATAATGAGCTCTATCATAAATTTTAAAAATTACAGATCAGGAGTAGGCATGTGGAACACATGTGTGTGTCTGCCTTTCAAATAAAATTTGTTTTTTAAGTAGAACCAATGGGGCCGGTGCTGTGGCACAGCAGGTAAACCTGCCACCCGCAGTGCCAGCATCCCATATAAACACCAGTTCAAGTCCTGGCTGCTCCACTTCCGATCCAGATCTCTGCTATGGACCTGGGAAGGCAGCAGAAGATGGCCTAAGTCTTTGGGCCCCTGCACCCACATGGAGACATGGAAGAAGTTTCTGGCTCCTGGCTTCGGATCAGCGCAGCTCCGGCAGTTGTGGCCAGTTGGGGAGTAAACCAGTGAATGGAAGATCTCTCTCTCTCTCTCTCTCTCTCTCTCTCTGCAGCTCCGGCAGTTGTGGCCAGTTGGGGAGTAAACCAGCGAATGGAAGATATCTCTATCTCTCTCTATCTCTCTCTCTCTCTCCTTCCCTCCCTCCCTCTCCTTCTCTGTGTTTGTTGATAGCAAAAATAAAATGTAGGGGCCAGCACCGTGGCGTAGCAGGTGAGGCCGCCATCTGCGGTGCCAGAATCCCATATGGGCACTGGTTCAAGTCCCGGCTGCTCCACTTCCAATCTGGCTCTCTGCTATAACCTGGGAAAGCAGTAGAAGATGTCCCATGTCCTTGGGTCCCTACACCCATGTGGGAGAGCTGGAAGAAGCTCCTGGTTGTTGGCTTCGGTTAGGCCCAGCTCTGGCCGTTTGGGGAGTGAACCAGCGGATGAAAGACCTCTCTCCCTCTGCCTCTCTTTAACTCTGCCTTTCAAATAAATAGATAAAGCATTAAAAAATAAAAAATAATATTTAAATATTTTACCCATAATTTAAAAAACTGCATAAACTGGCAAATGAATTTTACTATTTATAAAAGTTGCTGTAATTAATTTTATAATAAACAAATTACATGCCCCTCTTCCAGGCCAGCTCTCTGCTATGGCCAGGGAGTGCAGTGGAGGATGGCCCAGGTGCTTGGGCCCTGCACCCCATGGGAGACCAGGAAAAGCACCTGGATCCTGGCTCCTGCCATCGGATCAGCGCGGTGCGCCAGCTGCAGCGGCGGCCATTGGAGGGTGAACCAACGGCAAAGGAAGACCTTTCTCTCTCTGTCTCTCTCTCTCACTGTCCACTCTGCCTGTCAAAAATAAAAAAAATAAAAAAAATAAAAAAAAAAAACACAAATTACAAATCCTTTTAGTCATCTCTCAAGTCATCTTAAGTTCAAAAATTCAAAAATAAAACCAATAACAACATTTACAGAGCTCCCTGTCTGCTAAGCATTTTGGTCTGGAACTGAAAACTTTTTTTAATCACTGCATGCCTTATAGTGAGTAGGAGTACTTCTTAAATACAGTAGCTACATCTGACTGCATAACTTGATGGTTTAAAACTACCACTAAGACACCTCAAAAGCAAAATTCCATATAAGGGAGAACATCACATATTATGAAGTAAAACTGCCCATTTCAGAGCCAGGAAAAAAAGCTGTTTTTAAAGTGCTTTTAGAGAATCACCAGAATAAAAATCATTTATCTTAACTAGCAGAAAATGTTGCCATACTAGACATTACAATACCACATATAAAAATGAAACGTTTTCTTATGAGTAAGTCATACCAACAGAGACCACTACTGTTAATAAGCAATCAAATTAATGACATCCATGCACAGGCCATTAAAAAAGGGGAGAAGGGAGGTGTACTTGAGAACCAAATATAAAATTTAAAATAATAAAGCTTCTGTAAGATGGCACAATCAGCATGACTTTCAGTTAGAAGGCTTTTTAAAAGGATATACCGAAAAGCACAACAAAGTAGATTTCATTACAACTAAAAACTATTCTTTTTTTAAAAAAGTGAAAATGCAAGTTACAGAATAGGAAAAATATTAGCAATGTGCATGTCTAACAAATGATTCATATCCAAAATATATTTAATTTTTAAAAAGCATCAAATCATCAAGAAAAAAAAGCAACAATTTTTAAGAGAGGCTAAAAACCAAAAAATTGACAAAAGACAATTAGAAAAGCTAATATCAGGAATATCAAGAGAATACAAATTTAACATCGTAATGAGATACCGATGAAAACGATTAACTTTTATCTAGACACAAACAACACCAGTATAAGCAAGATTGGGCTTCAACTGTCATTTTCATGCCTTGAAGGTAGAGATATAAATGGTGTGCACAGAATGGAAAGCTTTTTGGAAATAACTAAAACTGAAAATACATATTCCCACTGACTAAGCAGTACCATGCCTAGGTATAAACTCAACAGAAATGTGTACACATGTACTAAAAGGTATGTACAAGAAGAGCCCAAAATTGTACATAATCTAAATCTATCAATATACAGGGAGAAATAAATTCTAGGATATTCACACACTGAAACCTTACACCTCAGCAAAAATGAAAAACAAGGCCACAAACAAAATATGATACATCTCAGAAATACATTCTATGTGAAAGAGCCCAGAAAAAAAATAAAAAGAAAAAGCACATGGTATGCAATTTACTTGTACAAAATTCAAAAGAAAAACAAATTAATCTGGTTGCAAAGTCAGAATAGCAGTCTCCTTTCTTCTGAAGAAGTTACTGGGTGAGAAAGGACACGGGAAACTGCTAAAGAGTGGAAATCTTAATGTAGACTGCAGTTACAAGGAGCTCATCTATGCCTTTCTTTATACAAATAATGACTCCACTATTTTAAAGTTAAATTTTGTAAAAACCAAATGCTGAAGAATAACCTACCAATAAAATAACATTAAATAATCACACTAACAATATGTAACTCACTAATTAGAAAATATGAATTTCCTAGAAATGTATTTCAATTTATAGAAATAAATTGATTACATAGAGGTAATTTAAATATAGATGATTATTTTGTATTAGTAAATATAAGAGTAATTTCAATTTAAATATGAATTTTACCAACAAAGTTCCCTCCTTATGATTTTCTATTACAAGTTCAGTATCCCTTATCTGAAATGCTTGGGACCAGAACTGTTTCAGATTTCGGAGTTTTTCAAAATTTGGAATATCTGCATAGACTTTCCTGGTTGAGCATCCTTAATCTGAAATCTGAAATGCACTCAATCTGTAATTAACTTTGCATAAAATCTTGCTAATGGTTGTCTTAGGCTCAAGATAGATTTATAAGTAAATTAATCTGCACATATTTTAAAAGCATGAATAGCTAACTCATACATTAAGCTGAACACTCATAAAAGCTTTAAAGTAAACAATTTGGCCCTTTTGCTTAAAAAATTTTAATTTTTTTAAACCAATACCTTTTGAAGAAAGGCTTTGCAGATTTTCTTATATGCCTAAAATGTTTAGGTTACTATTTAACATACTACGTACCCTTCTCTATTCAAAATATAAACACAGTCCTAGTCCTATCTGTATTTCCTTTTATCCACTTTTCCATTATACTTACCTAATGTATCTAACCAACTTTTATTCCTCTCTCTAAATTAAATAAACACCCGTATCTGATTAGAATTGAAATCTAATTATTAACAACCTATTTGTCTTGTGCTGTTGCATTTTGTTATTCTGAGTGACAGAAGACAATGGCATGGGTTCCAATGATCAGTTTCTTAATAATTTCCAGAGGCGGTCTGTGTCCTGGCTGCTCTGCTTCTAATCCAGCTCCCTGCTATCTGCCTGAGAAAAGAAGTGGAAGATGGCCCAAGTATTTGGGCTCCAGTCATCCATGTGGAAGACCCAGATGAACTTCCTGGCTCCTGACTTTGGCTTGGTCCTGCACTGGCCGTTGCAGCTACCAGATAAGTGAACCAGCAGGTGGAAGAGATCTCTCTCTCTCCCTCTTTCTCTGCAACGCTGTCTTTCAAATAAATAAATCTTCAAAAGAATGAAAATTTAAAAAAGAGTGAACATATTAAGTCTTAAATCCTTCATTACAAAATTAAATGAAAACTATCCTAAAGAACAGAAATGTTCTACAAAATCAAATCTGTCACTTCTATTTAATAAATGGGGGATCCTGTAAAATTTTATTTGCATAGTCAGTAAAATTCAGGTCTATCTAGAACCAGGTAGAGTCATGAACCACATAACAATTCAGTCAATGACAAACTTGCATGTACAACAGAAGTCCCATGAGGTTATAATGTAGCTGAAAGATGCCTATCATCGCAATACATCATAGGTGTTGTAACATCACAACACAACCCATCACTTACGTGCTTATGGTGATGCTGATGTGAAAAGTACAGCATATACAATTACACATAGTACACAACACTTGATAATGACATTAACCCACTATGTTAATGATCTACATATTTACTACACTATTCTTTGTATCTCCGTTTTAGAATGTATTCCTTCTACTTACCAAAAAAAAAAAAAAAAAAAACCTGACTTTAAAACACTGTCATGTTATACCAGCAGCAGCCTTGGAAGTCTGTCTACCACACCTCTACCAAACCTCTTCACTGTGTTTGGAGGACACATAACATGAACATTCATGTGAGTCTAACCTATATTGTCCTATATTGTTCACATGATGATGAAACCACATCTCCAACACAAGACTGTATTCTAAGTATCAGCATCTTGTTATAGTGCCCAATTGGCTATAAAACAATTAGGACTTAAGGTCTGATCTTATAAAAAGCTACAACATTTTCCCTTTGTAGTCCCAAACAACCACAGAATATATATTCCTTTCAGATGTACATAAATATTTAGCTCAATAAATCAAGGCTTAACACATTTAAAATAACTGAAATGGCACCTAAATATATTATTTGATTACAATGAAATTAAGCTACACATGAGTTAACAGAATGATAGATGAGAAGTCCCAAATATGGGAATTCAACAACTCATCTAAACGTAACAACCACATATGTTGCCCAAGGAAGTCTCATGGGAAATTAGAAAATATTTCAAGATGTGGACAATGCAGTCAAAGTAGAGCTTAAAGAGAATTCATAGCATGAAAATACCTATGATAGAAAAAGCAGACTCAAATCAGGGGTCTTCCACCTTAAAATGGATAAGAGGAGCAACTCAAACTCAAAGCAACCAAAAGGAAAACAATAAAGAGTAAAAAATCAAAAGGGTTATAATGGAACTGAAAACAAACAAACCAAAAACACCACAGAAATTCATAAATATAAAAAGCTAGCTCTTTGAAAAGATCAACAAAACAGGTACGCCTTTAGTCAGACAAGTCAAATACATAAAACAAAAGAGAAACAATTTCTAGCAGGAATAAAATCAAAGATATCACAATAGACCTTGCAAACGTTAAAACAGTGAAAACTGGGCACACCTCTGTGCCCATACCTCAGCAACGGGGATGAAATGGGTCATTTCATCCTGAGAGATACAAACTACCAGAACTCACTCAAAAGAAGTTAGATCTCCTGGACTGTTCAATATATATAAATAAAAGCAAATTCATTGTGACCAGTACTCAAAAAGAGAAAACAAGATGCTCAGATATTTCATGGCAAACTCTACAAAGCATTCAGGGAAAAAAAAATACCTACTAAACATAAAATATTCCAGAGAATAGAAGAGAGAATACTTCCCAACTCAAAAAGAGACAAAAAAAATACCAAAAAAAGAGATGAAAATACCGAAAAAAGAGAAAGGAAATACCAAAAAAATACCAAAAAAGAGACAAAAACGCTTTAAGAAAACAGCATACAATATCCCTCATGAACATACATAAAACCTTCAATGAGATATAAGCAAATCCAGGGACCAGCGCCACAGTGGGTTTGAGTCCCAGCTGCTCCACTTCCAAAACAGCTCCCTGCTAATGGCCTGGGAAGTACAGCAGAGGATGGCCCAAGTGCTTGGGCCCCCGCCACCCACATGGGAGACGCAGAAGAAGGTCCATGTTCCTGGGTTCAGACCAACCCAGCTCTGGCCATCTGTTAATTCACTCCTCATGTGTCCTCTCTGTCTCTTCCTCACTCTCACTTTAACTCTGCCATTCAAATAAATAATCTTTTTTTTTTTAAAAAAAAAAAAAAAGCAAATCCAATATGACTATATAAAATTATATGGCTCAAAAGCCAGTAGGATTTATGAAAGAATGCAAGTTGATTCAGTATTTAAAAATCAAATAATGGAATAAATCATTAACAACCTAAACAAGAGAAGCTACATGAGTATTTCAATAGCTGAAACGCAAGCATTAGACAAAAATCCATTATCTCTTCCAAATTATAAAGAAAGATATACTCAGCAAAACAGAAATACAAGGGATTTTTTTAAGCTCATAAAGGGCAACTAAATCAACCTACAGCTAATATTATATTTAATAATAAAATACTAATGAAAGGCCAGAAACAAAGTAGGATGTTTGTTCTCACTACTTCTATTCAGCATGTACTAGAAAGCCCTAGTTAGTGCAATTAGGAAAGAAAATGAAATCAAAGGCATACAAATTTGAAATGAAGGGGGAAAATGACTTTATTCACATGAAATAGGAAATCCAAAGAACTCTACAAAAAAGCTCCTAGAATTAGTGTATAATTTTAAATAGTCAAGGGGATCTAAGAGCAACAGACAAAAATCAATTGTATTTTTACATATTAGCAATAAATTAGTACATAAAAATTTTATTTTTTTAAAGACTTATTTATTTTGAAGTCAGAGTTAGAGAGAGAGAAAGACCCTTTCATCTGCTGGTCCACTCCCCAGATGGCCACAATGGCCAGCACTGGGCCAGGATGAAGCCAGGAGCCAGGAGCTCCATCCATGTTTCCCACAGGGTGGCAAAGGCCCAAGCACTTAGGCTGCCTTCACTGCTTTCCCAGTCCGTTAGCAGGGAGCTGGATCAGAAGTGCAGTAGCCAGGATTTGAACTAGGGTCCACATGGAATGCCAGCATCACAGGCAGCAGCATTAACCACTGTACCACGACACCTGCCCCACATCAAAGAATATTAAAACAGTAGCAATTACAATGTTATCAAAAAAGAGAAATACTTAGCTATAAATCAAAAAAGTATGTGCAGCATCTATATGCTGAAAACTATAAAACTGATTGATCAAAGACCTAAAAAATGAGGAAATATGCTATACTGACATACTGAAAGGCTCGATGAAGTTAGAATATCGATTTGATGTTGTTAAAGTATTAATTTTCCTCAGATTGATAAGTAGCTTAAATGCAATCTCAACCATCCCAGCAGAATCCAGTTGTCCCTTAGGATCCACAAGAGCTTGGTTCTACAACCTCTGCCAATAACAAATCTATGGATATTCAAATTCCTTATATAAAATGGTCCAGCAATTGCATATAACCTATGCACATCCTAAATCAACTTTCCCAGCAGCTCCAGTTCTGATCTAGCTCCCTGCTAATGTGGCTGGGAAGGCAGCAGAAGATGATCCAAGTGTCTGGGCCCCTGCCACTCATGTGAGAGACCTGGAATGAGTCCCTGGCTCCTGGCTTCCGCCTGGCCTGGCCCAACAGGAAGCTGAAATCGGGAACAAAGCCAGGACTCAAACACAGGCATTCCAAGATGGGATGTGGGTATCCCAAGCAGCATCTTAAACAATATGCCATACATCTAACCTGAAAGGGGGAAAAAAACAAAACAAAACAAACAAACAAACAAACAAAATCCTGAAGGCACAGAATGCTCTCTGGAATGACAATCTTGCTTTAATGAAATTAACTATGTAACTGCTAGTCTCAGATTGAAGAACTAAACTAGGAGTTGAAAGCAGTAATCTAATAAACAATAAGCAAGAATAGTAAACTTGATTACATAGCTATTAAACAAAACAGAACGTAATGATAATGGGGGTAGAAGTCCTTTAAAGCAAGTTACTTTTGAAGACAATTACACATAATCTGAGCTTTCATAAACTGAGACTAGCTTCTTGGAGAAGCAAATGACAAAAAAATACACACACATGAGCGCACACACACACACACACAAATATATCCTGGTATGTTCACAGACTTTATTAAATGGTGAAATATACTTGTATGGTTTGGATATCAGTTTGGATGTTAAATGTACCCCCAAAGGACCGTATGTTAAAGGGCTGGTCCCCAGGGTGGCACCCATAAGTCAGGGGAACTTTAGGAGGTAGAGCCTAGCAGGAGGTCCTGACATCACTGGGGGAGTACCTTCAGAAGACAGATCTCAGGATGAGGTTGTTAAAACATCCTACATCTCTCTGCTTCCTGGCTCTCCAATGATCTTTCATATGCAATCTGCCACTGCCACCCACTATGCTCATCAGAGACAAAACCAATGGAGCTGCCCAATTCACCCCAGGTATCTCCCTGTTGTGACCACAAGCTGACCAATATAGTATCTTTCAAAATAGCCTTACAGTAGCAGTGGCTTGACGCAGTGATTAAGACATCACTTGGGACACACACATCCATATTACAGTTCCTAGTTTGCGTTCCAGCTCTGCTTCCAGTTCCAGGTTAGTCCCGATATGCAGCACGTGGTGGCTCAAGTACTTAGGTCCCTGCACGAAGCTGAATTCAGGACTCTTGGCTTCAGCCTGGCACAGCTGCCAATTGTGGGCATTTGGGGAGTGAATCTTAGCATAGGACAGAAAATCTCAATTTTTGTCTCTCTGCCTTTCTAATAAAATTTAAAGATGAAAATGGGCCAGCGCCACAGCTCACTAGGCTAATTCTCCACCTGCAGCGCCAGCACCCCGGGTTCTAGTCCCGACTGAGGTGCCGGATTCTGTCCCGGTTGCTCCTCTTCCAGTCTAGCTCTCTGCTGTGGCCCGGGAGTGCAGTGGAGGATGGCCCAAGTGCTTGGGCCCTGCATCGACATGGGAGACCGGGAGGAAGCATCTGGCTCCTGGCTTTGGATCGGCACAGTGCACCAGCCGCGGTGGCCATTTGTGGGGTGAACCAATGGAAGGAAGTCCTTTCTCTGTCTCTGTCTCTCTGTCTCTCTCTCTTTCTCTCTCTCTCTCTCTCTCAGTGTCTAACTCTGCCTCTCCAAAAAAAAAAAAAAAGAAAAAAAAAAGAAAATATTTATAAAACAAAAAAGTAACGTGCTAATAAATACCAAAATTTATTAAATATATAAATAACATCCTTACAAATGAAATAAATTCATTAGCTAACACACTTGGTCAAAAAAAGAAAAAAAAAAACAAGATAACTTAGTATCTTATTTTTTCAAATTGTAATGTATTCAAGTTTTCTCAATTATTGCCAAGATATCTTGGTTTTTTCTTTTTTTTTTTTAATGGGGGGATTAAGTCAAGTTCAATAATAAATCAAAATTCATCCTTACATTTGGTTCTGATACCTTCTTGGTCTCTTCTACCCCAGAATAATCCCTTATCTGCAGGCTTGTCCCTTAAAACATTGATGTGTGGAGGCCTTCTAGCTAGTTTTCTTGTAGAATATCTTACACAACCTGGATTTGTCTGTTTGTTTCCCAGAGTACAATTTAACAATTCCCTGTATTTCCCAGAAACAAGAGATTTGCTCTGGCAACTAACTGGTTTCAGAAGAACTTATTAGGAAATAATACAACAAAGGTTACCTCATTCTACACTACATCATAACAAGAGAAACATGGCATCACGTTATCTCCCTGTACAACTCTGATCACTTGGTTCAAGTAGCAATCTGACAGATGTATTGTAAAGGCACGTTTTACCCTTTTCTGTCATAGTAAATGATCTGGGGATTGCTAATTGGCAACCATCCATAGACATCCTGTTCCCAGCAGTCTTGAACCCAGAGGTTTTGGCATCTATTGGTGTTTCTTGCTATGACTGTTTCTTAGGAGTTTACACATTATGATTATTTTCTGCCTCCACTACTGCTTCTACAGTTCTCATCGAGCAAGGCTTTTCTTTTTCTCTTCTTGTCATTCTGGGCTCATGGATTATTTTTTCATTTCAAGGTTTAAACATTCATTGCAATCAAGCTTTAACTGATGCTTAGGTTATTCCACATTTAGCTGGTTTGAACTCCTCTGGGTTGGTTATTTGAATGTAAACCATCCATTTTTGAGCACTTCTTTGTTTTCTCACTTGCTATGTTTTCTCCTGAGAACTGGGATCATGCGTTTTTCTAAGAAGCCTCAGACTCTTTCATTGGCATACAGTATTTAGAGACTAAGACATGGATGCTTTCTTTATTCTCTTAAATGTACTTTCTGGTTCCTAATAAATAATAACAGACTAATTTGACTAACTTAAATTTCTTGCCCAATAAGATAAATGACATGATTTCAAGATCACCATAAACAGTAGAACTAATAAATACATGAGAACATAGTGTATGAATGATTCTTATATCGACATTAATGATATATCTTAGGGATTTGGTCTTATCTGGTCACAAAGACGTCATTGTTTTCCATCAACATATTAATATTCCAAAATATGGATGCACCATAATTTATTTAGCCATTATTGTACTGAAGGTATTTTTGCTATTACAAATAATGTTGCACATACATTTTAATGCACATTTCTGTTAACCTTCATGCATATTCTTTGAGTTATTTGTCTATTCATATTCCATTTTCTAATTTGTGTTAATCTGTAGAGACATTTAATTAGGTTTGTTAAAACTATGCTACATGTTACAAATATTTTCTACTAAGTGGTCTTCGTCTTGTTATGATGTCTTCTCTCAGAGAGGTTTGTTTCAATTTAAGGGAGTCAAATGTGTTTCCCTTTTGAAATATATGATTCTATGTCAAGAGAACAAACTTTGTGTCATATGTATATATACATATAAATATACACAATTCCCTTTTCCTTTTTTATTTCCATTCTCTGGGCTCTATCCTGCATCAGTAGCAAAATTTTACTCACTACAACTGGATAGAGGATTTTTTTTCTTCCAATGATAAATACCAAATACACAAAATTAAAATCAAAAATCTCACAAAAGAAAAAATAATAACCATCAACCTCTGCATTTAACAATAAGATTTAAAAAAAAAAAAAAAGGATGCTCCCTTTTTGCAGTCCAAATGCACAACTACTTGAGGGGGAAAAATATACTACAAATCCAGCAAACAACTTAATTTGGTAATTATTTAGCGATACATATAAGGGGAAAGAGAAACAAACAAGAACACCAGCAACACTGCAGATGCTCCATAAAACGAAAAATCAATTGCAGAACACTGCTTATATGAAAGAAGTCTACTCACAATGTTTTTGTGTTTTATTGGGGCAAGTGTTTGGCCCGGCAGCTAAGAAGCCAGTGAAAAGGCTGGCACTGTAGCCCAGCAGGTTCATTCACTACTTGCAATAGCAGCCTCCCCTACAACAGTGTCAGTTCAAGTCCCAGCTGCTAGGCTTCCGGATCCAGCTCCCTGCTAATATGCCGGAGGTAGCAATGGGTTGGGTCCCTGCCATCCACATGGGAGACGCAGATGGAGTTCCTAGCTCCTGGTTTCAGTGTGGCCCACCCCAGGCCATGGCAGCCATTTCACGGAGTAAACCAGTGAAAAATCTTGCTCTCTCTGTCTCTGTCTCTCTGCTTTTCAAATCAGTAAATCTCTAACAACAACTGACACCAATTTGATGCATAACTCTGGTTCCTGACTGCTAAAGCAGATCCTGGGAGTCAGCAGTCATGATCCAAGTGATGGATTCCTGCCACCAACCACATAGGAGATGTGGATCGAGTTCCAGGCTCCCAGCTCTGACATGGCCCAGCCCAGGCTGTGGCAGGCATTTGGAGAGCAAACCAGTGGATGAGATTGTTCTGTTCCCCTCTCTTTCCCTCTCTGTCCTTTCGCCTCTCTTTCAAAATATAAACAAGTAAGTAAAACAAATAATCTTTACAAAAGAATAAAATTTGGAAACATACATTGTGCCTCTGATGTCAAAACGGATTCTAACAAACTTTAGCACTAAAAGAAGAAATCAACATACTAATGTATATATCCTTGCTATAAACTTATTTCCTGAAAAAAAAAAGCCTAAGTATGCAGCAGATTCCAAACTTTTGAATTGTAGAACTCTATCATGTGATTGGAAACTTTTTCAAATTAATTATTTGGGAATACAGACAGGGAAAACACAACTTGGCTGAACAGCTCTGTATTCTAGGAGTTCTAAGTCTCTACTACCATATCTCCATCTTTAGTCACTTTCCTGTGGAAATAGTCAGTGAATATTGAGGTCCCACCTGGCCTTTTTTATAAAAAGATGGGTATTATAAATAAGCATGATATCACAGCAAACAACCCAAATTACTTAATCCAAGTTTCTAGATGAATATGAATTTTTTTTCTTTTTTTTTTCTTTTTTTTTTTGACAGGCAGAGTGGACAGTGAGAGAGAGAGACAGAGAGAAAGGTCTTCCTTTGCCGTTGGTTCACCCTCCAATGGCCGCCGCGGCCGGCGCGCTGCGGCCGGCGCGCTGCGCTGATCCGATGGCAGGAGCCAGGAGCCAGGTGCTTTTCCTGGTCTCCCATGGGGTGCAGGGCCCAAGCACCTGGGCCATCCTCCACTGCACTCCCTGGCCACAGCAGAGAGCTGGCCTGGAAGAGGGGCAACCGGGACAGAATCCGGCGCCCCGACCGGGACTAGAACCCGGTGTGCCGGCACCGGTAGGCGGAGGATTAGCCTGGTGAGCCGCGGCGCCGGCTGAATATGAATTTTTAGAAGAGAGAAATCTGTGTATATACTCTGAGTATACCATCTTCTTTCCTTTTATTCTGTTCCATGGAGCAGAATGAGATCTAGATTAACATATATTATGTCATCACTGGGAATCCCTGCCCTATAACTAGCCCATCACACACAAATGCAAAGCAGAGTTGGAGTGAGCATCCATCCTTTCTCTAAAAAAAGATCTAAGTTTAGATGCAGTCCATCATACAATGTCACAGAGAGCTTTCCAAAAAAGGTTCACTTTTGTTTAATAAATCTGTGAAAACACAGTTATGTGATAATATGAAAAAATCTGCTTTACAACGTGGCATATTCAATGATATATGATTTTGTTCTGTATATTAAAAAGGGAACTATTATGTGTCACTTATACATATGATTAAAACATTAAACTAAGAAAAGTTAGATGCCATGGAGGCAGGTATGAATTATAATTTTTTTGTAGATGTGCTAATAGATGATGTAGGTGACTTTTATCCTTTTATTTTACAAATTCTAATGGATGTGTTTACAAATCTAAATTACATTACAAAATAAGCAAGAAATTCTCCATTTTATAACATTTAAGGATCTTTTTTATATCTATGTATTCTACCAACTTAATCATTTAGCACACAGGAAGCCATATGACATAGCAGACACTCAATATTTATAGAATAAAGTTATTTAACTTTCCTAAGTTTTAGTTTCATCTGAATGAAACAAGCATAGTAGTGCCATCATATAACAACTGCTTAAGATTACTAATACTTGTATAGAGCAGATGCTAAAATGCTAAGGCTGATATCTTGTTTCAGTAAATACAATTATCACAAATGTTGCTATCAGTATAGTTCATAACTTTAAAAGCCCAAATAATTCCCTCAAAGTTTACATGAAAATAAAATTTTTTGAGGAAGTAGGCAAGCTGATGCTAAAATTAATTTATAAACGTTTAAGTAGGAATAAAATGTAGGAGAAAGGGGCCGACACTATGGTGCAGTGGGTTAAAGCCCCACTCTGCAGCACCAACATCCCATATGGATGCCAGTTCAAGTCCTGATCCAGCTCTCTGTTATGGCCTGGGAAAGCAGTAGAAAATGGCCCAAGTGCTTGCGGCCCTGCACCCAAGTGGGAAACCCCGAAGAAGCTCCTGGTTCTTGGCTCCTGGCTTCGGATCAGTGCAGCTCCTACCATTGCGGCCATCTGGAGAATAAACCAGTGGATGGAAGACCTACCTCTCTCTCGCTCGCTCGCTCTCTCTCTCTCTGCCACTGCCTATCTGTAACTCTTGACTTTCAAATAAATAAATAAATCTCCCTTTCAAATAAATTTTAAAAAAAAATGAAGATGCAGTCCCAGGAAGCAGCACTTCTAGAAGACAGTGGGAAGGCCGGTGCCGCAGCTCTCTAGGCTAATCCTCCACCTTGCAGCTCCGGCACACCAGGTTCTAGTCCCGGTCGGGGTGCCAGATTCTGTCCCGGTTGCCCCTCTTCCAGGCCAGCTCTCTGCTGTGGCCAGGGAGTGCAGTGGAGGATGGCCCAAGTGCTTGGGCCCTGCACCCCATGGGAGACCAGGATAAGTACCTGGCTCCTGCCATCAGATCAGCGCGGTGCACCAGCCGCAGCGCACCAGCCGCGGCGGCCATTGGAGGGTGAACCAACGGCAAAGGAAGACCTTTCTCTCTGTCTCTCTCTCTCACTGTCCACTCTGCCTGTCAAAAAAAAAAAAAAAGAAAGAAAGAAAAAAGAAAAGAAAACCTTTGATAAACACTAAGTATATTTTAAATATATTGCTATAAACAAAGGTATGAACAAGGACAGAACAATTTGTACTTAAGTATTATATTCTCTGGCAAATTATAAAGGAATTTTTTAAAATTATTTATTTGAAAGAGTTAGAGAGAAGGAGAGACAAAGAGAGCCCTTCCATCCACTCCCCAGATGGTCATAAAGGGCAGGGTTGGGCCAGGCTGAAGCCAGGAGCCAGGCGCTTCTTCCAGATCTCCCATGTGGGTGGCAGGGGCCCAAACACTTGGGCCATTTTCTGTTGCTTTCCCAGGCCATTAGTAGGGAGCTGGATAGGAAATGGAGCCCCTGGGACATGAACTAGTGCCCATATGGGATGCCAGTATCACAGGCAGCGGCTTTACCTGTTAACACGACAACACTGGCCCCTATAATGGAATTTTTTAAATGTGAAGAAAAGTAGCTAAAAAGCAAAAGGAAAAATCAGCTCATTGGCGCTGACTAGGTAATAAATGAATACCAATGGATGTTCACTTAGTACAGACAAACCAAACATCAGGAAAGAACTCTAAGGATATCATAAAGAGAATCAGTATAAAATAAGTCATTAGAACAAAAATACCAAGCCTCCTAAGAAGATATTTTTTAAAAAGAGTAAAAGAAAAAGCCTATGCAGAAGGAAAACCAACAAGTATAACATAGAATAGCACTAACCATATCATATCAATTAGATGAAACATACTACTTATTATAAGTAAAAAATTTCAAGTTGCTTATTTGACTAAAGAGAACACAGCACTTACAAAAGCAACAAAACAAATATAATGTTTAGGAATAGATTTAAGAAAAGAGCACAATTTTGTGAGGAAAACCTTAAAACATTTCTGAGAGATAAAAGGGGGAAAAAAACCCTCTATTATTTGGGAAAAATAACTAATCATAAAGATACTGAATCTCCTCAAGTTAATGAATACATTCAATTAAAAACCAAGAAATTTTTTCCTAGAAATCAGCAAGTTGATACCCAACTTCACTCACAGAAAAAAGTATATTTAAAATTTCACTGGAAATCTATTACACTAGCAAGAACACAAAAACGGACCGCACACTTTGTTGCAAAGTCTGTGAAGAAACAGGCCTTACCTTGCCTGTAAATAGGAATGCAAAATGATACAATTTCTGTACAGGGAAAATTAGCAACATGTATCCACCTACCAAACTACCTGTGAGCCTAACATTTAACAACGCCATCCACTTCCAGCAATCTACTCATTAGATACAATTCCAACAAGGGAAATGAATTTATTTGGCTTTTTTTTTGGTACCACAACAATTTTGTCAAAAACCAAAAAAAAAAAAAAAAAAAGACTAGTTATATAAACTGTAGGATTTCCTTACAGCAGAGTATTACAACGCAAGAGAGCTGTGAAACAGAATGTGTAATATTACTATGGGCTGATATGACATAATTTCCAAGAAAAATTATGAAAGGTACACAGTTTTTTTAGTATGTTCTTATTCGTTTTTAAAAAGGAACTGAATCCATACATACATAAATGCATATAAAATGCTTATTTTTTTCAAAGACAAACAGCAAAATTATAAACCAGAAACTAATAATAAACTTGGCTACCCACAAAGTGACTGAAAATGGCAAAAAGAGATGGAGAAGGAAATGAGACTTTAAATAAATAGGACTTTGTATGTATTTTGAGTACCACTTTTAACCATGCTATGGCCTCACCACAAAAAAAAAAGGTTAATTATATCAACAATGGGGGAGGAGGCAGCACAGGCTGAATACAAAGGAAAGTAAATGTTTTTCATGTTGGTGACACAGAAGTATAATTAAAAAAACATGAGCATAGTATGCTCAACAAGGCATGTAGTCAGAGTTCTATGAACAAAAAACTGCATAGAAACCTTGAATTTTCTTTGCTTATATGATTTATAATCAGCAGAATTGGTGTAGTAGTTCAATTATTTTGTACATGAATGTAGTGTATTGATGCTGTTAGTAACCATGATCCTCACTACAGGAAAAGACAGATAAAATGATCAAACAGCAAGAGGAGAGTAGAACACCTGTGGTGCTGGACTGCAATTACAAATATAAGTGCTTTTATCTTCTTCTGCCCAGTGAAGAACCACTAGAAGCAAAGATAGCCAGGAACGCAGAACACATCATACTGGAGACTACTGATTAAGAAATGCCATTCCCCACTAAAATAAACAAGGACCCTTCGTGAATCGGCCAACTCCAGATTCGGGGTAGGAGAATCTGGAGAATCTGGGCGTAGGTTTTGAGTCCTGGATGGCTCCACTTCTATATCCAAAGGAAATTAAATCAGTCTAGCAAAAGAGATATCTGCACTCCCATGTTTACTGTGGCACTATTCATAAAAGCCAAGAAATGGAAACAGTCTATGTGCCCATCAGCTGATGAGTGAATAATATGTGAACATATACACAATGGAATATGATTCAGTCATAAAAAAGAATGAAGTCTTGTCACTTGCAGCACATGGAGGGAACTCAAGGACATTACGTTAAGTAATTATGCCAGGCACAGAAAGACAAACAGTGCATGATCTCACTCATATGTGAAAACCAGAAATGCTGATCTCAAAGAAGTTGACAGAATCATGGTTTCCAGACACCAGAGAATAAAAGAAAGGGAGAGATGGGGAAAACTTAATTAATGGTACTAAGCTATCATCAAAAGTTCCGTTCTATGAACAGGAGGGGTCCACAGATAATATATTTACTTTTTTTAAACTAGGAGAGAAGGTTTTTAATGTTTTTACCATAAACAAACGATAAGAATTGTAGGAGATAGAAGTGTTTACTATCCCATAAAAACACCTGCAAAACTGGATCCAATATGGGCACCAGTTCATGTCTTGGCTGCTTCACTTCTGATTCAGCTCCCTGCTAATACACGGGCATATGGGGAAAGCAGCAGAGGATGGCCCAAGTAGTTGGGCTCCTCTACCCATGTGGGAGACCCAGATGAAGCTCCTAGTTCCTGGCTTGAGCCTGACACAGCCTTGGTTATTGTAGCCATTTGGGGAGTCAACCAGCAGATGGAAAATCTCTCTCTCTCTCTTCCTCTCTCTGTAACTCTGCCTTTCAAATAAATAAATACATCTTTAAAAAAAATTGTAAAGGATACTTTCAAAATAGTAGGCAAAAGAATAAGATTAGGATTCTTTAAATATATTTTAATTTATCAGAAATGTTCTGAAATGATAGCAAAATGTTAACATTTGTTCATTTTGGCAGGATGACATATGAGCATCTTATTAATATCCTTTCTTATACTTTTAAGTATTTCTGGGGCCAGCGCTATGGTGCAGTGGGTTAAAGCCCTGGCCTGAAGCACCAGCATCCCATATGGGCACCAGTTCAAGACCCAGCTAGCCTCTTCCAATCCAGCTCTCTGATGTGGCCTGGGAAAGCAGTAGAAGATGGCCCAAGTCCTTGGGCTTCTGCACCCACGTGGGAGACCCAGAAGAAGCTCCTGGCTCCTGGCTTCGGATTGGCGCAGCTCCGGCCACCATCTGGGGAGTGAACCAGCGGATGGAAGACCTCTCTCTCTCTCTCTCTCTGTCTCTACCTCTCTCTGTAACTCTTTCAAATAAAGAAAATAAATCTTTAAAAGAAAAAAGTATTTCATCACTTAAATTTTTAAATTTCGAAAGAACTGCCATTATACAATTCGTAGTTCAATTCTGCTATGCGACACTTAAATTCTGTGATTCCTGGCTTTTATTGCTTTGAAGAACTTTGATTTAAAAACAGGCCTCTGGTGACTCCATCTATTTGCATCTGATAACAGTTGACAGATGCAGATCAACACTTCCAAAATGACCAATAATCAAACTGTTATTTCCTAGAATTAAAAAATTTAATTTGAAATGTAAGCTATCCTAGTGACATTGTATCTTTTCTGATGTAATACTTTCCGCACTTGATCTTGGCCAAAAGGCCAAGAAGTGATAATGTAATACTTTCTGTAT
Organism: Oryctolagus cuniculus; assembly: GCF_964237555.1. NCBI lineage: Eukaryota > Metazoa > Chordata > Mammalia > Lagomorpha > Leporidae > Oryctolagus > Oryctolagus cuniculus. Next base: position 12,050,963 of record NC_091439.1, on the reverse strand, counting down.
CTTATATATAGATCTTAAGATTTAACATCATTTGGAGAACTGAAAGTTTACCTATTGTAATAACTGAATTTTGTCAACAACTTTGACCTAACTCTATTAAATGATTCTATTAGTTATTATTTTAAATATTAATTAACAGAAGGGGGGGGCTACTATTGTAAGACACACACAATAAAACTCCTCTAAGTTTTTTAAGTGATTTGGCAGTAATTTAGTTCTTCACTCTGTCTCTTAAAATGCTTTAATCTATTTGTAAAAATTTTCTATTTTCTGCTTAAAAGAAGGTCAACGGCTTTCACTTCACTGCTCTAACATAATCATGAATTGAAATACGAACTCTTAGCTCTTTGGATCCACAAAGCTACCAGTATGCCTAGGCAATAAAGCAATCCGTTCATTAATGCTGCAGATAAAGCAACCTTTTGTTAGTCTCTGAAACATCAGGAATCTCACAGACCCTAAATCTGCAATTTTTCCCTGATTTTGCCATATGAACTTGAAAGTTTTCTTACATGCCATTTATTTTAACAACTGAAACACTAACATTCAGAAATTCAACCTTCCTCTCTGGGCAATTTAATAACATATTAGTTCCAACTGCAGAAAAGTATCCCTCAGTGAAACTACTTATATTTTATTTAATAATTCTCTTGTTTCCCAGAGTTGATTTGCACAGAAATCCATGTCATATTCTATTAAGCAACTAAAGGAACAACCCTTGTAACAGTCTCAAAACGAAAAAGCATACGTGTTCATTTATCCAATTAGCACTTACTCATCAACCACAGTAAGGCATGAAGATTTTGCAAAGATTAATACACAATTCCTACCATCTATCAACTCAATTCAGGTAGTAAGATAGGTATCTAGCACAATTATTGTAATATATCTTATAATACTGCTAACTACTAAATACAATAGTTAATATGAAGAATAAAACTGAGTTTAAATAGGATTAAAAAAAAAACTTCCACAAGGAGACTTTTAAGGTTAAATAAATGGTAGTGTATTTTAGGTTTAGTAAACAGCATTTATACAAACACTGATGAATCGAAACACTGTGGTAAAATTTGGAAATTTTTAATTCAGTAAGGCTAAAATGTATCACGCATATAAGAAATTATAAGGAAATGTCTGTCAGCACCTGAAAAGCCATATTTTTATTACTGTAGACGTTAGAATTATTTCAGGCAATGGGCAGTTAATAGAAGTTTCTAAGAGGGACAGTATAGATAGTGCTCAGGTCTGTTTTTGAGAACGGTCACCCCTGAACTACCTATATTCCCAAAAACCCCTATTTTCAATAATCTCAGAATACGAAAATAATAAAGAATACAAAAATTCAGGTACCTCAAGAGTACATGAAGGCTAGATTTTCAAAAATGGTTTATGCTCAGGATAACTAGATACTACTATGTATCACTAATTTAAATTTTATACTTTCTAAGTTAATTGCTGTTCAAGGAGAAGTATCAATTAATACATGAAATAGTAGTTCCAGTATTAGATTTTTTTTTTTTTTTTTTTTGACAGGCAGAGTGGACAGTGAGAGAGAGAGACAGAGAGAAAGGTCTTCCTTTGCCGTTGGTTCACCCTCCAATGGCCGCCGCGGCTGGTGCGCTGCGGCTGGTGCACCGCGCTGATCCGATGGCAGGAGCCAGGTACTTATCCTGGTCTCCCATGGGGTGCAGGGCCCAAGCACCTGGGCCATCCTCCACTGCACTCCCTGGCCACAGCAGAGAGCTGGCCTGAAAGAGGGGCAACCGGGACAGAATCCGGCGCCCCGACCGGGACTAGAACCCGGTGTGCCGGCGCCGCTAGGCGGAGGATTAGCCTAGTGAGCCGCAGCGCCGGCCTCCAGTATTAAATATTTTAAAACCAACTGAAGTATCAGGAAAACATCAGTTTCCATGAATTGTAAAGTCATGTTATTGGCTGTTATAGAATGCAAAAAAATCAATCAAAAAACTTTGCACACTGCAATCCTTGTGGGGAGCAACTCGGACTAGACTAAGTTACTGGAATTAAGACTTATTCTATGCATCTGCTCTCCCACAATATGGCGCTGAGAAGGGAGAAACAGCTTCTACACAGCTGCCTCCAGTTCAACCAATAAACTGTAGGACCTACTCCTGATTGGAGGAGAGCAGCGTACTCGGCGTGTGGGCAGCCGAGTTGGGATTGGTGGAAGAGGACTATAAAGGAGGAGAGAGACAACATGAACCAGGAACATCTAAGGGGAACACCTGTGCAGCCCCCGAGAGAGCCGGCCGGCGGTGTGCCGCTCCCCCGCGGAAGTGGGGAATGTGGCAGGGGGAACCGCCCTTCCACGGAGGTGGAAGAGACGGTAGCCAACCCGGGAAGGACCAGCAGCCAACCCGGGAAGGGCCAAGCAGACGAAAGAACAGCGCAGGGTCCTGTGTCGTTCCTCCACGAAGAGGGGGAGCGACATAATGGTGCCGTGACTCGGATATGAAGCCTAGGCAGGGTTAGTGTCGCTCCTCCACGAAGAGGGGGAGCGACAATCCTTACTGTGGAGGTCCACGGTCCTGTCTGCCTGGCAGCCCTGTCTCCCGCCAAAACTATTCTTACAGCTACTCCTTCCCTCGCGGCCCCTCTCCCTGGTTCCTGCAGATCTCCATGCTCTTACAGGATCCTACGGTGAGTTCATCCCACTTGACTCAGCTAGACCAGTGTTTCCAAGTTGTCGGTTATTATGAATCTTGAAAAAGCTCTGTGACCATATACTTCATTTCTTTTGGGGAAGTGATGTCTCCAACTACAAGGAATGAAGATAGAAATCAACAGTTACAACAAACACTATAACATGGATTAACTGTGCCATATGGAATAAGTCAGTTACAAAAGAACAAATTCTGTATGGCTCCTGCAACACAAGGAACTGAGAGCAGTCAAATTCACAGAGACAAGAGTGTAGTGTGACAGAGGATACTGGCACTGGCCGCAGGGGAACGAGGGAGTTACTGTTTAATGGCTACAGAGTTTCTGTCTGGGATGATGCAAGCACTCTGGAAATGGATAGTGGAGACAGTTACAAACTAATGTTAATATGCTTAATGCCACTGAACTGTTCACTTAAATATGGCTGAAATGGTACATTTTATGCTATCTATTCTTTACTACAATTTTTAAAAATCTTAGAGAAAAGACTTATGTATTAGCTTCCCTAAAACCCAAAAAGCATTAAGTACCTAATACTTACTAAGTATCAGGCACTTAGTAAATACATACTGACTCATATAGTCCTCACAATGACACTGCAACACAGTCTGTCCTAATGAGGACGCTGAAGCACAAAGCAGTGAAGTCACTTCGTCAAAGTCAGAGTTAGGAAATGGTGGAAACAAGACCTCAAACTCTGGCAGCCTAACTCCTCCAGAGTCACACTCTTAACCACCATAATATACTATCTCTCAAGCAGCAAAAATTTCAACACATCTGTATGTTGTCAGTACTCTACAGAAATGCGAAATAGCAAAACTCAAAATCCCTCTCTTTCAGTATCTTTGATACACATTTGCACTGAAAATAATGTGTATAATGGTATGATTATGAACAAAAGTATTTATCTACTTTTAATACTTATTAGCTCACACCTTCATTTGGCAGTGAGGCACAATAAAGTTTAAAATTTATAGTCAAGAGTACTCAATACCAAAATGATCTTCTCACATGGTTAAATAAGAAAACAGAAAGATAATAAAATTCAAGAGCATTTGAGAACCATTTGACAGGTCTTTAACGTATACTTCCAAATTTGCCAATATAATCAAAAAGAAAGCATTATCATCTCTAAACCATCCTGTCTTAACTCTTTATGATATGCAATAATAAAAATAAACAATAAAATGGTTTCAATTTTAATCTCTTTAATTAAAAAACTATATCAACACATTCAATAAACATAATATTGTAGACACTAAGTGTCGCTCCCCCTCTTCGTGGAGGAACGACACAGGACCCTGTGCTGTTCTTTCGTCTGCTCGGCCCTCCCCGGGTTTGCTGCTGGTTCTTCCCGGGTTGGCTACTATCCCTTCCACCTCCGTGGAAGGGCGGTTCCCCCTGGCCGCTTTCCCCACTTCCGCAGGGGAGCGGCACACCGCCGGCCGGCTCTTCTCGGGGGCTGCACAGGTGTTCCCTCAGATGTTCCCCTTAGATGTTCCCGGTGCATGCCGTCTCTCTCCTCCTTTATAGTCCTCCGCCAATCCTAACTCGGCTGCCCACACGCCGAGTACGCTGCTCTCCTCCAATCAGGAGCAAGTCCTACAGTTTATTAGCTGAACTGGAGGCAGCTGTGCGGAAGCTGTTTACTTCTCTCCCAGCGCCATATTGTGGGAGAGCAGATGCATAGAATAAGTCTTAATTCCAGTAACTCAGTCCAGTCCGGGCTGCTCCCCACAACTAAGCAAGAATATACGAAATACTTCAACTAGTTCATGGAAATATACATTTATTTTGGTGTAAAAAATTTGAAACTTTACATAGTTCTTTCATAATATACAATTTCCATGAACTTTCTGAAGACCTGTCCATGCACTGATTGCAAATCTTTTGCAACAAAATAAACGTTTCCTTCAGTTCTGTTTTCCATGAACTTTCTGAGGGCATATACCCTGCCCTCAGAAAACTCAATTTCCTAAAGAGATTGATACTCAGTAGTTAAACAAATGCGGCACGACTGTAATAAAAGTTATGAAAACACATAATAAGGGCACTTAACCCTAAAGAGAGTTCTGAGTAACAAAAGGCTTTCCCTGTGGAAGTGACATTAAACATATTTGGAAGATTTTCAAAAAGTGAAGATGGAAGTGGGCTGGGCGTTACATACAGGAGGTAAGATAATACTGGGGACAACCACATCCCATATCTCATTAACTGAATTCAGGTCCAAGCTCCACTTTTGATCTAGCTTCCCACTAATGCTTATCTTGGGAGGCAGCAGGAGATGGCTCAGTACTTGGGTACCTGCCACCCACATGGAAGACCTGGACTGAGTCCCTGACCTTGTCCAGACCCAGCTGTTGTGGATATCTGGGTAGTGAACTGGCAGATGGGAGTATGCCCACTTGCATGTGCTCTTTCTCAAATATAAATTTTTTTAAAAAAAATTAAAAAGTGAACAGAGATTCAGGGAAGTGGATGGTAGGGAGGAGAAAATATAGAATCAGGATATAGTTCACAAGAAAGGGAAATTACATTGGTCTTTTTTATTAAGCTGGTACTGAATGTATATGTATAGTTTTTAAGCCTTCATAACATTCTGACTTACAAAATGCTTGTATATAGACAATTTCACATATACACAAAATAAAACATACTGTGATAAGCTCCTAGGTACCCATACCCAATTCTGGCAACCGCTAGCACTCACCATGTGAGAAGATCATTTTGGTATTGAGTACTCTTGACTATAAATTTTAAACTTTATTGTGCCTCACTGCCAAATGAAGGTGTGAGCTAATAAGTATTAAAAGTAGATAAATACTTTTGTTCATAATCATACCATTATACACATTATTTTCAGTGCAAATGTGTATCAAAGATACTGAAAGAGAGGGATTTTGAGTTTTGCTATTTCGCATTTCTGTAGAGTACTGACAACATACAGATGTGTTGAAATTTTTTTATTTCATCTACACTGCCCATCCTCGGGCACCCTACTCAAATATTTTTATAATTTTTAGATACAATTTTCATGCACTGAAACATTTAACTGTACAACTTTAACAACCAGATAAATTCATGTAACCCACAGCTCCATCAGACACTAAGCATTTCCATCGCTTCAGCAGACACTTCTGTGCCCCTTGCTAGTCTAACACGACATGCCCCACAATCACAGGTGACCACTGCTCTATTCTTTCATTATCATCATTAGCTTTGCCTGTTCTAGAACTTCACATAAATGAAATCGCACAGCACTGTATTCAACTTCTTTGTCAGGCATGCCTGTGACACATCCACATCATTTTGTGTACATGAGTTGTTCCTGTTTTATTACTGAGTAGGAACCATTCCATTGAATGAATGTAGCAAAATCTGTGTTCATTGTGCTACTGATCGACATCAGGGCTGCTTCCAGTTGTTAGCAGATATGTATATATCTATTACAAACATTATTCTAAAAGGCTTTCCATGGACATGTGTGTTCATTGCTCTTGAAAAAACACCTAGTATGAGGACACGGTGAGAAGGCCTCACCACCTGCTAGCCAAGGACAGGAGCAGATGAAAACAAAACAGCCAATCCCTTGATCTTGGACTTTCGGAATCAGAATTGGGGGGTATTAATTTTTGTAGTCTAAGCCTCATAGTTTGGAGTATTTTAAGGCAGCCCTAGCACTATACTAGATTAAAAAAGAGCACATCAAAAAACAAGCACTTACCTTACTAACAAAGGGGTTGGTCATTGGTATCATTAGCAAATACTATGTGGTGAGATAACTAAAAACTGAAAAGGTGTGTCAAAGGTGAGAAATGAAAACAAATACTGATTTCAAGTATTTGGCTAAGAAACGGAACAAAAGGGTCAGATATATGGTATCCATGAAGACTTACTGATTGTTTTGGTTTATTTTTTAAATAGTAGGAATCGAGTATCCTTAAAAACTTACCAGAAGAATCAAGCATAAAGAAAAATGCTAAGGAACAAAAGAGATAATCAACACTGCACAGTACCCCCAGAGAGAGGGCAAGAGAGGGAGAGAGCCTTAGATAAAAAGTAATACTTGTTACGGGCTGGCGCCGTGGCTCAATAGGCTAATCCTTCGCCTTGTGGCGCCAGCACACTGGGTTCTAGTCCTGGTTGGGGCGCTGGATTCTGTCCCGGTTGCCCCTCTTCCAGGCCAGCTCTCTGCTGTGGCCAGGAAGGCAGTGGAGGATGGCCCTGCACCCCATGGGAGACCAGGAGAAGCACCTGGCTCCTGACTTCGGATCAGCGTGGTACACCGGCTGCAGCGCACCAGCTGCAGTGCGCCGGCTGCGGCGGCCATTGGAGGGTGAACCGACAGCAAAGGAAGACCTTTCTCTCTGTCTCTCTCTCACTGTCCACTCTGCCTGTCCAAAAAAAAAAAAAAAAAAACTAATACTTGGGCCAGCACTGTGGCATAGCAGGTAAAGCAGCCGCCTGCAGTGCCAGCATACCATATGGGCGCTGGTTCCAGTCCCAGCTGCTCCACCAATTCAGCTCTCTGCTATGGCCTAGGAAAGCAGTAGAAGACGGCCCAAGTCCTTGGGCCCCTGCACCCATGTGGAAGACCCGGAAGAAGCTCCTGGCTCCTGCCTTCAGATCGGCACAGCTCCGCCTGTTACAACCAATTGAGAGTGAACCATATCTCTCTCTCCCTCTGCCTCTCCTTCTCTCTCTGTGTTACTCTGACTTTCAAATAAATCAATAAATCTTAAAAAAAAAAAAAAAAAGGCAACACTACCTTACCTCTAGTTTAACATTCAGCTGGAATAAAACATAGGAAGTGCAATGAGCAACTGAAGGCTCTCACAAGGCAGCCCTATTTTTACTAGAAAGTTACAAGAAAATTCTTCAGTAGAAAGAGAAGGGCCATGTTAGAGGCTTAAGGAGAGTGGAAGGTTGAAAGAACCATACATAAAATGACAAGGGGCCAGAGATGTGGCATAGTGGGTAAAGCTGCTGCCTGCAGTGCTGGCATCCCATATAGGCGCTGGTTAGAGACCTGGCTGCTCTCTGCTATGGCCTGGGAAAGCAGTAGATGACCCAAGTAGTTGGCTCCCTCCACCCGGGTGGGAAACCTGAAAGAAGCTACTGGCTTCTGGCTTCAGATCAGCCCAGCTCCAGCTGTTGGGGACATTCAGGGAGTTAACCAAAGGATGGAAGCCATCTCTCTCTGCCTCTGCCTCTCTGTAGCTCTGCCTTAAAAATAAATAAATATAAATCTTTTTTTAAAAAAAAAAAAAAGGAAACCAATTGACAAGAGTAATGCAATATTTCTAGGCAGTATTAGATCCAATTGTGGTTGATCACAAATTTATAGAAAACAAATGTCCTTTTAGGTGACTTCATACTGCACCTTTCAAGTGGTACAGGACTGGTGAAATCACCCAGAAGTGGGATTTTGGCCAGACAAGGGGCACAAATATATATAAATAATGGGAAGTTAGGATACAGACAAGAAGTAGCTCAAGGACATGAAAAATGGAGAAAGCAGATGACTAGAACAGGCAAAAAAAAAAAAAAAAAGTTGAAAGTACAAATTGGTTGGAGGAATAGTTATGATGGGAATAATTTATCATGCAATCCTGAAGGGTACAAGGTGATAATTGGTGGGGTAAGTTGGAGGAGAAAATGATCCGATTTGGAGAGATCAGGGAACTAAGACTCGGATGTTGATGAGTCATCCACAGAGATGCTGAAATCAGCAAGAATTCCTGTAGGACCTGGAACACACAAGGATATTACGATCAATGTGCTGCTGTCTTCCCAGAAGGAGACTCTACCAGGAAGGCAGTAAGTGACAGGTTAAAGGAGTCAAGACCAGTAACTAACACTGTACTGAATGCTTTGTAATCATGGACTTACTTAATTCTTACAATAATCTATACTACTACAGATGAAGAAACAAACTTGAAAAAGTTAAAAGAGAATTAACCAAGGTTATTCTTTTTTTTTTTAAGATTTATTTTATTTATTTGAAAGATAGAATTACAGAAAGAGAGAGGGAGAGACAGAAATCTGTTGTTTCATGCCCCAAATGGCCCCAACAGCACAGGCTGTGCCAGGCCAAAGTCAAGAGCCTGGAGCCTCTTCCACATCTCCCATGAGGGTGCAGGGGCCCAAGGATGTGGACCGTCTTCCACTGTTTTCCCATGTGCACCAGAGGGAAGCTGGATCAGAAATGGAGCAGCCAGGGCTGGAACTGGGGCCCATGTGAGATGCTGGCATTGCAGGCAGCTGCTTAACCAGCTATGTACAATGCCAGCCCCAAGTTTATTCTCCTAAACCGCTTTGTTATAGGAAACTGTAAGATACCAAAAACCAGAATGAGAGAGTTTCAGGATACGGAGTCCTCAGAAAGAAATCTCAATTAGAGAAAGCTATACTTCCAGTCTCAATAATACACCAAATGTGGTGACCAGAAAATCCTCAACGAAATTTTATCCAGAAAGGATATATCAAAATCATTCTTTTAAATGAATTTTTCAGATACAATGAAAGAAAAATCTTTAGTACCAGTAGCACAGAAAACAATCTAAAGATTTCAAGTTGGCAATGTTCATTCCCTACGATGGTTTGTTGGTCTTAAGCCGTATTATTGACTTCTGACTCATGTTCAGGTTCCAGAGATGAGATCTTCGGCCCTTAGTGGAAGACTGAGAACTCGATCTCCTTTCTTCCTCCAAATACTAACACACACATGAAGCCAAGTCCCAGGAAGAGACCTAACTTAGAGTAGCCAAAAGAATCTATCATCAGAACTAAGAGTTTGGCAAGATTGCTGTATACACAATCAAGATACAAATAGCAATTTCTTTCCCATACTTATTGATTTATAATCATAAGCTATATACTGTTTACAATAATGACAAAACAAATCTAAAGAGTTTAGTAAAGAAAACAATATAATTGCTCGGAAAATAATTATAGAAGGGATGGTGCTGTGGCGTAGTGGGTTAAGTCGCCAGTTTGAGTCCTGGCTGCTCCACATCCCATTCGGCTCCCTGCTAATGGCCTGGGAAAGCAGTGGAAGATGGCCCAAGTGCTTGGGTCCCTGCACCCATGTGGGAGACCCCCATGAAGTTCCTGGCTTTTACCTAGCCAAGCTCTAGCTGTTGCAGCCATTTGGGGAGTGAACCAGGGGATGGAAGACCTTTCTCTCTGTCTCTCTCTGTAACTCTGCCTCTCAGATAAATAAATCTTAAAAAAAAAAAAAAAAAAAAAAAGTAATTATAGAGCACCACATAGGTATACAGACAACAATCATATAATATAATGGTGACAGTTATCACCCACTCCTATCTGTAAATTAAGTGAGATTTCAATAGCAATCCTAACAAAGTTTGAGGTTTATTTTTTGTTGGATTTTCTTTGGGGTGGTAGCAAAAATTTGACAAGCTGACCTAAAATTTTTATTGAGAAAAGATTCACTTGGTCAGATATTAATACAAACCCAAATGATTGTAATTAAAATATGATAATGACATGAAATCAGACAAATCAAATAAGACAATGGTACAGAAAAGAGACTCTAAAGGCCAGCACTGTGGAATAGTAGACTAAGCCTCTACCTGCAGCACCAGCATCCCATATGGTCGCCAGTTCAAGTCGGCTGCTCCTCTTCAGATCCAGCTCTCTGCTATGGCCTGGGAAAGCAGTAGCGGAGGGCCCAAATCCTTGGGCCCCTATACCCATATGAGAGACCCAGAAGAAGCTCCTAACTCCAAGTTTTGGATCAGCCCAGCTATGGCCGTTGCAACCATCTGAGGAGTGAACCTTTACTTCTGGGTGTAAAACCTTTCTTGGGCTGGCGCTGTGGTGCAGCAGGTTAAAGCCCTGGCCTGAAGTGTTGGCATCCCCTACAGGCACCGGTTCTAGTCCCAGCTGCTCCTCTTCCGATCCAGCTCTCTGCTATTGCCTGGCAAAGCAGAAGATGGCCCGAGTCCTTGGGGCCCCTGCACGCTGGTGGGAGATCTGGAAGAAGCTCCTAGCTCCTGGCTTCAGATCGGCACAGCTCTGGCCATTGCAGCCATCTAGGGAGTGAACCAACAGACAGAAAACCTCTCTCTTCTGTCTCTACCTCTCTCTGTAACTTTCTTTCGAATACATAAAATAAATCTTTAAAAAAAGAAAAGAAAAAAAAACCTTTCTCTGTCTCTCCCTTTCTCTATCTGTAACTCTACCTCTCAAAATAAATAAAATCTTCACAAAAAATAAAAGAAACTCTAAAAATCAACTCTCACAGTAAATAAAACAGTTAAGCAACGTTAAGTGAAAACACACCAACTAGAGAAGATATTTACCATATATACTACCAATATCCAGATTATAAAAAGAATTGCCACAAATCAATATAAAAGCAGCAGAAAAAAAATTACAGAGGACACAAAGAAGATTCACAGGAGACCCAAACAACCAAAAACCATGCAAAGATACCCAACCTAACTAGAATCAGTATAATGAAAACAGAAACTATGAAATTCCACTTCTCATCTCTCATATAGGCAAAAATTAGTGACTAGATAAAATTAAATGCCAATAAAGATAAGGAGAAACATGCTGGTGGGTAGAAAATACATCTCTACTTTTTTCTGGACATAGCAATACCTAGCAAAAACAAAGTGGCTCCTAGCTTGGCTATGCTGTGATTCAGCAATTCTTCTTTCAGAAGTCTATTCCAAATAAAAATACATGTTGACTAACTACTTATGTACAAGCATTACAATATTATTTGCAAAAAAGGCTAATTATTTCAGGTTGAAACTGGGCTTTATTCAAGATAGAAAACTAGGGGAAGCATATGGCTTCACAGTAAAGATGTTGGTTAGACACTCATATCCCATCTAATTGCCTGGGCTCAAATCCCAGCTCTACTCCAGATTCTAACTTTCTGCTACTGTACATCCTGGAAGGAAAATGACCACTTGAGTAGTGGGGTCCCTTGCCATCACATGGGAGACTTGGATGCAGTTCCAGGACCCTGGCTGTCACTCGGCCCAGCCCTGGCTATTGTGGACATTTGGGGAGTGAACAGAAGATCTCTCTCTCTTTCTCTCTATGTCACTCTGCCTTACAAATAATAAATGTTTAAAAAAAAAATAGAAGAATGAGAAGCAATTCAAAAGGTATAATAATTGTCAGTGCAGGTAAGAAAAAAATGGTGGTCAAGAGAGGTAGACCTCTGTGAAAGGAAAAAACGGACAATTTTCAGGTCTTTATTAGAAAAATAATACAGTTTGACAATAAACAAAATCCTTAAAATTAGCAAACGAATCAGGGCTTAAGCTGCAAACAACAGAGCCTACTTCAGGTAGTCTCAACAGTAAAGAATTTTATTAAAATATATTAGTAGACGAATTCTCCCTTGAGAGATTAAGAATCAGCCAGGGGAAATGCAGTTAGGAAAAATACCTAAGTCCTTCCACCAAACTGTTCTCACCTTTGAACCCTGCTTCCATGAAAGCTAAGCCTCGGACAATAAGACTTCCTCTAAAAAGCTCAATGTCTCACCACCTAAAATCCATATTAGGAAGCAATTCTAAGCAAGAGCTGCTACCGTGCGTGTCTCTCTTCTGAACTTAGGTCTTAACACTGATGCATCAGATCAACAAAGCCCAGCTCACAGGCCTGTGTCTTAGCTGTGTGAGGAAGCTGCCTTCTAACTTCTGAACCTCTATCATGCAAATTTCACCAACACTGATAGGCTATGAAATGCACAATCACAAACACAGACCAAGTCTTGGCCATCAAACAACATACATAAAATATTCCAAACTTCAAGCTCCAAACAAGATTCTCAAGACTAACAGATCATATAACTAAGCCTTGTGCAAACAAAACTCTCTAGGCTCCCCACAGGATAATGAGAATCAAAGTCACATCAGTTTCTGCACAAATTCCAATATCAGAATCTGTGAGTGAGGTCACTTTTCTGTGCAAGGCGGAGGGGACTTCTATTAATGCACAATTCCATAAAGAAAAGCTTAGATTCTACAAATCTGATTCAAGTCTAGGAACTGCGTGAAGGGCTACAGACAATTTCTGTGGTAGTTCAAGCCAGGCCTTCCCTAGTTAGAGCTAAAGTTTTCAATTTACACACATCAGGTAGGGCCTCACTGGGAAGCCCATCTACTTCAAAGCGAAGGATGTCAGGATCATCACCACAAGCGAAAAGGAGAATGCAGGCCAGTGCATCTCTGGTCATCATGCCTGTCACACTACCTAGTACAAAAGAAGTCTAGGGAAGTTGGAGCCTCCCTGGAACCCACCATCCCCCTCTGAAATCAAAAAGACATTACCAATAGAGTGTCTCCTCCTAGCCACAGACAACAGCAATTAGACTGCTTTTCATGCATGCTGGCACCACCCCAAAGTGTTTCTCATTATCTTGGTGAATGAAGTGTCTCTGGACCTCTTAGAGAACACTGGAGAGGGAACAGGCAAGTGAGTGTCAGTGAGAAATCCACTCCATCTGTTCTATTTCCCTTACTATTTTTACTTCTTCCTCTATATTATACCATTGGATTTTAGGTATGCACCTTCATTTGGTATAGGCCAAACGTCAGATCAATCAATGAAGCAAACAATTTAAATCACTCCTAGCTACTTAAGCTAAAACAAGGAATCCAGAGTCTTTGGTAACTGCACCACAGCATACACTCAGCCAAAAGCAGAAATCAACGCTATCTGTCTCTCTCCCTCCCCCTTTCTCTGTCAGAACTCATTTCTACACATGTTCCTGAAGATTTTGCTGATACGATAGCAAAAGTCTTTTTTTTTTTTTCAAAGTCCATATATAATCCTTGTCTGCTCAGTTTGACTCTGCAAAGGTACAGCATTGTGACATCTGGTTCCAATTACTGGTCTGGAAACAGTAAGGATTATGGGGAAGGGGAGCAGAAAACTGGCTTCCCTCTGAGTAACTCTCAAATAAGGTTGTTATATATCTTCAGAGAAGACAAGGAAGGAGAGCTTCTGCCAACAAGAGATACTCAAAGTTCAGCGATCATAAGTACCATGTGCCAGTAATTCCACATATACAGAAATTTACTCAAAATATCATTAGCAGCCATAAATATCACATCTGAGTATTTCTACACTATTATTCAATCTCCCAAATTTTCTTCAAATTAAGCCATATAGTACTTTTCTATTTTGTTATTATGTTACCGTAAGTTTTAAATTTATTCATCATTGTAACCTCTGCACATTCCAGAGAGCATTACAGACTCAAATTTAAAAGCAACTGAACTTATGCCTCTAGAGGGCAGCATTTCTCAGAGGACAGCCAGGTTTGTCTGAAAAAAGAATACCACTGTTCAAGAACTCTCAGAAAGGAAGGATAAACCAGCTTCATCGAGTTTCCTTCTTGTACGATGTCTCTGAGCCTTTTATACATTCACATGGGTTGTGACTCTTCAATAGGGCATTATTGTAGCATACAATGTCCCTTCAAACTTAATCACAGAACTCCTGTCTACAAGGACCACCTCTAGTGGCCAATTCCACAGAACACACCTTGGAAACAATCTAGTGAGAAAATTCTCAAGAAAAGCTGCACCTCCTCCTTTATTCACAGACTTACTCTTCTGTTCTTTAAAGCAAATCTTCAGACATCTATCCTGTTATATCACAGATCATTTCTGAGAGCAGAAAAAAAATGGCAATAGCATACATTCATTCTGCAGAAGTCAAACTGTCTGGCTTGCTCAAATAACAGCAACCTAATAATAAAAAAAAAAAGTTGGTGATATGGCTAGCTGGGATATGGCCACTTCTAGCTTTAAAATTACAGAGAAGTTGAAATATACTTAATTTAAAAAAAAAAAACTGTATATGCATGCAAACTGAGATGATCAAACAGTTACTTCCACTAACAATCTTTTCAGTATCCAATGCATTGAAATTGTGTTTGCTGGGGCCAGCATTGTAACACAGCAAGTAAAGCCACTGCCTGCAATGCTGGCATCCCATATGAGAAGTGTCCTAAGCTGTTCCACTTCCAATCCATCTCCCTGCTAATGGCCTGGGAAAAGCAGCAGAAGATGGCCTAAGTGTTCGGGCCCCTGCAAACCACTTGGGAGACCTGGAAGAAGCTCCTGGTTGTGGCCTTCAGGACATGAACTAGCAGATGGAAGATGGAAGATCCTGATCACTCAATATCTCTCTCTCTCTTTCTCCCTCCCTCCACCCCCTCTGTAAATCTTTCAAATAAATAAATCTTTTAAAAAATGAGTTTTGGTTTAATTTCCAATACGCTAGCTATTAGCCACATCTGACTACTGAACACGTGAAATGTGGCTGATGCTACTGGGGAACTGAATTTTTTAATTAATTGTAACATAATCTAAATTTAAAAGCTGAATAGTATAAAATGTCTCTGTGCTAAACAAAATTCTATTGTTTTGGTAGTACTATAATTCACTGTAACTGCTGCTCTGCATATTATACTATGGATATACAACTATAGTGAGTCATTTCTAGTATTACATATAAAACTAATACTGAGCTAGTCAGTAACAATGAAATGATTCAATTGGAATGAATTCTTTTTCAACTCACAATATAACAACAGTGTGATACATTTACTTGAGTTTCTCTTACACAAATAATACAACTTGCAATGCCTATGTAAATTATAACTGATAACTAAATTGAAAGATTTTTATTACTACTTAACCTTTTAATTTTACTATCATTTGTATATAATTAGTTTTGTTTTCCCCTTAAAAATGAATGGACGCCCCCCCTAAAAAAGAATGGCCATAGCTTTGAAATTAAAAAGAAGGTGCTGTAGCAATGTAGAATCAGGTGGACACTGGGGCCGGCGCTGTGGCATAGAGGGTAAAGCTGCCACTTGCAGTGTCAGCATCCAATATGGGCACCGGTTCAAGTCCCAGCTGCTCCACTTCTGATCCAGCTCTCTGCTATGGCCTATAAAAGCAGTGGAAGATGGCCCAAGTGCTTGGGCCCCTGCATCCGTGTGGAAGACCTGGAAAAGCTCCTGGTTCCTGGCTTCTGATTGCCACAGCTCCAGCCACTGCAGCCATTTGGGGAGTGAACCAGCAGATGAAAGACCTCTTTGTCTCTCTCTCTCTCTCTCTCTCTCTTTCTCTCTCTCTGCCTCTGCCTTTCATATAAATAAATAAACCTTTAAAAAATAAAATAAAAGATTAAAGAACACCCAAATTTAAGAAATGCTGTCAGGGCAAGCAGTGTGGCACAGCAGGTTAAGCTGCTGCTTACAACAGCATTCTGTAACACAGTGCCAGGACTCTGCTTACAGCTAATGTGCCTTCCTGGGAAGGGACAGGAGGATGGTCTGAGTGCCTGGGCTCTTGCCACCCTGATGGGAGACCAGGATGGAGAGTTCCTGGCTTCTAGCTTTGACCTGGCCTGAACCTGATTGTTGCAGACATTAGGGGAGTGAACAAGCAGATGGAAGATCTCTCTCTATGTCTCTCCCTCTCCCTCTCCCTCCCTGTCACTCTGCCTTTCAAATAAATCTTTCTGGAAAAAAAAATTGTCAATACACAAGTTTTTAAAAAAATCAAATAGTGGCATGTTTTTAGTCTTTTGTATCTTCAAATAATTCCAGGTAGATACTGAAAAAATTCGTTTCACAAGACAGCCCTGATAGGAATTTGAAAAGTAGCCCAAGTTTCTCTTACTGTTTTAGTGCACTCTATGATACACATTGAAAATATTTGTGTTGAGCTTTCTGAAGCAGACTAGGAGAAGTATGTACACAGTTCCTAAAACTGTTCAGTATGTGCATGCCAATGATATGAATCCCAGCCACTTTACACGAACATCGAGAAAATAGAAGACAATACATTTAAAGAGCTTGCGCTCTTTGCTCACTGGTTGAGGCACAGAAGAATTTCACAAAAATTTACTCTGCAGTTAACTCTGATTCATGAAAGAAAAGCTTTTCATATTCAATAATCAAAAGAGAATCTGGCAATAGTCTTTCTGTTTTCTCACTTGTATCTCACTGCATATGAGCAAGGCTGATCTAAAGCACCAAAGAAAGGAAAAGTTTTGGCTACACAAGTATGAGAATTTAAAGTTGAAATCACAAATTAGTAATAATTTTATTCTGTTTTTCTAACATGAACCTATATATGTACACTTTAATTATAATTGGCAGTTGTGCTAATTAGCTGCAAAAATGACAAGAAATAGTTGAAGAACACTTTATTATACTGATAAAATTAGAGTTGTTTTTAAACATGATATTTTTTAAGACATTTATTTATTTGAAAGGCAGAGTTACAGAGAGGCAGAGGCAGAGAAAAAGGTCTTCCATCCACTGGTTTACTCCTCAGATGGCCAAAACTGCCAGAACTGGTCCCAGCCAAAGCCAATAAATAGCTCCTTCCGGATCTTCCATGCAGGTGCCCAAGGACTTGGGCCATCCTCTACTGCTTTCCCAGGCCAAAGCAGAGAGCTGTATCAAAAGTAGAGTAGCCAGGACTCGAACTGACACCCATACGGGATGCCCTCACTGCAAGCGGCAGCTTTACCTGCTACACCACAGCACTGGCCCCAAACTTATGATAGCCTTTTAATTTGATGTCAATACCAGTGAGTTGACAAAAGAATTAGTGAATTTACTTCACTTTATTGCAGTTGTAAAACCAATATGCTTTGTTTCAAAGTCCAGTGAATATCATGGAACCCTTGAACATTGCTAGTAAGAATGTAAAATTGAGTACCACTGTGGAAATTAGTCTGGCTAGTCTTCAAAAAACTAAACACGGATTTGACTCTGCAATTCCATTCCTAGATTAAAAAGCAGGACTCAGGGCCGGCGCCGCGGCTCACTAGGCTAATCCTCCGCCTAGCGGCGCCGGCACACCGGGTTCTAGTCCCGGTAGGGGCGCCGGATTCTGTCCCGGTTGCCCCTCTTCCAGGCCAGCCCTCTGCTGTGGCCAGGGAGTGCAGTGGAGGATGGCCCAGGTGCTTGGGCCCTGCACCCCATGGGAGACCAGGAAAAGCACCTGGCTCCTGGCTCCTGCCATCGGATCAGCGCGGTGCGCCGGTCGCAGCGCGCCGGCCGCGGCGGCCATTGGAGGGTGAACCAACGGCAAAGGAAGACCTTTCTCTCTGTCTCTCTCTCTCACTGTCCACTCTGCCTGTCAAAAAAAAAAAAAAAAAAAAAGCAGGACTCAGATACTTGTATGGCAATTTTTACTGCAGCCTTATTCATATAGCCAAAAGTGGAAACACCCCACGTATTCATCAACAAAAGATGAATTAACAAAATGTGGTCTATACATAAGATGGAATATGATTCAGCCTTAAACAGGAATGAAGCTTAGATGGATGCTACAATGCAGGAACCCTGATAACATGGTAAATGAAATAAGCCAGACACAAAGGAAAAATAGCATATGACTCCACTTACATGAAATATCCAAATTAGATAAATGCATAGATACAGAAACAGATTATAGGTTAGCAAGGGCTAGGGAGAGGTGAGAAAGGAGAATTACTGATTATTGGGTACAGATTATCTGTTCAGGATGATGAAAAGTTTTGGAAATAATAGTTAATAGTCCACACAACACTAAAGAGAATTAATTAAATACTTAACTGTTTAAATGGAATATTTTCAACTCTATCATAAATCAGAATCTTAAAATGCTACATTTGACACTGTCATTTGATATGATATCTTATTAAACACAAAAATCCATGGCATTTTTAAAAATTCTCTAAACAGTTACTAAACACAAGATATGGCATGTCTGCCAGGAACTGTTTAGACAAATGGCCTTGATGTCAACACTTTTCAAATTCACACTGAACTACCATTAAACTACTGTCTATAAACATGCTAATACACACACACACACACACACACGTAAAACTTTTTATAGACTTTGGTTTACAAATACATCTCTTCAAAATATCGCACATTTCCTGAGAGCTAAGGAAAACAAGTAGTAAGGCACAGCACCTGAGTAAACTGGCTCTGCCCTCCTTCCACGGTCTGAAACAGTGTAAAGGAAATGTATACACTAGGACTTCTCCAACTTTAACAAGCACTAGAATCAGCAGTAGGGCTGGTTAAAATAACAACTGCTTCTGGATGGGTCCTAAGAAGTCTGCGCTAACCAGTTCCAAGGTTGATAATGGCATGTAACCACACTTTGAGAATCACTGGTAAAGATAATTTACAGATAAAACTAAGATGAATGGATAGGCAGTATGAATGAATTATGTGACATCAAAACAACATAATCTAAAATGTTTCTAGCCTGACTTAAAGAGTCAAACATCCAGGCAGGCATTTGGCACAGTTATCAAGTTCCCACAAGTCTGAGTCAAGTCCTTGCTACTCTGTTTCCAATCCAGCTTCCTGCTAATGCACACTCTGGGAGACAGCAAGTGATGGCTCAAGTACTAGGATCAATGCCACCCACAAAGGAGACCCAGATTGAGTTCTGGGTCCTGGTTCCAACTTGGGCAATTGCAGGCATTTGGAGAGTGAACCAGCAGATGGAGCATTTCTCTCTTTTCCTATCTCCCTCTCTCTTCCTCTTTGCACTCCTCTCTCCTTCTCCTCCTCCCTCTCTCCTCTTTCAAATAAAAAATAAAAATAATCTTTAAAATTTTTAAAAATAAGGGGCGGGCATTGTGGCCCAGCAGGTTAAGCCACTGCCTATGTTGCAGGCATCCCATATGGGCACCAGTTCCAGCCCCAGCTGCTCCACCTCTGATCCAGCTCCCTGCTAATGACCAACTCCTTGGAGTTTCAGGCTCCTGGTTTCAATCTGGCTCAGCTCTGGCCACTGAGGCCACTTGGGGAGTCCATCAGTAGATGGACTCTCCCTTTCTGTCTCTGTCTCTAACTCTGCCTTTCAAATAAATAGGTAAAAAAATATTTTTAAACATAAAATAAAATTTTAAAATAATGATCAAATATCTAGGAACTGATGGCTTGGAAATAATGTTCCACAATGTTCTCTTTTCTAGCCATCTAGACTGCAAAACTGAAATTCCTGTTTGTGACAGGGATCTAAGGTACATAATATATATTAAGAGCAAATTTGGGGGGGCCGGCGCCGCGGCTCACTAGGCTAATCCTCCGCCTAGCGGCGCCGGCACACCGGGTTCTAGTCCCGGTCGGGGCGCCGGATTCTGTCCCGGTTGCCCCTCTTCCAGGCCAGCCCTCTGCTGTGGCCAGGGAGTGCAGTGGAGGATGGCCCAGGTGCTTGGGCCCTGCACCCCATGGGAGACCAGGAAAAGCACCTGGCTCCTGGCTCCTGCCATCGGATCAGCGCGGTGCGCCGGCCGCAGCGCGCCGGCCGCGGCGGCCATTGGAGGGTGAACCAACGGCAAAGGAAGACCTTTCTCTCTGTCTCTCTCTCCCACTGTCCACTCTGCCTGTCAAAAAAAAAAAAAAAAAAAAAAAAAAAAAAAAAAAAGAGCAAATTTGGGGGCCAGAGCTGTGGTGCAGTGGGTTAACGCCCTGGCCTAAAGCGCTGGCATCCCATATGGGCGCCAGTTCGAGACCCCGCTGCTCCACTTCTGATCCAGCTCTCTGCTGTGGCATGAGAAAGCAGTGGAGGAGGGCCCAAGTTGGGCCCGTGCGCCCGCGGGGAAGTCAAGGAAGAAGCTCCTGGCTCCTGGCTTCAGATCGGCGCAACTCAGGCCATTGCAGCCACTGGGGAGTGAACCAGCAGATGGAAGACCGACCGACCGACCGACCGATCTCTCTCTCTCTCTCTCTGTAATTCTTTCAAATAAATAAATAATTTTTTTAAAAAAAAAGAGCACACTTGGGGCTGGCACTGTAGCACAGAAAGTTAAGCCTCTGCCTGGCAGTGTTGGCATCCCATATGGGTGCCAGTTCAAGTCCAGGCTGCTCTGCTTCCAATCCAGCTCACTGCTTCTGTGCCTGGGAAAGCAGTGAAGGATGGTCCAAATGCTTGGGCCCCTGTACCCATGTGGGAGACCCACAAGAAGCTCCTGTCTCCTGGCTTCAGCCTGGCCTGGCCCCTGGCTGTTGTAGCCATTTGGGGAGTGAACTAGCAGATGGAAGATTGAGCCATCTCTGTCTCTCTCTGTCTCTGTCTCTCTGTCTCTGTCTCTCTGTCTCTCCCCCCCTCCCTCTTCTCTCTCTGTCCCTGGCTCCTTCTCTGTGGCTCTTACAAATAAATAAATAAATCTTAAAAAAAAAAAAAAAAGAGCAAATGCGTGTTATGGAAACTGAGCAGAAAAGACTTTGTAGACATCATAAAGCCTAAGAAAAAATGTATTGTGATCAGATGGCCAATCTATCTCCCATATGAAAGTGTACTGAGAGTCCCAAAAATCAGAACAAGTCAAGAAAAAATTCTGAGAACACCACACTAAATAAATAAATAGTGGATCTAAACATCTAAAGAAGGATCATAGAAAAGTTTCTTAAATTGCTATTATCAAATAAAAGCAAAGGAAAATTTCAATTGTGTTTCCATGAAATGACCTATTTGGCACAATATAACTTGTGGAAAAATCCCTCCTGGAGTAATTGGTACAAAATGAATGTGCTGGCAACTAATCAGAAACTGCTGCAAAAATAATTATTGGGTATAAATTAATTTCTGTATGACAGGGCTATGTGTTCAGGTTATCCAAAGTCATTTTAAGATAGAATTTGTAAAGACGTTGAGATATATCACAGGGCGGGGGTGGAGGGGAGCTGTCCAATCTTCACCAAAAGGAACCAACATCCCAGCGTGACACGGCTGATTTCAGGGTTGGAATAGAGAAACTGTAAGCTGAGCCTGGAACATCCTGTGCTGTGACAACGCATATCCTCCAAAATCAATGGAGACATGTCCAAAGGACCACGAACCTCGCTGCAGAGGCTCTGAAGGACCAAATCTGGGATAATTAGGGCATCAAAATAAATGACATTAATAGATGACATCCACAGAATAAGAGTCTATGAGCACAAGTGATATAAGTAGAAAAAAAAACCATGAGTTTATTTTGATATACATAAAAAATACACAAATACATAAGAAAGGAAAGTCACTCCTGGAGAATAACTAATAAATGTAGAAGGAATGATGGAAATAATATATTACCATGACTGATGGCTCAAGTAATTGGGTTCCTGTCACCCACACTGGCAGCCTGGACTGCATTTCCAACTCCTGACTCCAGCCTAGGCCCAATCCCAGCCATTTGTAGGGTAAACCACAAGACACAAGCTCTCTTTCCCCCTCCCTCCTTCAAATAAGTAATAACTTACAATTTTTTTAACATTTGTTTATGTATTTTTTGAAAGTCAGAGTTAGAAAGAGGGAAACACCCCCCCACACACATACACAGAGAGAATCTTCCATCTGCTGGGTCACTCCCTAGATGGCTGTAATGACCAGGGTACGGCCAGGCTGAAGGCAGGAGCTTCATCAGGGTGGCAGGGTTACAAGTACTTGGACCATTGTCCACTACTTTTCCCAGGCCATTAACAAGGAACTGAATTGGAAGTGGAGCAACTGGAGCACAAACTGATGCTGGCGTCAGCATTGCAAGCAGTGGCTTTACCCACTAGGCCACAATGCTGGCCCCTAAATTAAAAAAAAAAAAAAAAAAAAAAATGAAAAACACTATAGCAACATTAATTTCAGGAAAGAATAATCTACAAAAGTTAAAATTAAAGAGTATGATGAGAAATAAGATAATTTTAACATAGTCAAAGTACTTTCCATAGGATACTTATTAATTCCAAAGTAACAGAGTAAATATAGTGGACAAACATGCCTGATACCAACTGAACCAAGTGAACAAAGTAAATGCCATCAGTAATTCCACAAATCAGTATCACGTGCCTCTTAAAAGAACCATAATAACATCACTGATTTGGTATTCTTAGCCACAAGTGCTTACCATTAATTGAATCATAGAGAAATGCCAAACAGAAATTGAGGGACATCCTACAAAACTACTAATCAGTACTCTTGAAAAGTGTAACAGTCGTGAAAGACAGACTGTGAAATTATTCCAGCTGCAAGAAAAGAAGGAGGCATGATAACTAAAATGCAGCATATGATCGATCCTCTACTGGGTTCAGAACCACAGGAAGGACAAAGGTAAGACAATTATGGAAATCTGAATAAGATCTGCAGACTAGATAATGGTGTTTTTCACTATTAATTTCCTGATTTTGATAACTGTACTGTCACTATATAAGATGATAACTTCAGGAAATCTGTATGATGAATTAATGGGAACTTTGAACTATTTTGCCATTTTTTTCCTGAGTCTAGGAAGGAAAGTAAAACCAACAATTAAATAAAACAAAACTGGTAAGTTAGAATAATCTTATTTTTCATATAATATCAAATTATTAGAATATCTATAAAGAAACTATTCCTGTTAATGGAGACTTTCATAATGATAATAAACAAAATGACATGTTCTAGAGTAGATATTGAGGTTAACAGACTAAACTATCATTGCCTCCTATGAAAACGATGAAGGGATAAAGTAAATTTAAAAAAATCAGAAATGGGGCTGGCACTGTGGCATAGCAAGTAAAGCTGCCACGTGCAGCACTGGCCTCTCACATGGACAGTGGTTCGAGTCCCAGCTACTCCATTTCTGACCCAGTTCCCTGCTAATGCACCAGGAAAGCAGTGGAAGATGGCCCAAGTCCTTGAGCTCCTGCACCCACTTGGAAGACCTGGAGGCAGCTCCTGGCTCCTGGCTTCAGGTTGGCCCAGCTCCAGCCACTGGGGCCATCTGGAGAGTAAACCAGCGGATGGAAGATCTCTTCCTCTCTCTCTCTCTCTCTAACTCTGCCTTTCAAGTAAATAAATAATTTGTTTAAAAAAATCAGAAATAATCTTACATAATTCCTTCCAGTTACAACAGTACTT
This sequence comes from Oryctolagus cuniculus, assembly GCF_964237555.1. Taxonomy (NCBI): domain Eukaryota; kingdom Metazoa; phylum Chordata; class Mammalia; order Lagomorpha; family Leporidae; genus Oryctolagus; species Oryctolagus cuniculus. The sequence goes on along the minus strand of NC_091439.1, from coordinate 12,027,369 downwards.
GCCAACTAAAACCAGTACCACTGCCTTAATGAAGCTTCTTTTTAATCAGTAATGTATACAGTTGTAACAAAAAGACATCACAATGGGACAAAGGGATCAAGAAAGCCAGAACTATCATTCAATGGATTCTTACATCCAAAATATCAACAGCACTCTTATTGACACATACCCCCTACAGAGAGTGAACACGGTGACAGCGGTCAACAATGGACAGTCCATTTGTTACTGTTATAAAACAGCCCGAGAGGCTCAGATCTGCAGACTAGTTTGTCAAGGAAGGTTAAAGAGTTTATTATAAGTCACATGCCCATTTAGGTAAATGAACTGCAAACTTGGGTTCTCCTGAGCCCTTTAAGATGTGGGGGCATGAGGGAGAGGAGCAATGATGATAAAGCAGGCTTTCCTATATAAAGTCATTAAGAAACATTCTCAACAATCATAATTGGGTAGCATGTACACAAAGTAATTCACCGCAGAATGTTTTTCATACTTAAAGAAAATGAGGAAAACCCAAACATCTAGGAGTTCAATTACAAAACATCTCACCATTTTGGAAGAAGAGTTTAAAAAAATGAATTTAACAGCTCTCGTCAATAAGCACTAAGTTATAAGGAAGGTATAGCTTTACTACTAAATTCCACTCAAAACTACACTTGATCTTAGCCAAAAGGCCAAGAAGCGATAAATTCCACTCAAAACTAACAAAGAACTTTCACCCACTGACGATTCAACATTCAAGCAAAGTTGTCTGAGTACAGCTCTAGTACTAAATTTCTAGAAGTCTGCTGATTCTAAAGACATACACATTTTATATGGATAGATTTTGTCAAACTGCTTTCCAAAAAGGCTTCATAAATTTACTCTCAATGAGAGTAATTTTCACCCACATTCAAAAACCCTAGTTACCATCAAAAATTTTCCTATTTATGAAAGATAACATTTTTACCCCTTTTTTATTTTATTTGTGTTTATTTTATTTATTTGAAAGGCAGACATTCAGAGAGAGAGCTCTGAACTGTTGGTTCACTCCCCAAATACCTGCAACAGCCAGGGCCAGGCTGCAGCCAGGAATTCAATCCACATCTCTGGCATAGGTGTTAGGGACCCAGCCATTTCAGCCATCCACTGCTGCCCCACTAGAGTGCACGTTAACAGGAAGGTGGAACTAGAAGTGGAGCTGGGACTCAAATTCAAAAGCATTCTGATACGGGAAGTGAGCATCCCAAGCAGCACCTGAACCTCCACCAAATGCCTGCCCCTCTCATCTTCAGAGCAAGTCAAAAATGCGGGAGAGAGGTGGAAGTCAAAGACTGACTATATACTCCAGCCGCAGGCTCCGCATAACACAGGCAAGGGCACAATTAGATTTTCTACAACTAAAAACATACTCAGAAAGCTATTAAAATGACCCAAGATAATTTTAGGGGACAATTACAGAAAAATGGAAAAGATGTGATTTTTAAAAAAATACAACTGGGGCCAGCACTGTGGCATAGTAGGTTGAGTCCCCACCTGCAGCATCAGCATCCCACATGGACTCCAGCTCAAGTCCTGGCTGCTGCATTTCTGATCCAACTCTCTGCTCTGGGCCAGGGAAAGCAGTGGAAGGTGACCCAAGTGCTTGGGGCCCTGTAACCACATGGGAGACCCAGAAGAAGCTCCTGGCTCCTGGCTTCGGATTGGCCCAGCTCCAGACGTTGCAGCCATCTGGGAAGTGAACCAGCAGATGGAAGACCTCTCTCTCTCTCTCTCTCTATCTGTGGTCTGCCTCTCTGAATAAACAAATTTCTTTAAAATATAAAAAATAAAACTTCGTGATTACGCTCACTGAATTCAGTTTGTTTAATTTCAAAAAAGGCTAACTTTATGAAGTCCTTCTAATAATACATAGCTTTAATTTTTAATATATTTTTATGTAAAGAGTAAAGCAAAAAAAAAAAATGTTTTCCCAGATGATTAAAAAGTTGTTAAAACAAACTTACCAACTTAACCACCTATTCTCCCACCAACTTAAAATGCTCACTTTGACACGTATTAAACTCCTTAAATATACTGGAATCTCTAAGAATTTCATTCAAATCTCTCCTTGAGTGTTTACTGTCACTTCAGGATATATTTTAGTATCAGAAATAGTTCTTTTGAAAACTGAAAAGCGCATTTAGAGGCTTCAGAATGCAAAGCTTCTGAAACTACTGATCTAGAAAACAATGACTAGGCTTCTATATTTCTCTCTAAAAAGAAGTTGGTGTGATTGCTCTCCTGCTTTGCTCATCAAATGTCATACAGACAGGACAGAAAAGACAGAGCTCTTTTGAAATCAGGAACACCTGGGTTAGCATCCTAACTCTGCCCCCATTACACTGGCTATATGACCAGAGGGAATTAAAATTTCCCACGCTTGGAGCAGCACCTTTCCCCCACTGGAGTGTCTGGATTCAATCCCTGGCTCCAGCTCCCAGGTCCAGTTTCCTGCTGATGCAGACGGAGGGAGGCAACAGTGCTGGCTGAAGTAGTGAGGTTCCTGCCACCAGTGTGAGGACATGTACTGCTACCAGCATCTCCGCTCATCCCAAGCACCACCCAGCATACATGGATGCACCAGTGGATGCGGGTTCTTGTTCTCTCGCATTCATTTTCTCTCTCTCTCTCTCTCTCTCTCTCTCACCACTGGATGAGGGTTCTTGTTCTCACGCATTCATTTTCTCTCTCTCTCTCTCTCTCTCTCTCTTGCTCTCGCTCTCTCGTTCTCTCTCTCTCTGACTTCCTCTCAAATAAATTTTTAAGATTTTTAAAAAATTTCTTGTGTGCCATTTTTCTCATCTATAAATAAAGTTTAAAAAAATCGTTTCCATTTTCCCATTTATATTTCCTTATCTCTCTTTTTTGCTTGTGTTTCACTTCTGTTTTTTATTTATTTGAAAGGCAGACAAAGATCTCACATCTATTGTTTCACTCCCCAAACAGTCAGGGCTGGGTCATCCAGATGGGTGATAGCGACCAAAATACTGGGCCATCACCTGCTACCTCTCAGGGTGTGCATTATCTGAAAGCAAGAATTTGGAGTGGAGCTAGAACTCAAACCCAGACATTCCAACATGGGACACAGGCAATCCAAGCAGTATCTTAACCACTATACCCCATCTTAACTCTTTTTCTAAAGAACGGGTAACCAAATTCAAGTGGATATATCTTTTGATCCAGGAATTTCATTTTTGGAAAACTACCCTACAGAAATATTGGCATATTTTTCAAATGCTGTATATGTAAATGTATTCACTACAATACTATCCGTATTAACAGGAGTGAGATAAAACCCAAATGTCCCATCAAAAGAGGACTACTTTCAAAGCAATGAAATACTACTACTATGGGAAAGATGAAAGTCCTTAATATGCTAATATTAAGTGATCTCTAAGATATATAATGAAATGAAAACAGTATCTTTTCTGTAAAGTGTGAGAGAGTAATACTACATTCAGTATTACATTCGGTAATACAAACTTGCATTTGTTTTTATAAGTGTGTGTGTGTATGTAAGACATTCTGGAAATATTTAAAGTATATATAAACATACTTCATTTTTACTATCTCAGACATGTCAAAAGAAGAAAAAGACTAATTCCATCTGGATTAGGAAAAAAAATCTGAAGTCTTATAAAATACAAACTACTAGTAGTATTAAGCAGAAAATGAGTGATTTGAATGAGTTCCAAAGTATCAAAGACTGATATAAATAAAGTCTTTTTTTCTACATGATATGAAAATGACTATTTCTGTTTGACATTATAGACAAGTGGAGAAAAGAAAAATGTTTTATTATGTTTCTTCTTTAGTGTAATACTTGCCTTCTTCAAATATTCCAGACTATATATATTGGTTAGTTTCTCAAAGTATAACTTCATTATTAAAAATTCATATCATAGGTATTTAACTGACAAAGGTATATTATCTACATAATCAATAATTTATACATAGCACATATTTGGGAGATACTATAAAGCAGTGCAATGGAAAATAAGAGAAGGAAAGTAGCTTGAGGTTACACCCTTCTAAGGGTTTGAATATAAGCTAAGTATTATGTTGTACAGACAACAGGGACCCACTGAAAGTTTGGACAAGAATGAGGAAGATACAAAGAAAGTAATGTTCTTGAAGAAAGAACATGATCTCAAACACTAGGGGATTATTCATGGTATCTAAGAACTGGATACAATCCAAAAATCTATCATCTGATGAACGGATAAACAAAATGTGGAATGCCCATACAATGGAATATTATTCAGCCCTTAAAAAGAATGCTGTACTGATACACGCTGCAACACAGAAGAACTTGAAAACATGCTATGTGAAGGGAGCCAAACACAAAAGGCCATACATAATATGACAGCATTCCTATTAAATATTCAAAATAAGTAAGGACATAGAGATAAAAAGTAGATTTTATTGGTTGCCAGGGGATGGAAGGAAGTTGGGAAGGGAAATGGGAAGTGAGTTCTAATGGGCCCTGGGTTTCTTCTGGGGGGAATGAAAAGGTTCTGTAATTAGCGTTGGCTGCACAGCGTAATAAAAACCACTGAATTATATACTTCTGGTCTATCAGTGATATCTCAACAATAACAAGTATAAAAGATTACAGGTAGGAAAAATAGTTAGAAAGCAAATCCATGAGTTTAGCAAAGGGTACGTCAGAGCCATCAAGGCTTATCCCAATCCAGGGAGTACCATTCAGATAGTTCCCGAGTTCCAGAGAACTCCACTCAGATACCATGAAGAAGATACAGCCTAGAAAATGAAAATGCCTTAGTTTGACAGTAAACAGCTGAAAGGACTGGAGTGGGTGTTGTGGCACAATGGGTTAAGCTGCCCCTGTGACACCAGCATCCCTTATCCGAGCCCACTTCCCTTCCAGTTCCCTGCTAATGTGCCTGGAAAAGCAGTGGACAAGGGTCCATGGACTTGAGCCCCTGCTGTCCACATGGGAGATGCAGATGGAGTTCTGGGATCCTGACTTCAGGATCAGTGTCCCACGCAGCATCTTAACCCTGTGCCAAAGGCCTGATCTTAAAGTGGCCCCAATTCAGGATATTGTAGCCATTTGGGAAGCGACCCAGCAGATGGAAGATATATTCATTCTAGCGCCCTCTCCACTCAGCCTTCTAAATAAATAAATAAATTATAAAAAGAGCTAAAAAGAGGCTCCTGGCTCCTGGCTTCAGATCAGCTCAGCTCTGACTATTGTGGCCATCTGGGGAGTGAACCAGCAGATGGAAGACCTCTCTCTCTGTCTTTACCTCTTCCTGTAGCTCTGCCTTTCAAATAAATAAAATAAATCTTTAAAAAAAAAATCTGTTAAAGCTAACTTCTCATAGAATCCACAAGATTTTTAAGAGAAAAAAGACAGTTCATGATCGACTTCTGCACTGTTAAATAAGGTAGCCATTAACTAGTGACCACTTCAAATGTGACTGAATCCAAATTAAGATGCTCTGTAAATATAAAATATACACTGAATTTCAAAGATTTAGTTTTAAAAATATTTTTTCCTTTGAAAGGCAGATAGACAGGGCTCTCCTAGTCACAGGTTAACTCCTGAAATGACCACAACAGCCAGGGGCTGGGAATGCAATCCAGAGGTCTATGCGAGTGGCAGGGACCCAAGTACTTGAGCTATCACCTGCTGGCTATTGGGCTAGGAAGTGAGACAATGGAGCCAAGGCAGGACTGAAACTCGGGCATTCTAAAATGCAACTGGAGTGTCCCACGCAGCATCTTAACCTTGTGCCAAAGGCCTGATCTTAAAGTGAAAGTTTATAATATTTCAGTAAGTTTCACAGCTTTCATGTTGACTCTGTGCTGAAACAATGTTTAGGGGGCTGGTGTTGTGGCATAGGAGCTGGGCCCTTGCATGCAACACCAGCATCCTAAGTGGGGATTCAAGACTCAGCTGCTCCACTTAAATCCAGCTCCCTGCTAAAATGCCAGAGAAGGTAGTGGAGGATGGCCCAAGTGCCTGAGCGCCTGCCACCCATGTGGGAGAACCAGATGGAGTTCCAGGCTCCTGGCTTTGGCCTAGCTCAGCCTTGGCCACTACAGTCATTTGGAGATCGAACCATTAGATGGAAGCTATCTCTCTCTCTCTCTCTCTCTCTCTCTCTCTCCATAACTCTGCCTTTCAAATAAATAAATAAATTTTTTTTTTAATTTGGATATATTGTGTTAAGTAAGCTATACTGTAAAAATTATGTCAATTATTTCTCTTTCTTAATATAGCTACTACAAATTCAGATTTAGGTATCTGGCTTGAGTTCTATTTCTACTTCACTATTCTGTTTTAAATATTTAGATGGCAGCAAAATGAACTCTATGGGTGCTTCAAACTGAGTCCTGCTTCATTCCCTTTCTCCTTACGCTCCAGGAAACAAGACTTCCCAGAGTGTTTTCTGCACTGGAAAACACTGCACTTACCAAGCAGCACGAAATAACCAGAAGTGTAAGAAGTGACCAGACGGGAAATCTTTCAATCTTTATAAAATTCAAGCTATGAATTCTCAACAAGAAAAACTAAGATGAGTACATTTTGAGATTCTCAAGAGGGTGTGGTGATCTTCAGTGGCAGGGGAAAAGCCTCAGACAGTAACAACTATGAAAATTTTTAGTTTAGAATCTCCAACTGAAAATTATCTGTTCATGGCCCTGCAAAGACATAAAAGTAGAAAAATTGAAGGCAAAGCTATCAAGCACATACGGTTTAGGAGAGTCAGCTCTGGGTAAGCTGCAGAAAACTATGTGGGCAAGGCAGAGGTCAAGAACATCCAAGAACTGCGCTCCGAGAGCCTCAAGGAGAATCTTCTTATCCCACACTAGTGGACTAAACTAGCAGGTCTCCAAGACTGAACGGATCTGAGAGCACAACAATTAACAACAGCCTGCTTCCATCTCCTTTTTACCGCCACTGGTTAAGATACCAGAAAACAAATTAAACTCCAACATAAAAAGTCGGTCGGTGATGGCCAGAGGCTGAGGGCACGGGGAAGGACTGACTGAAAAGGAGCACAGGAATCCTCTGAGGGTGATGGAAACGTCTCTGTTGCATGACTGTTCATAGGGACACACAAGTGTCAAACTCACCAAGCTGTACTGGACATGCATGCAGCTTCCTGTATATAAATTATCTCAATGAATTTTATTGAAAATAAATAGGGAACCAAAAAAAAAAAAAAAAACCAGTGTTGCTTTGACAATGACTATTTGCTCATAGCAAAGCTGCCATTTCGTGTGTATGTACATATTTGGTCACAACAGTTTATCTTAACTTTTAATAAAATCTACACATTTTCAAGACATATGACAAGTTTAATTCTCAATTTTAACCATCCCTTAAAAAGACTACACTATGATTCAGTACTAAAACAAAAAAATGTTTGCCAAAAAAGCACAAAACAGCAGTGGAGAATAAATTTTATATTTGTGAAGCAAATATTTATGGTTGGAAGTCTTACCCAATTCCTTTCTCTGCAATGCTAACATGCATTAACAATGCATTGTATTGTCTTTTAATCCAGTGTTTTTCTTTCTTACACATAAAATAACAATTTATCTTAACAATTAATGATGTGGAAAGCAGGATTCTAAGATGGCCCCCAGGATTCCCACACCTTGGTGTGCATGCCTTCTCTCAGTTATTCAATTAAATAGTAACTCTGGTGCTGCTATGAAGGAATTCAGAGATATAATTAAAGTCTCTAAGCAGATGACTTGCAATTAGGAATATTATCAGGCTAAGCCTGACCTAAAGAGATCAGCTCTTCAAAGAAGGCATGCAGATGCCAAGGGAGAGAGATTACCCTACTGTCCTTCGAGTAGCAATCTAACATACTGGGAACTGCCCATGGAGAGGGTCAGATGGCAAGAACCTGGGAGGGCCCTCTAAGGAGCATGGATTGGTCCCTGGCTGACAGCCATCAAGACCAAAGGAACATCAGTAGTGGACCCACAAGGAATTGGATTCTGTCAACAACCAGGATCTCACAAGAAATGGCAGGCCCAGATGATACCTTGATTTTACCCTGGTAAGACTCTGAGGAAGGATTCACTAAACTATACCCAGAATCCTGACTAATAGATATTGTCAGATAAGCTGTGCTGTGCAGCAATGGTACACTAATAGAGATGAATTTGATTTGAGAAAAGTTAATTGAAATCATTTCTCTTAAAAACTACCAGTTTTTATCATTAAAACAATGTCTAAGTGATTAACTCAATGTCTCAAGTCAGCAGAATAAGCAGAAAGCCAACCCACGTCTCCAGGTGGGTGGCAGGAACCCAGTCACTGAAATCATCACCACTGCCTCCCAGGGTCTGCACAGCAGGAAGCTGGAGTCAGGACGAGTCCGGTATCAACCCCAGTGCTCTGCCATGGACACAACTGTCCCAACCACTAGGCTAAACGTCTGCCCCTGCATGTAACTTGATAATACTTCACAAAAATACAAAATTAAATTACTGGAAAGGGTAAAATTAAAATACATATCACAGCAATTACAAATATAGTATTTAAAATATAACCAAGAGAAAAGAGAAAATCTATCACAAAACATTTTTAGATGCCAATACTCAGGCTTAACACTTTTTATAGCAACAAAATAAAATTACAGAAACTCATTTTTTTTTTAATTCAAGAGAAAGAGAGAAAAGTGGAGGGCAGGGGAGGAGTTGGAGACAAAAAGGGAACAGGCACACAAAGTTCCCATCTGTTGGACACAAGCTGACCAGATCTGGAGCCTGGAACACAATCCAGATCTCCCCACAAGGGAGGCACAGACCCAGCTTACCTGAGTCATCACCCACTGCCTCCCAGGATCTGTAGTGGGAGGGGCTGGAATCAGGAGCCAGAGCTGGGAACTGAACCTGGGAAGTGGGCATCCATTGTCATCTAAGTAGGTGCCCCTGCCACCCATGTGGGAGACTGAGAGGAAGCTCCTGGCTCCTGACTCTGGCCTGACCCAGCCCTGACCGCTGTAGCCATCTGGGGAGTGAACCAGGGGATGGACGATCTCTTCCCCGCTGCCCACTCTGTAACTCTGACTTTGAAGTAAATAAATAATTTTTTTTTTAAAAGCGACAACATAATGTCTCTTCAGAGATTACTTTAAAAGGTCTACTTTCGTTTTGTTCCCTTCCATTCATTTATTAACATACTATATGCCTACCATGTGGCAGGAATGTTAGCCATTTAGGGGAGGAAGCATTAAAAGAAAAGATGAAGACAGGATCCTTGCCATCAAACAACTGACAGATCAGTGAGTCAGATAAACACAAATAAAGATCTTAAGTGCTACAAAAGCCTGAGACACTTGTTGTTAATCAGAGGGGAAAATAACTAACTCTACTTAATCAAGACATGCTTCTTAGAAGAGACGATACTTAAGTAGGCTCTTAAGAGATAAATGTTTCCCCAGACAAAAGAAAAAGGGCATTCCGAGCAGAGGAAATGGTAAAATGCAGAGACAAATCCAAATGAAAGTGCAGCTGGCCCCCCACATCCGTGGGCTCCACATTCAGATTCTATACCCAAGGAGTCAATCATCAATGGTCCAAAGGATGCAGGAAAAAAAAATGCATCTTCACTAAAAATGTCCAGATTTTTTCTTACATTATTCCCTAAACAATGCAGTAGAGGGTGTATTTACATAGTATTTACATTGCACTAGGTATTGTAAGTAACTTAGAGACAATTTAAAGTATACAGGAGAATGTGCAAAGTATATATGCAAATACTATGTCATTTTATCTTAAGGATTTGCGCATCCATGGATTTTGGCATCTATAGGGCAGATGGGGGGGAGTGAGATGGAATAAACCTCCACAGGCACTGAGCACTCTCTCTCTCTTCATATATATATATATATATATATATATGTATGTATATATATTCACATATACACACACATTTATACAAAAAATACATTAAAGTATATACACATTCTGCATAAACATGGAGACACAGTTGGTGTTTAGATACAAATGAAGACAGAAAATGATGTGACTATTTTCCCAATTCTCCCAAAATGGTACGCCACTAACAATACTATGCATAGGAAAAAATTCAATCCAATTGCAGCCTTAGGGCATCAGCATTTAATTCTCGCTCACAAAAGTAAGGTGATAGTGGGCCTGTGCTGGGGCATAGTAGGCTAGGCTTCCACCTGCACTGCTGGCGTCCCATATGAGCACCGGTTCATGTCCCTGTTGCTCCTCTTCCGATCCAGCTCTCTGCTTATGGCCTGGGAAAGCAGTAGAAGATGGCCCAAAAGCCTGGGCCCCTGTACCCACGTGGGAGACCTGGAAGAAGCTCCCAGCTCCTGACTCGGATCAGCCCAGCTCCAGCCATTGCAGCCATCTGTGGAGTGAACCAGCAGATGGAAAACCTCTCTGTCTCTGCCTCTCCTTCTCTCTCTGTGTAACTCTATCAAATAAATAAATAAATCCTTAAAAAAAAAAAAAAAAAGCATTCTGAATGTTTTAATCATAAAGACATGATAAATACAAGGAGTCAGACATCTGTACCCTGACTGGACATTTCACAATGTATGTATGCAGCAAAACATCATATGTTGCCCCATAATATGTACCATGTCCATGTAGCAAAGATTGTCAAATTATCAAAAAGAAAATTAAAATTAAAATACACACACAAATTAAAGTAGTAAAATCTGCCTGGCATCCTTTCCTAATTATTGAAAAAAAAAAGTGCAATAAGCATTTTTAGATTACTTTTGGAGTACCTGCCCTCAAACGTTAAAGAAAAAAAAAATCACGAACTCTGTTAATTTTCCTGTATGCCTGTCTTTTAAAATGAATGCTCCATGAGGCCTATCCATGCTATGACACATCTTTATCAATAATCAGCATTTATACAGAATCGAAGTACCCTGCATAAAGGAAGTACCCAAAGGAGAAACAGAGCTTAATTACAGAGCAGGTTTCCCAACTTTGGCAATACTGGCATTGAGAACCAGGTAATTCCTGACCCTGGGTGCCGTGCCATACCATGTTCCCACCTGGCCTCTCCCCACTACAGAGTAGCAGTACTCTCCTCTCTCCTTCCTGCTCCTGGCCATCAGAAACATCTCCCCACATACTGCCAGACAGCTCGTGGCGACGCTGTCAGAGATTATCCGTTATGTGGCAGGCACTGTTTTGTGCTTACTATTTCATTTAAACCTAGCAACACAGTACCCACAGAATCCTACATATTATTGCTTTCCACATGTTACAGATAAAGAAACTGAGGCAGGAAGAGGTTAAACATCTTGCCAAAGGTCGCACAACCAGTTAAGTGTAGTAGTCTACGTCTGAACTCACAGGCTCAAGTTCCTGCTCCTAATCACTGCTAAGTCATCGCTGACTAATGCCTCAGCATTTACCATCTGATACTTGAAAAGTAATATTCTGAATCTTATCTGCAAGTTAAAAACTAGAATCATCCACACAAGTGGAAGTGAAATTTAGAAGTTCCCAAACTCAATACAGAATAAATTAAAAAGCATTTTTTTAAGCCCTGACTAAACGCACAGCAGCCAACTTCAGGAACTAGAACGAGCCGAGGGAAAGGAAACTATCACTCACTAAGGAACCAGCTGAAGGAACTTATTCATACATCGCCCCTTCGAAATCTCAAAGCCTGCTTCTGGGAGACAGGTATTCTCTGTTTTCCAAGTGAGGAAGCTCAGGCTCAGAACAGCAAAGTGGTCCCTGACCTCAAAAGGTTCACAATTTAATTGAAGAGACAAGAAAAACAAATATTTTTTAAAAGAGAATCAGAAAGTTACATACCTTAGTTCACTATTGTTCATCAAAAGTGGGAAACACAAAAAAGCAGAAGGAAAAGCGCAGAGTCCAGCTAGATCAGCGAGGGAGAGGTTTCTAAGAAGACAACCTGGATTGGTGAAAGGTGAGAAGCTGGGGAGGGCCAGCCCTCCCGTGAGCACCGTGAGCAGAAGTCTTCGGGACTGAAAGAAACGTTTCCAGATAGCCAATTTAAGCCGTAAGCCAAGGAAATGGGGAAGATATATGCAAAGGAAATGATGAAATTGAAAGACGCCTTCATTTTAAGGCTGCTTTAAAATGAGGATCAATCGGTAGCTGGAGACAAGGCCAGTCTATGCCAAGCAACTCTTAAGCAGATGAGTGGCGGACCATCTACTTTGCTTTACTATGAATATTTTGTCTCCCCCAGTGAAAAAGCTTTAAGAGAGCATGTATTTTTTTGTTTTGTTCACCTGGATCGATGTCAGGAAGACGACTAATAGTACATGTTCAACAGTCAGCTGCTGCTGAAGACAGTATTCAAAACAGACACATTCAAGAGCAAAGATCACAAATGCTTCCCACATGCAAAACACCAGCAAGCTCAGAGAAATAACTTAATACTGTAGTGTTTATTTCTGCAGCAGCTACCATGGATGGAGCACTAACTGACCCAAACCTTGTGCTGAAGGCTTACAGGCATCACCTCGCTCGATCCTCTCAATTATCCTATGAAGGAGGCAGGTACTATTATCATCGTCCCAGTTAACCAGGAAGCACATTAAGCATAAATAACTTGCCCAAGGTCACAAGGCAGCAGAGCTGCAGCCTGCATCTTAGAACTCCAAAGCTACTGGTATATCACATATATGAGTACAAGTACGCAAAGCTAGGGGTATATGGCTAATGAGGAAGACAGACAACAAAACAAAAACTCCACTGTAACTCAAAAATCTCGCCCCTTCTCCTGCCAAAATTTTCCCACCAAAGGACACACTAATTATCTCATATAGATCGAAAGCTCAATGATTTAAAGAATCCAGATGTTTAAGAGCTAGAAAAAGAATCAATCATCCAACATTTCAAAGGATATAGATAACTGGTAAAACCCCAAGTCCACAGCCCAAACAAACAACAGGGTGTGACTTCCGACTAAGAGGGGCCTCAAAGCTTCCAGAGCCATTCTCCCTGGCATCAGCCTCTCCATCCCCCCCAGCATTTGCTTGAGGGTCTCTCCCTTCCTCTGTACACCCTACCTCCCTTCTCCCAGTGGATTATCTTTATAACAACATTTAACTTGGTGTTTCCTGCTACAAATTTTTAAATCTAGTAGGCTAACATTTTATATTCTCTAAGGAAAGAAAATTCTACTGTGTAACAGTAGGAAAAGTTCCCCCAATCATTACATCAGCATTCTAAAGTTTCTATGTTGGGGCCAGAACTGTGCTATATGGGGTAAAAGCCGCTGCCTGCATGCAATTTGGCGCCCATTTGGGCGCCGGTTCAAGTCCCGGCTACTCCATTTCCGATTCAGCTCTCTGCAGTGGCCTGTAAAAGCAGTAGATGATGGCCCAAGTCCTTGGGCCCCTGCACCCAAGGGAGATCCAGGGGAAGCTCCTGGTTCCTGGCTTCAGATTGGCACAGCTCTGGTCATTGCAAACATCTGGGAAGTGAACCAGCAGATGGAGGACCTCTCTCTCTCTCTCTCTCTCTCTGCCTCTGCCTTCCAAATAAATAAATAAACCTTAAAAAAAAGTTTCTATATGACCAAATTCACACAGTAGTCACTTAAGACCACCAATTATGCATAAGAAAACTGCCAGAGCAGGCACTGTGGCATAGCGGATAAAGCTACCACATGTGATGCCGAAATCCATGCCAGTTCAACTCCTAGCTGCTCCACTCCCAATCCAGCTCCCTGTTATTGAGCCTGGGAAAGTAGCAGAAGATGGCCCTGCACCACCATAGGAGACCCAGAAGAAGGAAGCTCCTGGCTCTGAGTTCAGCCTGGCCCCGCCCTGGTTATTGTCACCATTTAGAGACCTCTCTGTCTCTCCTCTCTCTAACTCTGCCTTTCAAATACATTAAATAAATCTTTAAAAAAAATCTGATGCCCCAAATACTTATCTATATAACCTTCTGGTACTACAAACATAAAAAATAAGCAGAAGAAATCAAACCAAAGAGAATACATTATTCTCCTCATCTATCTGTTATTCAAAAATTTTAAAAATCCTTTTTTAATATCTTTGGAATCGAAATATCCCAAGAATCCTAACACTAATTGCTACCAACAAAGAAAAAGATTTAAAATACTGATTCTTTAAACTATTCATTAAATTAACCACTTAACCAGAGATCCACTAGCAGATAAACCACTTATTTCTGTATTTACATCACAATCCAAAGCAATCTCACCTTAAAAAGAAGTTAGGGCAAGAGGAAAATATCTCAGAAGATGAGTGCTAAGAAATACACCTCAATCTTTTTTTCTTTCTGCTTTGGAATTTTTATTTACTGATCTTAAACATACACCTCTACTGAACAGACTATGAAGGCACTGCCAAACTGTTCTCACAATACTTTCCAAATCCAAAAACAATCAAGAAGCATTTATTTCTTCTGTTTCCCAGTAAGGCACTGATTATGCCAAGCTTGAAGAGAGCATCTTTCAGAAAACGGATCTTACATTTAATGAATATTAAGCACAAAAAAGGAATAAAACAAATCACATTTTATTGAAAAGAGAAAACTAAAGTAGCTATAATAAAATCATCTAAATAAAGACTAAAAGGATTTTCAATCTTTTTTTTAAAGATTTATTTATTTATTTGAAAGGCAGAGTTACGCAGAGGCAGAGGCAGAGAGAGAGGTCTTCCATCCACTGGTTCATTCCCCAGATGGCCAAAATGGCCAGAGCTGCGCCGATCTGAAGTCAGGAGGCAGGAGCTTCCTCTGGTCTCCCATGCAGATGCAGGGGCCGAAGGACTTGGGCTGTCTTCTACTGCTTTCCCAGGCCATGGCAGAGAGCTAAATCAGAAGGGAGCAGCCAGGTCTCGAACCGGCGCCCATATGGGATGCCAGTGCTGCAGGCAGTGGCTTTACCCACTACGCCACAGCACCAGCACCAGGATTTTCAATCTTAATCTAAAATGTAAATGATACAGACAAACTCTCTATTCGTTATTTTTTTTAAGATTTTTTACTTATTTATTTGGAAAGTCAGAATTACAGAGAGAGAGAGAGATATATCTTCCATCTGCTGGTTCAGTTTCCAGATGGCCACAATGGCCAGGGCTGGGCCAGGTGAAGCCAGGAACTTCATCCAGGTCTACCACATGGGTAAGCAGGAGGGCCCAAACGCTTGGGCCATCTTCCATTGCTCTTCCCAGACCATCAACAGGGAGCTAGATCAGAAGAAGAGCAGTCAGGACTTGAACCAGTACTCATATAGGATGCTGGCATCTCAGGCAGTGGCTTTACCTACTATGCCACATCACTGACCCCTCAACTTTATGATTTGTAAACATTTCTATTTTCAAGGGTTAAAAAGATACACATTCAAAATACTGACAACTAAATTACATTCTGGTATTTCTAAATGGACAACATAAGCCAATCACTGTCAGAGGTAATCACCAATCATTTTAAAAAGACACCTTCCTAGTCCATGCACTACTGCTAAGTCTTTGGAATGACTAAAAATCTCAATTATGTTCAAACTGCCTTTTGTTTTGTTTTGTTTTTTGACAGGCAGAGTTAGACAGTGAGAGGGAGAGAGAGAGAGAGAGACACAGAGAAAGGTCTTCCTTCCGTTGGTTCACCCTCCAAGTGGCCGCTACGGAGGTCACGTTGAGGCTGGCGCACTGCCGATCCAAAGCCAGGAGCCAGGTGCTTCCTCCTGGTCTCCCATGCGGGTGCAGGGCCCAAGCACCTGGGCCATCCTCCACTGCACTCCCAGGCCACAGCAGAGAGCTGGACTGGAAGAGGAGCAACCGGGACAGACCCCGGCGCCCCAACCGGGACTAGAACCCGGGGTGCTGGCACTGCAGGCGGAGGATTAGCCTAGTGAGCCGTGGTGCCGGCCCTCAAACTGCCTTTTAAAAAGACACAGCACTTCTATAATTTCTCTAATTTTTTTTTAAGATTTTTATTTATTTATTTTAGAGGCAGAGTTACATATAGAGAGAGGGAGAGACAGACAGAAAGGTTTTCCATCTGCTGGTGCACTCCCCAACTGGCCACAACAGCCAGAGCTGGGCTGATCTAAAGCCAGGAGCCAGGAGTTTCCTCCAGGTCTCCTGCATGGGTACAAGGGTACTGCATGGGTAAAGGGTCCAAGCACTTGGGCCATCTTCCACTGCTTTCCCAGGCTGTAAGCAGGGAGCTGGATCAGAAGAAGAGCACTCGGGACACAAACTGGAACCCAAATGGGATGCCAGCGCTACAGGCAGAGGCTTGGCCTACTACACTACAGCCCCCATTTCTCTAATTTTTGAAAAATTTTTAGTAAAATATTAATGAGTCACATACTCATTTTAGATGCTCTGGAAAACACCGCAGAATTACTTCTATGTCGTTTGTCAAACTCTAGTGCTGAATTTAAATATTAGGCAATACAAAGCCTGACTTTAGCCTTCTATCTATATCACATTTTAAAAGACCTGCAACTTAATAAATTAACACTGATGGGCCATTAACTATATGCTAGGCACTGGACTAAGAGCTTTGCATACATCTCATAGTTCATCTTATTTACTCCTAGCAACAACCTTGTGAAGGCCATGTTTTCCCCATCAACAGGTGCTGAAACAGATATTAGAAGCGTAAGCAGCATACTCAAGGCCAATAACTAAGAAATGTACTCCCTCCATAACTGAGTCTTCTGTCTCAATAGCAAGAATGTATTTCATGGGTAAATGAGTGAACTACCAACCTGCCGCTGGCTCCAAATACGAATATCTTCAACCATTAGGTAGTTACATCCTCAGATCTGGAGGATGTCACACAAAGGCAAATTATCCTTATACTGCTCTAACAAACATTCCACAGTAAAAAAACTGGTAATATACATCCTCTCTTCCAAAACCACACTAAAAATTAGCCTTGAAACTTCACTTTTTGTGCTGTCTTTATATGTTGACGAGTTCAATCAACACGCTGCCAGATGAAAATGCCAGAAAAAAAGAAAATCTTATCATATCCAAAGTAGCATACCCAAAGGTGCTCCTCTCACAAGAAAGGCTAACTGAAATTTAAAATATTTTGCACTGGGGCCAGCGTAGAGGCACAGCCGGTTAAATCGCTGCTTGCAACACCGGCATCATCTGGAGTCCCCACTGCTCCACCTCCAATCCAGCTCTCTGCTCATGTGCCTGGGAAAACAGCAGAGGACGGCCTCAGTCCTTCTGCCCCTGCCACAGCACCAGCCACTGTGGCAATCTGAGGAGTGAACCAAAGGATAGAGATCTCTCTCTCTCTCTGCCTTTCAAATGAGTAAATATTTTTAAAAAAAATGTATTTTGCACTATCTTTTAATATTTCCTAAGTTCCAGAGCAGTCATGCAGAGAGGAACATTCAGCACATCACACACACACACACACACACACACACGCACGAACAGAGATAACACACCACCCCCTTCCTAAAGCCACCCAGATTTCCAGTAGCTATCTTTCAGCTACAAAGAAAGGGCAGAGGCAACAGAGCATAACAGAAACTGCACAATATCTAACCGATCCACTAGCTGTCCCTTAAGTCCGATGGGGGAGGAGCAAAAGATAAGACTCCAGCAGTAAGCTCTCTGCTGCACTTCGTTTACTTTCTTTTTTAACGATTTGCGTTTTAGACAAATAAAACACAAATGTGGGCTCTCTCTTTTTTTTTTTTTTTTGGCATTAGCTTTTGGCATTTTTGACAAAAATCAAAAAGTTTAAAGGAATATTTTAGAAAAATGTTGTTAGACATTACTTTGCTATCCAAACATCCAGGTCAAGAGCTCAGTGAAAACTGCAGATGTTTCCTCAAACACGTTACAGTCCTGAAGGTGTAGTAGGGAAAAAATTTAAACACTCTCGGGTATAAAAACATAAATGACTAGAAAATATATATCCCACACTGTTCAGGAAATGTCATATGTATGTAGAAAAGGCATTACATTTAAACAGGTGTGAGAATTACCCAGAGAAAGAATGAATGAAACACCATCAGAAAATAGAGAAAAATCTAAAAGCACATCAAGGTATAAGAAAGGCGAGTTCTATACTTAGTGGAAAAGAATCTCAAATACCAAGAGTTCATTATTTGAAAGCAACTTTACGCCTCTTCTTTTTTTTTTTTTTTTAAGATATTTTATTTATTTACTAGAGAGGAAAGTTATAGGCAGAGAGAGGGAGAGACAGAGAGAGAGGTCTTCTATCTGCTGGTTCACTCCCCAAATGGCCGCAGCAGCTGGAGCTGAGCTGATCTGAAGCCAGGAGCTTCTTATACATTTCCCACGTGGCTGCAGGGACTTGAGCCCTTTCCACTGCTTCCTCAGACCACAAGCAGAGAGCAGGATCGGAAGAGGAATAACCAGGACACGACAGGAACAGCACCCATACAGGATGCGGTGCCTCGGGCAGAGGCTTAGTCCACTGTGCCACAGTACCAGCCCCACTCCTCTATTTGTCATGACAACACAGGAATAATTAGAAAGAAAAAAAAATCCTTATTTCCTGGCCAACTAAAAGTGTTACCAAAACAGAGTATTTGCTGATATGAGGTGAATACCTTACGTCTTTTTTTTTTCAAAGATTTATTTTTTTGAAAGTCAAAGAGAGAGAGGGAGAGACAGAGAAAAAGAGACAGAGACACACACACACACACACACACACACACACACGGGGCGGGGGGGATTTTCCGTCCAATAGCTCACTCCCCAGATGACCACAACAGCAGGGGCAGGGCCAGGCCAAAGCCAGAAGTTAGGAGCTTCTTCCAGGTCTCCCATGTGGGTGCAGAGCACCTAGGTTATCTTCTGCTGCTTTCCCAGGCCATAGCAGAGAGCCAGAACAGAAGAGAAGCAGCTGGGACTAGAACCAACGCCCATATGGGATGCCAGCACTGCAGATGGCGGCTTAATCCGCTGCGCCACAGCATCGGCCCCTATCTAAATGCCTCCCATCCTGAGGCTTGAGATAATGATAAAATTACTTGAAAAAGCAAAAATTAAAGGGAAAATTTTTAAAACAAGCAGCAATCCTCACTAAATGAATAGTAAAGCAACTTCACAGCGATCTTCTAAAAAATATACTAAAATTGTAATAGCATACAATAGTCTTGTATGTCATCCAATGCAGGTCTTTATTGACATGTGAAATAAATGTTCTTGACCTTAGTTGTAATGTAAAATTGTACAAAGTGAATTATACTTCCTAGACAACACATATGAGATAGATTCACCCTTTAAACTATAGCAAAGATTTTTAAATATATTTATATACGACTTAAGATATGATACTTGAAACAAAAAAAAATTGCATAGCCATTAATTTTGTATAATGAATTAAGTATACTACAAGAGATTAAGACTTTAAGGTCTTCATAATTTGCCTAATATTTTCATCTGACTTTCAAACCAAATATAAATACTTCGAATGTTACAAAATTCAAAGTATATGCTTTCTTTTTTTTTTTTTTTTTTTTTTTTGACAGGCAGAGTGGACCGTGAGAGAGACAGACAGAGAGAAAGGTCTTCCTTTGCCGTTGGTTCACCCTCCAATGGCCACCACGGCCGGCGCACCACACTGATCCGAAGCCAGGAACCAGGTGCTTCTCCTGGTCTCCCATGCGGGTACAGGGCGCAAGCACTTGGGCCATCCTCCATTGCACTCCCGGGCCACAGCAGAGAGCTGGCCTGGAAGAGGGGCAACCGGGACAGAATCCAGCGCCCCAACCGGGACTAGAACCCAGTGTTCCAGCGCTGCAGGCGGAGGATTAGCCTATTGAGCCGCGGCGCCGGCCAAAGTATATGCTTTCTAAGTTACTTCTAGAACCTTTCAATAGCATACCCATAATATTCTTCATAGATGCTTGTGGCCACATGATACAAAGGCAGTGTATGCCAACTGAATAAGAAATTTTGACTAAGAAATGCAAGCAGTCCTACTTTTTAGCTGCATGCCTTTAGAGACAGCATCACCCCTGCTCTACAATCCAGTGTTTTCCCCACTATGAAGGCAGAAGCACTAGGAACAGGACACTGTATGTTTCCCACAGAGTCACCGTCAGACAGCCCAGTGGAGCACATCTCCCCTAGAAAGGAGACCACCCAAAACAGCCAGTCCCAGCCTGCAATGTTACCAAGCCCACACCGCATGCTGGAAGATCTGGCAGTTATCTGTACCAGGCATCAGTAAACCACAGTCCATGGGCCAAAAGCAATCTACCTCTTGTTTTTATGTTCGAGAGTTTACTGGAGCACAGCCACACTCGTTCACTTCTGCATTATCTATGGCCACTTTCACACCGCGAGAGCAGAGTGTAGAAGCAGCACAGTGATCACGTGGCCCACAACATCTAAAGTACTAGGTGGTCCTTTATTTAAAAAAAAAAAAAAAAAAAAAGGTTGCCAATCCTTTCTCCACACAATGAGACATGAGAAGCACCTGAAGACTTCTTTTTCCAAGAACCATCTCCAGTGTAAAACGAAATGGGGGCCGGTGCCACGGCTCAGTAGGCTAATCCTCCGCCTTGCGGCGCCGGCACACCGGGTTCTAGTCCCGGTCGGGGCGCCGGGGGCTGTCCCGGTTGCCCTTCTTCCAGGCCAGCTCTCTGCTGTGGCCAGGGAGTGCAGTGGAGGATGGCCCAAGTGCTTGGGCCCTGCATCCCATGGGAGACCAGGATAAGTACCTGGCTCCTGCCTTCGGATAGGTGCGGTGCGCCGGCAGCAGCGCGCCGGCTGTGGCAGCCATTGGAGGGTGAACCAACAGCAAAGGAAGACCTTTCTCTCTGTCTGTCTCTCTCACTGTCCACTCTGCCTGTCAAAAAAAAAAACAAATGGGTAGCTGCTAGCCTCCCCACAGACTTTGGGGTCACATGGGGCTAAAACCACATAAACACACAACCTGCAAAGTTCTCCCAAAGTTGCCAAGGAAAAGTAATGGAAGTTCTGCTCCCTACCAGCACACTCCCCAACTGTCTGCACTAGTAAATCACAGCAATACTAAAAAGTGGTCTCTAACTCCCGCCTTCCTTCACCTGCATCAGAAATGTTGCAGAAAGCAAAGGCAAAAGAGAGAACGTCCCATACGGCACACATCCAATCCCTATACCCTCACCCAAAACACCCTAGAACTCTCCTGTCTACAGCTCTTCCTAAGATACGTCTGCCATGTGACTGAACACTGTGAAGAAGCCAGAGCAGCAACTAGCAAGGTGCTGAGTTCCAACAAAGGGACACGGTAAGTGTGAATCCATGCTTCCTCTCTCACAACCCTTAATCTCTGTTAAAGTCAACACCAAATGCTAGCCACAGGGACATCTGAATTTGCTTTTAAGTGCCAAGTTGGTTTTTGGTTTTTAACAAAAAGATTTTTTAAAAAGCCTTTTCAGCACTGCTGCGCCAACACAGGGATACCCCCCCTCCACTGTATGGGACACAAAGACACACCAACTGTAAGCAAGGGAAGCAGCCTTCTCTGCCAGCTATTTAGGATAATAATAAGAGAAACACAGGGCAGCAGACTGGTGCAGCGGTCCACGTCCTGTACGCCCCGACAGGAGTGCCTGGTTCAAGTCTTGACTACTCCACCTCCAATCCAGCTTCCTGCTGGTGCACTCTGGGGAGGCAGCGGTAAACGGCTCAAAAGTACCTGGGTCCCTGCCACCCACCACGGGACAGAGCTGGACAGAGTTCTGAGCTCCTGGTTTTGGCATGGCCCAATCCCGGATGTTGCAGGAATTTGGTGAGTAAACTAGCAAATGCAGGACCTCTGCCTCTCTGCTTTTCAAATAGATCAAACTCAGTAAATTAAAAAATATTTTTAAAGATTTATTTATTTGAAAGTCAGAGTTACAGAGAGGCAGTGGCAGAGAGAGAGAGAGTGTGTGTGTGCCTCCCATCCACTGGTTCATTCCCTAGATGGCTGCGATGGTAGGAGCTGGGTCAATCCGAAGCCAGGAACCAGAAGCTTCTTCTGGGTCTCCCACGTGGGTGCAGGGGCCCAAGGACTTGGGCCATCTTCTACTGCTTTCCCAGGCCATAGCAGAGAGCCGAATCGGAAGTGGAGCAGCTGGGACTCGAACAGGTACCCATATGGGATGCCAGCACTGCAGGCGGTGGCTTTACCCACTATGTCACAGTGCCGATCCTATAAAAATTTTTTAAAAGAATAATGTGGTGTGGTGCAGTAGGTTAATCCTCCGCATGTGGGGCCAGCATCCCATCTGGGTGCCAGTTCTAGTCCCGGCTGCTGCTCTTCCAATCCAGCTCTCTGCTGCGACCTGGGAAAGCAGTGGAAGATGGCCCAAGTGCTTGGGCCCCTACAACCACGTGAGAGACCTGGAGGAAGCTGCTGGCTGCTGGCTCCTGGCTTCGGATCGGCACAGCTCTAGCTGTCGTGGCCATCTGGGGAGTGAACCAGTGGAGAGAAGACCTTTCTCTCTGTCTCTCCCGCTCACTGTCTGTAACTCTACCTCTCAAAGAAATAAATAAAATATCTTAAAAAAAAAAGAGTAATACAAGGCAAAGTTTAAAAACATTAATTTAGGAAATAAATATGAAATGCTATATATTCTTCTGAACTTAATCTGAAGAGATCTGTATACTTCAAAACTTGTAGCTGTTTCAAAAACAGAATCATATTCCCTGGGACAAAAATAGTATGTCTTCTCCTCTCTCCCTTTTTTCATTTATTTATTTGAAAGGCAGAACAACACACCCAGAGAGAGCGAGAGAGAGAGAGAGAGAATGCAAGATCTTCCAACCCCTGGTTTACTCCTCAAATGGCTGCAATGGCCAGGCCTGTACCAGGCCAAATCCATGAACTAGGAACCCCATCCAGGTCTCCCACATGGGTGGCAGAGGCCCAGGCACTTTGGCCATATTCTGTTGCCTTTCTAGGTGTATTAGCAGGAAGCTGGATTGGAAATGCAGCAGCTGGGGCCAGCACTGCGGAACAGCGGGTTAAAGCCCTAGCCTGAAATGCAGCATCCCATATGGGCACTGGTTCGAGTCCCAGCTACCCCAATTCCGATCCAGCTCTCTGCTGTGGCCTGGGAAAGCAGTAGAAAATGGCCCAAGTCCTTGGGCCCCTGCACCCACGTGGGAGACCAGGAAGAAGCTCCTGGCTCCTGGCTTCAGATCAGCACAGCTCTGGCCCTTGCAGCTATCTGGGGAGTAAAACAGCAGATGGAAGATCTCTCTCTCTCTCTCTCTAACTCTGTCTTTTAAATAAATAAAATAAAGATTAAAAAAAAAAAAAAAAAAAAAAGGAAATCCAGCAGCCAGGACTCCAGTGCTCCCATATGGGATTCCAGTGTCCCAGGTGGTGGCCTAACCCACAACACTAGTCCCTACTCCTCCGTTTTTGACTCAATTCTCATTCATTTTTTTTCTTAGTTTTTTATTTATTTGAGAGACAGAGTTACAGAGAGAGAGGAAGGTCTTCCATCCACTGGTGCACTCCCCAAATGGCCACAAAGGCCAAAGCTGGACTGATCCAAAGCCAGGAACCAGGCGCTTCTTCTGGGTCTCCCATGTGGGTGCAGGGGCCCAAGGACTTGGACCATCCTTTACTGCTTTCCCAGGCCATCAACAGAGAGCTGGATTGGAAGAGTTGCAGCCAGGACAAGAACTAGCACCCATATACGACGCTGGTGCTGTAGGCAGAGGCTTAGCATACTAAGCCACAGCACCAGCTCCTTCACATCCACTTTTAAAATATTTATTTTACGCAGAGTCTCATCCATGCCCTGTTCTTGCTACATCTCCATTTACTTTTACAGATTTTCCCCTCACGTGAAAACATTTATTTTTTCAGCTCCTCCCTCCCCATCAGGATTCTCATAACCCTAAATATAAAAATGACACCCAATTCCACATTTTCAGCATATCACTTGTTAAACTATTTCTGTTGTCTTGAAACTGCATCGGTATTCAGTTTTAACCCTAAAATTTGATGTTCAAAACAAAGTATGGTACCCTATTTCTAAATTCTTTTTTATAAATACCACTAGCACTATATCAAAATACTGGAAACATCTTCTTTTTCACCATTCCTTCTGTATAGCCTTAATTTCCCTGGAAAAACAAAATCCTAATCCAGGCACAATACCTTTGCTCTTAAATGTTATTTCTACCCAATCATCTCAGGAATACTGTTCTCAACTGCTTCTTGGGTCTTTAACCATGCCCCTACACAAACTCTGACTTTAACCCCACTCAACAATCTCCCTCTGTCAGTATTGCCACCAGACTACCTACCTAACGACATCTGTGCCTTATACCTTCCAATTCCAAAAGTCTTAAATTCCACAAACTCTTTTCTTCCTAAGAGATCTTCCCAGATTTGGTTCAGACACCCCAAGTTGCTCTGAAACCAACATTTCCCTAACAAAAAAAAATTACATTCACTTCCTATCAGGTATCAAACACCACCAGCACCCCATTCCCACCCCCAAGGTGGGAGGGGAGATTTCATGTAGAAGTTTAACCCCCAAAATCATATGGCAGCAATACTAAGAGGGTGGGAACTTGATTCAACTATGCTACAGAGGGTAAACCCTGGGAGTGAAATACAAACAGCTGTGCTCACTGCCGCCTCTGGCAGCAGCATGCTCTGCCAACAAGAAAGCCACCATCAGAGGAGCCCCCAGACCTAGCACCTCCAGAGCTGTGAGCCAAAATAAGTCTCTCCTTTAAAAAGCAGCCTGCTTGTTAGCAAGAACTGGATAATGCAATGGCACACGTGGTGGTCTCAGATTAATACCGGCCTGTTCTCCTGTAGTCTTGTTCCATTTGTATAACTGTCTCTTCCACCCCTAAGTAAAAGTGCTTCAAAGGCAGAGACCCCCAATACTTCCTCATTTCTACCCAAATACATATTAAAATATTACCATCATTCTTAACTTATCTATAGTGAAAGCAATCAAAATAGGTCCTAAACTCGGCATTATCCACAAACTTTGCTTTGTTGGTTTGTCCTCTCTCCTTCCCAAAAAGCTGTCTATGTAAGACCAGCTTTTTCTCTGGTCCATCTGTGAGAAACAGAAAAGGTGACTTACTCGAAGTCACAAAAGATGACACATCCAGAGATACCTGGCTGCTTCTAAATCTAATATTCAATCCACTATGCAACGTTTTATGTCGGTACCCACTTAGAACAGACTTCAAGGTTCCTTACAAAAGCGTAATGAGAACAAGGCACCTACAGAAAAACAAATGCTTGGAGAAGGTCCAGAGAAGGGCAGTGGTCAAAGAAATGGAAGAAACAGTTCTCAGACAGAAAGCTGGGGGGAAATGATGGCAAACAAGAATAACCAGGCAAGAAACCTGGGGTTATTCTAGTATTTCTCAAAACGCAAGCTCTTAAGTGATGCATCTTTTAGCCTAAGGAGGTAAGTTTGGGATACATGCATGAATTCTTACATCAGACAGAGGCTAATAAATCTGCAGAACTTATTACTTTAAAAAAGAAGTGGTACAGAGTCAAAACATTAAGTCTGAAAAGGTTTTTTTAAAAATTTCATCGGGATCCTGAGTGGAGAATTTAGGGTGGATAACCCCGGGCATACATTCATTCCCACAAAGCATCTCTCAGCAATGACTTCAGAAAGGCCATCCACAGCTACTGGTCTGGAGGCACCATAACTCTCACTATAGAACTGTCTGGGTCTAGTTACCTAAAATTCCCCCCTGATGCCTAACCCTCCAGGTCTGTATACATGAAATGCTAACTACTTCTGTGTACCTCTAACTTGGCACGCTGAGGGGACATTTGAAATCGAGTCAAAGATTTGAGAGACTTCAACTTTAAAATAATGCAAGGAAAAGCCATTCTTGTAAGAATTATGGCTTCATAGGTTCCTCCTAAATCGTTAAAGTAAAGCTAAATCAAACAACAAAGTCTCAACCCATTCTCCCAATAAAACAGTGCTGTCATTTATAACCTGTTACTCAAAAAAGAGAGAGAGAGAGAGACAGAGGGCACATGTGGGATTTGGGTGGAAGAGTAACAACCTATATAAAATGGTTTATGCAGTAAATGCTCTGCCTCAAATAAGCTGTGATTCCTAAGAAGCCAGAATTTCCCCAGTAACTGCGATCTGTTAAAGTGTCCTCCTGACATGCAGAGGAACTGGACGCAGGAAAAGAGAAGGTTAAAAACTTCTGTACTGAGAGGTATGGAAATGAAACCCGGGCTTCCCCTCGAGGTAGCCTGCGAACAAATCAAGGAACTGGACTTTCAGAGGTGCACGGGGGAACCCACGGGAGAGGTCCTCCCCTACACAAAACTCCTCCGGCGCCATCCCACAGTCCCTGCCACCAGGAAAAGGGCGAGCACAGCGATGTCCTTTGTGTGCACGCCTGCTCTGCCTTCCTCGACTTCCCTTCTGCCAACTCCTGCCCGGAGAGGTGCAATCTTTCCCACTCCGGAAGAGAACACAACTAACTCCTCCTTGGAGAAACCTGCACGCTTGGCATTGCTCGTCCAAGCTCAACGGCAACAAACCCCAGAGCCGTCCTGTGCGAAGAAGGGGCGCACACACACTCCCCGCGCCGCTGGAAAACATCTGCACAAACCTCTGCGGCATCCTCCCGCCCCCGGCCCCCCCCTCGGCCCCTCTCCGGAAGGACCACTCACACTTTAGAGAAGAGCCGTGGCGCTGAGAGAGCGGGCTGGTTCCCTTCCTGCTCCGGACTGCGGCAGGCTCCGGCGCGCTCGCTACAGAGGAAGAAGCGATCGCTGCTCGTGTCGCCCAAGCAGGCGGCCACCCGGGTCTCTTCCGCGCCGCCGGGGTGGGGGGAGAGGAGGCGGCGGCCCCGATCACCTCTTTTCCTCTTCCTGGGTCTCTTCAGGCTGTGATTTCTGCCCGTCCAGGGCCACTGGTCCCGGGACAGTCACGTCTGGGAGGCTCCAGAATTTGTTCTTATAAAAGTTTCCTCTGGGTGGAGGCTGCGGCCGGCCCCCCGGATCCCCCCCGGCCCCGCCGCCCTGGGGGCTGGGGCGGGGGAGGGGGCTCTAAGAACTCCTCCCGGAGTCCGGGCCGAGGAGCCGGGGGGCCGGCGACAGGCCGAAGGAAAAGACCCCCTCCCCCCGGAGGGGGCGAAGGGGAAGGGGTGGGTGAGGAGAGGACGGCGGCGCCGGTCCTGCTCTGCCCGCCGCCCCAGCCGCCGCTTCACATTGGGGTCCCCGCCCCCCCGGCCGGGGGGTGGTGGCTGAGCTCGGGGCCCTCCCGGCTCATACACTCCGGGGCAAGATGCTACGGCCCCGTGCGGGTGGCCGAGACGGCCGCGAGGCTGGGGACCCGGCCGGCTCCGCTCGGCGCCGCCCCCGCTCCCGGTTCCCGCATGTGTCGCTGCGGCTGGGACCCCCCTCCCTACACCTCGGGGGTCCCTCGCCCCTCGCCCCGGGACGAGGCAAAAGCTCCGGCCCCCGGCTCAAGGTCCTCTCACGGCGGAGCAGCTCCCAAGTCCCGGCCCGCCGCGGGAGCCGTCTCCCTGCCCCCCAGCCGCCGGCTCCGGCTCGGGCTCCGGCTCCGGCTCCGGCGTGTGCAGCCGCCGCCGCCGGCCGGGAAGGTGAGGGGGGGAGAGGAGGGCGGCCGCGGCTCTCGCTGGCCCAGGTTGGGGCCGAGGTTCTCGGCGGCGGCCACGGCACGGGGGCTGGGTCCTCCGATGCTCCCTCGCTCTCACTCTCTCGGCGGCGATCGCAGTAGCGCCGGAGCTCTGCTCGCTGTCTCCCTCGCTCTGTGCGGGGCTCTCGCCTCACTCCAGAGAGAGGGGCGGGAGGAGAGCGGCGCCGACCGATGACGCAAGTCACCTAGCAACCGCTCTCCTCTCCCCCTCCCTTTCCTTTCCGCTCTGAGGCTTCCTCGCTGGCCTTTTTTTTTTTTTCTTCCCTTTCTAGCCACCCCGCCCTGGGCGACTCCGGCGCGCTCTGATGACGCTCGAAGGGAAGAGGAAGTCGGGGAGCCGGGAGCGGGTGGGTGCGCCTCGGGCCGCGGTACTCGCTGCTGCCGCCGCCGCCACCACCGCGGCCGCCTCTACGGCCGCGTCAGAACTGAAGAGAGGAAGGGGAGGAGCCGAGCGGAGCCTGAGCTGCCGCCTGAGCTTACCCCTGACCCGAGGGCGGCGGGGAGAGCTCGCTCTCTAGCGGGTTCCTTCGGGGCAGGTGGGGACTGCTCCTTTGGGAACCGGGGGAAGGCCCAGGCCCGGGGGCCAGACTCCCGCGCGCACCTGCCGAAGGTGAGGCATCTGGCCCTGAACAAGCCCTCGAAAAAAGCCGGCCTGGTCGAGAAGTCCTGCACAGCCCGCTTCGTTGCACCTGCTCCAGCGAGCGGGCGCCCCACCCTTCCTGGAGCGCGGGGTGAGACCCGGCGCCGGATAACGTGTGGTCAGACCGAGCCAATGTTTGACGAATGAATGAGGGAGACTCGCAGCTTGAGACTTCGGTGAAAAGGGAGGCTGGTTGCTGGGGCGGGGGAAGGGAACCATGCTCCGGGAGACTGGGGAAGGATTTTTTGACTGTTTTGCAAGGGCAGAACTTAGCAGTGCCTCGCTGCCGGGAATCACTTTTGCTTTTGGCTTAGAGCTTTGGAGAGCTGCTCTTGGTGGTTCAGCTTTGTCCATCACCGTCATCTAAAAAAGTGTGTGTTTCAGGTCTGAATCAAAAGCTAGTTATTCCCTTCCTGAAATAAATATTAGTATTATGCAGCTCATCCTGCAAATGCTGTCCTGGGAAGTACATCCAGCTGAAAATGCATAAAGTTTAAGGTGGAGTTCTCTAGAAAAAGGCTGGACCCTGCCCCGGGGAGTGGTGTGCGAATGAGGTACAGCAGCAGTGATGATGAAAGGAAGCAGACTCCACAGTGGGTCTCTGGACCGTGGCCCACCTTACGTCTGCGAGCAGCAGCTGTGCATGTATTGCTCTTTCTACCTTAGGGAGAATCGCAGTAAACGTACCATAGACAGATCTAAGAAGCTCCGTGTTTCTGCCGCTACGGCCACCACCATATGCAAACCGTAAATGGAGGAACACTTTAACTGGGTAAATCCAAGGTTTCCTATTAAAATGCTGCAGGGAGCGGGGAGGGGGTGTCGGATACTGCAGAAGTGAGGCTGGAAAAGCAGCACCTGACCCTCCTGCTGCCCTTGACCTGAAATTCCAAGAACCACGTTAAATGCCCTGCCTTAATTACCCTGTGTTTTTACCAGACCCAAACCTCTGCTCCATCCCTCCAAGTAAGAGACAGGGCATGGGACCTACAAGCAATGCCCTATGTGGTTACAATGTAAATCATTCTGGTCTTCTTCCCCCTCCCCTGTTGTATCTCAGGGAATGGTGGAAAATTAAAGAGGTAAACACAAATCTAAGGGATTTTATGTGAGAGCCTCAGCGTTTAAGCTTTGTAAGCTCTGAACGAAAAGAGCACTCAAACCTCAGAGCCCTGCCACCCAGCAGAGAGGACCTGCAGAAGAGTGTGTACAGCCTACGGCTTCTCACCAGCCTGGTCTCTCTCCATTGCCAGTGGCTTTCCCTTAGAACCTGAGCACTGACCGACAGAATGGCACTCAGTGGAGCCCTGAGCCACCCACCTAGGAGCTAACAGGTGTGCTTAGCTCAGTGAGCAACATCCACCCAACTCACCATGCAGCTTGACAACACAAGGAAATAGCTGGAAACTGGCCCCCAAAGTGGGGGCCACACATTGCCAACTTGGCCTGCGTCCGTTTAGTTCCTTGTATGGTTTATTAATCCAGAAGGGAAGATGCTAGTTACTTCAAAATAGCAAAACATTGCGAAGTTTTAGGTAACAGTTCTTTCTCTTGTTCATCATTTTATGATAAAGATCCACTTACTATGTGGAAATATAACAAAGGGATATTAGTATAGCATTCTTGACTGCTGCACTTGAAATTGAGCTCTTTTGAGAAACTAATCTGTGTTTTTTACTCTATATGTTTGGTTTTTACTGTCAGACTGCACACGAAATTATGTAGCAACTTTTTTTCCTTCTAGCACTGCCATCTACAATGTATCAGTTATGTTTAGCATTTTTATTATGAAATATGCCTTAAATGCATAAAGCAATTTTATACTATAATGAGTAATTTTAAAGAAAGCCACCCATCAATCAGCTGAAGAAATGGAATAGTGCAGGCACCCAAAAAGCCTCACCTGGTGACTTTCTACCTGTCTCCTACAGGTAGCCATTATTCTGACTTCGGTGAGAAATCATTTCCTTGCTTTTCTGTATTGTTTTGTCACAGACGTGCTACATCCTTAAGCGATATAATGCTTAATTTTCTCTATTATTTTGAATTTTATGTGTAAACACATCGACATAATGTATAATCCGTGTGCCTGCTTTATTTGCTCAGCACTGCTTTTAATCCAGATGTCGTTCAGGTCATTGGTGTCGCTGTCATTTGCTCATTTTAATTGCTGGGTATAACAGTGTTTCATTGTGGCAATAAATGCCAATTTGTTTCTCTCTTCTATTGTCAGTGGGCAACTGGGTTGTTTCCAGTTTGGGGTTGTTACAAATGCGATTGTAAACATCCCTCAGGTATGTATTCCAGCACATCTGTATCAGTTTCCGTGTGGTATCCACTTGAGAATGGCTGCGTGTGTGACATAAGCGTGAATAAATACTACTGAACTGTCTTCTACAGTGATGTGCTCACCCCAGACGCGTGGATGTCCCATTACTGCCCACCTCACAGTAGTCTGTGCTGTCAGCACTTTTGGTTCTGCCAGTCTGGTGACTATGGAGTAGTGTCTCATTATGGTTTTAGCTTGTGTTTCCCTGATTACTGATGCTGTTGAGGCCTTTTTCATGTCGTTACTAACCATCTGGACTTCCTCTTCTATGACGTGTTATTTTTTTTAATGCCTTACCTCTGAAATGACCAACTTCCCAGTATCCTTACATGTGCATCTGAGTAATATATTTCAGGAGTAGCAGTGCTACCAAATGGGACATATTCTTTCCAAAAAAAAAGAACAGTTGCGGTTCACCTCCTTATCTTTTATGAATACAATTAGACACTTTTTTTTCAAAAGATTCGTTTTATTTGTTTGAAAGGCAGAGTGACAGGAAAGTGGAGACAGATACCTTCAGACCAGGAAACAACTCCATCAGGGTCTTCCCCATGGGTGGCAGCAACCCAAGCATTTGGGCCATCATCCACTGCTTTCCCAGGCACATTAACTGGGACCTGGATTGGGATACAGGAGCTGGGACTTGGACTGGTGCTCCTGCTTATCCCACTACACCACAGCACCAGCCCCAATTATAAACTTATTAAAAGTATGACTTTGGGGCTTTTTTTTAACATTACCTTCCAAAATAATGCCATCTTTCAACTATTAAGCTATGCCGGGATCCCTCATGGTATTTCAGTTTCTTTAACTATATAAAGGCAATTTTAATTCTCATGAAGCTGTGGCACTAAACTCTACTGTATTCTTTGCTTCTTTATATTTTTCTCACAGCCAAGCAGCCAAGTATGTAAGAAATCGTTTTCCTGGCAGAGGGTTTTTGTTTTGTTTTGTTTTGTTTCTCAGGTTCAGTCATTTTATAAAAGTCGCAATGGCCCTTTCTTTCTTCCTAAAGTTCCTGCTAAAATATATGGATATTCTTTCTTTAATTTCACTCATTAATATCAAGTAGCATCCATGTCATGGCCTGAGAAATTTTCCCAACATGTTATATTTACTTGTGTTTAGCATTTTCTTTTCTCTCTGTTCTTTGTCTAGAGTCTGATATTTTAAAACTGGAGGATGGTGAGACCAAGAGAAATTGAGTTACTCGCAGTCAGGAAAGCAAGAAAAAAAATAGGAAGCCCAGACTCCACCCCACATCTTCAAACACAGTACCCATACCATCATAGTTCACTGACCCAGGGTGTAGGAGCCTCTAGAAAACCATTTCCCCAGGGCTATGGAATATAGCCCATGCGGATGTGAACATATGAAGTTATTTTCAGTCTAACAGCTTTAGGATCTGATTAAAATTGATTTAAGAATTTAATATAAATACCAGTGCTGAAAGGCATTAAACAGAAGAAAACTCATTTTAAAGAAAAAGAAAACTTCTTCACTGTCCACTTCATCTCATATCCATTCTGTCACGAGGCCCTGTGGCTTCTTCGAAGAATGACCATATTTCTGGAACCAGCGCTGTGATGCAGTGTGTTAAGGCACTGCCTACCGCACTGGTATCCCATATGGGTGCCGGTTTGAGTCCCAGCTGCTCCATTTCCAATCCAGCTCCCTGATAATGTGCCTGGGAAAGCAGCAGAAGATGGCCAAAGTGCTTGAGCCCCTGCCACCCACATGGGAGATCTGGAAGAAGTGCCTGGCTCCTGGCTTCACGCTGGCCCAGCCCCTGCCGGTTCAAAGCTATTTGGCAAGAAGCCCGGCAGATGGAATGTCTCTCCTCTCTCCCTGTAACTTTGTCTCTCAAATAAGTAAGTATCTTTAAAAACAAAAAATGATGATACTTCTTCAATATCCGAGAAAAATACTTTCACAAAGAGAGTAGTAATTAGTGGTGTCAATTGTTGTAGAAGAGGCCCTTGGATTTGATTATCAGATCCCTAATAATTTCATTATACTATTAAAAACTTTCAGGGTTTTGTGACTTTTTTAAAAGAGCAGAGCAACCTGGAAAACTTAGAGACTCATTGCCCCATGTTAATGTCTCATATTCTGGGTTTGTAGAGTGATTGATTCTGAACATAATGGATAGCCCCCAGTTTGTTTGTTTTGTTTTGTTTTGTTTTGTTTGTTTGGACAGGCAGAATTAGTGAGAGAGAGAGAGACAGAGAGAAAGGTCTTCCTTCCATTGGTTCACCCCCCAAATAGCCGCTACGGCCGGCGCGCTGCGCCGATCCAGAGCCAGGAGCCAGGTGCTTCTCCTGGTCTCCTATGTGGGTGCAGGGCCCAAGCACCTGGGCCATCCTCCACTGCACTCCCTGGCCACAGCAGAGAGCTGGACTGGAAGAGGAGCAACCGGGATAGAATCTGGCGCCCCAACCAGGACTAGAACCCGGGGTGCTGCCGTCACGCCGCCACAGGTGAAGGATTAGCCTAGTGAGCTGCGGCACGGGCCGGCCCAGTTTTAATAATAAATACAATAACTTTGATTCACTTGTGTTTTTTAAAATAATTTTACCTTTAAACTTCAGTAGTGTTAAGGGGTGAGTGTTTGGCACAATGGCTAAGACCTTGCTTGGGATTCCCATATCAGAATGCCTGGGTGCAAGTCCCAGCGGGACTTCCATTAATATGCATCATGGGTAACAGCAGGCCATTGCTCAAGTACCTGGTTCTCTGCCATCCACATGGGAAACCCAGATTCAGTTCAGGATCCTGGCTTCAGCATGGCCCAGTCCTGGATATTGTGAGCATTTGGGGAGTGGCCCAGTGAACTAACAAAAGACTCCCTCCTTCCACCCTCTAATCCCCATGCCTTTCAAATAAAGTGAACACAAAATTTTTTTGAACTTGTGTTTAAAACCCTTAAAAAAAGAATACCATTTCTCTGAAAAAAAAAAAAAGAGAGACTGACTGACTTTTCTATGAAAGAAGTACCCAGATTAGGACATCACCGCTGTCCAGGCGTTTGTTCAAGGCTTGCTATTCAACAAATAGGTGTCCATTTCAGGATAAGGATAACTTCTCCAGCTTTTCATCCCAAGGCTAACATTTAATAAGCAGATAAAAACAAGACCAGCTATTTTCCATGAGTGCCTGGCATCCCCAGATTATTTTACATGCCTTGACCAGAGCTGGACACTTCTTTTTCGTTTCATTAACATAAGACCATTCTATGTAGCAAACATAGAGGTTTAAAAAAATGGCTATTACATTATTTGGAAAACAACCTTCAGCACAGGAAACAACCGAAATCAGTGTCAGATACAATTTCCCTAACACTTGGCCAGTTGCAGCCTTAGGGAATTTCTCGCTGACTATGTCCCTTGTTAGCTGTTTGGAATGCCCCATGTTTGCTACCCTAACCTCTGTATCCTCCTCACGTGTCTCCAAAGCATTTGTCTTAAACACGGTTTCCTTTTCCTTTATTAAGCAATTCAACTCTCTTGGGTCGCCACCTTTCACAGACTAGTCCATGAAACTTGTTAATAATGTATGCAGATGCAAATAACAGAAACCCAACTGCCATACACATGGAGGGCTTCACAGTTTCTCTCAATAAAAAAAATCAGCTATTATGGAGCCTCAAGTTGCTGTGGCAGCTCCGCAATGCCATCCAATACCCGGGCTGTGTCTCCTCCTTTGCCATCCGTGCCATGTTGATTTTTGTCATCAAGTCTCTCGCCTAAAAGTCACAAATAGAACTGCCAATCCTCGGGAGTCAAACACCCACATCCGTTCTTGTCTCAACATTTCCAATATACCTCTATTTAGGTCTCCTTGATAGAGTGGTATCTTGAGGCTATGCCCAGCTCTTAGGAAGGACAGAAAGTATTTTAGCTAAGCAGTGTTGCCCAGAGTGAGGCTGGAGTTGTGCTAATAAGGAAAGCAAGAAGAATAGATAAGGGATAGAGAATTGCCAGTGTCAGACACACACTAAGCAGATGTTTCCCTTGGAAGAACCATCTCACTCAGAGCTGAAATGCCACTGTCCCAATTCCAGAACAAGCTACCACTGTTTTTTGGTTTTTTGTTTTTTTGTTTTTTTATTTGAAAGGCACAATGGGGGGGGGGGGTCTTCCCTCTACTGGTTCACTCTCCAAATGGCCATACAGCCATGGTTGGGCCTGGCCAAAGCCAGGAACCTGGAATTCCATCCAGGTCTCCCATGTGGGTGGCAGGAGCCCAAGTACTTGGGTCATCTTCTGCTGCTTTCCCAGGCACATTAGCAGAGAGCTAGATAGGAAGTGGAGCAACCAAGACTCGGACACGCACTCCAATGTGGGATGCCAGCATTGCAGCTTAGCTCACTACACCACAGCACCAGCCCCAGTTGGTTTTTATTTTAAATAGGAGTTTTTCCTCCAGTACTTTGCATTACAATTATCACTAGTATGTGGCATCCTCTGTCTATTTCTTGTAGTTTAGATGTTCTAGCAATTGGTTTTAAGAGCATTTTTGGTAATGAATGAATTTCTGATCTGCAGTTAGCTTCACCTGTATCATATATCATCATTACAAAACTTGTTTCATTACTGGCATTTTAAGCTCTCTTTTTTTTTAGACTTGTGTATAGAATGATTATTCAATTCCTTTTAAAACCAAAGATAAGCATTGTTTTTTCTGAAACTTACAGGAAAGTTGCAAGCTCTTGATCTTGAACTGTTTGGGAATAAGTCACCAACTTGCTGTTCCCATCACCCCAGATACTTGAGGGGATATATGTGGACATTCTCCTACTTAATCAAAATACAGCCAACAACATCAGAAAGGTAGCATTGGTAATTAATAGTACTAGCTAATCCTGAAACCTCGTCTCTCCAATCGTCCCAGTACAAATACAGGGTCCGCTGCAGGATGTGCTAAATCTAAGTCTGAAATATTCCTTTAACCTTTGCTCATGACCTTGATACTTTTTTTAAAGATTTATTTATGTATTTGACAGGCAGAATTACAGAGAGACAGGGAGAGAGAGGCTTCCATCAGCTAATCCACTCCCCAGGCTCCTTCTGGGTCTCCCATGTGGGTGCAAGGGCCCAAGTACTTGGGCCGTCTTCCACTGTGTTCCCAGGCGCTTTAGCAGGAAGCTGGATCAGAAGTGGAGCAGCTTGGTTTTCAAACCAGCATCCATAAGGGATGCTCACATCCCAGGCAGTGGCTTTACCTGCTATGCCACAGCAGCGGCCCCACATTGATAACTTCTAATTCCAATGCAACATCCCAGGATTTATTCCAGGTTGCTCTCTTTCCATATTTATGACTCCATTCTCATCGGTTGAGAAACCTGGCTCCCACTATCCTTATCTCATTGATTTTTTAATCAGTCCCTTAGAATGCAACGAAACTCATGCTGCTGCTGCTCTCCCCTCCCTGGGAGGTTGCCCTCTCCTCAGCCTGCATGGGCTCTGTCCCCCATACAGGGACATCCCTAGGTGTAGATGCTGCCTGACTGCTCACCCCAGGCTGCTGTGCAGTGTGGGTGACCCCTACCTTGCTTGGGCCCTAGCCCCCCACGTCAGGCCACCTCTCTGGAGAGATGCTATACTCCTGCTGAGACTCTGCAGAGCACCACTGCACACAGAAGCAGATCTGCTCAGGATCTGAAGCCACACCAGTTCTTCTGCGACGGAACATCCCTCAATCTCAGTGTCTGTGTTTAGCAAGAGCATCGCCATTGAAGGTGGTGTCACCCTGCCTCACCTGGCTGTGAGCACAAAGCCTTAACTAACTGACACTGAAGTTACTCTTGTTGCTAATAATACAAGCTGAGGTTTTCAGTGTAAAAGGTTTGGACAGAGGCAACTGGAAAAAGCCGTAGCCTGGGGGTATTTTTATTCGTTTGCATTGATCTGACCCCATTATTTATTGGCTAACAATAAAAATTTAGGAAAAAGCAAAAGTAGCCATGTAGACTCCTGGTTAAGAAGCTTGTATTTGCCGGGGCAGGTGTATGAGGTTGGTTTACAGATGGTGTCTTCTCATTGTGTCTTCCCATGGTCCTTTGTATGTGTGTGCACATGTGTCTGTGTGTGTGTGTGTGTGTGTGTGTGTGTATCCCTGGGATCGCTTCTTCTTCCTGAAGTGGCATCAGTTATATTGATTAGAGTCCCACCCTAAGACTCATTTTAACCCCATCACTTCTTCCAGAAACTTAATCCAAATACTGGAGTTATTTTCTGAGCTGCTTGGGGGGACACAGTTTACCCATAGCACCAATTTGTTACATTGGTTTATTTGCTGAGATCTATTGGTCTGCAGTGTTCCAACTTGTGCTAGGCCCGAAGACTGAAATTGAAAACCAGTTGAAACAAGGGCATTTTGAAAACTAACAAACTATACAACAAATTAAGACATAGCCCACCCCAATGATGCTTGGATAGCAGTGAATGATTCAATTAAATGATGTCCAATGAAGAAGGTAGGAAATTTCTGAAAGGGAAAAATTTTCTAAGTGAGAAGCCTAGGAAAATTATTGAATTGGAACCATTG
This sequence comes from Oryctolagus cuniculus, assembly GCF_964237555.1. Lineage (NCBI taxonomy): Eukaryota > Metazoa > Chordata > Mammalia > Lagomorpha > Leporidae > Oryctolagus > Oryctolagus cuniculus. The sequence continues at coordinate 11,990,205 of NC_091439.1, read as the reverse complement.
GAGTTCATGAACACCAGATGTGAGGCAGGCACTGCCTGTCAGAATCATGTGTTATTTAATCCTTACTACTACCCTGCTAGGCAGATGCCACCAACTAACCCACTGGTGAGAAAACTTACTCATACACTAAGTAACATCCCTAAGACTGTATAGCCAATAAGTGGCTTGATTTGTGGATCTACTTGATGTCAAATTTTGGGTCTACCCATAATCCTTTCACTACTCCAAGGTGAGTCACAACCCATGAGGACTTAGGACCAAGTGCCATGTCTTTCCATTATTTTTTTTTTTTTTTGACAAGCAGAGTTAGAGAGAGAGAGACAGAGAGAAAGGTCTTCCTTCTGTTGGTTCACCTCCCAAATGGCCGCCATGGCCAGCACACTGCACTGATCCGAAGCCAGGAGCCAGGTGCCCCCTCCTGGTCTCCCATACGGGTGCAGGACCCAAGCACTTGGGCCATCCTCCACTGCCTTCCTGGGCCACAGCAGAGAGCTGGACTGGAAGAGGAGCAACCGGGACAGAACCGGCGCCCCAACCAGGACTAGAACCCAGTGTGCCGGCGCTGCTGGCAGAGGATTAGCCTATGAGCCGCGGCGCCGGCCATCATTATTTCTGTTTAATATTCAAAGCACTATAGTTCATGCGAATAGAAAATAACAGTAGTATGAGCATATGTGTACTCCCCTGCTGGCTTGAGAAAGAAAATATGACCAATACCGTAGCGATCCCTTTATGCATCTGACTCTATCCCAGTTTTCTTCCCTCTGCCTTGTAGAAGTAACCTTTATTCTACTTTTTCACTTACTCTCTGTCATGCACTTAACACACATACATAAATTTTATGTGTTTTAAAACTGTAGACGTGGGGCCAGTGCTGTGCCGTAGGGGATAAAAGCTGCTGCCTGCAGTGCTGGCATCCCATAAGGGCACAAGTTCAAGTCCCTGCTGCTCCACTTCCCATCCAGTTCTCTGCTGTGGCCTGGGAAAGCAGTAGAGGATGGCTCAAGTCCTTGGGCCCCACACTCACATGGGAGACCCAAAAGAAGCTCCTGGCTTCAGATCAGCCCAATTCCTACCATTGCAGCCAATTGGGGAGTGAACCAGCAGTGGAAGATCTCTCTCTCTCTCTCTCTCTCTCTCTCTCTCTGCCTCTCCTTCTCTCTCAGTTTAACTCTTTCAAGTAAAATAAAATATATATTTAAAATAAATAGATAAAACTATAGACAAATGTGTGTTCATTTGCAACCTGCATTTCCCCCCTCACCATTAGGGCCCTAAGATCTGTTCAGGTTGATGTATGTAACCATAAGTGCTTGCATCCACATTGCCACTGGGGATCCAGTGTCTCCAATCTGGCTAGAATCCTATCATTCCCCCTGACTCAGACATCGCTTGCCATCATCTTTGATCCTGATGTTAAGCAGCTCAGAGTTTCTCAGTGTGCTAGCATATTTCTTCTCACTTACATGGAAGAAGTGTCTTCTGAACCCTACCAAAGCACGTTACCTAGTGGGCTTTCTGGCATTACATGACAAATGCATTCTTACTTCTCATCCCTGAATGTTTGATCCCTTCTTCCTGTTTCCTCTAAGAAGTTCCAGCATCTCCATCTCATCCTTATTTTCAAATTTCATGGAGTCATTGCCATATAAGGTTTCTAGGCATTCCACTGGGACTTTAAGTCCTGAGTCACTGGAGAAGACATCTGTATTAGGAAACTACCCTGTCCAGCTATATATTCTGCCCTCCCTGATCTGATACCTTTAAGATCCATTTCCAAGCAAGTTTCCCCAGTTCCTGTTGATACACATTTGCCAGGTTCTGCAGTGCTCTTGGTGAATAATATCTTTCTACACATAATGATATTTCCTTGCTTGGCTCATAGCAGGGCTTCTAATTATTGGTCTAGAAGCAATGAAGAGAGGTAGAGCAATACAGACAAGCATCATCTTGCAGAGGATTTGCCGAAGTCAGGTAACCCAAGGAGGCAGGGAAGCTGGAGGATTATCCTTCAACCCGCATTTGCCCTCGGCTGAGAGCTGTTTCCCCAGCGTGGGCCTGCCCATAGATAGATAAAGAGAAGCCCTCTGGCCACAGACAGTCACAAGTACTTCCAGTAAGGTTGGCATGGCTCGCTCTGACCGCCTAAGGGATGTGGGGCAGAACACTGACACCGTCAGCCATACATGTTCCATGACTTACTGTCTACACCTGGCCCATCGTCACCCTTTTCCCCTAGGCTGTTTGCTTTCTTTTTACAGTAGTACTTCTACCTGACATTCTGTTAGCTCTACCTGTACTTACTTGTAGTATAGTCTGTCCCCTCAATCTCATTGGAACACTGGTCAGAGACTCCCTCTGATCCATTCACCACTGTATCCCCATGACCAGAATGATGCCTGCACCCTAGGATGGATGCAATAAATATTTTTGAGTGGATGAATGGGGAAAAAACAATATTTTCATTATGGTTTAAAACCTCCTATCCTTGGGCCTGGTTCTCTGGCACAGAAGGTTGAGCCACCACCTGCAGTGCTGGCATCCCATATGGACATCAGTGCAGGTCCCAGCTGATGTGCCTGGGGAGGCAGCAGAGGATGGCCCAGGCCCCTGAACCCTTAAGCCCATGTGGGAGACTGGAGGAAGCTCCTGGCTCCTGGCTTAGACTTGGCCCAGCTCAGGCCATTGCAGCCATCTGGGAAGTGAACCAGCAGATAGAAGATTTCTCTCTCTCTCTCTCTCTCTCTCTCTGTTACTCTTCCTTTCAAATAAATAAATATTTTTAAAAGTACCCTATATTTTTATGAAAAAAGAAACCCTTGGCCTCTATGGTTAGGAAGTTAGAAGGAAGAAGGAAGTTTGGGCCTTGAGAATAGGAATTCACTGAGCAGCGCCAAGAGGCTGAATGTGAGTTTGTCAAGGGAATTACATGTGAGAAAGCTACTCCATTCAGAAACATCTCAGTCCCATTGACTAAGAACAGTCAGTTCACTGAGAAGAAATAGCAATTTAAAACCAATGCTTTAAAAGACCTAATGAAATAATCCATTTAGGCAAGGATTATCAATGGATGTTAAAACTATTAGAAGTTTACTTGCAAACAAGATAGTCACTTGTGGTTAATGCTTAGTCCTCAGATTACTTGATAATTAGGAAAAAAATTCCTTTATTGAGGAGATACCTGGCAATCACTATGTTAACCAAATTATCACGTTTAGCGTCACCCCGTGGCACAGTCTGTTGACATCCTTATGTGATTCAGTATGGTGCACACAGCATGACCCATGAAGTCGTCTCGCCAAAAATAAGTCAAACCCTGAGACCTACTTTCTAGCATAAAGGTATGAGTTAAATAGCACCATGAGAAAATACTCAAGACATACCTTTATTGTCTAACTTCTTTCATTTGGCATCATTATTCTCAGCTGGTTTTTTGCTTGTCTACTTACCCGTTGATGGGTATTTGACTTGTTTCCTGTTTGGGGCTAATACAAATAAAGCTACTTTGAACATTTGTGGGCAAGTTTGTGTTTTGACATCTGCTTTCATTTCAAATGAGTAAATAAATACCTCAGGGTTGAATGGCTGAGTCATTTAGCAGGTATACGTCTAAGTTTTTAAGAGAGAATTCAACTGATTTCTGAGGAATTATTTCATTATATCACTAGCAGTATCATAAGAATTCCAGTGCTCCACATCCTCACAGTGCTTGGTATGGTTGATCTTTTTAATCTTACCCATTTTATCAGATTGTAGAGGTATATCATCATGGTTTTAATTTGCATTTTAATTTTTATGAGCTACAATTTATTTTCTTGATTGTATTGTTTGTACTTTTGCCTTATGCTTAAGAAACCTTTCCAAATTCAAGGTAATTTTGCAAAGTTCTCCGTTGTAGCTAATAAATTTTATAGTTTAGACTCTTAGATTTAGGTCGATGAGCAAATTTAACTTTTGTAGATGATGTTGTTATAGGCATAAATACCTCAATTTTTATTCCAAGTGCTTGCCTCCACAGAACTAAAAATTCAAAGCAGAGGTGTAAATACAGTACACAAGTGAGAGCAGGATTTACTGAAGAAAGAGAGAGGGAATATACATTCAGCAAGAGTTCAGACAACCCCACACAGGGAGATACCCATCATGAGTGGGCTCCAGAGTTGTCTATGGGGAGAGGGCCAGAAAAGGGGTCCTGTGATGAGAGAACCTACAGGCAGAGGCCAGAGAAGCACCCATAAGCAAGGGCCAAAAGCCAAAAAAGCAAAAAAGAGGCATTCCCCCAGGTAGCAGTCATTTTTATAGGGTAGGGGTTAGTTCCTTAATTGAATATACAAGCAGGGCGGAGTCCAGAGTTTTAATGCATGGGAGGCTTTCTTGGAATTTTGTGATGTCTCCACATGGAACTTAACTTCTACCATCTACCATCTAGCCATCATCGCTCGTCTTCCTTCCTGGTCTCCAATGAGACTGGTGCATCATGGGAAAGTGGGAATACTGGATTGACAATGGGTGGAATTACAATGCAGGGCTGCAGGCAGAAATTATTAGGAACAGCTTCCAGCTCGCCTGTTCCTACATAAGCTTCCTACCTAGTTCCCCCAAATCAATGTGAAGTGAAGGTCAAGACTGATCATTGCTCTTCTTTAAAATGTATGCTTTTTCTAGAGAGTATGGAGTGATGAGGTTAATATTACAGAGGATAGGCTGGCACCGCGGCTCACTAGGCTAATCCTCCGCCTTGCGGCGCAGGCACACCGGGTTCTAGTCCCAGACGGGGTGCCGGATTCTGTCCCGGTTGCCCCTCTTCCAGGCCAGCTCTCTGCTGTGGCCAGGGAGTGCAGTGGAGGATGGCCCAAGTACTTGGGCCCTGCACCCCATGGGAGACCAGGAGAAGCACCTGGCTCCTGCCATCGGATCAGCGCGGTGCGCCAGCCGCGGCGGCCATTGGAGGGTGAACCAACGGCAAAGGAAGACCTTTCTCTCTGTCTGTCTCTCTCACTGTCCACTCTGCCTGTCAAAAAAAATAAAATATATATATATATATATATATACACAGAGGATAGCAGTGAGAAGTTAGAAACAAGCAAGAAAAAGACTTGGTGACTGACTATAGCCTAGATTTTCTAAGGCAGTCTCAACTTTTAATTTTATGTCCTATTTCCTCCCAACTTTTATCATCAAAGAGTTCAAACATACAGACAAGTTAAAAAGAACTTTTATAAGCACCCATGTATCTACCATGTGGATTCAACAGTTGTTAAAATGTTTCCATATTGTTTAATGATTTTTCTGAACTATGTGAACATAAATTGCAGAAACCATTACATTTTACCCCTAAATGCTTTAAAATATGATGCTTAAGATATTCTCTTACATAAAAATAGTACCATTTTCACACCCAAACAAATGAATAGCTATTCTCTATTGTCAGTTGGTAGTCAACTCTGATTAGATTTCCCCCATTGTTGTATTTAGTGCTTTCAAACCAGCATTGAATCAGGTTTCACCCATTGCATTTGGTTATTCTGTCTCTTTAGACTCTTAACCTGGCACATTCCTTTATCCTTACAAGGAAATGTGCATGTTGTAGAATGTCCCATACTGAGCACATGTTGCATATTTCCATTTATATAAAATTTTGGAGGGATGGGCATTGGGCACAGCAGGTTGAGCCGCTAGCTGCTTGGGACGTATGCATCCCATATTGGAGCACCTGGTATCAAATCTCACTCCTGCTTCCAATCCAGCTTCCTACTAGTGTGCATCTTGGGAGACAGCAGATGAGGACCCAAGTACTAGGATTCCTGCCACCCACGTAGGAGACCTGGGTGGAGTTCCAGGCTCCTGGCTTCAACCTGGCCCAGTTCCAGCTATCGTGGGTGTTTATGAAATGCACCAGCAGGTAGGAATGTGCTCTGCCTTTCAAATCAATAACTTTAAAAATGTAAATAAAAGAAACATTTAAATGTAAAACATAAATAAAAGAAAATTTTTGAAAATGCAAATTAATCTTTGGTGACAGACTACATATAAGATTCTCTCGTGCTGTGGCATAGTTGGGCTAAGCCTCTGCCTTAGATGCCAGCATCCCGTATTGGGGGCCAGTTCGTGTCCCCACTGCTCCACTTCCAATCCAGCTCCCTGCCAATGGCCTGAGAATGCAATGGAAGGTGCCCCAAGTGCTTGGGCCCCTGCACCCATGTGGGAGACCCAGAGGAGGCTCCTGGCTCCTGGCTTCAAATTGGCCCATTTCTGGCCATTGTAGCCATTTGGGGAGTGAACCAGCAGATGGAAGGCCTCTCTCTCTCTGTCTCTCTCTCTGCCTCAAGTAAATGAATAAACAATCTAAAGGGTGCCTGGGGAAGGGAGCTGAGGAACGAGAAAGGGCTGGATTACTAGGGGATTCTGAGGGAACCTTTGTGGGTGATGATATGTCATTATTTTGATTATGCTGATGGTTTCAAAGCTGTCTCTATATAGCTTGTAAATTTTAAACATGTAATTTATTATACATCAATTACTATGCAATAACACTGTAAAAGTTGGAAGTAAGCAAAATATACTATTACTAAATAGAAGGGAGAAATTTTTAAAAAATATTTATTTATTTATTTGAAAGTCAGAGTTACACAGAGAGAGGAGAGGCAGAGAGAGAGAGAGAGAGAGAGAGGTCTTCCATCTGCTGGTTCACTCCCCAAATGGCTACAATAGCCACAACAACCGGAGCTGTGCCGATCCGAAGCCAGGAGCCAGGAGCTTCTTCCAGGTCTCCCACATGGGTGCAGGGACCCAAGCACTTGCACCATCTTCCACTACTTTCTCAAGCACATTATCAGGAAGCTGGATCTGAAGTGGAGCAGCCAGGTCTTGAACTGGTGCCCATATGGATGCCAGCGCTTCAGGCCAGTGCATTAACCTGCTGCGCCACAGCGCTGGCCCCTGGGAGAAATTTTTGATTGGGACTGTTCTGGAAAATCCAGGCTGCATAGAAATTACACTTATCAGTCACCAGGTTTTTTCCCTACTTATTTCTAGATCCTCCTCTGATGTCCTATTTTTACACAGGATTTGAAAGAGGCCTGTGCTTTCAACAATAGCAACGTCATGGGTGGGTGTTGTAGCACAGTGGGTTAAGCTGCTACTTGGGACACTGGCATCCCATATTAGATGGCCAGTTCAAAAAAGAAAAACTTTAAAAAAAAAAAAAAAAGGCTGGCGCCATGGCTCAATAGGCTAATCCTCTGCCTAGCGGCGCCGGCACACCGGGTTCTAGTCCTGGTCCGGGCGCCAGATTCTGTCCCAGTTGCCCCTCTTCCAGGCCAGCTCTCTGCTATGGCCTGGGAAGGCAGTGGAGGATGGCCCAAGTGCTTGGGCCCTGCATCCGCATGGGAGACCAGGAGAAGCACCTGGCTCCTGCCTTCGGATCAGCGCAGTGCACCGGCCGCAGCGCACCAGCCACGGCGGCCATTGGAGGGTGAACCAACAGCAAAGGAAGACCTTTCTCTCTGTCTCTCTCACTGTCCACTCTGCCTGTCAAAAAATAAAAAATAAAAAAAAAACAAAAAAAACAAACAAAAAAAACACTTTAGATGGCCAGTTCAAGTCTCAGCTGCTGCATTTCTTTTTATTTTTTAAAAAGATTATTTTTTGAAAGGCAGGGTTACAGAGAGACAGAGAGAGAGAGAGAAGTCTTCCATCTGCTGGTTCAATCCCCAGATGACCACAATGACTGAAGCTGCACCCATCCGAAGCCAGGAGTGAGGAGCTTCTTCCAGGTCTCCCATGCAGGTGCAGGGGCTCAAGGAGTTGGGCCATCTTCTACTGCTTTCCCAGGCCACAACAGAGAGCTGTATCGGAAGTGGAGCAGCTGGGACTCGAACCGGCACCCATATGGGATGTCGGCACTGCAGGCGGTGGCTTTATCCGCCACGCCACAGCACCAGCCCTGCTATTCCACTTCTGATCTACCTTCCCGCTAAGGCACCTGGGAAACAGTGGAAGATCATCCAAGTGCTTGAGTTCCTCCCACTCACATGGGATAGTGAACCAGCAGATAGAAGATCTCTCTCTCTGTCATCCTGCCTTTCAAATAAATACATCTTTTCAAAAATGGTAATAATGCAGTTTAAGTTTTAAACCACTTCCCATGAAAGTGGCAATTCACAAAAGGCTCTAAATCTCTTTCAGCTTTGGCCAGCCTTACCACCTTAGGCATACGGCCTTCCCACTATAGGTGGTCCTCAAGCCTGCCCTACTGATGGCGTTGTCCTGGTGTTCTGCTTGTGATACCTCCTTTTCACACGGGCTCCTTTCTGCCTTCAGCTCTCTCTGGTAGGGAGAAAGCTCACTCATTCCTGACACTGGTTTGGCAGCTTTGCGGATCACTCTCACCGCAATGGGAACCATGTCCCTCCCTCGACCCCGACCCTGCACGTCTTAACCCACAGTTCCTGCTGGCCCTGGTGTTCTGCCACGGGCTGGGAGCAGAGCGAGGCAAGGGATGCAGATTGCAGGAGGTGTCAACAATCCCAGCGGCCAAGTCTGTCCCACCCCAGACGCCCATCGAGGCCCACTCATCGGGTTTAGGCATTGTTTCTTGTGTCTCTTTTCCTTTCAAACATCCCCCACTTGTTGAAGAAGTAGCTTGCAGGATGTACCATATTCAGTACCTAATATTTTATTTCTTTTTAAAAAGATTTATTTATTTATTTATTTTAAAGTGTTACAGAGAGAGAGAAAGAAAGATCTTCCATCTGCTGGTTCACTCTCCAGATGGCTGCAACAGCCAGTGCTGGGTCAGGCCAAAGCCAGGAGCCAGGAGCTACTTCCAGATATTAGACATGGGTGGCAAGGGCCCAAACACTTGGGCCATCCTCCCTGCCTTTCCCAGGGCATTAGCAAGGAGCTCGATTGGAAGTGGAACAGCCAGGACACCAACTGGTACCCATATGGGATGCAGGCGGCGGCTTTATTCACTACACCACCACGTCAGCCCCAGTATCTAATATTTTAAATGAATGTTTTTGAAATCGAAATCAATGCGACATCATGATAATGATGAACAAAACATCAATATTTTAAGTGAAGCGGGATCAGAATTACTAATTAATTGTTCATGAGCTTTGGGCACTGGCTCTCTTGCAAACTCTTCGGCCATGAGGATTTCTGCATCCCGTGTGCTCTCAGCACCTGTCCTGGGGCCTGGCCACGCTTTTCTGCTCCAGCTATATATTACTGTCCTTATTGAATGAAGCAGAGAAAAGAGCAGCCGTGATTAAGTCTAAGGACAAAAGACTAATGAAGGCAAAAAGTATATAACAGTTTTGAATTCAAAGAGAATAAGGATTGTCTCCAAGACAAAGAATTTCAGCTGCATCCTCCATGTGAAAGTAGATCATGGTGGGGGGAAGGGAGAGCTATTGTCTGAAACATTTCTCCTTTTAAAATGCTCCTTTTTATACCAATAATAATCATCCTGAATAATTGGAATCAGCCAGCCTCTTTCTTTTTTTTAATTTTTTTTCTGCTTCCTTCTTATCATCGGTGCAGAAATTTTTTTTGTTATAGATACATATTCTTGATATGCAATTTAATATATATAGCTGCTTTGCAGATTTTCTTATCTTGCCGTTATACATTTCTTTCTCACAGCAGGGGTGAAAAGAATTGTCTGTTTGTGGGCCTTCTCATTCTTTGTGATTTAATAACCATTTCGACAGTCTTCTCTTGTAAGCCCAACACTTCAAAATAAAAGCTATGAAAGTGGTCGGTGACGAGTGGGGTATCTCAGTATTGCCATGGCATCCGTGTGTTAATCAGCGATTTAATTATTCAATTCATTTCTTCAGACCTCATGATATCATCACATATAGTGGATGTGCTAATCTGACTAAAACTGGTTTGGTTCTCATGACTCTGCAAATATACAAACAGCACAGAACACCTCAGTGCCTAGAATAATGGAATGATTTGCTGTACAGTTCTGTGTTCTCGGCAGTGCTGCTTCTGAGGGTGTATGTACAATTAGATGGTTCGGGGTGGTAATGTGTTCTATTTTTGACATTATCTTTAGTCTTATCAGAAGATAAACACAAGCAGAGTTCAAATGGCTGACGTGCACTCATTGTAAAAGGATAAATTTGAGTTCCTTAAATTAGGATAAATCATGCTCCACATTCACTGATGACTTAAAACTGCCGTTAATGAGAATGGAGATCTACATCCTTAATTCCATCTTAAGAGTGAACAAAACTGAACAAGGAAGAAAAGGCTAAACCCTGGACTATTTTAGAATGAAATAAAACTGATCAAAGCTTAGGACTAGAGTCCTAGGAAAGATGGCACTTGTTAAGAGGTCTCTTACGTATTTTGGGAACAAAGGAACCAGGGAAGGAGCCTTCACATTTTCATTTCATCAATATTATTGGTAATTCATAAATTATTTTCCTGATGTTTAATTACAAGGTCAGATTGTGTTGGCTACCAATAGACAGAAATGAACTGAGACATGTTGGTTACTCATTAAGAAGATCCAGGTATGCTGTCAGCTAAAACAACAACAAGAACAGAGAATATTTTGGGGCAGTTTGCCTTTGTTTTGCTTCATCAGGTTTTGTAGTCAAGAATTAGAACAGAGTTTGCATTGTAAACCAGGAGGGTTCATTCCTGTTAGGCTGAGAAGTAGGAACTGGTTAGTCCGGAAAATGATGTCAATTGTGGGTCCCACTGGTCTCCCCCTAGCTGAGGAGGTGAGCAAGTGATTTCCCCAGGGAGGGAAAAGATCTTCAACAGGACAGGCATGGGACTGGCTGTCCTGGGAAATCCCTTGTTGCTGGATACCACAGTTGGGCAGTTTTTGAAGCTGAGATCAAGAACAGCGATCCTGTCTTGTCTACTGAGCACATATCACTATGCCCAGCATCTGTCAGCAGTTTCATACATGTTGTCGAGGAGTGTTTAAGCCTATAGCCATGGCCGGCACCGTGGCTCAATAAGCTAATCCTCCACCTTGTGGCGCCGGCACACCGGGTTCAAGTCCTGGTCGGGTCGCTGGATTCTGTCCCGGTTGCCCCTCTTCCAGGCCAGCTCTCTGCTATGGCCCGGGAGTGCAGTGGAGGGTGGCCCAAGTACTTGGGCCCTGCACCCACATGGGAGACCAGGAAAAGCACCTGGCTCCTGCCTTCGGATCAGCGGTGCGCTGGCCGCGGCGGCCATTGGAGGGTGAACCAACGGAAAAGGAAGACCTTCCTCTCTCTCTCTCACTGTCCACTCTGCCTGTCCAAAAAAAAAAAAAAAAAAAAAGCCTATAACCATGAAAACCCGTGAAGGGGATTTAATAGCATGTTGCTAAGCGAAAGAAGCCAGTATGGAAACAGTACATATGATTCAACTATATGACATTCTAGAAAAGTCAGAGCTCAACAGACAAGTAAAAGAGCAATGGCTGCGTGTGTTCAAGGGGATGTTGAGGCAGGGAAGCTACTCTGCAGGATGCTGTAACACTGGACACCTGTCCATATGTATTGGACAAAGCCATAGAATGTACGATACCAAGGCTGAACCCTAAAGTTACTGTGGATTTCAGGTAACAGTGGTGTACCCATTGAGCATACCAGTGATGACCCACGCACCGCACTAATGCAAGACATTAACAATAAGGGAAGGGGCCAGCGCTGTGGCACAGGGGGTTAAAGCCCTGGCCTGAAGTGCCAGCATCCCATATGGGCATTGGTTCGAGTCCCAGCTCCTCCTCTTCCCATCCAGCTCTCTGCTATGGCCTGGGAAAGCAGTAGAGGACGGCCCAAGTCCTTCAACCCCTGCACCCAGGTGGGACACCTGGAAGAAGCACATGGCTCCTGGCTTCGGGTTGGCACAACTCTGGCCATTGTGGCCAATTGGGGAGTGAACCAACAGATGGAAGACCTTTCTCCCTGTCTCTCCCTCTCTCTGTATCTCTACCTCTCAAATAAGTAAATAAAATCTTAATAAACAGAGAGAGAAAGAAACTAAATGAATAAATGAATGTGATAGCCATGGTAATATTCATTAGAATCTAATTTACCTGAGTAAATAAATATCCACTGAGTGCCAACTAGAGGGTTGCTGGGCCATGTATGGTGTAGAAAGCAGAGAAAGCACTTATTCTGAGAAGTTCAAACAAGAGCTGTTTTATTCTCTGGACTACAAGATTCTGCAGGAGAAATAATGTTTACCTGCCAAAGAAGAGAAAAGAAACACTTTTGGGAGTGTGACAATTAGACAATTAAATAACACTGATTGGGCCAAAAACAAAGGTTCAAAGTAGCTAAACAACCAAGACAGAGAAAGCATCTCAGTAAAGGCCAAGAAGCAGTCTGTCTTGCATAGAAATGGACACAATTATGATGTCTTAAAGCCATCCAAATGCCTGGATATACGTGATTTGGTGAGGTATGTCGGACACGCCACAATCACCTAGAGTTTCATCTGTTCTTTAACAGAAATCAGCCATCCCCTTTGCTTGTCGGGGTCCCCCTCCAACACACAGACACACACACACACACACACACACGCTCTTTTCTTTATAAGGATCTCCAAATTACAGACAGTTGAATGCAGCCCTGGAAGGAAACCAGCAAGGGAGAAGGAGATGTCTCATCTGGTGCTTAAATCTAAACAAAGCAAAACCCAGGCAGAGAGGCAGCTCTGCCCCTTCCTGCATCCACACCCACTCCTCCAGTTGACCCTGGTGACATCCTTTCTTCTTCTAATCTGGCCTGGGTGTGGGTTTTAAGCTGGTTTTATCTCTACACCATCTACAACACATCAAGTGGTAAAGAAAGATGACAAAATGAGAGGAATGATTTTCCCTAAATCCCACCCCACACAAAGTAGGAGCACTCTGATCTACTTAAGACGGCTTTAGCAGGGGCTGGCACTGTGGTGCAGCTGGCTAACGCCCTGGCCTGAAGCTCTGGCCTCCCATATGGGCGCCAGTTCATGACGTGTTTCTCCACTACCAATCTAACTCTCTACTATGACCTCAGAAAGCAGTAGAAGATGGCCCAAGTCCTTGGGCCCCTGTACCCACATGGGAGACCTGGAAGAAGTTCCTGGCTCCTGGCTTTGGATCGGCACAGCTCCAGCTGTTGCAGCCAATGGAGAGTGAGCCATCGGATGGAGGACTTTTCTCTCTCTCTCTCTAACTCTGACTTTCAAATAAATAAATAAATCTTAAAAAAATGGCTTTACCAATAAACAAACAAAAACCATACACAGTCCCCAAAATTCTAAGCATTGGGCAAAGCTTCCCAAAGAGCTGGACGACAACAGATTGGGGGCATTCCTCAAATGCCCCTCAAGATGACATACAGGCAATAAATAGTTCATGGCCCGAAGGCTTAGTTCTCCTGCTTTTCATCAAAAAAGACATACATTCTGTCCTCATCTCATTGTCCTCATCTCTAGTATAAGGGTCAGCAATCAATGTCGTCCACAACAAACCATTATGATGCAGACAAAGCAAGAGGAATCTGTCAAGTGTCACCATCACTGCCATCATTCCTTCCCTCCCAGCAAAGAGAGCTTGCCCCAGAGGTGCCCAGGAAAGTGGGTAAATATTTACAGGATGTCACAACTCTTGACGTGACTGTGGAAGACTCAGAAACATGGAGATTTGCTTTGGATTTCAGCAGACTGTCGTCATCAAGGCTGCAGCATACAGTCATGCAAGGCGCACCTTTCATGTGACTTAGGACCTGGTTAGCAGACCAAGGTTTCAGATCCCACCTTCTGTAATAAACTCATAAATGGCCAAGTGAACCACATCACTGGCCATGCAAACCAGTGTGCACTTGGCCCTCATAGTTTCAAATAAATTTGAGAGCTACATTAAATGTAATGAATAAAAGGGATTCCCATCCTGAAGTCTTTACTTTTAAAGTGATGAAAAATATACAGACATAAAACTAAAAGGCAACAAAAGGCATAGGAATTTTAGCCCTAGACACCCACATTTATTTGGAAATGTGTACGATCCTATTTTACTACAAAGAAGGTGCTAAAAGTGTGTTCATTTAAATTCTACCTTCAATTCTGAGATCAGCCATAATGGAAATGTCTTCTAAAATAGAATATATTAAATGAGTCTAAGAGAACCAAAAGGGGCCAGCATTGTGGCACAGAGAGGGAAGCCGCCGCCTGCTATGCCAACTTCCCATATGAATGCTGGTTCAAGTCTAACTGGTCCACATCTGATCCAGCTCCCTGCTAATGTCCCTGGGAAAGCACCCAGAAGACAGCCCAAGTGCTTGGGCCCCTGCACCCTTGTGGGCAGTCCAGATGCACTTCCAGGTTCCTGGCTTCTGCCTGGTCCAGCCACAGCTGTTGCAGTCATTTGGGGAGTGAACCAGCAGATGGAAGATCTCTCTCTCTCTCTCTCTCTCTCTCTCTCTCTCTCTCAGTGTTGTGTGTGTGTGTGTCCATAATGCTGCCTTTCAAATAAATAACATAATTTTTTTAAAAAAATAAGGAAACATGAAATTTCTTCCTTGTGCAAATGAATCATTCTCTCAAAAACAGAGTGAATAAATTACTAAGAGGAGAACCTAGCACCCAAGTCTGGTCTGCTTTATGGCAGGGAACACTGAGGCACACATTCAAATATTTCCCACAAGCTTCCTCTCAGAAAGAGTATTTGGTTCCAATTGATAGCTCAAAGAGAATTTGTGTGTGTGTGTGTGTGTGTGTGTAACTCAAAAGTTAACCCGGGGCCAGCGCTGTGGCATAGTGGGTAAAGCTGCCACCGGCAGTGCTGGCATCTCATATAGACAGCTGTTCAAGTCTTGGCTGCTCCAATTCTGATCCAGCTCTCTGTTATGGCCTGGGAAAGCAGTAGAAGGTGGCCCAAGCTGGCGCCGCGGCTCAGTAGGCTAATTTTCCACCTGCGACACTGGCACACCAGGTTCTAGTCCCGGTCGGGGCGCCGGATTCTTTCCCGGTTGCCCCTCTTCCAGGCCAGCTCTCTGCTGTGGCCAGGGAGTGCAGTGGAGGATGGCCCAAGTGCTTGGGCCCTGTACCCCATGGGAGACCAGGAGAAGCACCTGGCTCCTGCCATCAGATCAGCATGGTGCGCCAGCCGCGGCGGCCATTGGAGGGTGAACCAACGGTAAAGGAAGACCTTTCTCTCTATCTCTCTCACTGTCCACTCTGCCTGTCCAAAAAAAAAAAAAAAAGTGACCCAAGTCCCTGGGGCCCCAACACCCATGTGGGAGATTGGAGGAGGCTCCTGTCTCCTGGCTTTGGATCAGCACAGCTCAAGACATTGTGGTCAATTGGGGAGCGAACAAGCAAATGGAAGACCTCTCTCTCTGCCTCTCTGTAACTCTGCCTTTCAAATAAATAAATAAATCTTTGTTTAAAAAAATCTGTATTTAAAAAAAAACACAATATTTACCTGGTATTTAGTTGATAATGAAAGATCATAGTCTCTCAGATTCTAGAAATTCTACAATTTTTCTCATTAAGGTGGTATTTTCTGTTTTTTTTTTTTTTAATTATTTATTTGAAAGACAGAGTTACAGAGAGAGTAGGAGAGACAGCAAGAGAGATTGTCCATCTGCTGATTTGCTCCCCAAAAGGCTGTAACAGCTGGGGCTGGGCCAAGCTGAAACCAAAAGCCAAAAGCCAGGTCTCCCTTGTGGGTGCAGGAGCCTAAGGTGCATTAGCAGGTAGCTGGATCAAGAATGAAGCAGCCAGATCTTGAACCAGCACCCATATGGGATGTTGGCATTGCAGGCAGAGGCTTAACCTGTTATGCCACAACACCGGCCCTACTTTTTTTTTAATTGCTATAGTTTGAGTGTTTCTACCTGTCCAAAATGCAGGATGCAATTTAACCCCTGGTGCAGCAGTGTTAAGAGCGGAGGCCTTGAGCTGATGAGTAGGCCACAAAGAGCTCCATCGCTGTGGATGGTATTAGCACCTTATGAAAGCACTTGGGAGAGAGCCAGTGTTCCCCTTTCTGCCCTCCCACCTCTTCCAAGGGAAGGTACAGTGAAAGCGCAGCCATGGGGCTCCCTCCTGGGAGCAGAGCGCAAGCATTTACCCAACCACAGAACCTGCTGGAACTTCTCAGTTCAAAGCCAGAAAGCCAGCTCTGTTATATGTGTCACCCAGCCTGCCACCCTTTGTGATAGCGGCAGGCACGGCCTGAGACACTCCACAGAAGTAAAAGAAATCTTAAAAAAATAATGAGTGGGTTCCTTAGGAGCCTTTTCCAAATTAACTTTATAATCTGTTGATAGCCACAAAATGAGTGGGTAGAGTTTTGACTGGGATTGCATTGAATCCAGTTGGGAAGAACTAACACCCTGACATTGATTCTTCCTATCCATGATCATGGAATAACCCTCCATTTTTCTTAATATATTTGATTTCTTTCATCAGAGTTTTGCGGTTTCCTTCATGTTACATCTTATTTTTTTTTAAATCTATTTTTATTTATTCAAAAGGTAGAGTTACAGAAAGGGAAAGATGGGGGAGAGATACTCCATCCACTGGTTCACTCCCCAAATGGCTGAAATGGCCAGGGCTGTGCCAGGCCAAAGCCAAGAGCTTGCCGATTCCTCTGGGTCTCCCACGTGGTTGCAAGGGACCAAGCACTTGGGCCATCTTCCACTGCTTTCCCTGGGCACATTAGCAGGCAGCTGGATTGGAACTGGAGCTGCTGGACTGGAACCAGTGCCTATATGAGATGACAACATCACAGGCAGTGGTTTAATCTGCTACATCTCAACACTGGCCCCCATGTAGATCTTGAACATATTTTATCAGGTGTCGCTCCCCCTCTTCGTGGAGGAACGACACAGGACCCTGCGCTGTTCTTTCGTCTGCTCGGCCCTCCCCGGGTTTGCTGCTGGTTCTTCCCGGGTTGGCTACTATCCCTTCCACCTCCATGGAAGGGCAGTTCCCCCTGGCCGCATTCCCCACTTCCGCAGGGGAGCGGCACACCGCCGGCAGGCTCTTCTTGGGGGCTGCACAGGTGTTCCTTCAGCTAGATGTTCCCCATAGATGTTCCTGGTGCATGCCGTCTCTCTCCTCCTTTATAGTCCTCCTCCGCCAATCCCAACTCGGCTGCCCACACGCCGAGTACGCTGCTCTCCAATCAGGAGCAAGTCCTACAGTTTATTGGTTGAACTGGAGGCAGCTGTGCGGAAGCTGTTTACTTCTCTCCCAACGCCATGTTGTGGGAGAGCAGATGCATAGAATAAGTCTTAATTCGAGTAACTTAGTCTAGTCCGGATTGCTCCCCACAATCAGGCTTATTCCAAAGTATTTATTTTCTTTTTTAGTATTATTATTTTTTGGTGCTTACTTAAATAGCATTGTGACTTTTTCAGTTTCAAATTCATTGCTGGTATATAAGAAATCAACTGACCTTTGTTTATTAACCTTGTATCCTATAACCTTGCTATAATCAATAGTTAGGTCTAATCTTATTATAATCACTAAGGAGGTTTTACTATTTTTATTACTGCTATTTGAGATTTTTCCACACAGTATCACTTAGAATTTTTTAAAAAAAGATTTGTTTGTTTATTCTGAAAGTCAGTTACAGAAAGACGGGGGGGGAGGGGGCGGGGGGCAGGGAGAGAGAGAGAGCTTCCATTTATTGGTTTACTCTGCAGATGGCTGCAATAGCCAGCACTGGGCCAGGTGGAAGCCAGGAGCTTCATCCAGGTCTCCCACATGGGTAGTGGGGACCCCAGCACTTGGGCCGTCTTCTGCTGCTTTTCCCAAGCCATTAGCAGGGAGCTGGATCAGAAGTGGAGCAGCCGGGACATGAACCAGCACCTGTATGGGATACCCGCTGTACCACAAAGTGGGCCCCTCATTTAGTATTCTTTAAAGTTTTTTTAAATAGTGTCACTTGAATTAATGGGTTTAAATACTGACTTCTTTTTTTTTTTATTTTTTGACAGGCAGAGTGGACAGTGAAAGAGAGACAGAGAGAAAGGTCTTCCTTTTTGCCGTTGGTTCACCCTCCAATGGCCGCTGTGGCTGGCTTGCTGAGGCTGGTGCATCGCGCTGATCTGAAGCCAGAAGCCAGGTGCTTCTCCTAGTCTCCCATGGGATACAGGGCCCAAGTACTTGGGCCATCCTCCACTGCACTCCCGGGCCATAGCAGAGAGCTGGCCTGGAGGAGGGGCAACCGGGACAGAATCCGGCGCCCCGACCGGGACTAGAACCCGGTGTGTCGGCGCCACAGGCGGAGGATTAGCCTATTGAGCCGTGGCGCCAGCCTAAATACTGACTTCTTATAGTCTCTTGCAATTAATCTTTTTTTTTTTTTTTTTTTTTGACAGGCAGAGTCAGACAGTGAGAGAGAGAGACAGAGAGATAAAGGTCTTCCTTCTGTTGGTTCACACCCCAAATGGCCGCTACAGCCAGCGCACCACGCCGATCCGAAGCCAGGAGCCAGGTGCTTCCTCCTGGTCTCCCATGCGGGCACAGGGGCCCAAGCACCTGGGCCATCCTCCACTGCACTCCTCTGCCACAGCAGAGAGCTAGACTGGAAGAGGAGCAACTGGGACATAATCCCATGGCCCAACCTGGAGTAGAACCCGGGGTGCTGGTGCTACAGGTGGAGGATTAGCCAAGTGAGCCGTGGTGCCGGCCACAATTATTCTTTTTTCTCTATACTTAGGTTATCCTATTTTGAGCCAGTTGCACTCGGCATATTTTCACTTGAACTCAGCGTTCTGGATTGATTTACTACCTTTGGTGTGATGATATACTCTGAGCCAGTCTTTTATGTTTCTTGCTCCAGAATTGTAATCAGTTTATTTTCCAAGGGTCTCTTATTCATTTTATTGTAAAATGGTATTGAGAAGTCACAAGTCACAATTCTGGGTGTTATTTTTTTTTAAAGATTTTATTTATTGGCTGGCACCACGGCTCACTAGGCTAATCCTCCGCCTTGCGGCGCCGGCACACCGGGTTCTAGTCCCAGTAGGGGCGCCGGATTCTGTCCCAGTTGCCCCTCTTCCAGGCCAGCTCTCTGCTGTGGCCAGGGAGTGCAGTGGAGGATGGCCCAAGTACTTGGGCCCTGCACCCCATGGGAGACCAAGATAAGCACCTGGCTCCTGCCTTCGGATCAGTGCGGTGCACTGGCCGCAGCACACCGGCCGCGGTGGCCATTGGAGGGTGAACCAACGGCAAAAAGGAAGAACTTTCTCTCTGTCTCTCTCTCTCTCACTGTCCACTCTGCCTGTAAAAAAAAATTTTTTTTAAAGATTTTATTTATGTATTTATTTGAGAGGTTGAGTTACAGACAGTGAGAGGGAAAGACAGAGAGAAAGGTCTTTCTTCCTCTGGTTCACTGCCCAGTTGGGCACAACAGCCGGAGCTGCGCCAATTTGAAGCCAGGAGCTTCTTCCAGGTCTCCCATATGGGTGCAGGGGCCCAAGGACTTGGGCCGTCTTCCGCTGCTTTCATAGCAGAGAGCTGGATCAGAAGTGGTACAGCCGGGACTCAAATCAGGGCCCACATTGGATGCTGCCGTCACAGGTGGAAGATTAACCCCTGGTGCCATAGCGCCAGCCCCCTGGGTGTTATTTTAAAATCATTATTGTTCTCATGTGGAGAGTGGAATAAACTAGAGCTGAGTGGAACTGGGGCCAGCAAGAAGCAGCGTGGTGTTTCAGATGAGAGGACATCTCGGCTGAGTTCTTGGCAAAGGAATGGGAGTGAAGGAGACTGACTGCAGATATATTTTCACGTCGTAGTCAGTGAATTTGCTTTTGGGTTAGATGTGAGGGATTAAAAAAAAAGGAATTTGAGGACAGTTTCTATGTTTGGGGGAAGAATTAACAGGGAATATCATGATCAGAATAATTTATATCATGGGTACAGATTTGAAGTGGCATACTAAATCTCTATTTCAAAAACCTAGTGGCCTAAATTTTATTTTAAAGATATCATAGAAACAATGTTTCCAAACCTCCTCTCTACTTAGTCATTTTTTTTTAAGTTATTTTGTATACTTTCTTGGTCCTGGAACTAAATCCACAATGTAACCTGGCAAGCAGTGTGTTCATGCATCTTAACGGTCTGCCTGTTTTCACACAATGTGAAGCATCACTTTAAGAAAATACACAAACAAGGGTGGACGTCTCCAGTGAAGCTGTCCATGTCCCACATCAGAGCTCCTGGGTTCCACAGCCAGTTCTGGCTCCTGAATCCAACCTCCTGCTAATGCACACCTTGGGAGGCAGCAGTAAGGGTTCACGTAATTAGGTTCTTGTCACCCAGGTGCGAGACCTGGATTCGGTTCTGAGCTCCCAGTCTCAGCCAGACCCCATATTGTGAGCATTTAGGGACTGAACCAGCAGATAGAAGATCTCTCTCTCTCTCTCTAAATGAATAAATAAAGAAAATACAATCATGCCAACATATGATAGTACATTTAATCACTTAATTATTTTTGGGAAATTGCAGTGGCTTCCAATTTGTAATTATTGTGTCCCAATATGAGCAGCGAAAAGTGAGTGTTAGCAACAAAAATGAGTCAGAAGCAGCAAAAGGGATTCAAGCTGAGAAGGGTGATTGATGAGGAAGAGAGAGGAGTGTGTCAGCAGTCACGGGGAGGAGGGCAGCCCATTCTTCATCTCTTATCTGTTTCTCCTGGTGAGCCTGCTCCATCCTTCTTCCCCTCACCCCATTGTCTTTCCTGGTAGGAGAAGAAGGTTACGCCAGCGCCAGAGGTCGCATTCCCACCCTGACCACATGCAGAGAGTAACCCGCCATGCTCTGTCCCTCTTCCTAATCAAGTTGTAGATCGGGAGCTGGGATTATCTCCTACAAACATGGCTTCCAGGTAGTACCTCCGCCAGCGGATGGGGATGGGGTGGGGGTCGGGAGAGAGGCGATCTAGAGGAGACAGGATGACTCCTAGGCTGGGCTGACCTCTCCAAGATGCCATTTTGGAAAAAACGCTGCCGTAAGCAAGTTGGTAGACGTTATCTTTTTTTTTTTTTTTTCTTTGTCCTTGCCCTGTGTTCTTCAACGTGGAATTACTGGGGCCCAGTGTTGGCAAGGTTTCATGCCTTCTTCCTCCGTCGTTGGTGCGAGCTAGGTCAGGCTGCTGATCTAGGAAAAAAGGGTGTTAAGAAATACTGGTCAGGCAACCCGCAGTGAACTCTTCCTTATCTCTATGTCATGCCTTTAAAGTCATGGCTCTCCCACCTCTGGTGCGCATTGGCGTGAATGCGCTCCCCACGCACGATCTGTGGTCTCTTCAGTGATGTTCACTGTACGGAGAGGACTGAGCGGATAATCCAATCCAATGTTCATGCAGTGAAACTCGCATTCTTAGACGCAGTCATGAAGTTACACATCAGTTCACGTCCTCTCGTCTCTTCTGTACTGGTCCCATTTTTCCAACTCTTCTAAGGGCTTTCTGGCCTTTGCCAACCTCTCTCCAAGCCTCCTCTAAGACTCAAAGTTCTGCTTGACAGCAAGAGACGCTCATCGGCCTAAACGGTTTCTTTCCTCCAAGCAAATGCTGGCTTTCAAAGACACCCATTCTCCAAGGACTCGACATTTTTCACAAAATCACATGGTTCTTTCTCAGGCAGGGTCCAGGATTTCAGTCTACCTTTGGAGTCCCGAATTCACGCCTTTGGGAATTAGACAGGAGTCCTCACACATTCCGCACAGGAAGGGGAGGGATGGGAGAGACAAGCAGGACCAGGTCGACGCCCACTGGGCTGGCAAAGGCTAGAAGATGGCGAAAGAGGTCCCACAGAGCGGGGGCGGAAGGTGGGGGTGCAGAGTGAGTCACCAGCCAGTAGAAAAGACAGGAAGCATCCCGTGCCCTGGAATAATGTCACCTATGAGCAGGCACTCCGCTGTGGAATCCAGGGTCTTGCGTGAGGAAGAAAGCAGAGGCAGGCGTGGAGTGTGAGTATGGAGACGGAGTTTGAGGACTTGATGTAAAATGTGCTGCCAGGGTCAACACTGCAGCAGAGCAGATGACCCAAGATCCACTACTGCAGCAGCCCACGTGAGTGCTGGTTCAAATCCTGGCTGCTCCACTTCTGATCCAGCTCCCTGCTAATGCGCCTGGGAAAGCAGAGAAAGATGGTCCAACTGCTTAGGTCCCTGCCACCCACCTGGGAGACCTAGATGGAGATCCTGGCTCCTGGCTTTGGCCTGGCTCAATCCTGGCCATTGTCGCCATCCAGGGAGACAACCAATGGATGGAAGATCGCTCTCGTTCTCTCTCTCTCTCTCTCTCTCTCTCTCTCTCTCTCTCACACACACACACACACACACACAGACACACACAAAACTTTGCATTGCAAATAAATAAATCTTGCTTTAACAATGTGGCCCAGCCCAGGGGACCACAAAAAAAAGCAGAATGGTCTGATCCTGTACACTGAGGACATTATTTGATCCCACCTGCTTTTGACACATTATGCTACGCAAAATTGCCCCTTGTCCCCACTCTATTGTAACAGTCCCCATGTTGCATGATTTAAAATTATGTAATTCACAAAGGCATTCTTATTTCTAAGTCAGAAATCTCATCCTTCAGTATTCTTTTCAAAATCCATTTATTATTTGAAAGGCAGAACAACAGGTAGGGCTGTGTATGTTTGGAGGTGGAGAGAGAGAGAGAACTTGGAGATCTTTTATCCACTAGTTCCACTCCCCAAATGGCCACAGCAGCCAGGTCTGGGCCAGCCTGAAGTCAGGAGTCATGTGAGTGGCGGGGACCTCAACAATTGGGCATCTTCTTTGTCTCTCTAGGCACATTAGCAGGGAGCTGTATTTCTGGCAGAGCAGCCAGAATTGGAACCGGCACTGGGACGTGGGATGCTGGCATTGCAGGTGGTGGAGGGTCAACCCGCTGTGTCACAACATAGGCCCCTCAGTCTTCTTTGTAAATGCAAATGGAAGACAGGCATAGCTTGGCAGATGTGATCTTGCCCACAGCTGGCAAGATGGAACTCTGCAGGTGCCATCGGCTGGGGCCGCAGCCAGGCAGAAGCCACACCTGCTGGAGGGCCCTATAGCTCTGAAAGGAGAGCGACCTCGCACAGGCTTAACAGCCAGGGAAGAGGCCCTTTCATGGTGGTGTTCACGGTTTACACTCTCTGGCCTCATTGTAGGGGCATAAAGGGAATGGTGGTTGGTTTCTCAGTTTTGAGGGGAAGGTGCTAAAATCAAATAAGTAGTTGGGAAATTGTCTTGCCCGTAATGGGATGAAGCGGGCATTGCTATTTAACGGAGGGGCCCACAGCTGTTCTGGGAATGTGCCTCCCATGTGTTGGAGAGACAGTTTGGGTATTTGTCCTAAAGAACCCAAAGAACAGCAAAAGTCGCTGTGGACATTTCAGGGGAAGAGCGGCGAGCTGCAATCACAGAGCAGGTGGGGGAGGGGGGACGGATGAAGGCCAGTCCGCAGCTACCTGTCAGTGAGCACTTCATTTAGAATAAAATAAGCACGCACTGCCTCGAGGAACAGTTATTGCTGTGCGTTTCCATCCCTTCCTCCTTAGCCCCCGGTGCTCAGGCCGTGTTACAATGCAGCACTGAAAAGCCACGGGAAGCTCCGTTGTGTCAGCACCGAGGGAAGAAGTATTTGGCAGGAATTTTTAATACATTGTAATTCCAAAAAGATTTGCCTTTTCTCTCCCCGCTATTGGAATCTCCTCCATGCTTCTCTAGTTAAAAAGTGAACGGTTCGGGAGAGACTGGGGCTTGCTCCAAGGTAGATGGCCAGCTCTCTCATTTACAGAGGATTGCCCGTGCTTCTGTCTCTGTCAGTGACTAACCCCCTCTGAGTGCTTAATTCTTAGTAAATATGAAATGATGTCTTCGATTTTATGTTCTTGGCTGGAAATTTACACAACTGGGCACACTCTGAATTGTTGTATTTTCGGGGCTACTGGGCTTTCTGTACCAATGAATCAAAATAGATTTATAATCAATTGGTTTCTTGAATTTGGAGTACAGAGGGTGAGTCTAATATTCAAAGTTCTGCAGAAACTTCCAAGACAAACCAAGAAAGTGGAAAGAGGTTTTTTTTTTTCTAACTATACCTTTATTAACACTTTTAACAATTATTTCAATTATTCTCACCTGTGAATGATAAACCGACTCCATCAAAACGACTGGGTTGGATTCTGATTTATCTGGATGGACTGCAATTTTTCAAAGCAGTGAACCCCAGTTTCTATTTAGTAGTTGTTTTTTTTTCCCCACTATGTTACTGACCTAGTTTTAGACACCGACTCACCAACTCCAGGTCCCTAGGAGACTAGGAAGAAAAGTTACTTGCTTATATTCTGTAATTTATGACACTAATTTATGGTGCTTCAAGTCTGGGCAGGGGATGGGCTGTTCTTGTTTTATAGAAGAACCTTTTTGTCCTTTGTTGGGGACGTTTCCAGCAATTTCACAATTGACTCTAATAGAATCTTATGAATAAAACTAATGAAAACATGAAGAAATGAACTCCAGACACCAAACATACAGTAGCTTATTGTTCAGCCTCTGGAGAATAGAAATACCTTCTCTAACAAGGTACAATGGTGCAAACAGGAACTAACACTCGGGTTTCAATGCACAAGGCTTTCAGGGTCAGGAGGAGGCCAGTGTTGCTGACCTTAACTGAGTCAGCAGGAACCGACTCAAGAAACAGTATAAGCAAAAAAAAAGGTACGTGTGTTTCAGCTTTTAGATGTGTTCCTATGATTATTAAAGCTGTTTCAAGAGAGAAACAAGTGACCAAATGGAGTTCTTTGTCCTTTGACTCATTCCAATGTGCGTGCATGCATGTGTGTGTGTGTGTGTGTGTGTGTGTATGTTTTAAGGGATTCTATTAAGAGTGTTTTCTCTTTCACGAAGGCCACTCCTCATTTTGCCTTCTCTTTTGGATCTTGGGGAGCACAGGGTACTACAAAGTATTCCTAGAAAATGGAATGAAAAGTTTATTTTGATCCAAAAATTTTTGGGAAGCCATGCATAGTTTTTTTCCACAATATTCATTTCCCATGAGCTTTCTGAAGGTCTTTCATATATGGAAAGCATGAAAAGCAAGCGTTGGTACAACCGAAATACCTGGAGGGTTTTGCCCTTCCAATGTGTTCATTGTATCAAGTCATTTGCCGGAGTAGCCCTAATGGACTCTGGTCAAACAAGGCTGCTTGCCTGGGTGTCAGTGTCCTCACCCGTGCAGCGAGGGCTGTGGGTCAGCAGTGTTTATCCAAGTGTGTCATCCGGGCCACTGGGAGCACACGAGGTGACTCCAGGTGGCGCAGGGACAATTGCTTTAAGTTATGCATTCACTAGCCTACTACACTTGTGGTGCTTCTGCATATTCCTGCTTAGAAATATTTAGGTTTTTTTTCAAGATTTATTTATTTATTTGAAAGGCAGTTACAGAAAGGCAGAGAGAGCAGAGAGAGAGAGAGAGAGAGAGAGGTCTTCCATCTGCTGGTTCACTCCCCACATAAGCACAATGGCCAGAACTGGGCTGATCTGAAGCCAGGAGCCAGGAACTTTCTTCCAGGTCTCTCATGCAGGTGCAGGGGCCCAAGGACTTGGGCCATCTTCTACTGCTTTCCCAGGCCATAGCAGAGAGCTGGATTGAAAGTGGAGCAGCCTGGACCCGAACCAGCATCCATATGGGTTGCCAGCACTGCAAGTGGCAAATTTACCCACTACACCACAGCACCGGCCCCTCACCACCAACTCTTAACTTTCAACAGACAGTGACACGGGTGTTGTCCCCGTACAAAGCCATGCCTGACCTCAGCTCCCCTTTTGCCATCAAGAGATCCTCTTCAGAATGCTTGAAGAACTCGAAAGAAGACCGGCTCCCCAGTCCCTGTCCTTTGAGAAGGCTCTCTGCCATCCAGTAACAATGTGGGAAGATCTGAAGTCAGCAATTACATCTGCAAACAAAAACGATCGACCTCTTGATCTCTCTAAAAAGAGAAAAATTTTAGCTAAATGAAGCTGTGTTTATTTTAAATTAGAGGAAAACAATCATCTTATCAAGTGGGGAAATAAAACTGGAAACATTTACAATGTTTGGAAAAGGACTTAGTCATAGAGACGGCCAAGGTGAGAAGGAAGCTGCCTCCAAGCAGGCTTTGTTGAAAGCACAATGGCTTCAGTTACACCAGCTGACAGGTGCTGGGGAGGTTGCTCAAGAGCCAAGAGCCCTGAGAAGACAGGGACGCCAGCCCTGGGTTAATCCCATTGCCCATTGTCTCTGCTCTCAGCTCCCTTCCCGCTCACGGCTGAGGTCCCAAAGGTGGCCCATCTGCAGGGCGCCTCTCCGATGCCCCATCGACCCAGTGTAGGGGTTTGCCACTTTTGTAGGCCCCCAAAAGATGAAGCATCCAACACCCCAGCCTGCACATGTCGACCGCATCCGGGAGGGGAGGCACCCCTTTGTCTTGGACTTGCTCTCCGCCTCACTCTCACCCACCGGGCTGGTTCCTTTGCAGTGCCGTCCCCTGCCCCCACCACATCCCTACACCATGCTGTGCTCACGTGGAGGGGTCCCTGAACTTCATCCGGGGCAGCTGCTCTGCTGTTTGGCCCCCATCCTCGCACAACTGCTTGGCAAAGGGTTTTCACTTGAGAAGGACCATATCTAGGAAAAAGTAGGGAATAGAACATTGCTCAGGGAATCCACACCCCTGATGAGGCTCTGGGCCCCAGAGGATCATTAGCACACACACACACACACACATGCATACATGAAAACATGGCAAGGACATGCCATTTAAAACCATGCATTTTCTCAATCCAAGTAAATGATCAACCTTTTTTTCTTTTACTTTTTTTTTATTTGACAGGCAGAGTTAGACAGTAAGAGAGAGAGACAGAGAGAAAGGTCTTCCTTCTGCTGGTTCACCCCCAAATGGCCGCTACGGCCAGAGCTATTCTGATCCGAAGCCGGGAGCCAGGTGTTTCATCCTGGTCTCCCATGCGGGTGCAGGCACCCAAGCATTTGGGCCATCCTCCACTGCCTTCCTGGGCCACAGCAGAGAGCTGGACTGGAAGAGGAGCAACCGGGACTAGAACCTGGCGCCCACATAGGATGCCAGTGCCGAAGGCAGAGGATTAACCAAGTGAGCCACGGTGCCGGCCAATGATCAACCTTTCAACCAACCTCACTATTCACTGATCTTAGAGCGTGTTCTTTCTTTCTTTTTTTTTTTTTTTTAAGATTTCATTTATTTATTTGAAAGACAGAGTTACAGAGAGAGGTAGAGACACAGAGAGTCTTCCATCCATTGTTTCACTCCCCAAATGGCCACAACGACCAGGATTAGGCCAGGCCAAAGCCAGGAGCCAGGATCTTCTCCTGGGTCTGTCATGTAGGTCCAGGGGCCCAAAGACTTGGACCATCCTCTGCTACTTTCCCAGGAGCCTTAGCAGGAAGCTGGATCAGAAGTGGAGCAGCCAGGATTCGAACCAATACCCATATGGGATGGTGGCACTGCAGGCCGGGGCTTTGACCATCTGTGCCACAGCGCTGGCCCCAGATCATGTTCTTTCAAACATAAACAATGTCACCAGAACCGAGAAGCAGTTGATTCTAAAATCAAACAAACTTTAGAATGAGGAATGGTAAGAAATAACAATCTGACTATAGGGAAAAAAGAAGGGTGTTTAAACTGTTGTTTTATGTTAAAAGTATAATTCTACAACTAAGTACTGTCTTGGAGCACGGAAAGGATTCTTGAGATTTTTTTTTTTTTTTTTTGACAGGTAGAGTGGACAGTGAGAGACAGACAGAGAGAAAGGTCTTCCTTTGCCGTTGATTCACCCTCCAATGGCCGCTGCGGCCAGCGCGCTGCGGCCGGCGTACCGCGCTGATCCAATGGCAAGAGCCAGGTACCTATCCTGGTCTCCCATGGGGTGCAGGGCCCAAAGACTTGGGTCATCCTCCACTGCACTCCCGGGCCACAGCAGAGAGCTGGCCTGAAGAGGGGCAACCGGGACAGAATCCGGCGCCCCGACCAGGACTAGAACTCGGTGTGCCGGCGCCGCAAGGCAGAGGATTAGCCTAGTGAGCCGTGGCGCCGGCCAGATTTGTTTTAATCTGAAATCTCTGTGCCTCCCATTTTGAAAATTTCCTCTGAGCTGTTGGAGTACACAGACAGTGCTGCAAAAGGTTTAGCCCAGCGGGATCTGGGCTTTCTGAGTCTCATGGGAGCAGTGGTAATTTTAGTATTTTTCTCACTTACGTGCATTTCACAAGGACATACACCTTGTTGTTGTTTTGTCTTTAATAATTGGTAACTTTTACAAATATTTAGTTAGTTATTTGAAAGGCAGAGTTATGCAGGTAGGGGGAAATGATAGGGAGAGAAAGAGAGAGAGAGAGGAGAGAGAGAGGGATGGAGAGAGAGAGGGAGGGAGGGAGAGAGAGCATCCCTCTGCTGGTTCATTCCCCAAATGGTCTAAATCTCCAGGGCTGGGCCAAGCTGAAGCCAGGACCTGGAACTCCATCCGGAGCTCCCACATGAGTGGCAGGGACCCAAGTATTTTGGGCATCTTCTCCTTCTTTCCCAGATGTATTAGCAAGGAGCTGGATCAGAAGTGGAGCAGCTGGGACTCCAACTGAAACCCGTATGGGATGCTGGCAGTGCAGGTGGCAGGCTGAACCATCTGTGCCACAGTGCTGGCCCCCGGGTAATTATTTTAAGTTCCTTTAAGAATGTGCCCGGCAACAAACACAATGACTGCTTATTAAATAAAAACTGATACTAAAAGACCTTAGCAGGCACCGGCCTAAGGCTGCCCTTGGCCACACCAAGAGGTTGATGGAGACTGTCACCTCCAACCTCAGGGACTAAACTGACAGTCTACGGGCTCATGGTGACAAGCAGCCGACATCGGTGTTCCTTGCTGCTGCCACTTGGCATTTTCAAAGAGGGTCCTACCAGGAAAAAGATCACAATTCCTCATTTTAATTATGGTTTCTGCTGAAGGCGTTTAGCTTGTTCGTACCATCATAAAGTCGAGAAGTCGTCGGTCGAATCATCCTCAGTGGCAGAGCACCTGTAACCACGTAGTGAAGAGCGAGCTGGTAGCTCTGAGGAAGCTGTCCCCTCTCTCTCCTTCCCCAACTACGACAGCTGGGGCGGGGACAGCACAGCTGGAAATCAGGACACTGCAGCCACCAAGCAAGAACCCGAAGAATCACGTTTGGGTGTGAAAATCCAAGAGGGAAACCACGCAAGCCAACAACGGTTCTTGGATGGCCAACGCTGATCTTTCCGTGAAGAAGCAGTTAAGGGAGTCAGGGGAGGCATTGACTTTTTTGAATTACTGAGATGGGTCCTTTGTGACACGAAGGAACAGTAATGAATATGGGGGACCTGTCACTGCTCGTCCCATGGTGTCTCCCCATGTGAGCAGGGTTGTTTCTGGCCCATCTGGTCTGGGGATTTCTCACCTGCAAAATCAGGTGCAACTGCCCAGCAGGAACTACAGAAAACTTGGTTCCTTTTTTTCCCCACATTGTGTGAAATAAGCACTTTTCATTCATTTAAAAAATGGTAACACAGCTGCAATATAAACATTATAAGTTTTGAAAATCATGCAAATATCCTAACTCTAAGGAAACTTCTTCATTTCTGCTGGTAACCTCCTGTGTGTAGGGTCCAAATGCAATTGCACTTAAGAGTGTGTATTCGGGGCAGCGCTGTGGCTTAGTAGGCTAAGCCTCTGCTAGCAGGCCCGGTATCCCATTTGGGTGCAGGTTCAAGTCTTGGCTGCTCGTCTTCCTATCCAGCTCTCTGCTATGGCCTGGGAAAGGAGTGGAGGATGGCCCGGGTTCTTGGGCCCTGCACCTTTATGGGAGACCCAGAGGAAGCTCCTGACTCCTGACTTCAGCCTGGCCCAGCTCCAGCCGTTGAGGCCATTTAGGGAGTGAACCAGCAGATGGAAGACTTCTCTCTCTGTCTCTCCTTCTCTCTCTGTGTGTGGCTCTACCTCTCAAATATATAAATAAATAATATTTTTTAAAAACAGAGTGTGTATGTGTACATTTGTGCAGAAATAGTTAAGAGGAAATAAATCTGCCCACTTGAACAAAGACCTGTTCTTTGCTCTGTTGACCAACATTTACTATACATATCGTCAAATCCCTTGTCCTCACGTTCTGCTTATATATATATATATATATATATATATATATATATATATTTACTCCTCTTCCTTTAAGGAATGAGGATCCTACAGGACATGAGACATTCTAAGTTTTGGATTTGTGCTGCCAGTGAGATTTCACTTGTAAACTAAGCTTCATACACAACTGGACTTCACCTGAAACCACTGAGAACCCTGGACTGCCAGAAGCTTCCAGGCTGCAGCCCCCATCACTCCTTTCGAGTTTCTCTTCTGCAACCCAGCGGCCATCTCCGCCTTCACAAGACATCTCCCAGCCCCTCACCTGAGGCCCCTCCCACTCCTTCTCAGGCTTCCCCTCCGAAACACAGATTTCAAATCTTGGAGCTTCCCAAGCTTCATCTGATTCTCTCCTAATCGGCATCTAGTCTCGTGGTTTTAAGCTGGTGTTTGGTGCCACAGTTAAGACAGGACTCGGGCACCCACATCCCACATCAGAGTGCCTGAGTGTGAGTCCCAGCTCTGCTTCTGATTCCAGCTTCCTGCTAATGTGCATTCTTGGCAACTCGAGTATTTGGTTCCCTGTCATCCACACCAGAGACTCAGATTGAGTTCCAGGCTCCTGGCTTCAGTCTGGCCCAACCCGTCTCTCTCTCTCGCTGCCTTTCAATAAGTGAAGATCAAAATTAAAATTAAAAATAAAGAATTCAGAGCAGCTCTCAGCTGCTGTCTATACAGCTACTGTTAGTAATGGTGTTAGCCAAGATGCTCTTGTCCAAATATCTGTAGCAATAATCATTTGGCTTGCCAAATTGACTGACAATAGGGTTCTATCATGGAACTGGTTAGATAAAATGTTCAACCCCCCTGAGGTTCTATCTGGTTTTTGTTTTTTTCTGGTTCATGAAGAATGCATTTTAGGAAATGTTTGGTTGGAATTCCTTCCATTTTGTTAACTTAGTAAGCTGGTTAAAAGATCACATAGTGGGGCAGGCGCCGTGGCTCACTTGGTTAATCCTCTGCCTGCAGCGCCAGCATCCCATATGGGCGCTGGGTTCTAGTCCCAGTTGCTCCTCTTCCAGTCCAGCTCTCTGCTGTGGCCCAGGAAGGCAGTGGAGGATGGCCCAAGTGCTTGGGCCCTGCACCCGCGTGGGAGACCAGGAGGAAGCACCTGGCTCCTGGCTGCAGACCAGCGTAGTTCCAGCCGTAGCAGCCATTTGGGGGGTGAACCAACAGAAGGAAGACCTTTCTCTCTGTCTCTCTCTCTCTTACTGTCTAACTCTATCTGTCAAATAAATAAATAAAATAAAAGATCACATAATGTGAATTAGCCAGCCTATTCAAATGTTTTGAGAGGAAAAGTATTCAGTGAATGACATTATGCAACTAGAAAGCAAATTAATTATATATGTGTGTGTGTGTACTTTAACAAGGAGTCAAGTCAAATTTTATTTCCTTTTAAAAAATTTTATTTATTTATTTATTTATTTATTTATTTATTTGAGAGGAGAGAGAGAGAATCTTCCAACCACTGGTTCACTCCCCAAATGGCCACAATGGGCCTGGCTGAATCCAGGAGCCAGGAGCTTCATTCAGGTTTCCTATGTGGGTGTAGGGGCCCCAGGAATTGAGCCATCTTCCATTGCTTTCCCCAGCAATTAGCAGGGATCTGAATGGTAAGTGGAGCAGCTGGGACTTGAATTGCTACCCATTTGGGATGCCAGCATTGTAGGTGATAGATTACCTGATGCCTACAGTGCCAGTCAGCAAATTCCTTTTGTAAGATTCCAATTGTAACTTGCAAAAAATTAGTGTGCAAATTCCTGCTTATCCACCATGGTGGCAGGGATGGGCAGGAATAGTCATTGTCTGCATGAATTGTGGCCACCTTTAGCTATTGCCATATGTTAGCATGTATCCACTGATCCAAGAAGGAAACAATAGCTCCATTGCATGATCAGGGCTAAGGAGAGCTGTGCTGAGAAAGGAAGCAGAACCCTCCCAGAGGCCCTCAGCTTTTCCTTTGAAGCCTCCTAGCAGAAATGGTGTGTGCCCGTGTGTGTGTGTGTGTGTGTGTGTGTGTGTGCACGTGTGCATGTGGCCATGTGCACGTGTGGGAAGCTTTATGTGGTTACCATGGAAGGCTGCTGACCCAGGGGAGCAAAGACATCCACAAAGACTAGAAGCTGAGTAGAGCCTGCACATAAAAGGCTTGAAGAGCAAAGCCAGGGTGTTTATCGCAGACATGACTTTGGGGTGGGATGAGAGATTTTTTTAAAGCTAGTGCTAAACTAGCTGTTATAAACATCTTCTCTACTTCTCTGAGAGCTTGCAGGGACAGCTTAACCCAGAGCAAAGACTCACCTGACAGGGCTGCAGAGAGGGAGGGAGGGAGAGCAAGCGAGTGTCTGAGGTTACAAGTGGCCGCTGTAGGTGCTAAAACACGCAGTGATGGTGACAGTGACGGTGACAGTGACGGAGGGAGCTCTCAGCCGGTTCTCCCCACCACATGCATATCCGGTCCTTGGCAGAAATACACAGATTGAAGGTTCTGCCCTTAAAGGGAGCACTCTGGGCGACCAAGATGAGGAGCAAAGAGGAATGAGAAAGGAAAATGGTCCTTTTCATAACAGTGTCTCCAGGCACAGGAAAGAAGCGCCTAAGAGGCCGGCAGAGACACCGGAGGTGACAACTGTGGGCAGGAGTCACAGCAGCCCTCAGGCAGAAGGGACTCCGGACCAGTGTTTGTTTCTTTGGGACTTGGGCTTTGATTGGGTTAGCTATTTGGCTAGCTCTGAGCTAGAGGATGGATTCAATCCATCTCCACTCACTTTGGGAAGGCAGTTTAACAAAGCTCTGAGTTACAAATGCATCTCGAGGCTTTGGACAAGGCTTTGGCCTTCCTGTAGGCACCAGCCCACTGCAACCAACAGTCTAGAGAAGGCTGACCCAGTAAGCAGCATCCCCTAGGGCACACGGACAGGAGGTTTGTCCCAGGAGAGAGAGAGAGAGATCTTCCATCCAATGGTACACTGCCCAAATGGCCACAACAACCAGGGCTGGGCCAGGCCAGAGCCAGGAGCCTGGAATTCCATCTGGTCTCCCACATGGGTGGCAGTGGCCCAAGTACTTCAACCATCTTCTACTGCCTTCCCAAGTGACTTAGTAGGGAGCTGGATTGGAAGTGGAGCAGCTGAGCCTGAACTAGCACAGATTTATTTGGGTGTCAAACATTTTTTTGAAATTTGTGCATGTTTTTTCTTAAAACACATTTTCCAGGATCTTTTTGAATATCATTGTCAGCAGGAGTTTCAAATTTTTTTTCCCACAAAAAATACACTGTAGGGGCCAGTGCTGTGGCTCAGTGGGCTAAAACCACAGCCTGCAGCATTGGCATCCCACATGGGCATGGGTTCAGGTCCTGGCTGCTCCACTTTCAATCTAGTTCCCTGCTGGTGTGCCTAGCAAGGCAATGGCATATGGCCCAAGTGCTTGGGCCCCTGCATCTATGTGGGGACCCAGATGGAGGTCCCTGGCTCCTGGCTTAATTGTCATTCCTGGCTTTCTGGTCATTGCAGCCATTTGGGGAGTGAACTAGTGGAAGGATGATCATTCTCTCTGTCTCCCCTTCTTTCTCTGTGGCTCTGCCTCTTAAATAAATAAATAAATAAACTTTCTAAAAAAATACAGTTATCTCTTAATTCCATTTTCCATGAACTTTGTGAAGCCCCCTTGTACTTATGGGAACAGGTGTCAAATAGAACCCAAAGCTTCTGGCACTAAGGCGAGAGAACGCAGAAGTGAGGAGGTGTAATGGGATGATCTTGCTTTACCATTTCTTTAACTTTTGCCCTCCTCCCTTCCCAAGGACGTGATTGTCCCTAGGAGGCTGGCTGTCAGCTCCCAAGAGCTTGGGTGGCCATTGCTGGGGGCAGCATGGAATGCGTTATCGTCTTTATTCCAGGGGCTGGGGCCTGAGCTCAGGGCTAGGAAAATTGATTTTGACAGGCACCTAGCAGCTGGTGGTGTGACCCTGTTGAGTCTCCTGGTCCTCTCAGGTCACTCATAGTGGAGCTCTGCTAACAGCACCGAAGCCTGGATACAGAGCCTTTCCCGGTGCGGTCCCACCGACTCCCGCTCTCCCCTGCTCATCCTCTGCTGAGCTTTGTCTGCAGAAACTCCCTGCCTGTGTCAGCCTGCAGAGGCTTTGAGACATTCCTCCCGCCTCCCAGCTTTCCATTCTGTCAAGTCCCTCAAGTCCAGGGCCTCCCAGCCCAAGTCCAGCCCTGAGCTGACCCAGAAACGTGCTGTGAGCCCCTCAGAGCCTTCCTCTGCCCCCAGAATTATGTATGCGTCTACCTCTCTTTCCTGCTGCTCCTTAGGTATGGCCTCCTCAAAAGGAGAGTCCAATCTTTGCTACAGCACTTAGCATTTTGCTTTGGGGAGCCTATTGTGTTGCTCTGAGCAAAATAAAACTCACCAGGCTTTCACTAAATAAGTACCACTGGGCTAAGCGTGAAAGAATTTCTGTCTAGGTTATTTAAAACACACATAACACATCCTAAGTGTTTTTTAAAACTGCCTTTATTATGATATAATTCATGTACTACGCAATCCTCTGTTTAAAGTCTGCACTTCAGAGGTTTTTTAATATTCACAGGATTGTGCAGCCATCATCACAATCTAATTTTTCACGTGCAAATCTAATTTTAGAATGGTTTTGTGTCTCCAAAAAGAAACCATGGACCCTATTAAGAGTTACTCCAGGGACCAGTGCTGTGGCACAGTAGGTTAATCCTCCGCCTGCAGTGCTCACATCCCATATTGGCGCTGGTTCTAGTCCCGGCTGCTCCTCTTCCGATCCAGTTCTCTGCTATGGCCTGGGAAAGCAGTGGAAGATGGCCCAGGTCATTGGGACCCTGCACCCACATGGGAGACCTGGAAGAATCTCCTGGCTCCTGGCTTCAGATCAGCATAGCTCTGGCATTTGCAGCCAAATGGGGAGTGAACCAGAGGAAGGAAGACCTTTCTCTTTGGCTCTCCCTCTCACTGTCTGTAACTCTACCTCTAAAATAAATGAAATAAAATCTTAAAAAAAAAAAGTCCATTTTTTCCTACCCCCAGACCCCGGACACCACGGCTGCACCTCTGCCTCCACAGAGTGACCCATTCTGCATGTATCCTAGACAGAGAATCATACCCCATGCGGCCCTTTGCCATCTAAGTTGTATACTCTCGAAACATTCGGAGGTTTTTCTTTTTAAAACATTTGCTCCTTCAAATAAACCTCTGGCAAAATCCAGTCTAGAAGGCAGAAATCATTAATCAGGCCGCAGGAATGCGGGTGACCTTTTTCAGAGTTTTTGTATTTTAACAGAGTGTAGCAACACCATCACATAAATAAATGGCTCTTACTTAAGGAGAAGACTTGCGGGTGAAGGTTGAACAGCATGGGGGCAGCTGGCCCCTCCCTGTGGCTCGTTTTCACCTCTAGAACCTTCCAAGTCCCCCTCACCTCCCCCCTTGGAGGCATTGTCAAGTTCTTAGACAAGGTCAGAATTCACCGTGTGCTGTCTCACTGACAGGATGATGTAGAGTTTTGCCACTAATTCTTGCAAAGATCCCTGACCGTGAAACCTTACCTTCAAAAGAAACAAGTATGGGGGACGGCGCTGTAGTGTAGTGGGTAAAGCCTCCACCTGAAGTGCTGGCATCCCATGTGGGTGCCGGTTCGAGTCCCAGCTGCCCCACTTCTGATCCATCTCTCTGTTGGGGCCTGGGAAAGCAGTAGAAGATGGCCCAAGTCCTTTTGCCCCTGCACCCACGTGGAAGACCAGGAAGAAGCTCCTGGCTCCTGGCTTCCTGTCATTGCAGCTCTGGCTGTTGCAGCCAATAGGGGAGTGAACCAGCAGATGGAAGACCTCTCTCTCTCTGCTTCTCTCTCTCCGTAACTCTTTTAAATAAATAAATACATTTTTTAAAAAAGAAGTATGGGTCTTTTTATTTATTTATTTATTTGACAGGCAGAGTTAGATAGTGAGAGAGAGAGAGACAGAGAGAAACGTCATCGTTCCGTTGGTTCACCTCCCACATGACTGTTATGGCCAGCATGCTGCGCCAATCTGAAGGCAGGAACCAGGTGCTTCTCCTGGTCTCCCACACAGGTGCAGGGCCCAAGGACCTGGGCCATCCTCCACTGCCCTCCCAGGCCACAGCAGAGAGCTGGACTGGAAGAGGAGCAACTGGGACTAGAACCCAGCGCCCATATGGGATGCCGGTGCCGCAGGCGGAGGATTAACCAAGTGAGCCATGGCGCTGGCCCCACAAGTATGGGTCTTAATGACCAAGTTCATGGAGTCTAAAAAATTCCTCAAATTGGGATGCATCTCCCAGTGGTTGCTGGCCTGTCACGTGGTGGCCGGCACGTGGAGGTCAGCACTGGGGCATTTGTGGTACATGTACAGACCTATCCCACCTGTTCACAGGACGTCTCCCCGGAGGCGGGAGCCTGGATGGCGCCACCCACTCGTGGGAGGTCTTAGGCCCCTCTGAATGTCCTCAGAAAGGGTAGCGCTGTGGTGCCACCGGCATTCTGCTTCCGCCGGCTCCTGATGGCGCAGCGGGTGACGTCCTGGGAAGAAATGTGGGTGTGGACGCCGGTGGGCTCTACAACGACTCAGAAGACACCGTCCCTGCATATGAGGACCTCGGAGCAGGCCGCTGGCCATACCCTTCCTTTTTCCATTTGCACATGCGGAACAGGCAGTCGGAAAATCCTGTGCGTAAGCCAGCCTGCAAACTGCCTGCCAAGAAAAAAGTTCGGGTGAGGGTTTCATTAGCAGAGAACTCTTGCTTGTTAACAAGACCAGTCCATTTTATGATGCTCAGTTCTGCCTCTTGAAACGCAGTCTGTCCCTGGTGTGGGCATCTCATCACAGGCCCTTGTGAACCAGACCCAGGGGTGATAAATGGAGGATGCTCAGACATGCAGGCTGGGAGGGCCAGACAAATGAGCCTGGCTTAAGGAACTGTCGAGGTTATTTCTCATGCCCTGGTGGTCACGCAGACAACAGCAGCAGCAAAAATCCCAGCAGGGGCCGGCACATCGGGATGGACAAGGGTCTGGTGGGATCTGGTTTTCTGAGTGCAGGCAAGCAGCTTGCGGACAGCTCTGTGCATCCCTGGAATCCTCCCCGGGGGTGACGGGACGCCCTGAGCTGTGTGCAGACGTCATCGCTGTCTGGCCAAAGACAGGACCAGCACCACTCCCAAGAATGGCCTTGCAGAATCTCTAAGGAATCCGGCAGCGGCAGCCAGGGCGCAGGAGGGAGAACACGTTCCCTCCGCCCTCTCCGGAGCAGAGAGTCCCACGGCCCATTCACCAATTAACTTCACAGTTGCATCTGCCTTTCCTGCCAAGCTCCCCGTAAAGGAATTTATCACCTTCTGTTCTGCATTTCTTCCCCAAATGTGAGTCAGAAACCCACGGCGCCTGTTGAAAACGGCATTTGCAGCAAGCCCAATTACACTCCCAAGCACCTCTGAGCATAGTGAGGTGCTCTTCTGCCTTCCTTCTGTGGCATCACCAGGCAGGCTGGCCCAGAAGTTCACGGCTAGCGCGGGCCAATAATAATAAGAACCTTTTGTCTACGTGCCAGGCACTGTTCTAAGGGCTTTGCATACATTACCTGGCTTACTCCTCATCACAGACCCATGAGGTCAGTACTGTTCCTGGTCCTGTGTTGCAATGAGGAAGATGAGGCACAGAGGAGTTAAGCAACTTGCCCGAGGTCGCTCAGCTCTACACAGAACAGATGAGCGCTGAACCCAGGCAGGCTGGCTCCAGAGTCCCCGCGGTAACCAACTACCACTGCGCTCCATGGTGAGGAAAGATGGACATTCAGCCTTTTGCTGACCAGAGAATGTGAAGGC
The DNA here is from genome assembly GCF_964237555.1 of Oryctolagus cuniculus. Lineage (NCBI taxonomy): Eukaryota > Metazoa > Chordata > Mammalia > Lagomorpha > Leporidae > Oryctolagus > Oryctolagus cuniculus. The sequence continues at coordinate 11,952,123 of NC_091439.1, read as the reverse complement.
CAATTGAATGGCTTCCATGCCTTTAAAATCAGTCTTATGGGGGCCGGCGCTGTGGTGTAGCGGGTAAAGCCTCCACCTGCAGTGCTGGCATCCCATATGGACACCGATTCGAGTCCCAGCTGTTCCACTTCCCATCCAGCTCTCTGCTGTGGCCTGGGAAAACAGTGGAAGATGGCCCAAGTCCTTGGGCCCCTGCACCCCGCATATGAAGACCCAGAAGAAGCTCCTGGCTCCTGGCTTCGGATTGGCGCAGCTCCAGCCATTGCGGCCTGTTGAGGAGTGAACCAGCGGATGGAAGACCTTTCTCTCTCTGTCTCTCCTCTCTGTGTAACTCTGACTTTCAAATAAATAAATAAATCCTAAAAAAAAAAATACTTCTGTGAGGGGGCTTTACACAGTTCATGGAAAATAGAACAAAAGGTAAGTTGATTTTGGTGCAGAAAAAAATTGAAACCCATGGGTATTTTTTTAAAGATTTATTTATTTATCTGAAAGGCGGAGTTCCAGGGAGGCAGAGAGCCACACTCTCTCTCGGGACCCTCCGCCCGCCCCCGGTTCGCTGGCCCTGTGCCAGCACGCTGCCTCCACACGTCAGCCAGCGCCTGCAGTGCCGCACTTAATGAGGACAAACAAATGTGCTCATCGCACGGAGTTCAAGTGTGAATGATGCGCTCTGTTGGCTCCCGCTAGGCAGTCCTTTCTCTGGCAACAGCGGCGGCGGGTGCTGCAGACTTCCCACCCACGGGGGACGCCCAGCGCTCATGGAAAACGCGTGTTCCGGAACAACTGTGCGTGGCGTCCCCATTTGGGGAGGGAGGCGGGGCGGAGAGGAGGCACCAAAATAAACTTTTAGTTCTATTTTCCATGAAGGGAGGCGGCTCTTCCTCTCTGTCCGGCGGTGGATTTCTAAAAGGCCCTCGGACTCCGAGCTGCAGGGCGTTGGTGTTCCTGAGATCCTCGCAGTGGGCCTCACCTGCCAGGGAATGCCTGCTGCATTCGTTCAAGCTGGTCGTCTCTGTTTTTCCCGGTGTGTGTGTGTGTGTGTGTGTGTGTGTGTGTGTGAGCGCCTTACAACTTGAAAACGAACCTGTGTCCCCCCCCCCCCCCCCGCCCTTGCGGCAGGATCTGCCGAGACCTTTCCCAAGGGCTCCACCACCGACGGAACCAGCGGCTGTGAAGTAAGAGTTACGCACAATCCTGCTCTGCGTTTGTGAGTTCATAAAGAAATCGCCTTTGATTGCAACACTTTCCCTTGTGTTCGCTGAACTTTTACTGCCTGACACGGGAGTGCAACAGCTCTGGCCTAACTCTGGTCACCTGCGTGAACACGTAGGCGGACTTGCCTTCCTTTCTGGCTTTGTGGCCTGGTGTTTGGAGAATGATGATAGTGTGGTATTTCCATGTAGAACCGAAGGAAAAAAGAAAGGGAGAATTCAGTGTTTGTCCGTATGGATTGTTTTTTAAAGATTTATTGATTTTGGGGCCGGTGCTGTGTTACAGCAGTTTAAAGCCCTGGCAGAAGTGCTGGAATCCCATATGGGCACCGGTTCTAGTCCTGGCTGCTCCTCTTCCGATACAGCTCTCTGCTATGGCCTGGGGTAGCAGTAGAAGATGGCCCACCCTGCACTGGCGTGGGAGACCCGAAGGAGTATCCTGGCTCCTGACTTTGGAGCAGCCCAGCTCCGGCCATTGCGGCCATCTGGGAAGTGAACCAGCAGATGGAAGACCTCTCTCTCTATCTCTACCTCTCTCTGTAACTCTGTCTTTCAAATAAATAAATCTTAAAAAAAAAAGATTAATTGATTTATTTGAAAGTCAGAGTTACATCCAGAGAGAAGGAGAGGCAGAGAGTCTTCCATCTGCTGGTTCACTCCCCAATTGGCTGTAAAGGCCGGAGCTGGGCTGATCCAAAGCCAGGAGCCAGGTGCCTCTTCTGGGTCTCCCACACAAGTGCAGGGGCCCAAGGACTTGGGCCATCTTCCAGTGCTTTTCCAGGCCATAGCAGAGAGCTGGATCAGAAGTGGAGCAGCCGGGACTGGAACCAGTGCCCATGTGGGATGCTGAAACTGCAGGCGGCAGCTTTACCCGCTATGCCACAGCGCTGGCCCTGTGTGGATTTTTTAAAAGGCCACTTTCCTCTGAATGCATGCATTATATTTAGAGTCAGATGCAGCCATGGTGTTTCGGTGTGCATCTCGGCATGTCTTCTGATATTGCTTTTTACACGTTACTTATGCTCACACTTAATTTCTCTCTAGAAGCATCATCATACCAATCATTTAATACAGATCCTCAGAGCTGATGCTGTGGCATAGTGGGCTAAGCCTCTGCCTGTGGTGCTGGCATCCTATATGGGTGCTGGTTCGTGTCCCAGCTACTTCACTTCCCACCCGGCTCTCTGCTATGGCCTGGGGAAGCAGTAGAAGATGGCCCAAGTGCTTGGGCCCCTGCACCCATGTAGAAGCTCTGGATGGAGCTCCTGGCTTCGGATCAGCCCAACACTGGTCATTGCAGCCATTCAAGGAGTGAACCAGGGGATGGAAGACCTTTTTCTCTCTGTCTCTCCCTCTCTCTGTAACTCTACCTCTCCAACGAATAAATAAATCTTTTTAAAAAAGTATGAATCCTCTCTTGCTCTGGCTTAGGGGGTGCTCAGCCGCCACTTGGAAAGTGACAGGGGAAGTGAGCCGCTTGGGTGTGAAGCACGTGGTTAACACAGAGGACAGTGCTTCCGCTTCATGGTAAGGGAGCTGTCACACCATCTCCCTCAGAGCTCGTGTGAGCAGTCTGGGCCAGTGGTCTTCTTATCTATATGGGACCAAGGACAAAAAAATACTCCAGCTTTTAGAAGGAATTCTACTAGACTTATTGCTATCAGAATGGCCTTCTCGCTTCCAGTGATTCCTCTACTGCAACTGCTCCAAAGCGGGAGATTTCCAATACGCAAAAGGGCGGCCTCCCCCCAGGACCTGCTGGATCAGGATCTCCTGGGATGTGACCAACCCCGTGCCTGGAAAGGCTCCAGGTGGTGTCTGCCGGGTTCACCGCAAGGGGCCAGGAAGAGTGCTCCCGATGGTCCAGCCTTCTGCGTTCTAATTAAAAAGCGATCTAAAACAAGCTTGTAACTTGTTGTCACCTTTCATTGACTTCATTGAGGCCAAAATTAATTCCTCTGGTTAAAACAGTGTAACTTCAGATGTGTAAAATGGACAGCAGATGATTCTTGGGGGAAAGGAGACAGGGAAGAAAGCTTAGGGCCTTCACCGAGTTTCCATGTGAAGCCGTTACCAGTTTTTTGTGGGTTAAAAACACTTAACCATCTACTGACCTAATGAATGATTTGTTGTCAACCCAGTAGCAGACAGGTGCATCTCTGCCACCAAACGGCAATGTCACTAACAAGCAATTTGTTTAAAAACGTTCTTGATTTATTTTTTATTTGAAAGATAGGGACAGGTTTGTGTCCAGCTGCTCCACTTCCAATCCAGCTCACTTCTATGGCCTGGGAAAGCAGTAGAAGATGGCCCAAGTGCTTGGGCCCTGCACCCACGTGGGAGATCCGGAAGAAGCTCCTGGCTCCTGGCTTCCGATTAATGCAGCTCCTGCATTGCAGCCACTTGGGGAGTGAACCAGCAGACGGAAGACTCTCTCTGTCTCTCCTTCTTTCTGGATGTAACTCTGACTTCCAAATAAATCAATATATCTTAAAAAAAAAAAGAAGGAAAGATAAGGACACACACACACAAAGAGGAAAGAGCCAGATAGATAGCAAGAGTGAGATGGGGGGGGGGGGGTCTTCCATCCTGCTGCATTGTTCCCCCAGTGCCTGCAACAGCCATGGCTGGGCTAGGCTGCAGCCAAGAGGCCAGATCTCAGTCTGGGTTTTCCACGTGGCTGGCAGGAACCCACCTACTTGATCCATCACCTGCTCCTCCTGGGGTGGGCAGTGGCAGAAAGCTGATTTGAAGGCAGAACAGCCATGACTTGAACCAGGTACTTAGACCTGGGATGCAGACATCCTAAGCAGTGGCTTAAGCACTGTGCCAAATGCCAGACTCACCAGGCAGTCTTAACCGTGGAGGCTGAGCCCTGAGCAGATCCACAGGGCCTGCTTCCCCTTTCCTGGGGAGGATCCTTGAAACCCTGGGGAGAACTAGACAATATCCATGGAGCTGGCCTTCCAACCAGAGCTTAGTTCCTTCTGGGAACACATTCCCACAGACACCTGCTATCACTGATGGGACAGGTCACTGCCCCAGAGTGTGAGAGGAACGAGAAATAAGGCAGGAAGAGGAGGCGAAATTGTCCCAAGGTGAGGTCAATCCATTGTACTTTCACATGTCTACGGAGCCATTTTACACAAAGAGCCTTCTCCCCTGGGTGAAAACGACAACCTTTCCAAAAGGCAAACCAGGACCTAAGGAGGAATCACGGTAGGGTAAATGCACTCCGAGCTGCAGTGTTCTCTGTGCAGATGGCCGGCGTGAGCAGCTTGTAAAATCAGCCGCTGTGACTGTTCACGCACAGGCTCTGCTGATTTTACAAATACATAGTAATGCAGCCGCCTCTCCAAGGGCGGGCGGCGGGCTGACGTTTGCACAGCCAGCAGAAATCATTTCTTGTGGGAGATAGGATTTCGTCGTTTAGCAAGATTCCATCAAAGGAAGCTGCGCCCTCAGCCGTGCGCGCTATTTCAGGGGCGGTGGCTGCCCTCCCCCTCGGCTGCTTCTCTCCAAATTAATAGGCAGCCAGCAGGTAAATCGATGCATTGTGCGCAGGGTGGCAGAGCGGGTTCTGTGGGTCTCTGTATTGGGAATATTTAGCATGTGAGGCAGCCAGGAGCTTTCAGAAAAATGGTATTTGTTGCCTTTTCGTGGTTATTAAAGTAAATCACATTAGGAAAGAAATGTTGGAAAATAAGAAACCTTGAACAAAAATTTATTTTTCATGTGACTTAGTTTTTCACAGATTCAACATAGTTTGTAAATAAAATTCTAATATAATGATATTCTGTTCCTTTCTCCCTCTCTCCCCCTCCCCCAACAAAATTTATATATATTTATTTATGAGAGAGAGGGAGAGCAAGCACGGGGTCCTATTAGCTGGCTTACTCCCCAAATTCTGCAATAGCTTAGGGCTGGGCCAGAGCCAGAGCCAGGAGACCAGAACTCAATGCTGGTCTCCTATGTGGGAGGCGGGAACTCAATTATTTAAGCCATCACTGCTGCCTCCCCCGCCTGCGTTAGCAGGAAGCTGGAGTCATGAGCTAGAGCTGGGAATTGAACCCAGACACCCCAATGTGGGATGCAGGTATCTTACTCACTACACTGAACACCTGCAACAAAAAAGCAAAACCCCAAAACATTCTTAACTCGATGGTGCAAAGATACCCATTCTAACACTGGGGTGCTCTGCACCCTTCTTCCTAGTTGGCATGGTAGCTCATATTCCATTTGTTATCCGCTTTCTCGGTATCATAGTGCGCACGCTGCATGTTTAGTGTCTTCTCTTGGGGGATTATAAGTAACGTTTCAATGAATATGCTTGCCTGTAATTTTTAGTCTACGTCTCTGACTAATTCCTTAAGGCAGATTCTTAGAAGTGGAATGTCTAGATCAAAGATGTAAATAAATGAACGCTGTGGCATTTAAACAAGGATTTTCTGGGTTAATTGGAAAACACACCGCTGTGTTTACTGGCTGTGCACTGCTGTTTCTGGGTAAGAGAAAAACACCTGCCATCAGCTCTTCTCACACCAACACCTGTCGACAGGAAGTGGCAGGCTTGATGCTTCCTCTAAGGAGCAGGTGATGAAGTGATAGGACGACCTGCTTCCTTGCTTCTCCACCCAGCCTGTGCCCTGCAAGGCTCACGTTCATGAGCAACACCAGCGAGTGCCCTTGCCCTGAGCACTCTAGTTGGGTTCGACAAATGAGTGCCTTTAGCTGAGGTTGGGAGGCTGCAAGGATGAAGTCAGGGTCTCTGTCTCCCACACTGCTCTCTAAAGACTCACTATGGGTTGATTGCATCTTTTTTAATCTATATTTGTGGGGTATGGATGGTAAAATATAGGACATTTACTCTCTTAAACATTCAACAGGGTTGAGTACTTTCCCGCTGTCATACAACTATCACCATGATCCGGTTCCAAACCTTTGCCCCCATCCCAAATAGAAATCTGTCCTGTTAAACAATACTTCCCCACCACCCTCCCTCCAGCCTCTGGTAACCTTTGTTCTGCTTTCCCTGTCTATGAATTTGTCCATTGTTTGAACCTCATACGAGGGGAATCATAGATTTGGTATTTTACATCTGTCTTTATTTCACTTTAACATAAGGTTTTCAAGGCTCATCCACATTGTAGCTTGTATCAAAAATGTCACTCTTTTTTTAAAATGTATTTTATTTATTTGAAAGAGAGAGTTACAGAATGAGGGGGAGAGAGAGAGTGAGAGAGTCAGTCTTCCATTCGCTGGTTCACTCCCCAAATGGCCACAATGGTCAGAGCTGAACTGATCCAAAGCCAGGAGCCATGAGCTTCTTCTGGTCTCCCATGTGGATGCAGGGGCCCAAGGACTTGGGTCATCTTCTGCTGCTTTCCCAGGTACATTAGCAGGAAGCTGGATTGGAAGTAGAGCAGCCAGGACTCAAACCAGTGCCCATATGGGATGCTGGCGCTGCAGGCCGGGGCTTTAACCGACTGTGCCACAACTCCGGCCCTCAAATGTCATTCCTTTTAAGGTAGAATAATATTCCATTGTTTGTATATGTCACATTTTGTCCACCCATTCATCTGGTGAGGGACATTTGAGCTGTTTCCACCTTTTGGCTGCTGTGACTGATGCTGCTATGAACACTGGTGTTGGTGGCTGTGTCCTTTCACAAGGCTGTAAATCCAGCTTGGGGGTAGCCCCTGGCATCTTGCTCCTCTCTGTTCCAGCAACTACTTCCTCTCCTGGGTCTTTTAGGCCTAAGACAGTAGGTGGCTCCCAATTGTTGCTCTACCCACTGGGGAGTTTCCCATACCCTACCTCTGTCTTTGAAAGTCTTTTCTTTATTTGTTTCTTTAGATTACCCAGTGTTGGTGTTCCACCTCTTCTCTGCCAGGAGTCTGACGCTCACAGAACTCTTGCTGCCAACTGTTTCCACTTCAGCCCCAATACACCTGGATACCTCTCAGAAGGCACCCGAGTATTGGCTAGTATCCCACCTGTAGATACTGAGAAACACGTGAAATCACATCAAAATAACACCATCCGGGCCCCAGTTCACTTCAGTGTATTCAAAATACCTAGTGCTATGACCTGGAAAATTTTCATGTTCAAGATGTTTCTCAATCATGCTGATGTTATTGGCCCAAGGTCTAACATGAACCCCTGGCATTGAGAGTTTGTTTTTTTTTAAGTTCATTTATTAGTTTTTATTTATTTGAAAGGCAGAACAACAGTGAGAGAAAGAGACCTTTCACATGTTGGTTCATTCCCCCAAATGCCTACAACAGCTAGGGTTCAGCCAGGCTGAAACCAGGAGATAGGAACTCCATCTGGGTCTCCCAGGTGGGTGGCAGGAAGTTAGTACTTGAGCCAGGACCTGCTGCTTCCCAGGTGCATTATCAGGAAGCTGAGTCAAAAGCAGAGGCAGAGGCAAGTCTTGATCGGAGGCGCTCCAATATGGGATGCAGATGTCCTAAGCCACAGCTTAACCCAGTGCACCCCCATGCCCACCTGAGCAGAGACTCTAACTTGCAGTCCTGACCCATGGTGCAGTTATATGTCCACTTTAAGAATTTAGGCCAATGTGGGGCAAGCGTTTGGCATACAGACTATGAATCCCATGTAACCCCAGCATCCCTTATCAGCATGCCTAGCTTCAAATCCTGCAGCTTCCTGCTAATGTGCACCCTGGGAGGTAGCAGGTAAGGGCTCAGGTTCTTGGGTCTCTGCCACCCGTGTGGGAGTTGAGTCTCCCAGCTTCATCCTGGCCCAGCCCTGGTTATTGTAGGCATTTGGGCAGTGAACAAACAGAAGGGAAGGCTTCTGTCTCTATTTCTATTTCACTTTAAAATAAAAATGAAGGGTCTGGTGCTGTGGCATAGCAGATAAAGCCACCGCCTGCAGTGCCGCCATCCCATATGGGTGCCAGTTTGAGACCCGGCTGCTCCACTGCTGATCCAGCTCTCTGCTGTGGCCTGGGAAAGCGGTGGAAGACGGCCCAAGTCCTTAGGCCCCTGCACCTGTGTGGGAGACCCAGAAGAAGCTCTTGGCTCCTGGCTTCAGATCAGCACAGCTCCGGCTGTTGTGGCCATTTGGGGAGTGAACCAGTGGATGGGACACCTCTCTCTCTCTCTCTCTCTGTCTCTCTCTCTCTGTCTCTCTTTCTCTCTGTGTAACTCTGCCTTTCAAATAAAAAAATAAGTATTTTGTAAAAATAATTTAAAAATTAATATATATTTAAAGATTTATTTTGTATTTATTTGAAAGGCAGAGTTACAGAGAGAGGAGGAGAGGCAGAGAGAGAGAGAGAGAATCTTCTATCCACTGGTTCACTCCCCAAATGGCCACAAAGGACCAGGGCTGGGTCAGGCTGAAGTCAGGAGCTTCTTCTGGGCCTTGCACATGGGTGCAGGGGCCCAAACACTTGGACCATTTTCCACTGCTTTCCCAGACACATTAGCAGGGAGCTGGATCAGAAGTGGAGCAGCCAAGGCTCAAAACTGGCGCCCCTATGGGATGCTGGCATTGCAGGCAGAGGCTTAACCTGCTATGCCACAATGCCAGCCCCGAAAATACATCTTTTTAAAACATTCTATGGTAGGGGTAAAAGGTTAAGGCTCAGAAGCTACCAGAATGCAGCCTTCTTACTTCTGAAAGTGGCCTGACAAGCGTAGTTCCTGTAGTCTATTTCCTGAGGTGTACAGTATGGCTGGTTGTCCACAGCGGACACGCTATGATTGCATTACCAGGTCCCCCTGGCAAAGAATGGCTGCACCTTTCAATGGCACTCTGAGATGAATGGGGAGCTGAAAGGCAAGATAAGAAAACAGGCTTTATCTACTTCCATATTTTGCCAAAGGCAACTCCGAATTCAAACTATTACATAAGTTATTATAATTTCCTTGGCTTATTATCTCATTTTTATTATCGACCCAGGAAGGTGGTAGTTTGGGGCGATTCATTGAATTCCAGTGATCTTTCATTTCTTCGTCTTCAGAAAATTATGAGAGAGAGAAAATACTTGGCTACACTGAAAAGCACCTAAGATCTCATCAAATTTAAAATTCTCAAAAAAAAAATATATAGATAAATCAAACCTCAGAAAGGTTTACCTTTTAAAAAAAAGATTCACTTATTTATTTGAAAGGCAGAGTCACAGAGAAAGAGAGGCACAGAGAGAGAGAGAGGCCTTCTGTCCCCTGGTTCACTCCCCAGATGGCCACAACAGCTGGAGCTGTGCCAATCTGAAGCCAAGAGCTAGGAGCCTCCTCCAGGTCTCCCATTGGGATGCAGGGGCCCAAGGGCTTGGGCCATCTTCTACTGTTCTCCCGGGTCACAGCAAAGAGCTGGATCAGAAGTGGAGCAGCCAGGACTTGAGCTGGCGCCCATATGGGATGTCAGCATTGCAGGCAGAGGATTAACCTACTGTGCCACAGTGCCAGTCCCAGAAAGGTTTACTTTTATTGAATTAAAAAATACTTTCTTCCCTTATTGTAAAAACAATTCTGTTGGTGTTCAATCGCACAGTAGGGTAATAGTATACTGTACAACAGTACAATAACATACTTCTACTACTCTAAATAACTAGAAGACTTCTGAATGTTCATACCACAAATCAACCTTGAATATATGAAGCAATGGATGCTACTTATCCTAATATCAAAAAAAGTTTGCATGTATCAAAATAGTACATTGTGCCCCATAGATATGTACAATTATTGTTTATCAATAAACAAGAAAAAATTCTTTGGTTCATGCATTCCATGCTGCCAATGAGGAATTGAAGTGCAGAGAGCTTTAAATGACAACTCCAGGTAGACACTACTAACTTCATAGCAGGGCAAAATTGAGCTTCTAATCCAGGCCGCCTGGTTCTTAGCTCGGTACACAGGCCCAAACGAAGAGAGACACGAGGGTAGGAGACATTTAACGGGCAATAAAACAAGAAGAAAGCAAATAGAGAGAAAAACAAGCAAACAAGAGCCGGTGCTGTGACTGTGGCTACCAGGCCCCTCCCCCATCACTGGTGCCCCTGAACCTGAGTGTGGTCACTGTGGTTGATGTCACCAGCCAACCTGGAGGAGTTTTCAAAAAAATGCAAAGCCTACGAAATCTCTCCAACCTCCAATGAGCCGGATGAGGGCTAGGGAGGTGTTAGAAGTTCGGAAGAGGCCCTGGTCTGGACCTCTGTGGCAGTCTGTGCAGGTCAGGCGCTGGGTAGAAGCTGGGTCTCTGTGTCCAGCTGAGCTGCCCGGTGGCCAGAGGTGCCTTATCCCCAGGGCTGGGGAAAGTCTCTTTTCGGGGGTGAGAAATGTTTCCAAATTTAACCAACTCTTTGCCCCACATTCCCAAGTTGAATTGTTGAGTTTCCTTTCTGCTCCTTAACTCAAAATATCAGTAACCTTCACTTTGTATTTTATTTTATTTTTTTAAGATTTATTTATTTGAAAATAGAGTTATAGAGAGACAGGGAGAGATAAAGAGAGACAGAGATCTTCCATCTGCTTGTTCACTTCCCAGATGGCTGCCACAGTTGAGGCCGGGCTAGGCACAAGCCAAGAACCAAGGACCCCATCTGAGTCTGCCATGTGGGTGGCAGGGGCCCAAGCACTTGGACCATCATCTGCCAATTTCCCGGGCGTATTAGCGGGACGCTGGATCCAAAGTGGAGCGTCCAGGACTAGAACCAAAGCTCTTATGGGATGGCAGTGCTGCAGGGGATGGCTTAACACACGCGCCACCACATCAGCCCCAGGAGCGCTCATTTGCTAAGGAGTGTTCTTGAATGTGCAGGAGCGTGCCTTGCATGGACTACATTGCTTCCTAACATTCCAGTCTCTGAACAGTTGGTAAACTGAGCTTTTCATGTTTAAAGTCTCAGCATAATAACATCTGGGAGTATCTTATTTGTCTATTGAAGAACTTTGCCCTAAAACACTATCCCTATAGAAAACTGCTCTTTTATTAAATCAGCCAAGGTTAAGAAAAAGAGATAAATGCCTTTCAGCACATAACAGACCACTTGTATTTACTTTAAACTCAGAAATACGCTTCAACTGGAGTGAAAAATAAAACCCTCCCTGCTCACCGGGCAGTCAGTGGTTTAAGAATGTGTATGGCAGGTTGTCCCCAAAACAAGAACTGTACTTTCACTTCTGCAGTGGGTGCAGCCTTTGGCCACCACTGATACGTCACTAAATTTGAAATAATTTTCTGGCACACCCCGCTCTGGCACCGGAGTTAATGGTTGGAGTCGTTGGCACAGGCGGAAGTCAGAATTTAGTGTGTGCAGAGCCCTAACGTTTTTGGCAGTGTGGACCAGATCAAATAAAGTCTGTCGGCTCAAGACAGCTTCCTGGAAGCTGGGTGTTGGCTTCTCCTGACAGTGTCAAGGGCAGGTTCACCTTCTCAGTGATCTGGACTAATTGGATAATACAAGTGAGTCCATGGGGAACACAGCACCTTCATGTGGCAGTGAGTACGTGAGGCCACACCCCACCACTCCTTCTGTGAGGGGTCTACTAAAAGTTCATGGCCCCTGTGTGTGTGTGTATGTGTGTGTGTGTGTGTCTCCCTCTCAAATAAGATAAACCAATAAAAACTTACAAAAAGAGTGAGCCTACACTGACAAGTTATGCTGGGATAAAGCCAGTTATCGTGTGACCCAAACCTGAAAGGATGCGAGAAACACTCCTTCCTTTGGCCCCTGGCCCAGCAGCAGGTCTCAGGATGGTGTTGGGTGTTGGGGTCATTGTGCTGTTTATGATCTGGGGCTCCTACAGAGAGGATGGGGCGAGACCACACCCCTGGGGGGAGAGGGGAGAATTTCCCCAGCAGTGGGTGTGTAGTGAGTGTGAGGCAGATTGTGAGAGGGTGCGAGTGTGTGTGAGTGTGAGGGTAGGTGTGTGTGTGATGGTGTATAAGTGTGTGTGTGAGACAGTGTGTGGCAAAGTGTGTGTGTGCGTGATTGTGTGAGAAAGTGTGTGCGGATAAGTGTGCATGAGAGAGAATGTGATTGTGTGTGAGTGTGTGTGAGAGTACTGTGTGTGCATGAGAGTGTGGGCAAGTGTGTGATGGTGTGAGAACATATGTGTGTGGGTATGTGAGAGAGTGTGATTCCATGTGAGTGTGCTTGTGTGAGAATGTGTGTGTTTGGGTGAGTGAGTGCATGTAGGCATGTGTGTGGGGTGACAGTGTGTATGGATTGTGGGGGGTGTATGTGTGTGTGTGAGTGTTAGTGGGGGGGGTTGAGTGTCTTTGTGTGAGAGTGTGTGTGTCTGAGTGTGTGTGTGTGTGTGTGTGTGTGACCACGCTCAGGTTGGGGGCTGCCCCCCAGGAGGGGTCTTGCAAGGGCAAGACAGGCGCCGGCAGCACAGTCCCCTCGTCTCCTGGCTGCCCCATCTGCAGGCCAGGATACAGCCATCACAGCCACCTGAGGACAGGAATGAGATGCAGCCCAGGAGCCAGGCCTGAGAGCCTCCTACGCTCGCTGGGCTTGTGTTGAGGCTGTGAAGGGGCCAGCCCGGTTGTGGTGGTGCTGGGAGGACGTGAGGGAGAGCTGTGTGTCTTCCCCAGGCTGTGTGCTCCCAGGATGAGCTTAGATCTCAAGAGGGACAGTCCCAAGGGGATCAGGCCTCAGGGACGCAGTGCCTGGGTCTCCGGCTGCCTGCCGGGTGCTGCTTCTGGCCAGCCTGGGAGGCAATCGGCAGAGTCTGGGTTTACATCTGTCTCCATCCCGCCGTCACTTCCAGGTTGCGGGTGTGGGGCAGCTGACGCAGCCCCCTCAAGCTTCCTGTCTGTGATGGAGGGGCGGTGCAGGTTGTCAGATGAGATTATTGGTCCCCAAGCATCTTTAGAAAAGGAGACACAGACAGAGAGAAAAAGCCACGTGAAAGGCAACGCGCACACAGCCAAGGGACCAGCAAGGACCACAGGCAGCCAGGAAGGTTAGCTTGCAAGGGTCTCCCGCAGTGCTGTCTGGAGGAACCCACCCTGCCAACACCTTGACTTTGGACTTCCAGCCTCCAGAGCTGTGAGAGAACACACAGACCGCCTATTTGCTGTGTGCCTTACTGGTGGGAATCTGTTTAGCAGCTCGGAGACACTAACATGGCTGCGGACCAGCAAATTTCACATCCCCAAAAGAGCCCAAATGAGGACCAGACTTCCCTCGTGTTGTCATACCAGGTATCCTTCAGAGCTGTGTTTAAGGCCACTGCATTAAAAACAACAAAAACAAAAAACCCACACAGAGAACAGGGGCCAGCGTTGTGGCACGATGGGATAAGCCGTCACCTGTGACACCCGCATCCCATATGTGCCTCCATTCGAGCCCCGACTGCTCTTTCTTTCCAGCTCCTTGCTAATGTGCCTAGGAAGGCAGCAGAAGATGGCCCAAGTGCTGGGGCCCCTGCCACCCATGTGGGAGACAATGATGGAGCTCCTGGCTCTCAGCCTGAGCCTGGCCCAGCCCTGGCTGTTGTGGCCATTTGGGGAGTGAACCAGTGGATGGACGATCCCCCCCCCCCGTGTGTGCGTGTGTGTGTGTGTGTGTGTGTGTGTGTGAATGAGGCTTTCAGGTAAATAAATAAATCTTGAAGGAGGAGGAGGAAGAGGGTTCTTGTTGCTTGAGGGTTGACTTTTTCCAGTCTGCTCTTTCTAGTTGTTCGCCAGGCACAAGGAGTCTCCAGCAGCAGCCTCCAGGAAGTTGTTGCACAGAGCTGTGTGGGGTCCCAGGGTCACCTTAGTAACTCTTGCGGGCCGAGGAGCAGCCCCGATATGAGCACGGCTAATGATGAAGGCGACTGTCCGCCTGCCTCCTCGCCCCGCCCACCTGCAGAGGTCCTGGGGCCGGGGTCCTGGGCAGCAGCCATGACCCCACTCTAAGCAAACACCCCTGTTTCTCGCCCTTACCTGTTTCACGGTGGGTTTCCCAGAACCTCCTTGGAAATGGCTTACTCCCGCATTCAGGGAACCTCTGTCGTTGGGGGTGGACCCTGTAGGGAAGCCGGGGCTGCCCAGGCTCCCGCCCACAGTCAAGGTTCCCACGTGTTGTTCAGCTGTCTTGGAGGACAGAAGGGGCCGGGGGAGTAAGTGTGTGTGTGTGTGGGTGTCTCTGTGAGCGGCCTTTTTGGGGGTAAACCAACGGAAAGAAGATCTTTCTCTCTCTCACTCTCTGTAACTCTACCTGTCAAATAAATAAATAAATAGATCTTAAAAAAATATATCAAGAACCGCATCCGCATCTGGCCGCTCTGTTCTTTCCCGGGTCCCCGCAAACTGCTGACCTTCTGAAGAGAGCCGCCTCCGTGTCCCCTGCCCACTGCCCACCCACCACTCCCGCAGGCCGGCCCCTGAGGCCACGGCGGAGGCAGCCCAGGATGGCCGGTCGAGCAAAACCCAGGGAGCGGCCCCGCCCTGCTCGCGGCGGTGGCCCCGCAGCGCCACTTAGGAGGAACGCGAGCCAGCGCGACAGCCGCGCCAGATGGCGCGCGCATCAGGGACCCTAATGGCCCTTCCTGTCCGCGCAGGAACAGCAGGGGCCAGGCGCGGGCTTGTCTCCCGGAGAGACGGGGACAAGCGGTGGCAGCAGAGCGCGCGACTCCGCTGCCTGCCCCGGGGCCGCAGGTGGGAGCGGCCGCGTACACGAGGGGGCAGCGCAGAACGCCCGCGACCCCGTGCCGAGGGGCACTGAGTACAAGAGGGGCGCTCGGGCCGCCGTGGGCGGGCTGGGAGCGGGCGGGCGTCTGGCGTCTCGCCACCCACGCGGCCTCGCAGCCCCGCAAGGGTGCCCGAGGCCAGCAGCAGCGCGCGGGTGCTCGTGCCGACAGCAAAAAGCCCAACGTCTTGGCATTTCCGATTTCCACGGAGAGAGCTGCTGCGAGCAAGCAGGATAAAGCCAATTTTGAGAATTTGTGGAAATGACTTCAAGATGCTGGTTCGGTGAAACCGTTCTCCCCCCTCCCTTTGAATATCTGGCTCCTTGGGAGAGTTGCAAGAGGGTGAATTTATTTTACCCATTTTCAGGCTTACAGGATAAGAGCGAGCACGGGGTGAGCCCCCATCATCATTACAGCAGAGCGAAGTGCTCACTTCACGATTGGTTGTTTAAAGTTAATAATAAATCAACTGAGCAGCCACTAAAAAGATGATGCATTGGCTTAATTCCGTGTTGTTACAGAGACAGCCGCTGAGTTAATATATACATGGCGATGCTGGCAGACGCTGCCTGTTTGGTAATAACATTCCTTTTTATGAATGGCTCATTTATTTTTTATATGTTCCTCTTTAGCCCTGCCTTCGTCTTTCTCCTCCGTCCTGAGCCAGGGTCCCGGGACGCTTGGAGGTAAAAGAAGGAGAATGAGCCGGCTTTATTGTATTTATTTTTATTTTGTTTGTTTTGTTATGTATTTGAAAGGCAGAGGGAAGAGAGGGAAAGAGAAGGAGATCTTCTATCACCCCAAATGGAGGGGACAGCGAGGAGCCCAGAACTCCATCTGGGCCTCCCACGGGGGAGGCAAGGGCCCAGGCACTTGGGTCATCTTCCGCTGCTTTCCCAGGCCCATTAGCAGGGAGCTGGATGGGAAGAGGAGCAGCCGGGACTCGAACCAGTGCTCTGATATTGGATGCTGACATCATAAATGGTGGCTTAACCCATTGCACCACAACACTAGCCCCTGGTATTTAACATTTTTTTTGGCAGGCAGAGAGTCCTGTAGACAGAGATCTCATCAGTTGGTTTATTCCCCCCCATATGCACAGTGGCCAGGACTGGGCCAACACAGAAGCAAGGAACCTGGAGCTCAATCCAGGTCCCTTTTGTGGGTGGTAGGGACTCAATTACTTGAGCCATCCCTGCTGCCTCCCAGGATCTGCGTCAGCAGGAAGCTGGAGTCAGGAGCTGGGTACTGAGCCCGGGGCCTCTGATGTGGGATGTGGGCGTCTCAACTGGTATCTTAACCGCTGGCCTAAATGCCAGCTCCTGCATTTTGATGGAATCAATGAGAAGGCAGCTGCTTTGGACAGCCCTCCAAACACTGAAAACTGAGAAGGAGAAAAGATCTAGAAAACAGCTCCGTGGCAGAAGTCAGTTTTAGAAGCGCCAGTCGGCTGGTTGCTCGCTGAGTCTGCACCCTGGGTGCTTTGGAAGGTGCGCTTGGTTCAAAGCCAGGCAGTGACTCGTGGTCGCCGGGAAGACCGCCTATCCACTGGCCTCCCACACGAGGACCCTTTATATGCACTAGCGTTTGATGCTTTTCATCTAAAACTGAAGAGCAAGAGGAGAATGCTCACTTGAGAAAAGAAAGAAAGAAAGAAAGAAAGAAAGAAAGAAAGAAAGAAAGAAAGAAAGAAAGAAAGAAAGAAAGAAAGAAAGAAAGAAAGAAAGAAAAGGGGGCAACCCTCAGAGGAAAAGGCATCAGCCCTTCACCTGGAGGTTCTGGGACACCCCAGTCAATTGTTATTCTGTCCTCACACACACATTCCCAGCAGGGCCCCGAAGGACCACCACTGGCCAGTGATCGCCACCACTAAGCGTATCTGCATTTTCTCAGCCCACCCCCGCCAGGCTACTGGCTGGGCAAAGCTCCTGACTTCTGGCGTACATTCAGCCTTTTCCCTCGGCCATTCCCTCAGCGTACTCCACCTTCCTTGCCTGGCTTTTCCTCTGCACAGCGTTCCTGGGAGACAGGTGCAAATGAGAAAAATCAGAAAAGTTACGGTTAAGCTATTTGGGGGTCACAGGTCACCACCGAGGGAGAGTTGAGACTCCTGAAAACAGGTGAGAGGGGGTGGACGTTCAGCGTGATGGTTAAGATGCCACCTGAGATACTTGCATCCACATCAGAGTGCCTGGGTTCGAGTCCCACCTCTGCTTCCAATTCCAGCTTCTTGCCAACACAAACCCTCGGAGGCAGGAGGGGATGACTCAAGGACCAGGGTCCCTGCCACCCACATGGGAGAACTGGATCGAGTTCCTGGCTCCTGACTTTGGCATGGCTCAGCTAGGGCTGTTACAGGCACTTGAGGAGTGAACCAGTGGTTGGGAGATCTCTCTCTCTCTCTCTCTCTTTCTCTGAGTCTGTCTCTGCCTTTCAAATAAAATGCAAATAAAAAATAAATCTAAAAACCACATAGGAGAGGCAGAAGAGCAAAGTGGCTCTGAACCTGGGCTCCAGAGGCAAATGCCTTGCCAGGAATCCTGGCCGCCTGCTCACAAGGCGAGTGACCCTCAGTGAGTTGCTGGACTTCTTTGTGCCTCGGTTTCTGGGAAACATGTTCAACAATAGTCCCTCTCCCATAGACGTGTTGTGAAGTTTAAATGAGCTAGTGCAGGAACGTTCCCTAGAACACTGCCTGGTGTGCGCATGCTCCCTTGTTCCCCTCCTCCCCGCCCCGAATTCAGATGCGGAAATCTAATTGCTGCAGGCCTTTGGGATTTGATTTGGGTCATAAGGACTCTGCCCTCGTGAGTGGCATTAGTGCCCTTCGAAAAGAGGTCCAGAGAGCCAGCTCCCCGTCCACCGCCCACACAGGGACATGATGAGAAGGCGCCATCTGTGACCAGACACAGATTCTGCCAGCACTTTGATCTTGGACTTCCCCGTCTCCAGATCGGTGAGAATTAAATTTGTTGTTTATAAGCTACTCAGCCTGTGGCATTGTGTTCTGGCCACCCCCATGGAAGACGAGATCTGGCACAAAGTATTTTTCAGATATTACTATCATTTCAACTCCCCGTGCTAAGTAGTTCCTGAATTAAACACACACAACAAGCCCGGTTGTACCCAGTTCCCTTAACTCTTCTAGCCTTCAGAGCTTGTGGCGGGAAATTGAGTGTCTCTGCCCTTCCTGCTCACAGGTCCTTTGAAGGTGGTTGCACCGGGATACAGAGGAGAGAAAGGCTGAGAGCTGAATCTCGCTGAGGCAAGACTGAAAACAGCCCCTCTCCCAGAATGCAAGTTGGCTGTTGCCCTGCTTGTCCTAACATCTCGTCAAGGCCTGGGGCTCACTGGCTGCTTTGTAGGGCTGCAAAAACATGCTCAGTATGGGAAAACATACTGCTGCCAAGAGTCCTGCTTGGAAGGAGATAAGACATTCGCTCACAGGTGATGGTTAGATGAGACTAGCAGAAGAGGCAGCTCCGGGACGGTGTCGTGGCATGGTGGGTTAAGCCTGCCATGCCAGCATCCCATAGTGTGGTAGAATGAGAAGGCCATGCCAAGATGGCCACTGGCAAGCGAGCATCAGTTACTCAGGAATGACTTCAGAAACCACATGGCAACGGAGCCTGCCTGGCAACAGGCTGTGATTGGATGGCTTTGGAAACTGCCTGGCAACAGGCCGTGACTGGTTAGGGCATAGACCACCCCTTGTCTGGATTGGCTGCCTTGGCTATATAAGCTGCTGTACCAACTGAAATAAATAAGTCTGGGAACTGCTCACCTCTGGCCTGCTTTCACCAGACTCCTGGTGTCTGTGTGGTGACTCCGCACCTCTTGCCCCCACCACGCTCCTCCTCTCAGAACAAATCCACCTCAACACCATAGGAGCATTGATTGCAGTCCTGCTGCTCCACTTCCAATCCAGCTCCCTGCTAAGGTACCTGGGAAAGCAGCAGAGGGCGGCCCATGGGCTTGGGCCCCTGCATGCATGTGGGAGACCCGGATGATGCTCCAGATCCTGTCTTCGGTCTGGTCCCATCCCAGCCACTGCAACCATTTGGAGAGTGAACCAGGGGATGAAAGATATCTTTTCCTCCCACCCCCAGCCCTGTAACTTTGCCTTTCAAATAAAAATAAGTAAAATCTTAAAAAAAAAAAAAAAAAGATGCAACATCAGGTCCAGCTACCCCCAAGGTGTGGTTGACGTGAGCTTGATCAGGAACTCCTTGGAGAGCAAGGTCAGTGTCAACAGCTCAGCCCAGCAACCAGGAACTTGCCCTTCAGACTTGGTTCTCAGGCACTGCAGCAATTTTCCTTATTTTCTCCCCCTCTGCCACTCCCTCCGTCTCCTCCTGTTTTCCGAGAATTTATTTGCCACATGTTTTAGAGAAAGACCCAGAATACTGAGGCTGGACTAGAGCTCACAGTGGCTTCCTAAGCGAGCAGCCCTTCCCACCAGGCTTGAGAATTACCCGCGATGCTTGTTAAACCTTCTGGCCCCTGAGCCAGACTGAGGGCTGCTTACTGAATGCATCTCTGGGGTGGGGACCCAGGACTCTGGAGTGGTGACCTGGGACATTTTTAAGAAATTGCTCTGATGCTTTGTATGCACATTGGCTTGGAAATGACCTAGTGTAGTGTCTTTATTTTGCAGATGGGGGCAAAGATGCCCAGAGATGTGAAGCCACCCCCCAGCTGGTTAGTGGCAGCAGTGGAAGCCCGTGGTGTTCTTGCTGCAGACGGGGCTTCAGGCTCTCTGGCTGTGAAACCTTCACAGACTAGCAAGCGCTGAGTTCTATTTCCTCTCCAGCTGGCACGCAGTCCTGGCTATAGCAGTGTGCGACTTAGTGCCATATTTTACAACAGACATAAATTCTGCATTTCCAAATACAACCAGAATCCAGCTTAGGCCCAATGAAAATAAATTTTAGTGAGGCACGCACTTATAGTGTTCATGGTTTTCTGCAGGTTTCGTTTGGTAATTTAATGATATTTTACTTCGAATGTTGATACTGAATTGACGACATTTTTTTGACAATAAGACCACAAGGGGTGGGGCATTAGTGCAACAGTTAAGCTGCTGCTTGGGAGGCCCACGTCCCATACCAGAGTGCTTGAGTTCAAGTCCCTGCTCCATCCCATTGAGGCTTCCTGCTAATGTGTGTCCTGGGAGGCAGCAGGTGATGGCCAAGGGACTTGAGTTCCTACCACTCAACCGAGAGACCTGGATGAAGCACCTGGTTCCTGGGCCAGTGCTGTGGCTCAGCAGATTAAAGCCCCAGCCTGTAGCACCAGTATTCCATATGAGTGCCGGTTCAAGTCCTTGCTGCTCCACTGCCAATCCAGCTCCCTGCTTGGGCCCATGAGCTTGAGCCCCTGCACCCACGTGGGAGACCTAGAAGAAACGTGGCTCCTGGCTTTGGCCTGGCTCAGTCCTGGCTGTTGCAGCTATTTGGGGAATAAACCAGCAGATGAAAGATCTCTCAATGTCTCCTCTTTCTCTCTCTAACTCTCCCTTTCAAATAAATGTTTAAAATATGTAGCTTTGTGGGTGGGAGAGAACGCTGAAGAGCAGGTGGGAGAGTGAGACAAGGGCTGTGTGAGGGCAGGAAAGGGGGAATGAAATCAAGGCGGTGCTTAGCTAACGCTGGTGTGTCTAGAAGGGATTGAGTGGTTGGTATGGCAGGAAGGCCGCAGCGAGACGTAGGAAACGCAGGTGCTTGTCAGGCAAACAGGTGGGAAGCTAGAGTAATGGAATTTAGAGCTGGGGCACAAAGACGCCCTCTCTCCTCTTCCGTGTCTGCTAGCAAGCAGCAGAACTATCCAAGATGGATGAGTTTCTGTTCTAATTTCATTCATTCATGTTTCATTTATCTACTGATCCAATTATTCCAAAAATACAGCTGGTCTCTGTGTCTGTGGGCTCCACAGCCAAGGATTCAACTAACCTCGGGTCAAAAACAATCCAAGAAAGAAAGAATTGCATCTGAACTGAGTGTGTACGGCTGCTCTTCCTGACAGCATGCCCGGAACAATGCCACGGAGCAGCCGTTTGCACAGCATTTACATTGTATTAGGGATTACAAGTAATCTAGAGGTGATTTTTAAAAATTATTTATTTGAGAGGTAGAGTTACAGATACAGAGAGAGAGGTCTTCCATCTTCTGGTTCACTCCCCAAATGGCTGCAATGGCCAGGGCTGGGCCGATCCGAAGCCAGGAGCCCAGCACTTCCCCCAGGTCTCTCATGTGGGTAGAAGGGGCCCAAGCACTTGGGCCATCCTCTGCTGCTTTCCCAGGCCATCAGCAGAGAGCTGGATTGGAAGAGGAGCAGCCGGGAGACAAACCCACACCCATATGGGATGCCGGTGCTGCAAGTGGATACTGAATCTACTACGCCACAGCACCAGCCCTGAGATGATTTAAAGTCCATGTGAGGATGTGCCTTGGTTATAGGCAGATATTACATTTTACATTTTCGATACATGTAGTTGTTATTTGAAAGTCAGAGAGAGCAACACACACATAGAGTGTTCCCATTTGCTAGTTCACTCCCCAAATGCCTGCAAGGGCTGGGGCTGAACTGGGGCCAAATCCAGGAGCCAAGAACTCAGTCCAGGTTTCCCCCAGAGGTGGGAGGGGTCCAACTCCTTGAGCTGCCTCCCAGCATCTGCAGACTCAGGAAGCTGGAGTAAGGAGCCGGAGCAGGAATGGAAATCAGGGACTCCCAGCCTGGGAGCACGGGGTCTTCACTGGAATCTAAACAACTAGGCTAAATGCCTGCCCCCTAGAACATTGCATACAAAGGACCTGAGAATCGTAAGATTTTGGTTTCCATGGAAGGTGCTGGAAGCAGTCCACTGAGGACAGAGAGAGACAACTATGTTGGTAGCTTTCTAAAAATAAGACTGTGATGACCACAATTTGTAGAGTGCCTACTCCATGCCATCATCCTGTCACACAGACAAGGAGCCGGGTCACGCACCTGCACCTGGGATTCAAATCCAGGCCTGCTCCACCCGACACTGCCCTTTGAGTCCCAGTAATGCCGCTGAAAGCCACTCCCTCTGCAGGCGTGTTTGGGAGGGACTGCTACTACCTCTCCCTGCAGCCTTTTCCATCTTCAGGCTGTGTGAGTTTGTCTGAGTCTCGTCATGTCTGCTGGGCTGGATGGTTCCCGAGACTCGCCACCGCTCCGTGTCTGGGCTGCTGGCGTGGTACCTGTCTTTCAGTGGGAGAATAGCTGTGCTTATGTAGCTTCACGTTTCTCTCATCTACAGTGTTACAGTGTTGTGGTTGAACAAGCCATTGGCCCTGGATACCCACTGTCATTCAGGAAGAGAAGACTGTTCAATGAAGCCTTGTGTCCCCCCAGTAGAATGGCCACAATGGCAGGCTGAAATCAGGAGCCTGAAACTCCATCCAAGTCTCCCACATGGATGGTAAGGACATAAGCACTTGCACCATCTTCCACTGCTTTCTCAGGCACATTAGCAGGGAGCTGGATCAGAAGCAGAGCAGCCAGGACTTGAACCGGTGCTCATAGGGATGCCAGCGATGCAGGCAGCAGCTTAACCTGACGCCCCACAATGCTGGCCTCTACTAATTCTTCTTGATCTACCTTCAGTCTCTTCACTTGCTTTTTCTCTAACAGTAGTATTTTCCTTAAACTGTGGTGTGAAATTTGCTCTAACCTGCTGGTTAAATTGATAACCCGCTGGCACTTCCAAATCAGTGTGCACCAGCTGGATCCATGATCATCTCTGGAAACTGTTTCTCCCGAGTCTCCGTCACTGGAAATGGCAACACCGTTTTTCCTGTCACTAGCAATCAAAAGCCCGCGCTATCTCTCATGCCTCTATTTAATCAGTTCCCAAATCCTATACACTCTCCGTTCATTGATCTAATACTTGAAAGCATATTATCTCAAGAGGCGATTGGTGCTGCAGGTGCAAGGCGAAGCCAAACAGATATTTATCTGTTCTCAATCAAGGCTCCTGATTGATTGTTAAGCAATCACACAGACAAACGTAAAATTGCAACTGTGTCAAGTGCTACAAAGAAAAGGGACCCGGAGCATCCAATGGGGGTCCAGGAGGGCTTTGGCTGGGCTGGAACCTGAGGATGAACAGGACCTGATGGGGCTAAGTGCAGGGGGCAGGGTGGGCATTGGAGGGGGGTGTGGGGGTGGGCAGCAGTGTTGCTTTCCAGGCAGAGGAAGCAGCAGGTGAGAGGCCCAAGGAAGGAAGAGGCAAAGAGCATTCCGCAGGCAAAAAGGCTGCTGGCTGAAGCACTAAGCAGGGTCCCAGAGGCAAAGGCAGTGTTCCAACCATGGTAATGAACTTTAGCTCCCTTTTAAACTTGTGAAAAGCCATTTGAAGGATTTTCAGGGGGCACAGGGAGGGTGGGGAGTCACCTGATCATATTGACAGATCCCTTCCTATTTCTCCTCTTTTTTTTAAGATTTATTTATTTATTTGAAAGGCAGAGCTGCAGAGAGAGAGAGGTCTTCCATCTGCCGGTTCACTCCTCAGATGGTTGCAATGGCCAGAGTTACCCTGATCTGAAGCCAGGAGCTTTTTCTGGGTCTCCCATGCAGGTGCAAGGGCCCAAGGACTTGGGCCATCTTCTACTGCTTTTCCAGGTCATAGCAGGGAGCTGGATCAGGACAGGAGCAGCCGGGACTAGAACCGGTGCCTGTATGGGATGCCGGCACTGTAGGCGGTGACTTTACAGCGCCGGCCCCTCTCTTCTTTTCTTGATGCCCCTGCTGCTGCACCTGCTCCTGGTCGCCTGCCTTCTCTTCCTGAAGCTCATCCTCCACCTGCTGAGAACCATTCTGCTGGATCCCAATGCTGACGTCCATGCCCTTCTCGAGTCTTCAAGAGCACCCCATTTCCTGTTAAATGAAATCCACCTTCCCAGCCAGCGAGTGCGGCTGCTCCAGCCAACTGTGCGTGCTTGCTGTCCCACACCTTCCCTGGAAAGCCCTTTTTTGTGAACCATTTGTTCCTTAAGACCCAGCTCCAGCTCAACCGCTGTCCGCAGCTCCTTCCTCCTCCGGATCTCTGCTCCTCCTGGGACACCTGCTGTACTCTGCATTCAGGCCCGAGCCTCAGTTCTCCAAACAGCACCTTGACAAGGCAATCCCGGCTTCCTTCTGCATCCAGAAAGGCCCACTGTGCCACACTTAGAGCCAAAGGCTTAGTAAATGTCATCTCAAGGAATGGAGGAATGATCCCAAGTCTACCAAATACCTGTCTGTGTGAGCACAAACAAATTACCTTATCTCCCTGGGCCTCAGTTTATTCACCTGCAGAATGGGGGTAAAATGTGACTGTAACCTGGGGAGTTCAGTGAATGCACTCAGAAAAATGCCCGTCACAGGGTAAGCATTCAGCAAAGATCCTCACCGTCACCCGGCCATCCCCACGTAGAACACCTGTCACAGGGTGAGCATGCCTTCTGTGACCCAGGGGCCTGCACAGTGGGGCCTGGGGCCAGAGTTCTGGGTGTGAGCTCTTCAAGAAACCATTCAACGGGGGACCCCCGGCAACTCATTATCTTACCCAAATGCACCCCGCAGGTCCTTCACCTTCTTGGACTTTGGGCTGT
Source organism: Oryctolagus cuniculus (assembly GCF_964237555.1). Taxonomy (NCBI): domain Eukaryota; kingdom Metazoa; phylum Chordata; class Mammalia; order Lagomorpha; family Leporidae; genus Oryctolagus; species Oryctolagus cuniculus. The sequence goes on along the minus strand of NC_091439.1, from coordinate 11,927,634 downwards.
TAGCAGTGCCTGGACCGGACGTCCTTAAGTACAGAGACCGGAAGAGTGACAACCAGCGCTACACAGCCCTCAACTCCGCCCAAGGCACTTGCTGGCTCAGAACCTCTGTAAAGACTAACTCATGCCGGGTTTTCAAAGTCTTGTAAGGAACCGGGGCACAGAGAAGTTGGGTGACCTGTGCAGAGGGGCCTTAGCAGCACTTAAGCACCAGCGGCCTGGCTCCAGGGGCTGTGGGCTTTTCTACACCATGTCACATCTCCTCTGTGTCTTTACCACCTGATACAGGTAGGCACTCAATACACTTGGGCTGAGTGGGTCCTAGAGCCATCTTTCCATTCCTTCTAGAATCTTCTAGAATCTTCTCCAGGATTCTCAGAGGGCATCCTCTTCCATGGACCCTTGCCGCCCTCCCCACCCCACCCCATCTGTAGCAGCAGGGACCTACCTGTTCCTGATCTTTTCAGGAAACCAGGCAAGCTGCCCATAACAGTAGCTCCCCATGGTGATGCCCTCCCAGTGCTCTTCTCACTCCCTCTTCATTAGAAACAGGTAGGCAGACACTCCAAATGCTCCTAAAATAGCAATAGCTTTGCTGGGTTGGTGGAATTAGAAATGATTTTTTTAACATTTTGACTGGTGGGGCTTGTGTTGTGGTGCAGTGGGTTAAGCCACTACCTGCGACACTGGCATCCCATATCAGAGGGCAGGTTCAAGTCCTGGGGGCTCTACTTCCATTCCAGCTCCCTGCTAATGTGCCTGGAAAGCAGTAGAGGATGGCTTAGGTGCTTGAGTCCCTGCACCCCGTGTGGGAGACCAGAAGAAGCTCTTGGTTCCTGGCTTCAGATCAGTCCAGCTCTGGCCATTGCGGCCATCTGGAGAGTGAACCAACAGATGGAAGACCTCTCTCTCCGTCTCTCCTTCTCTCTGTCACTCTGCCTTTCAAATGAACAAAATAAATCTTTTAAGAAAATTTTAACTAGGCTTTATTTTCGATAATTACTTTCTCCGATGAAAGATACATGTGTTGATTGTAGAAATTTTGGCTACTACAGAAGAACACAAGGAAGAGAATTTAAAATGAAGCATATTTTTGTTCCTGATTTAAAAGATCCATGCTAAATGAGCCTTACAGTAAGAATGTGGAAAACAAATCCAAATGATTGCAGATTCTGCATCACGAGAGAGAGACCATCTTTCCAGTTCTGCTTTGTTCCCACTTAGCTCCTTGGCTATTGTCAGATGGTCCTCCTTCCCTGTCCTCAGTGGCGCACTGAGCCACGAGGGCGGAGCAGAGGCTCCGAAACTTCCATCATCTTCCCGTACTGCCCCAAGGGAAGTGGGCAAAGGGGGCCCAACCCCAGTCTGGGTGACTGAGAAACGCATCTAGAAAAAGCCACACTCCAGACCAAGAGGAGCATCCAGGAGGGCTTCCCCACTCCCCTTTCAGCATCTTTTCTCCTCGCTTCAAAACAACAAACACAACAACAACAAAGCATGGTCCTGGTCACACACACCCAAATGCATTCATTCGGTTTTGCAAACAAGTTTCAAAAGACATGTACGCCCCGAGAATATTAGACTTAAATTTAGGATTTTTCTGCTTTGCTTCTTAATATTTCTCACTTGGTTAATGAAAATGTATCCATCCTATTTATCTGTTTACTTAGTTAATAAGTTTAAGAGGCAGAGAACAAGCAAGAGAGATTGTCCATCCACTGGTTCACACCCCAAATGTCCCCAGTAGACATGGCTAGGCTGGGGCCAAAGCTGGAAACCAGAAACCCAGTCTAGGTCTCCCACATGGGTGGCAGGAACCCAATTACTTGAGCCGTCACCTGCTGCCTGCTGGGGTCTTCAGTAGCAGGAAGCTGGAATGGAGAACTGGAGCCAGGACTCAAACAAGGATACTGATATGGGCTGTGGGCATCTTAACCGGTGTCTTGGCCACGAGGCCGAACTCCTGCTCTTTTTTTTTTTTAATGTCATATAGCATAAATAATATATACTAACACATGTTTACCATAGAATAGTTGGAAAGTATTAACAGTGTACAAAGAAAGAAATACAAATCACAAGCAAATCCAGCTTCAGAGAGCCTGGCCCATTCTCAAATTCCAGCCGCCTGGCTGTAGGTGTGGAAGTGGAGAGGGTAGAAAGACACCTCGGAGCCTGGCTGATCCCTGGCGCCGGCTGTCTCATCACAGCACCCCGACTCCCTTTAGGAACTACATCCCCCTGCTTCCTCTCTTCCACAACCGACTACCCAACTCTCCGCTCACCACCCAACTGCCCAACTGTGCAGGCACCCACCCACGGGGGCAGAGAGAAGCGCCAATGCCAATACTCATTTTCCCAGGCTTAGGCATTGCCCCGGGTCCATTCTCTGTGGCTGCAGGAGGAGGACGCCTAAGGCCGGGTCAGCCTGGGAAGTGCAAGAACTTGCCATGAGCATTCACTCGGCTTCTGGTGAGGGCCCTGTGCTGCCTCCAGCATGGTGGAAAAGTGGAAGGTCAAGTGGGTGCGTGTGAAAGCAGCAGAACAGGAGGGTGACTTGTGTTATAGCCAACCACTCTTGCAGTAATGAATCCAGTCCCACGGGAGCATTCATCCGTTCAAAGGGGGGTTCCAGTCCCATGCCTTAAGTGCCTCCTACTGGGCCACACCTCCCAACACTGCCCCCTGCAGGAACTAAGCCTCACGTGACTTGGCAGAGACAGACCACACTCAAACCACAACAGGCATAAAACCCACTCAGTCTAGTCTAAGGCTTCTGCAGAGAGTTTGACTCCCTTTGACTTTGGCCATGAACATGGAAAGCTCCCAGGAGCCACAGCTGCAGTAGTGGCAGGACTGCAGATCAAATTGGTCTCAGAGAATGAAGGAAAGACAAGTAACCTGGAGACCCTTCATTGTGGTGGAGTCCCTGGCAGTTCCTCCCAACCGCTCCTGATTCTGGCTGCCCTGGAATCAGCAACATCCTGCCCTTCCTCAATCTGGTTACGTGAGCCACAAAATATCCTTTTGGTCTGGACCAGTTTAAGTTGGATGTTTTCTCACTGGAACCAGGAGTATTGTTTAAGCAAACATACCAACATTATGCTTAAGGATAGAAAATTAGGGGAAGTGTATTCATTTGGAATATATACAATTTTTTTCCAAAGGAAAGTTTTGGGCCTACAGTCACCTGCTTCGGATATGGCAAAAGGTGTAGGGGTGTAGGTGGCGCCGCCCCTTCCTCAGGTGACAGCTCTGGTGAGAGAATGTGTGACCCAAAGCAGGGGCCCGAGTCCTATAGTATAAGGTCTGCTAGCCTCGCTGTCTCTCTGCAGCTGGGTCTCCCAACTTAACAGGGGGGCTGGGCGACTCTGGCAGGGACAGGTGTCAGTGAGAGCATACTTTTTCCATCCTTCCACCCTCGGCCAGGCTGACCTGTGGTCCGTGTGCATTGCATGGCCAGGGAAAGCAGACTTGGGCAAGCCCAGCTCCACGGGAGAAGCCACCCCTCCTTACCTCGTTCCCAACCTTTCTGGTATGTTCCTGCCTAACTCCTGCCTCCATTTCTGTCTCAGATTTTGACCCCCTTCTCTTACCTTTTGGTTGAAAGCTCTTGACTTTGCCTGTTCAATCAGAGAACCTGTAAGAACTCCTGTCACACGCTTCTGCCCGCCTCTCCCCACTCATACCGCAGTTCCACTTAGAACACACGTTCTGCCATGCATGCGTTTGTCTGCCTCCCCACACTCATCACCCCAGCAGCCTACAGGCAGAGGATTGGACAGCACAAGGGCAGAGCAAGGACTGGGCCCGTGTGCAATGGAACAGGAGTGGGTCATGGACAGAAAGGCATGGTCGGTCACAGAGGGTAAAACGCAGGCAACTGCCACTTGTCACAAGACGGAGGCATCTCTGTGGGTTCCATGGAGCTAAGACTAACGTGGGTTTCTCGCCCCATTAACTGATGTGGTTGGTCTCATCAGATGCAGTGACAGTTGGAAACATGGCGAGAAGAATTTGCAATAGCTTTTTTTTTTAAATCTCTCTTCCTGCCCAGAGAAGAAGCAGTCCTTATCTTACGCTTCTATTTCTTTTTTTTAAAGATTAATTTTATTTATTTGAAAGACAAAGTTGCAGGTAGAGAGGGAAAGAGAGAAAAAAGTCTTCCATCTGCTGGTTCACTCCCCACACTGCCACAATGGCTGGAGCTGCGCTGATCCGAAGCCAGGAGCCAGGAGCTTCTTCCAGGTCTCCCACGTGGGTGCAAGGACCCTTGGATTTGGGCCGTCCTCTGCTGCTTTCCCAGGTGCATTAGCAGGGAGCTGGATTGGAAGTGGAGCAGCTGGGACTCAAACTGGCGCCCATATGACATGCTAGCACTACAGGTGAGGGCTTTAACCCACTGTGCCACAGTGCCGGCTCCTTATGCTTGTATTTCTCTTCTCTGTGCACCCTCCAGAGTGCTAGGAGGAGCAGTGAGAGCGCAGCAGGGAAGAGCTGCTCTCTGAGGGTCTGAGAGATCTGCTGGGCTCTTTCCCCAATGTTCCTTCACCTTCCAAAGTGGGGCCACTTTAACTCCACGTCCACTTGCGTCTTAGTTCCATTATGATTGTTCTCTGCTTCCGTATTGGAGTTAGGGTAGCTAAAAATAAAACACACACACAATAGGACAATTTAAAATATAAATAGGGATGGGCGTTTGGTGCAGCAGTCAAAATGCCCTGTGGGACACCTGCACAGCCCTTATCGGAGAGCCTGGGTTCAAGTCCCAGGTCTGCTTTCAATTCTAGCTGCCTGCTAATGCAGACGCTGGGGGGCAGCAAGCGATGACTGAAGTTCGTGGGTCCCTGCCACCCACGTGGAAGACCCGGATGGAATCCTACGCTCCTGGCTTCAGCGTGGCCCAGCTCCAGCTCTTGTGGGTCTTTGGGGAAGTGAATCAGTGGAAGGAAGATCTTTCTCTATCTGCCCTGCAAATAAATAAAACATTTTTAGAAAATAAAACATAATGAATGGTAGCAGAATCCATTAGCTGGAAATGCAAGGAAAATATAATTAAAGCAGGAAACCCGGGAGAACATTGTGATGGGAAATGAATGATAGCATAACCAGGCTCTAGAATCATTGAAGACAAAGGCTGATTCTACACGGAAGTCAGGACGACGCAGCGAATCAGCTCATGGAACACCCACAGTGCAAGGACTTTGCAGGATACAGAGATGAATACAGCTTGGCCCCTACTCTCAGGGCGCTCACCATGTGATCTGCTCCTGCTCTAGCCTTACGTTCCGACAGAAATCAAAACGTTCTGCATGTCTGACCCACCTCCTATCCACCTGTGCCTTGGCCAGGCCTCATGTAGTCAGGACACCTACCACAGAGTAGACCCAGAGCATCCGACCTGGAACTCTATGTCCAAGCCAAAGAGCTGCACAGGCACTGGGCTCCAGGGAGGCCACCTGACATGAGATTACATGATGCATTTTCTCCATATTGCACAGACTCAAAAATGTTAGCAAATCGGGACCGGCGCGGTGATGCAGTGGGTTAACGCCCTGGCCTGCAGTGCCAGCATCCCATATGGGCGCCAGTTCTAGTCCCGCCTGCTCCATTTCTGATCCAGCTCTCTGCTATGGCCTGGGAAAGCAGTAGAAGATGGCCCAAGTCCTTGGACCCCTGCATCCACGTGGGAGACCTGGAAGAAGCTCCTGGCTCCTGGCTTCGGATCCCCGCAGCTCCGGCCGTTGTGGCCAGCTGGGGAGTGAACCATCGGATGGAAGACCTCTCTCTCTCTCTGCCTCTCCTCTTGTCGCTCCCCCTCTTCGTGGAGGAACGACACTAAACCCTGCCTAGGCTTCATATCCGAGTCACGGCACCATTATGTCGCTCCCCGTCTTCGTGGAGGAACGACACAGGACCCTGCGCTGTTCTTTTGTCTGCTCGGCCCTCCCCGGGTTTGCTGCTGGTTCTTCCCGGGTTGGCTACCGACCCTTCCACCTCCGTGGAAGGGCGGTTCCCCCTGCCACATTCCCCACTTCCGAGGGGGGAGCGGCACACCGCTGGCCGGCTCTCTCGGGGGATGCACAGGTGTTCCCTCAGATGTTCCCCTTAGATGTTCCTGGTGCATGTAGTCTCTCTCCTCCTTTATAGTCCTCTTCCACCAATCCCAACTCTGCTACCCACACGCCGAGTATGCTGCTCTCCTCCAATCAGGAGTAGGTCCTACAGTTTATTGGTTGAACTAGAGGCAGCTGTGTAGAAGCTGTTTCTCCCTTCTTAGCACCATATTGTGGAAGAGCAGATGCATAGAATAAGTCTTAATTCCAGTAACAGTCTAGTCCGAGTTGCTCCCCACACCTCTCTCTGTGTAACTCTGACTTTCAATTAAATAAATAAATCTTTAAAAAATGTTAGCAGATCATATTTTCCAAGATCTGCAATGAGCCTCCATCCCGCTTGCTCTTCTCACAATGGAACCTTGACACTGCTCTGGTTGGCTGATGGATTTATGTTCTCTCCCCCTTGAACTCTGGGTAGGACTTTGTAACTGCCCCCAAAGGACAAAGGGTGACAGAAGTGGTGGTAGGTGGACTTCTGAGTCTAGGTTACAAAAATGCCATGCACTTCTGCTTGGTTCTCTTGGGACCCAGCTAGCCTGCTCTGAAAAATCCCAGCAAGTCCACAGAGGGATAGGAACCAAGGTCTCTCTGGCCCACACACCTGACTGGGTCCACAAACTTGCCAGCCACGTGAGCGAGCCGTCTGGAAGTAACACACCTGCCCAGCGGGTGGCACGCGGAAGAGACAGGAGCCGGCCTCGCTAAGAGCCTGTAGATTCTGAGCCCAGGAAATGACGCTGGTGCGTTGCACGCACACTACCAAGTCTCGAGGTGTTTGTTAGGCAGCAGGCGATAGCTGGAGCACCCGTCCTTGTCAGATGTCCCCTCTGGGGGAAGTGTGAACGCCACACGCCCCCAGAGCCGGGGACTTCAGCCCGGGCGGACTCCCACACTTTCCCCGTTTCCCCAAGCCCTGCGCACACGCTAGGCTTGGGAATCCTGAAAGCCAGAATGCCTGGCTGTGAGAGAGGTGCTGTTCCAGGCCCCTGTGCATTCCTTCACGGCCTAGCACGGAGCAGCTGCTCCCGGGAAGGTCTTGGCACGCTTCACCCCCCCCCCCCCCGGGGCCTTAAAGAGGACAACTCGCATCCTGTTACATCAGGGCTAGTAAGTGGGGATTTCAGTGTTTCTCTCGGTCACCAAACCTTAGCAGCACGTACGTCCAGAAACCAGGGTGTTTGCCAATATCTGCTCCCCAGGCCTGCTTGGTTCTCGGCACGATGCACCGTTTCTTCTGGGCCGGAGTCCTGCTTTCACTACCATCGGGAGCCCCTGGCACGTCCTATCTCAGTGTGCCCATCTTACGGCCGAGGACTGACACCTTCTTCAACATTTTCCTATTGCTCGTTATGGAGGAGGCAGTGTGGAACAGTGGTTCAGAGCCTGTGCTTTCAAAGGTTTTTTTTTTTTTTTTTTTTTTTTAATTTACTTATTTTCATTTGAGTTGAAAGGCAGAGAGAGAAAACAAGAGGGGAGAGAGAGAGGGAGGGAGGGAGGGAGGAAGAGAGAGAAAAATCTACCATTTACCGTTTCACTCCCCAAATGCCTGTCAACAGGCAGGACCAGGCCAGGCAGAAGTCAGGAACCTGGAATTCAATCCGGGTCTCCCACTTGGTGGCAGGGGTCCAAGTACTTGAGCCCTCATCTGCTGCCTCCCAGGGTGCACGTTAGCAAGAAGCTGGAATTGGGAGTGGAGTAGCTGGGCCTGTAACTAGGGACTCTGATTATGGGATGTGGGTATCCCAAGCCAAGGCCAACCACACCTATGCCCCATTATCTAATTCGGAGTTGGAGAACACATGGTACAAGTTTACAAGTTCTCTAAACCTATGTTACAAGTACATTGTTAGGATTAAAAAGGATGGTTCAAGATACTTCAAAAAGTTCATGGAAAATGCAATCAGAGGGGATGCTTATTTTGTTGCAAAAAATTTTTTGAAATTGTGCATCCATGGATTCTTTGAAAAGTTTGTGAAAATGAACATTATGGAGAAACTTTACATAGATTTCCAACTCTTTTGAATGAAAATAAATGTATCTTGTAATTCCACTTGTCCATGAATTGTTTTGAAGCCCTCACATTTACAATATGTTAGGTGCTTGGCAGGTTTTTGTTTTTTAAAGATTTATTTACTGTGGCCGGCACCCTGGCGCAGCAGGTTAATCCTCCGCCTGCGGCACTGGCATCCCATATGGGCCCCAGTTCTAGTTCTGGCTGCTCCTCTTCCAATCCAGCTCTTTGCTATGGCCTGGGAAAGCAGTGGAGGATGGCCCAAGTCCTTGGGCCCCTGCACCCATGTGGGAGACTTGGAGGAAGCTCCTGGCTCCTGGCTTCGGATCGGCGCAGCTCCGGCCATAGCAGCCATCTGGGGAGTGAATCAACAGAAGGAAGACCTCTCTCTCTGTGTCTCTCTTTCTCACTGCCTGTAACTCTATCTCTCAAATAAATAAATAAAATCTTTAAAAAAAATATTTATTTACTGGGGCTGGCGCTGTGGCATAGCAGGTAAAGCTGCCGCCTGCAGTGCCGGCATCCCATATGGGTGCCGGTTCTAGTCCTGGCTGCTCCTCTTCTGATGCAGCTCTCTGTTATGGCCTGGGAAGGCAGTAGAAGATGCCCCAAGTTCTTGAGCCCCTGCACCCTCATGGGCAACCCAGAGGAAGCTCCTAGCTCCTGGCTTCGGATTGGCACAGCTCTGGCCATTGTGGCTATCTGGGGAGTGAAGCAGTGGATGGAAGACCTCTCTCTCTCTCTCTCTCTCTCTCTGCCTCTCCTTCTCTCTCTGTATAACTCTTTCAAATAAATGAGATTTATTTATTTGCATGGTAGGGTTACAGAAAGGGAAAGAAATCTTCCATCCTCTGGCTCACTCCCCAAATGGTTGCAATGCCTGGGGCTGGCCCAAGCCAAAACCCAGAGCTTGGAACTCCGTCCAGGTCTCCTATGCAGGTGGCAGGGGCTCAAGCACTTGGGCCTTCTTCTGCTGCTTTCCCAGGTCCATTAGCAGGGAGCTGGATCAGAAGTGCAGCAGCCCAGACTCCAGCCAGCACTCATGTCGGCGTTGGAGGTAGAGGCTCAACCCACTGCACCATGACGCCCAGCCAGGCACTCGGCATGTTAAGAACAGGGTTGCTACCTCATCAAAAACCTTCTTGTGGAAGAGAATCGGTTTGTGAAATAGAAACCCTTACTATTGGGTGTGATAATGCACTAGCTGCAGAGCCCATGTCCTCTGCCACCTTGTCAGCAGGTTGCCCAGTGAGATGCAGGCAGTGTTGTTTGTTGGGCAGGCAAGAGAGCTCCTTAAAACGAGCTGCCATCATTGGGAAGCTCACCCTTGGGCTGCTCCCCTCTGTCCCCTGCGCGTGCCATGCTGGACTGACATCTACCAACTGGATTATGTGATGACCCTGAGAGCGGAAGTCCTACACAGACCAAGGCGGGAGGGTCAGAAGGAACAAGGCCCCAGGTGACCACGTTGCTGCCACACCAGCTGCTGCGGTTTCGTGTCCAAGGCAACAGTGCTGCAGGCAGGACCTGTAGGAGGCGACCGGCTCCGGAGGACTCTGTACTCAGGAAAGTGTGAGCATCATTATCGTGGTAGTGGGTTTGTTTTTAGGAGAATGCATTGCTTTCTTTTTTTAAAAATGATTATTTTATTTATTTGAAAGACAGAGTTACAGAAAGAGGCAGAGCCAGAGAGAGAAAGAGAGAGAGAGAAAGAGAGAGAGAGAGAGGTCTTCCATTCTGCTGGTTCACTCTCCAAAAGACCACAATGGCCAGAGCTGAGCTGATTCGAAGCCAGGAGCCAGGAGCTTCTTCCAGGTCTCCTACGTGGGTGCAGGTGCCCAAGGTCTTGGGCTATCTTCTACTGCTTCCTAGGCCATAGCAGAGAGCTGGATTGGAAGAGGAACAGCCAGGACTAGAACTGGTGCCCATATGGGATTCGGCGCTGCAGGCCCGGGCTTTAACCCACTGTGCCACAGTGCGGGCCCCATGAGAATGCATTTCTTATAAAAAATGGGTGCAGGCCCCCCATGCTCTCAGCCTTCGGCCAGGGGATGACGCAGGTGAAGGCCCTCACCAGAGCTGAGCTCCTGGCTATCTGGGGCTCCTGGCCTCCAGAATGGTAAGAAGTAAACCTCTGTTCTTTCCAAGTTACCCCGGCTCAGGTTTCCTGTTACAGCAGCTCCACACAACACTAGCATACCAACTGAATTTGGTATACACTGCCACATATGGGAAAGAAACTATCTCATTTAAAGCACTTTTGCTCTGTGTCTCTAGAATTAGAGCTAACCTGGATCCTCACTGACACACGTAATAAATGGGAGTCAAGATTATTACTCTCAAAGCCAGCACTGAGGCATAGCAGGTAAAGTCAAAGTCTGCAGTGCTGGCATCCCATATGGACGCTGGTTCGAGTCCCAGCTGCTCCACTTCCAATCCAGCTCTCTGATATGGCCTGGGAAAGCAGGAGAAGATGGCCCAAGTCCTTGGGCCCCTGCACTTGTGTGGGAGACCCAGAAGAGGCACCTGGCTACAGGCTTCAGATCGGCTCAGCTCTGGCCGTTGCAGTCATTTTGGGAGTGAACCAGTGGGTGGAAGACTTTTCTCTGTCTCTCTCTGCTTCTCCTTCTCTCTGTGTCTAACTCTTTCAAATAAATAAATAAATATTTTTTAAAAATTGTATAAAAACGATTATTAATCTCTCATGGTGTCACCTCCCTGGCTCAGTGAGACTGTCAGTTCTCTGGGTCCAGCCATCACCAGGCTGATATGCCCCATCCTTAGTTCTCATTAAAATAGGAAGAAAACACATTTCATAGCAGATTCCCAGGGTATGTCGATACCATATTTGACCAGAGTCTACTTTGGCTGCAACCTTTGGGATGAATCTTCCTGCCTGCCTGTCAAAGTTCTGACTCTTCTTTGTGACTTGCAAGAAAATACCCTGTTCGGGGATGTCTACCTTACCTGCACGATGAACCCGCCACTCTGACTTGGCTCTGTACGTCAAGGTGTGGAAGATGAGATTAAAATTGAAGGCATGGGCCGGCGCCGTGGCTCACTAGGCTAATCCTCCGCCTTGCGGCACTGGCACACCGGGTTCTAGTCCCGGTTGCCCCTCTTCCAGGCCAGCTCTCTGCTGTGGCCAGGGAGTGCAGTGGAGGATGGCCCGAGTGCTTGGGCCCTGCACCCCATGGGAGACCAGGAGAAGTACCTGGCTCCTGCCATCGGATCAGCGCGGTGCGCCGGCCGCAGCGCACCGGCCATGGCGGCCATTGGAGGGTGAACCAACGCCAAAGGAAGACCTTTCTCTCTGTCTCTCTCTCACGGTCCACTCTGCCTGTCAAAAAAAAAAAAAAAAAATTTGAAGGCATGAAAACAGTGAGGAATCGGGATGAAGGTAAGTTTTTTTTTTTTTTAAAGACCTATTTATTTTTGAAAGTCGGAGTTCCAGAGAGAGAGAGGGAGAGCCAGAGATAGGAGAAACAGAGAGAGAATCTTCCATCTGCTGCTTGACTCCCTAGATGGCCACAATGGCCAGGGCTAGGCCAGGCTACAGCAAGGAGCCAGGAGCTTCTTGTAGGTCTCTCACGTGGGTGCAGGGACCCAAGCATTTGGACCATCTTCTACTGCTTTCCCAGGCCATTTGCAGGGAGCTGGATCAGAAGTGGAGCAGCCAGGACACAAACCAGTGCCCAATGGGATGCCAGTGTCACAGGCAGTGACTTTACCCACTATGCCCCAAAAGACAAGATTTTATTAAAAGATTGCTTCATTTTTGCTACAAATATTTATGGAAAACTATATCCCCATAACAATTAAAATTTCATTCCTTCATTTAAAAATGTGTTGGTGGTGGGCATTTGGCCTGGTGGTTAAGAAGCTTGCATTGGAGTGCCTGGGTTCAATTCCCATCTCCAGCTCCTGACTCTGGCTTCCTGCTAATGCAGACCTTTGGAAGCAGTGGTGATGGTTCGAGTAATTGGTTGTCTGCCCCTCACCTGGGATACCTGGACCCGGTCCCTGGTTTCTGTCTTGAGTCCGGCCTAGCCGCAGCTGTGTGGGCATTTGGGGATGAACCAGTTGATGAGAGAAGTCTCTTTCTGCTTCTCAAATAAGAAAATAAATTTAGGGGCCGGCGCTGTGGCACAGTGGGTTAAAGCCCTGGCCTGAAGCGCTGGCATCCCATATGGGCGCCGGTTCTAGTCCCAACTGCTCTGCTTCCTGTCCAGCTCTCTGCTATGACCTAGGAAAGCAGTAGAAGATGGCCCAAGTCCTTGGGCTCCTGCACCCGCATGGAGACACCTGGAAGAAGCTCCTGGCTCCTGGCTTTGGATCAGCTCAGCTCTGGCTTTTGCAGTCTTTTGGGGAGTGAACCAGCAGAATGGAAGACCTCTCTCTCTCTCTCTTTCTCTCTCTCTGGCTCTACCTCTTTCTGTAACTCTGTCTTCCAAATAAATAAAATAACTCTTTAGAAAAAAAGAAATTTAAAAATTAAATGTTGGGGCCGGCACTGTGGCTTAATAGGTAAAGCTGTTGCCTGCAGTGCCGGCATCCCATATGGCCACCGGTTCGAGTCCCGGCTGCTCCTCTTCTGATCCAGCTCTCTGCTATGGCCTGGAATAGCAATAGAAGATGGCCCAAGTGCTTGGGCCCCTGTACTCACGTGGGAGACCTGGAAGAAGCTCCTGGCTCCTGGCCTCAGATCGGCACAGCTCTGGCCGTTGTGGCCATCTGGGGATGGAAGACCTCCCTCTCTGCCTCTCTGTAACTCTGCCTTTCAAATAAATAAACAAATCTTTTTAAAAAGTTAAATGTTTTGTAGGCCAGCGCCATGGCTCACTAGGCTAATCCTCCGCCTGCGGCGCTGGCACCCCGGGTTCTAGTCCCAGTTGGGATGCCAGATTCTGTCCCGGTTGCTCTTCTTCCAGGCCAGCTCTCTGCTGTGGCCAGGGAGTGCAGTGGAGGATGGCCCAAGTGCTTGTGCCCTGCACCCGCATGGGAGACCAGGAGGAAGTACCTGGCTCCTGGCTTCAGATAGGCGCAGCGTGCCAGCCGTAGCGACCATTTGGGGGGTGAACCAACGGAAAGGGAAGACCTTTCTCTCTCTCTCTGTCTCTCTCTCTCTCACTAACTCTGCCTGTCCAAAAAAAAAAATGTTTTGTAAAGAACAATAAATACAAGAATCTGTAATAATATATTTTAGATAAGCAGGAAAATAACTTAATTTTTAGGGTACATAGTTTTGTATAAAGTAAGTTCTATTATATAAGAATTTTTTGAACTTAGATTGCTTCATTATTTAAAGAGGTATTTGGATTGAAAGAGTGCAATTGTAACAGTAAGAGTTCTTTTTTATAGTCACAGAAAATAAGCTAAGAGTTTTCCTTTAGAAAGATGCATAATTCATCCATTTACTGTTAGTAAATAACATTCTAGTAAACAAATATCTTACCTTCAAACAAACGTTTATTCTAAACCTGCATATTCATTAAATACGTAGAAATTGCATAGGAGATATTCTTTCTATCTTATAGTGCTTTATTTTTCAATTAAATTTAGAAATGCTTTTCAATCTCTCAGTGAAAAATGAGCAACTTAGCGTGCAAAAGTGTGTCTTCACAAAAATATGCAACTGAGAAAAGAATAATTCAAACATGTCTAGCATATATACCTGACATTTATAAAGCTGTAAATCATAAGGAAAAATGTTACACCCATGATTTTCAGCATGCAAGGTGGGAGAAATAAACCTAAGACCTTCAGTCAATTTGAAATTGATAGATTTGCAGAGAAGTTCTAATCAGTCCCAATGGGGTCATTTCTTATAGGAAACTTACAAGGAGGAATGTACACATTGTTAGACAGAAGCCAAGGGACAAATATGATGTCTGATGACCTAAATGACTTCCTGCGATAATACTTTACAGGACTGGCAAAATGTGAGAGCCAAGTACAGTTTTTTTTTTTTCCTTACTCTTAACTTTAAAAAAAAAAAGATTTATTTATTTATTTATTTGAAAGACACAGTTAAGAGAGACAGAGACAGAGAGGGAGAAACAGAAATATCTTCTATCTGCTGGTTCACTCCCCAAATGGCCACAACAGCCAGAGCTGGGCCAAGCCAAAGCCAGGAGCCAGGAGCTTCTTCTGGGTCTCCCACATGGGTAGCAGGAGCAAAAGCCCTTTGGCCATCCTCTTCTGCTTTCCCAGGGGCATTAGCAGAGAGCTGGATCAGAAGTGGAGCAGCTGGGACTCAAACTAGTGCCCATATGGGATGCCAGCAGTGCAGGCCACAGCTTAACCCACTACCCCACAATGTCAGCCCTGCTTATTTAACTAAGACAAGATATATTCTTATTAAATTATTATTACTCTACCAGATTACTTTTTAGCTTGTGACTACAAGTATGCATTGAACAGGATTTGGTTCAATATTTGGTTCAATATTTAAATGCCAAAATCTTACATTAATGGTTAATAATTCATGGTTGATCAATTAAGGGTGGAAACTTGAACCAACTGTGGTGTCTAAAGCTGGGGTCTTTGGGAAGAGATCGGATTGGATTAGCTTGCTGGGGTAGAGCTCCATCGTGGGATCATGATGGATTTATGAAGACAGACACCCAACACAGAGGAAGAGGGTGCTTCTTGTGCTTCTCCACTTCCTGACCCACCATGGGCCCCTCTTTACACGTGTGCTTTGCCAGTCATGTGCCTTCAGCAGACACTGGATCTTAGACTTCGAACCTTCAAAACTGCAAGCTGAAATCACCTTTCTTCCTTCCTATGAAGCCCTGCTCAGGTGTTTTGTTAAAGTAACAAAAGCCTGACTAATGCAATACCTAGGATCCTTGCTCTTTCTGAAGGCATGCAGTTTTCACATGCTGCTGCGAATGATTTATAATTTCAGAGGTTTCACCTAAGTCAAGGAACACAATGATTACACTCAACTGACTTTTACACTGGGAAAAGAAAGTTACTGTTTGTAGCAGCTATGTACCATTTATTTATTCCTTTACAGGCAGATTAAAGAGGAAAACTGTGAAGAATATATATATGTGTGTGTGTGTATATATATATACTTAAATATTTTATTTATTTATTTGAGAGGCAGAGTTACAGAGAGAGGGAGAGACAGAGAGGTCTTCCATCTGCTGGTTACTCCCCAAATGGCTACAATGGCCGGAACTGCACCAATCTGAAGCCAGGAGCCAGGAACTTCTTCCCGGTCTCCCACGTGGGTGCAGGGGCCCAAGGACTTGGGGCATCTTCTACTGCTTTCCCAGGCCATAGCAGAGAGCTGGATCAGAAGTCGAGTAGCCAGGACTTGAACCAGTGCCCATATGGGATGCCAGCACTGCAGGTGGAGGATTAACCTACTGCACCACAGTGCCAGCTCTGAAGAATGTATTTTTTATTGAAGTCGATTTTTTATTAACAAAGGGCCTGTAGTAGGCAGCGCTCATCACTGTAACTTAACATCTGAGACAAGTAACATATGAAGGGAAGGTGTTATTTTGGCTCGTGGTTTTGGAGGTTCACAGTCCACGGTCAGGTGGGCACCCCTGGCTCAGCATGTGGTGATGATGCTGTCACTGGCCGAGTCCCGAGGAGGAGCAGACCATCACATCACAAGAGTACACACGAAACAAGGAGCGCACAGTGTGCCAGGCAGTAGAGGGAGTGGCTAGTGCCCACTCAGCTTTTACACCCACTTCTCAAGAACCGCCTTCCCAGGGCACACCCCCAGTGGCCTAAGGACCTCCCGCTGGGCCCACCTCCTCGACACAACTGGATTCAGTTTTCGCCCTCTGAGGACCATCAAAGCAGGCACGAGTTCAGGGGTCATATCCTATTCAAGCCATAGCAACAGTAAAAGCCAACAAAGATGGGATTTGCACTACAGAGTGTGATTACATGAGCCCTCTGCATCTGAGCTTTAATTATTATTATTATTTTTTTTGACAGGCAGAGTGGACAGTGAGAGAGACAGACAGAGAGAAAGTTCTTCCTTTGCCATTGGTTCACCCTCCAATGGCCGCCGTGGCCGGCGCGCTATGGCTGGCGCACCGCGCTGATCCAATGGCAGGAGCCAGGCACTTATCCTGGTCTCCCATGCGGGTGCAGGGCCCAAGCACTTGGGCCATCCTCCACTGCACTCCCTGGCCATAGCAGAGAGCTGGCCTGGAAGAGGGGCAACCGGGACAGAATCCGGCGCCCCAACCGGGACTAGAACCTGGTGTGCCAGTGCCGCAGGCAGAGGATTAGCCTAGTGAGCCGCGGCGCCGGCCGGCCTGTCTGAGCTTTAATTATTAAAAAAATAATTTTTTTCCATTCACCTCTGTTTGTCTTTATTTATTTATTTATTTGACAGGTAAAGATATAGACAGTGAGAGAGAGCGACAGAGAGAAAGGTCTTCCTTCCATTGTTTCACCCCCCAAATGGATGCCATGGCCAGCGCTGTGCCTACCCGAAGCCAGGAGCCAGGTGCTTCTTTCTGGTCTCCCACGTGGGTGCAGGGCCCAAGCACTTGGGCCATCCTCCACTGCACTCCCGGGCCACAGCAGAGAGCTGGGACTAGAACCCGGCACCCATATGGGATGCCGGCGCCGCAGGTAGAGGATTAACTAAGTGAGCCACGGTGCCGGCCCCGACCTCTGTTTGTCTTAAACACTTTGACATTGTACTTCTAATCTTACACGGTGCTGAAATTAAAGTCTTCCTGTTATCTAAGGTACTCAGGCTTAGGGGTTTAACCTATTAAATTAGCTTTTCAAAAAGAGCTCAGAGCATGGGCAGAATCCACGACAAGTTCTGTTTTACATAATTGTGTGGATTGCTATCTTGTGAGCATGACATGTTACTTAGAAAAGGCAAGAGAGCACCAAAAAAAAAAAAAAAAAAAAAAAACAAAACAAAACCACCAGGCACCTACAAAAAATAACCTCCCAGAGACAGCAAAGAGGTAAATAAAATTGTGGCAGACAAAGCAGTATTCACACAATGCCAAAGAACTGCTCAAAACAATAAATATTTCAGGCCCTGGGATATTCGGGTGATGTGGCTCTTAATGACCAACCTGACTGGTTCCACTCTGCACTAATAAAGAGGGACTCATCCGGTCACTGTCACATCGCAGAAATAATTCTATACTCGAAGCTGCCCTGTATACTCGAAGCTGCTCTGTGCTGACTGTTGTTGCTATCACAAGGAAAGCCCAGAATTCACCCTGAGTGTCTTCTGGATATGAAAAAGTCACACGTGTTCATTTACTTCGGGATAAAATGTCAGTGTTTCTCCCACAATGAGAACTTCAGCAGTGCCTTCCCAGCGTGAAGCCACGTGTTATCACGGCATAGATTCCGAACGTGTACGGATTCTGACGGAAGCACCACTAAAGACTATGTTTTATGTTTACGCGACGTGACGCCTGTTTCCAGAGATGGTGTGAACGGATGGTTTAGCTGATGACTAGAGTGAAAGAAACATGGAAGCTTGCTTTGTAACATCCATTACATGACGCCCGTTTACCGCATAGAGCCCCTGATCACCTCCCACCCCGTGGGCGTCAAGGCCGACCCCAGCCCTGTGCTCATGTTTGCATAACAAGGCTTTTACCAGAGAGAGGAATGACAGAGTGGGTGAAAAATTTCCAGGTGGGTCCTTTTATGTATTTATTAAGATAAGTTTCCTGAGGAGTGGGACCAGGAATGAGACACTGTTAATTTAGGATGTTCAAAATATACAAAAATGCAACAAAGCTTATACAACTTAAACATCGCCAAGGTCAGATTTTTGCTTTGAATGGCTAATACAGTCAAGATAAATTAGCGATTTGTTTTTACGAATGATAATTTAAAGCACAAAATGAAGTCTAGGTTTAAAAGCAGTTCTTGGAATTGTCATAAATATTTGATGCCTATTGGCTGAGTAGTAATACAAAGATCCAGGCTGCTGGAGTTGATGCTTACCTGTTTTGACTCATACTAACTTCTTACATCTTGCCAAGATAAAATATCTTTTTAAAAAGTGCCCTGTACACTGGGTAGTTATAAACTCAAGACATGTTTGCTTCTCCTGGAATTTGAGAATTCAAATGAGAATATTTTTATCGTATCATAAAACATTGCTGTCTCAAAGTGAGCTTCCAGGACCCCTTATACTTCTCTGAGCTTTTCAAATTCACCATTTGATAGGGGTAGGTCGAGTGTAAAGGTTTGAGCCTTTGGCAAAGATCTTAGCTATCCGGAGAGAGAAAGAAGCATACTGAAACTCTTCTGGGAAGCAAATAATGACGAGTAACAAACTGAATCCAACAGCCATAAGCAGAAAAAATAGAAAAATTATGATTGTTCAGAAAATGGCAATTTTGGCATAAATATCTGTAGAGCCACGGTGGGCTGTAAGTGTGTTGTAGGTACGCAGAAGCGCAATGCAAATGCAGAGTTGTATCAGGATGTGCTCCAGAGAAGATGAAGGTGAATCTGCTGAAGTCAAGCACACGAAACCGTCTTTGCCAAAGTTCCAGGCAGTCCCAGGAGAGCGCGAGAGCAGTGGTTAAGCTCACCAAGACAGTTGTATCTTTCATCATATAGAAAGACATCTCTGACCTGCAACTCTGCTTTTAAAATTACCGGGCAGAGTTTAGAAGGCAAAGACTTGTTAAAGGCAGGAGAGGGGTAGTTTTCCTTTTGCATTAAGGCAGCCTTTCAAATGTAGCACCCAAAGTGTAGCAGCAAATATCTAGTTCACATCATCTCCTCAGCTGTCATGTGGGTAGAAAAACAAACCAGGTTCTTCATTCTCTGTGTCTTTCCTGGAATAAAATCCTCTAGTGTCTCGAGAGAACGGAGGATTCCCAATCAGCTAGATCCCTTGAAAGGCCAGAATTAGGATGGGGATTAAATGGAGACTGGTTTTCCATGAGTGGGAGGGGCCACTCATTGCTTTTGGCACCAGGGGGGTCAACAGATATTGTAAAGGATGCTGTCTCTGATGGGCTGGCCCCAGGCTCTTGGAGTTGCTATGTTGTGAGGACGTGAGACTTCTCCCAGTCCCCTGTGATGAGTGATCCCTGCTGCCGGCAGGTGTTTCTTATTCTCTTCTGTTTGTTACAAATAACCTTAAAGCCAGGTGAGACATAGATGTGTAACAGATGACCCCCTCCCCGCCCACACACCCACCTGCACATACTCCCTATCTACCTATCACATGCAAGGAAAGGGTGGCGAAACCAGAATGAGCTTTGGGAAAACGATACAACGGAGGTGATTCTAGCTGAGAAGGAAAATGCTTGTTCTTTCATTGAAAACATCTAATGCCTCCGAGAAGTTGGAAGGGTGGCAGGGCCCGGCACAGTCAGGGTCCCTAAGTCACCTTAGTACACTTCCTCACCACAGGGACTGCTCTCCTGTGTCTTCATGGCAGATAGGGACGAGCTGACCCACCCCAGGGATGGTGTGCACATTGAAACGCTTGCTTTGCTTGCCATCTTTCCCATGATAGAATTCTCTAGAGAAAAGTCCCTGCTCCGAGTCGTTGACCTGCCAGAGAAGGTGATCATCGGAAGAAATGACCCAGAGCAAGGCAGGTAGGAAGGTGAGCCAGAAGGAAACCATAGATGAACCCAGCCTCCTGATCTAAACCCTAAGGAATGGAGCAGACAGGCGCTGAGGATGCGGGGCGTGTGGCCAGGGCAAGCACAGTCAGCTAGGAGTTGGCTCTGGGCAGGGAACGCCTGTTGAGCACAAGTGAGCGCATCACGCGGCTCCTCCAGCCTCGGAGGCAGCAGTGGACGGCAGCCAGGTCTTTTCCCGGAGCTCCTCGGCAGCACGTTCTTCCAAGTGCAGGCCAGGCCATCCCTGGGAAGAGTGGGTGTCGGAAGCACACAGCGACAGGCTCTTGTTGTGTCTACGCCGATTTGCAATTAATTCGATCTGTAGCCTTCCCATCCTCTGTCGGCAGGCCTGGCGGGTTCCCTCAGGGGCTGCTTCTCTCGGAAAACGGAGCCCCCTTCCGTTTCAGGGTTCACTGTCGCTGTAGGAGAAACAGAACAACAGCCTACTTCCAAGAACCCACCGTGGGGGGATGGGGGGACGGGTGGGGGGGGCGGTCACTCCACGGTCAAGGTGACTCAGGAGAGTATCAGCAGGCCCCTGCCTGCAACCTCTGACCCAAAGGTCAGTTAAGAGTTTTGCATTTGATCCCGGAGGAGAAAATCCGTAGGAGCCCAGGTGTAACCCCCCACCCCCCGCACTGAGGCTCATCTCCCCCCTCACCCCCAGTGCTGTTGTGGCGAGAAGCAGGTGGAGTGGAGAGCTCCCCCTTTAATTAAATCTAATCCCACTCTCCGAATAGACGCCACGCAGCCTTTGCATTGTTTTCCCTTGTGTTATTTTCCCCCAAGAGTATGTGGTGCTGGCAGGTTTTAAATCCCCTGTTTTCTTCATACCCACACAGGACCTGGGGGTGCCTTCCTAGTGTCATTTAGAATTCAATCCTCAGGTGTCTTGGGGTGTGAGCAGACATAAATTACGGACATGGTGTTTGCACATGACCGTGCTGTTGGCTAATTCGCGCTTTTGTTTCTAACTTGGCTATCTTAGCCAAATATCTGGCTGCGCAGGTTCCCGCCCCCACCCCCACCCCCGCCGTGGGCCCATAGCTCCGCCCTTTTTTCTGTCTCCTGGAAAGCAGGCTGCACTTGCCTTCCTCCCACTTCTGACTTCTGTGCCCCCTTGATGCAAACTCCAGCATGTCTCTCTCTGAAGCGGCCTCTTTGCCCAGGCTGGGGCTCGCACGGTGATCAGCCACAGACGTGGGCGCCCTCCGCTCGTGCGTGGGGCGCCATGCAGCGGGCAGTGTTCCTTCCAGCCCCCTCCATGCCCTCCCGGTCGGTGAAGGGCTGTGCACCGCTACAGAGGACTTTGAAGCAACCCAGACAGACAGATGTGGAGACAGGCAGATGGACTGACTGATCTGCAGACAGATGTGTTCACGCAAGGGGAATGGAAGATGAGTGTAGCAGTGGGTAGGTGGGAAGAAGCTCAGATCAGGAGGGGTGAACAATAGGAATGGAAGGGAAGGGGAGAACCTGACTTGAGATGGGGAAGGGAGGGAAAGCCAATCCCTAGAGCAAATGGAAACCGGGGGCAGGTGTCTGAGGCAGTGGTTAAGATGCAGCTTGGGACGCCTGCAACCCTATGAGAGGGTCTAGGTTCGAGTCCCAGCTGTGTTCCCAAATCCAGTTTCCCGCTAATGTGCACCTAGCTTGCGAGTCAGTGGTGATGGTCAAGTACTTGGGCCCCTGCCACTCTTGTGGGAGACCTGGGTGGAATTTCTGGCTCCTGGCTTCAGCCTAGCTGGGCTCCACCTGCCTTGGGCGTTTGAGGAGTGAACCAGCAGATGGGAGCACTCTCTCTTTCAAAATAAATAAAATAAGAAAATAAAAGTTATTTTTGAGGTGGAAATTAAGCAATGTTTGTACCTGAAGAGTGGACGTTCACCATTCCCTTCCCTTCCCTTCCGTAGCCCTGGCCGACTCGGCCACGGGGCCGGGAGATTGCCTTCGTCGGGAACGGTGTCCTAAGCAGCTGGGCTTTCTAAGACCTACGAGTGCAGCCGCGCAGGCCACAGGCCTGCTGCGTGTGCCCCTTCTGCAGCCTTCTCTTGAAACCCCAGCCGCTTCTGCCGAGGCCCGTGAAGCCGCACAGCAGTGGGCAGAACTCGCTTCTCTGCTCCCCGCGGACGAGTGTCCAGCCGTTGTAACTGGAGTGATTTTTAAGACGAACGATTATAAAACCAGCCCATAGTCATCGCTGAAAAACTAGAAAATCCAAACAAGACAGGGCAAAAATGCCGGTAATCTCACTACAGCTAACGCTCTGGGATTTAATTTCCCTAAAGGCAGATGGTTCTGTAATCTGCTTCTCCGGGGGTCATCCACATGTGAGTATCTTTGTCTCCTAATAAATGTACAATATTGGGGCTAGTGTTGTGGTGTAGAGGGTAGAGCCGCCCACTGTGCCGGCATCCCACATGGGCGCCGGTTCGAGTCCCGGCTGCTCCACTTCCGATTCCGCTCTCTGCTATGGCCTGGGAAAGCAGTGGAAGATGGCCCAAGTGCTTGGGCCCCTGCACCCACGTGGGAGACCCAGAAGAAGCTCCTGGCTCCTGGCTTCGGATCAGTGTAGCTCCGTTCATGGCAGCCAATTGGGGAGTGAACCAGCGGATGGAAGACCTCTCTCTCTCTCTCTCTCTCTCTCTCTCTGCCTCTCCTCTCTGTGTGTAACTTTCAAATAAATAAATCTTTAAAAAATAAATGTACAATATATATTAGTTGCTACATAGCACCCCATTGTCTCATTAGATTAAAAAAACTTGGGCTCTGGTGTTGTGGCACAGGAGGTTAACCCACTGCCTGCGACGCTGGCACCCTCGTGACTGCCAGTCCAAGCCCCAGCTGCTCCTTTCCTGATCCCGCTTGCTGCTATGCACCTGGAAAAGCAGCGGAAGATGATTCAAGTGCCTGGGCCCCTGCACCCATGCCAAGTACTTGGGGCATCTTCTGCTGCCTTCCCAGCATGCACATCAGAGGAACCTGGACAGGAAGTGGAGCAGCCAGGACTCAAAGCAGGTTCTCCAGTATGGAATGCAGGTATCCCAAGTGAGGTCTGCAGCACTGAGCCAAAGGCTGCCCCTTCCTGGGCTTTTGCTTCTCTTATTTACTTTTTTTTAGATTTCTTCATTTTATTTGAAAGGCACAGTGTCAGAGAGAGGCAGAAACAGAGAGAGATCTTTTACCTGCCGGTTCACCTCCCAGATGGCCACAACCACCAGGGCCGGGCCAGGAGCTTCATCTGGGTCTGCCCTGTGGGTGGCAGGGGCCCAAGCACTGGAGCCATCCTCTGCTGCTTTACCCAGGCCATTAGCAGGGAGCTGGATCGGAGCGGCTGGGACACGAACGGTGGCCACATGGAGTGCAGGTGTTGCAGGCGGCAGCTTGACCTGCTGTGGCACACTGCTGGCCCATTTTATTTCCTTTTTGAGTACTAAGAAGAATAAATATTTTGAAGGTTTAGTTGATAATGTCAGTGTCTTCTCTTGCTGAATTGCATCCAGACCATGGCTGCTCATATTTAAAATGAGGCCATGATCTTTGTCTTGGATATGAAGGATAATCATTTTTTGCTCATCATAGAGTGAAAAAAGCTTTCCACTGGTGTGTCATTTTCCCTCTACTATTATCCATTATGCCTTCTGAAGTACACAAATGCTGAGTTTTTAATGTAATTAAATATGGCATCCCATATGGGCACCGGTTCAAGTCCCGGCTGCTCCACTTCCCATCCAGCTCTCTGCTATGGCCTGGGAAAGCAGTAGAAGATGGCCCAAGTCCTTGGGCCCCTGCACCCATGTGGGAGACCCGCAAGAAGCTCCTGGCTCCTGGCTTCAGATCAGCATGGCTCGGGCCATTGCAGCCAACTAGGGAGTGAAGCAGTGGATGGAAGACCTCTCTCTCTCTCTCTCTCTCTCTGCGTAACTCTTTCAAGGAAATAAATAAATCTAAAAAAAAAAAAAAGGAAAAAGAAAATGATGATTTTTACACTGGGGAGTCTTTCCCGCAGGAGCACACCACGCCTCTCCCTTTGTTCAAATGTTTCTGTCCCTCAATAAGAATCTGAACATTTTCGTTTGATAGGGTCCTGTGCGTTTGTAGGGTTAAACTGATCTCAGCTTAGCTCCCGTTCTGTGCTGCTTTTAATGATAGATTCGTGTTGGTACGTGCTGACAAGCAGCCTTTTTAGCATAATAGATAAGAGCACGGGTCGGCCAGATTCTGAATCAGAGCTCAGGCACTTCCTGGCTGTAGGGTGTTAGGAAAGCTAGCCATTCAAGCCCTGGTTTCCTCACCATAGGAGAGACATCAGACCCCCGTGGGGGAGACCAACTCTCCCTGGTGGCCATGGTCAGCCTGCAGACTTCCCTGTCTCCTGTGTCCCTTGCTGTCTTCGAAGCTGTTGATCATCTCTGCGAAATGAGCAGATAAGCCCAGACAGCTTTAACTTTGGCAAATCCTGGAATTCCCTGTTAAAAAAAAATACCTTGGCAAACGGCCACAGAATTGCAGTGAACGAACAAGAAGTGGTTCGGCTTCCAAGCTTCGTGGTGGCTGGCCTCCGTGTGCACGCCCGTGGTTTTCACCACTTCTTTGAGCCACCGACAAGAATCAGTAATTTTCCCAGGAGTGTCCTACACTATGGAACACCTTTCCCCAAAGCCTGCATGCTAACAGGTTGACAAACGGAAAACGAGTGGAATTGATTAAACAAGCATCACCCTGCTACTATCTTTAAGGAGGCATCTAATTGGTGAGCTGTGCGCTCAATGAGGACAGAGGCGACCCCAACTTCTGTCGTGGCATGACCAGCCACTCCTCCAGCCTGTCTGTCTCGTAAGCCCCCAGCCACTAGCCTTCTCTCCAAGGGATGTCAATAAATCTGCCCAGAGCCTTGCTCCTGTGAGGACGCTCTCTTAACTCGGTTTTGGGTGAGCGCAGAGTTCGGCTCATTCAGCTCAGCACAAACTCACGGAACAATTAGAATGGAACAATTAGAATAGGCTGCCTTTCTTATCATTCACACAGGTCAGAGGTCCCTTCTTCCTGCAACA
Source organism: Oryctolagus cuniculus (assembly GCF_964237555.1). Lineage (NCBI taxonomy): Eukaryota > Metazoa > Chordata > Mammalia > Lagomorpha > Leporidae > Oryctolagus > Oryctolagus cuniculus. Next base: position 11,902,835 of record NC_091439.1, on the reverse strand, counting down.
CGGCTGGCCTGGGGGGCGGAGTGGGGAGGGGGGGATGCAGAGGCCACACGTTGAGCCAATGAGGCAGCCCAGCCTAGGATTAATTCAAGACACACAGATCACACCCACGGCACAGGCGTCATCAACGTTCGAACAACACGCTGGGTTTTTAGGTTTTGTACATCTTTCGTTACCATGTGCACATCCATACACACTCACAACTACGCCCACACATACCATGCACATACCTGCATTTTAGCACTGTTACTTGAGGCTAAGGGGGAGAAGGTGTTGGACCTTTTGGGAAATGTTTTCATAAGTTGTTATCTGACAGAATTGCTTGCGAAGTTTTCATTTGGTATTAAGTTATTGACAGTAAGTGATCTGGGAAGCCTGACTTGTTTCCGTGTTTCTCTGTTCTTTTCAAGATGGGACACTGGCTCTACTCTGAAGGGCTCTCCAGGATGTTCAGTTTGATCTTTAGACCCGTATGAAAGGGATGGCTGGGGTCGGCGCTGTGGTGTAGCAGGTAAAGCTGCCGCCTACAGTGCCAGCATCCCATATGGGCACCAGTTCGAGTCCTGGCTGCTCCACTCCCAATCCAGCTCTCTGCTGTGGCCTGGGAAAGCAGTGGAAGATGGCTGATTTGAAGTACATTGGAAGTGACTTTTAAGAGGCTAGAAAGAAAGAGAGCAAAGAGACACATAAGGATTGACTGCAAGTAGTCGTGGAGATGGGCTTGACAGACCCCTCCAGAAAAGCCCACCAAGAAAATCACTGTTGTCTGAGGACTGATAGTTGGGTCTCGGCTCTGAGTGCTCTAAGGGACACAGCACGCGCCAGGTCCCTCCGCGTGTCAGCTGGTGCCTGGTGCCGGCTGCCCTTCCTGCGGCTGTGTGTCTGTCATTTATATTAAAATGTCTCTCTTGTGTTAACTAACTAATGAAAGACAATGAAACTGCAGTATTAAAAGAAACTCTTTTCGATGTGGCATAGCGGGTAAAGCTGCTGCCTGCAATGCCGGCATCCCATACGGGCGCTGGTTCAAGACCCGGCTGCTCCACTTCAGATCCAGCTCTCTGCTATGGCCTGGGAGAGCAGTAGAAAGTCCTTGGGTCCCTGCACCCATGTGGGAGACCTGGAAGAAGCGCTTGGCTCCTGGCTTCAGATCAGCTCAGCTCCTGCCATTGCAGCCATCTGGGGAGTGAACCAGCAGATGAAAGACTTCTCTCTCTCTCTCTCTCTCTGTCTCTACCTCTCTGTAACTCTGCCTTCCAAATAAATAAATTCATTTTAAAAAAAGAAACTCTTTTCTAGATGGTGCTTTCTCACAAACCTGCTCTGCAAACCTGATCATCACTTAGCCCCTCCGAACCCCAGACATAGAGGCATTAGTAGTTCTTAAGCAGCTTCGTGACACCGTGCAGACGGCACTCAGACATGTGAGGTGCTCAATCTATATCTTCTGAAAAATGCCATTGTGACATAAAGTCACCTCACTGGTCAACAGGGACAAAGAGAAAGAACTTTGTTATTGGAATTTTTCCAGTGTCTCTGGTTCTCCCTCCAAGTCTGCAGGAGGCTTTCTGAGAAGGAAACTAAGTATAAATGCCTCTAGAAGGGGGAGAGGCTGGCTGGGTTCTCTCTCTCTCTCTCTCTCTCTTAAAGATTGATTTATTTATTTGAAAGGCAGAGTTACAGAGAGGCAGAAGCAGAGAGAGAGAGAGAAAGAGAGAGAGAGAGAGAGAGATCTTCCATCTGCTGGTTCACTCCCCAGATGGCCACAGTGGCTGGAGCTGGACCGGTCCAAAGCCAGGAGCCAGAAGCTTCTTCCAGGTCGGTCTCCCACGTGGGTGCAGGGCCCTAAGGACTTAGGCCATCTCCTACTGCTTTCCCAGGCCACAGCAGAGAGCTGGATCGGAAGTGGACCAGGCAGGACTTGAACCGGTGCCCATATGGGATGCCAGTACTGCATGCAGTGGCTTTACTCGCTATGCCACAGCGCCGGCCCCCCTTTCTCCTTTTGCTACTATACAATGGCTCTGTGGAGGGCCCATGAGGGTGGGGTGCATGGCGGTAGTGCATTTTCCATAGGGAAATGTAACTACAATAAAGCCACCGGGATGAAGCAGGCTGGAGGCTGTCACCACCGGCCAGCAGTGCCCACCCATGTGGGCCACAGACTTCTCTTCCCGCACAGGTGGACCCCATCCCCTCGAGCAAAGCCATGCACAGCAGGTATGAAGTACAGAAAACAAGAACAGACAACTCTCTCTTCCCCAGCACCTCCTGTGTTGTCTTTTCCTATTGATGTTTTTTAAAGCATTAGAATCATACTGTAAATTTCCCATGGCATTTGTATTGTCCTTCGTAAAATCCTGGACCAAAGTTTAGATTCCACAGCTCAAGAATGAGGAGGGGGCCAGCGCCGCGGCTCACTAGGCTAATCCTCCACCTTGCGGCGCCAGCACCCCGGTTTTAGTCCTGGTCGGGGTGCCGGATTCTGTCCCGGTTGCCCCTCTTCCAGTCTAGCTCATTGCTGTGGCCCAGGAGTGCAGTGGAGGATGGCCCAAGTGCTTGGGCCCTGCACCCACATGGGAGACCAGGAAAAGCACCTGGCTCCTGGCTTCAGATCAGTGTGGTGCGCCGGCTGCGCAGCTGACTGCAGCGGCCATTGGGGGGTGAACCAACGGTAAAAGGAAGACATTTCTCCCTGTCTCTCTCTCTCTCACTGTCCACTCTGCCTGTCAAAAAAAAAAAAAGAAAAGAAAAAAAAAAGAATGAGGAGGGGACAAGCGCTGGCCAATGGGGAAGAGGGGGGAAGGGCAGGTGGGGAGGGGGCGGCGGGCGTGGCCCGCAGTGTGCTGCAGGGTAAGCATTGGGATGGCGCCTTTTGCCCAGAAGCACCGCACACTTGAGAGATGACTGAGCGCCCGCCCCACTCAGGAATGGCGTCGCAGTAACAGGGGAAGCGGGACCGTGAGTGGAGTCCAGATGTCTTAGGGGTCTCCCTCTAAGTCCTATCTTCAGGACCCTTTACTTTCTGCAGCGTTCAGTGCACCTGTCATTGCTGACAGCATGGAGGAAGGGTGACTCAGAGGCAAATGTCACCAGGGGAGCTTGGGGCCACGTGACGTGCTCAGTGTAGGCTTATTGATCATAGCCGGTGAACCACGCTGGTGGGGGCTGCTGATAGTGACGGAGGGTGCGGGCAGACGCTGTTCCGGATCTCTCTAGACTTTCTGCTCTGAAATCACCCCCTTAACAAACGCGGCCAGTGTGGAGAGGGCGCAGAGCTCTCGCCACAGCCTAAAAAGGACTGGTTCATCTGCATGGTGCTTGGGAAGTGTTGCAGGGGCTGCATTCTCCCTGTGCCCTGGCGAAACTAGAAGGGCTCGGGTCCTTATTTCCATTTCTCAACAAGAAGAAACAGAAGCCCAGAGCTAAAGCGAACTTGGCTCAGTCTAAAGAGCGTGCAAGCCAGGTCTTAGGACGGTGACCTGATTCCAGCAACCCCAGTGACCAACCCATTTTTCACCTGCATCTGTCTTCTTCTAAATTTTTTAAAAATTTCTTTTCATTTGTATTTTTTGAAAAGCATACACACAAAGAGAAGACAGACAGATCTCTCATCCATTGGTTCAGTCCCTAAATGCTTCAACAGCCAGGGCAGGGGCAGGCAGAAGCCAGGAGCCTGGAGCTCCATCTGGGTCTCCCAGGTTGGTGGTAAGATTCCAAGTATTTGAGTCACCGCCTGCTGCCTCCCAGGGTGTGCATTAGCAGGAAGCGGGAATCAGAAGCAGAGCCAGGACTTGACCCAGGCGCTCCGATGTGGGATGCAGGCGTTCCAAGCAGCATCTTAGCTGCTGTACCCAGGGTCCACCCCTCCACCTGTCTCTCTATTAAGCCACAGGCTTTTAGGGGGAAAAACATCCTATTTCCGTCCTGGGTGAGATATTCAAAGTAAAAGTTTTACTGATTATTGATATAATGAAGACATTAGAAGAAAGAAATGAAATGATGACAGGGAAGAAAGACTATGCATTCAAATGTCCCTTCAAAGATGGCAGATGGATGCAGGAGAGGCTGTTGACATCACCAGCCCGAATGGACCTGCCAGGCACAAAGGACAGCTCAGAGTCTTAAAGGAGACCACACAAATTCCCAATTTCACACAGTTGGTAGGTCCCAAAGGAAATCACCATGGAAACCAGTGGCACAAGTACTCCCCTCACCCCACCTCATCCCTGAGCCTGGGCCTTCCTGACCCCAAAGACGGTAAGCCTCTTTGCAACAGTTTTAATTCATTAATAATTACAATAATGCTAACCAATATTTATTGAGAGCTTCATTGGTACTTTTCGTAGTTTTTCGTGAACTTCGGGGGTGGGCATGTAGCCCAGCAGTGAAGACGTCTGCGCCCCGTATCGGAGTGCCTCGGTCCAGTTCCTGGCTCCGGCCCCCAACGCCAGCTTCCTACCAACGCCGATCCAGGGAGGCAGCAGGTGATGGTGCAATAACTGGTTTCCTGGCACCCACCTGGGAAATTCTGCACTGAGTTCTTGGCTCTGGCCATTGAGGGCATTTCTGGGGTCAACCAGCAGATGGGAGATGGCTCCTTGTCTGACTCTCTCCATCTCTCTGCCTCTTAAATCCCTTTTTTTTAATGTTTAAATTAGTTTTGTCTTACAATAGCATAATGCTTGCTGAAGAAGTCAGAAGGTGACTGTGGCACATAGACCTGGGGCTTGCCCTCTTGGTTCCAGAAGGCTGGTGCGGCTTCGCAGAGCGGGAGCAGGGTGAAGTCCTGCCTGACAGCCTGTGAGTTTAACTCAGACGGCTGCAGGCCCACAGGTAGAAGTGGTAGTTTAGCATAACACAGCTCTCCAAACAGGTTTAGGCTTTCTGCCTTGCAGACAGAAATGACTGTCAACATTTTTCAAAGATCAACTTCTCATTGTTCCCCAAATCTGACGTTTAATATTTTACTACCATACTTTTCTAGAATGTTTTTTAAAAATATTAACTAATTAACTTTCATCTAATTTAAAGGCTGGGGGGTGGGGGGAAGAATCTTCCATCCTTCTGCTGGTTCACTCCCCAGATGCCCACAACAGCCAAGACTGGGCCAGGCTGAAGCTAGCATCCAAGAACTCCACCTGGGTCACCCCCATAGGTTGCAGAGACCCAACTATTGGTTCACCATCTGCTGCCCTCCAGTGCGCATCAGCAGGAAGCTGGATTGGAAACGGAGCCATCAGGCCTTGAACCAGGCACTCCAGTATGGCATACGGTGTTCTAAGCAACAGCTTAAGCTCCTGCACCACAACACTGGCCCCTCTATAATGTTAAGTTTCTTCCAGGTTGCCAATGAATGTGAAGAGCAAGCAAGGGCAGGTATTTAAAAACCCTTGACCTTCACATAAGATGGGTGTCCATCAGTGACACAGTTAGAAGATGCTGTAGAGGAAGCTGCGCCCTACCTTGGACAGTGTGAATGGCTCGTCAGCAAACATACAGTGATGGGGAAAACACTCCCCGTTAGTGTCATCTGTCACACTGCCTCTGGCATCTTCGCTCCACATGCTGGTAATATTGGGAACCGCATTTAAGTGGAATGCAACATTTTCTGAACAAGGGATGAATCTTAACGCACACACACCCAGCGAAGTGGCATTGACTCAAGTCTACAGAAGGAGGTAACTTTGGCATCAGTGCTGGGGTCTGCCTGGGAAGGACCACGGTGCTGTGATGTGGAAAGAGACACAGGATGTGAATTCTTAGAACAGAAGAGGGGATGATGCAGAAAGGGTTTGCCTTTTCTGATTGCTCAATGAGGTAGCAATCATCTTCCCATGTGGCACTCTGGCCCCGGGGACTGCCCCATGGCGTGGGACTCACTCTGGAAGCTAAAGATGACGGACACAAGACCTCGCTGACTTGGTGTCCCCAAGATCACAGCCCCAGAATGCCCAGCAAGGTCTCAGAGCTGCCCAGTCGTGAATCTCACATCCTGGCCAGGCCCTTCTCTTACAGAAAGCACACCCAGACATGCTAGTTTCTATCCTCACAAAAGATAAGCTCAACAAGATTGTGGCGCGCCACTGAGTGACCCTCAAGCCCCAGCGCGCTAAAATGTTCTGTCTAGCAGAGCCACCTAGTGGTAGCAGGGAGCATTTATTTTTGAATTTCTCTCCTGTAAGAATCCAATCCCGATGAGCTGGGTTTTTGTTTCTTTTTCAAATTTTCCGTAATTCTCTCTTCTTTTTCTCCACGCCACACGCACACACAGCCTATGAACTGTCACAGAGAACCGCACAGAGAAGGGGAGAGAGATGCCTCCACTCTGGTTTCCAACACCCCGCCCAATGCACACGTGCTGGGATCCATGGTCAAAAGGAGAAATACCTTGGGCTGTGGTTTGATTCCTTTTCTTCCTTCAGAGTAGGTAAACATTCATGGTCGGCTAGGACAGAAGGAAAGCATACTCATTGTTAGTCATTGGAATTCTCTCCTAGCACAGGTGAGACTCGCATTTCCCCCATCCCTGCAAAAAAAAAACGGCCTCCCGGAGGGAGGTCCAGGGTTTCACACTGAATGCTGGCAAGGCCCTGGAGCCGGGAAAAGCAGCATAACATAGGGGTGCGCTCCTGCCCTGCGTCGGAAAGCGTGACCCCCGGTGTTGCTCTAAAAGCTAGATCCGTCATCTTTTGGAATATATGCTGCAACCAAACGGCTCCACCTGAGGTCCTGATGTGTGCACAGAGTGACTGCAGTCAGACCACACAATAGGAAGGGAGCAGGGGCAGGGGGAGTGGGGGGCGGGCGGCGGGGAGCAGCCCACCTTCCCAAAGTCAGCAGAGTTCTGTGACACCTCCAGCGACCTTCAAGGAAATAGGAAATCCACCTGATATATCTCACCTGTGTGTCCAAGTAACTCTGCTTCAGCTGTCAAGTGGGAGTGGCTGTCTAAAAATTATTTATTTGTGTATTTGAGAGACAGAAGGAGAGCTGGTTCGCTCCCCAAATGCCCAGGGCTAGGACTGGGTTGGGAAACTCCATCCAGGTGCCCCATGGGGGTGGGTGGCAAGAACCTATTTACTTGAGCCGTTACCACTGGCAGCCATGGTCTGGATTAGCAGGAAGCTGGAGGCAGGCATCAGAGCCGAGACTCAAACCCTGGTGCCCCCATGTGGAGCAGACTGACGCCTAGGCTAAACACCCAGTGCTTACCCGTGGCTTCTGCCCCCTTTCTAGGTTCAGTGAGAGTGACAGGATCCTGACTTCTGATACACAGAATCTCAGCACAAAGGGAAATACAGCAAAATATCAGAGAAGATTGTCTTTAGGCGGTGGATTCTTTTCTTCTTTCTACTATTTTTTTTTTTTTGCATTTTCCGAATTCTACTACCTACATGTTATAGCTAAAAACAATAAATGGAAACTACTTGAAGATCTCTCTCAGAGATCTACCCCATCCTCATTCTTCCCGCGATATGAAAAACTGTTGGAAATTGTGCTAGTTGAGTGACTCTCATCTTTTGGAAAGTTCATCCTGATAAGCCTCTGGTACAGTAATTCTAGTAGTAGACTTCAGCATTTAAGAACTCCATTGCAGGCCCGGCGCTGTGGCACAGCAGGGTAAGCCGCTGCCATTGACGCCAGCATCCCATATCAGAGCTCCAGTGCCAGTCCTTGGCTGCTCCGCTTCCGATCCAGCTCCCTGCTAATGGCCTAGGAAAGCGGTGGAAGATGACCTAAGTGCTTGGCCCCCAACTGGGAGACCGGATGAAGCTCCTGGATCCTGGCTTCTTATGGCCATTTGGGGAGTGAACCAGAGGATGGAAGGGCTCTCTCTCTCTCCCCACTCTCTCCCTCTCTCTCCCTCTTTCTCAACTCTGCCTCTCAAAGAAATAAATAGTGAGCTGCGGCTCACTAGGCTAATCCTCCGCCTTGCGGCGCTGGCACACCGGGTTCTAGTCCCGGTTGGGGCGCCGGATTCTGTCCCGGTTGCCCCTCTTCCAGGCCAGCTCTCTTCTGTGGCCAGGGAGTGCAGTGGAGGATGGCCCAGGTGCTTGGGCCCTGCACCCCATGGGAGACCAGGATAAGTACCTGGCTCCTGCCATCGGATCAGTGCGGTGCGCTGGCCGCAGCGCACCAGCCGCGGAGGCCATTGGAGGGTGAACCAATCGCAAAGGAAGACCTTTCTCTCTGTCTCTCTCTCTCACTGTCCACTCTGCCTGTCAAAAACAAAACAAAACAAAACAAAAAAAAAAAAACCAAGAACTTAAAAAAATAAAATTAAATGCAAGTGATATTATATAAATAGATTTTAACAATTTAATCTGAGCATTAAAATAATTTATTGACTTTTAAAGGAATAAAAAAGAAAAAAGTACTGTCATTGAAAACACAAACCGCTGGTATATCTACAATGACTGCCAGATACCAATTGGAAATCGTTTTATTACCAACTTATGTTATCCCTGTCCAGTACAACTTTCTATATAGGATGAAAATGTTCTAATCTTAAATTCGTATTTATTTTCATTTTATTTGAAAGGCAGAGAGACAGACAGACAGACAGCTTCCATCTGCTAGTTCACTTTCCAGATGTCTACAAAGGCCAGGGATGAGCCAGTTGAGAGCCAGGAACCTGGAACTCAATCTGGTTCTCCCATATGGGCAGCAAGACCCCAAGAATTTGAGCCATCACCTGCTGCTTCCCAGGGCGTGCTTTAGCAGAAAGCTGGGATCACAGGCAGAGCCAGGACTCAAACCCAGACACTCTGACGTGGGATATGGGCATCGCAAGGGGCATAGGCCTGCCCCAGGGATAGAAATGTAGACTCCCACTACCCCTACTGCAGCCACGGCAACTGTGTCCTCCACCTGTGGCTACTACCACTCAATATTAATTAATTTAAATAGTCACATGGGGCTGGTATCTGTTACACTGGACAGCACAGATCTACATAAACTATATTTGATAAGGTTTTATAAACGTGCACAGAAATTCAAACAAGGGGCGTCCGCTGATGATTGCAATGAGGATCTAAGGATGGTCTGAGCCTAGTTTACCATCTGCACGCACAAGATCTAATGCGGGGACAGGCTCCGCTCAGCTGGGGGCATTAAGTACACGGTGGTTGCAGCCTTCTATGACAACAGAGGAAAGAAAAACACCTGCAGCTTAACACCTACCGTTTCTGTTCATGCTGACCATCCACTTATCAAGCTCTTCCATTTCTATTTCCATAACAGAGGGTGTGTCCTCTTCAAAAATGGGGCTGGGGAGAGACAGCAAAGAGCTCGCTGAAAGCACTGGGCGGGGGAGGGTGTTGGGTTTCCTGTGGGGACAGCAGTGACCATGGACTCTGGGGAAGACGCACTTGGCTCAGAGCCTGACACTCTGGGGCAGCCTCTGTGTGTGTGTGTGTGTGTGTGTGTGTGCTTGAGCTCTATGGGATACAAGGCAAACACTAAAACAGACCCACCCCTGACACTGACCTCAAAACAGGGCCCCCCAAGGCCCTGCGAGTGGGCCTGGAAGGGGACCCAGGGGACCGCTGACTCCCAAGAGCAAAGTCAAGTCTGTGAGGCTTGCACCTGGGCTCCTGCGGGCGTTGCTACATTTAGCCTTTGAGCTTGCTGAATTTCACTTCTCCTTTCTGGGGGGTGGGTATTGGGGGGGGCAGGATGGGGTGGGGGTGGGGTCAGTGGCCCAGGTCCAAGCCACAGTCAAAGGGCTGCTCTGCTCCTGTCGCCCGGTCCCCAGGCTTTGCCTACGCGGAGCAGTGGGGCTGTCCCCTTCAGAAATCCACGTGCTCGCTTGCCAGGGCTCAGAGCATAGTTGCAAACAGAAGCCCTGGTGAGGGGAGGAAGGACCACTTTCTCCAAACGTCAGGCGGTGTGGCTGTCACATGGTGTCACACTGGTGGAGGAAGCGAGCCACGATTCTAAAAGGGGGGGGGGGTGCAGGGGTGTGGGGTGATGAGTCACTGAACCAGAAAGCTCTTCGCTCCTGGGTAGTCTCTCTCTCTCTCTCTCCCCCTTCTCCTCTCCTCTACCTCTCCCTCCATCTCCCCCTCCCCTTCTCTCCCTTCCTGCCGTCCACTCGTTCCTCCGTGTCCCCTTCCTTCTCTCTCCACTCGCCCCTGGAGGTTCTGGAAGTGCGGCTGAAAGCTCTTCCCTGGCGGCCACCTTTCCCATCCGAAGAACTGAGCCGGCGCCCCGGACAGGCAGCCAGGGTCGGGACACAACTACCTGGGTGCTGGGAGTTGGTAGCAGCCAGAAAAGACTGTTGGGAACAGGACAACGAAATGAAGCGGCTGGCCCCCTCTCCTCTGCTCCCTGCTTCCCTGGGGACAGGGCCTGGGACCTGGGGCACATCTGCCCTTAGGCCCCGGGGTGGGGGGCAGGAGGGCCCTTGCAAGGTGTCCACAAGATCAGCTCCCCAGAGAGTCTTGTCCACAGCGGGCTGGGCGTGGAAGCAGAGGGGCAGCACTCACACTTTCATGTTTTCGCCTCCCAGTCCACCTAGAAGGGAACAAGACGAAGGCCCTGTTAGCTTTGTTCACCTGTCACGACTTTTCATTTCAACTGTAACTCAACACCGAACATGAGATCTCCAAGTTAACTGCATTTAAAATTTGATTTTTATCTGTCTACCCGTTGATTGCTTTGGGAGGCAGACAGCCAGCTCCCATGCACTTCTGCACTCCCCAGTGCCCATGGCTACCCTGCAACTTGAGCCATCGCTGCTGCTTCCCAGGGCCGGTATTAGCGGGAAGCTGGAGTCAGGAGCCAGAGCCGGGTGTTGAATGCAGCTACTCTGATACGGGATGCGGGCGTCCAGCCGGGGACTTCATGGCCGTGCCGCTGCCCGCCCCTGCTTCCCGTCCCACAGGGCTGGTGGTCTGAGGGCGCTCAGTTCAGCTCACAGCTCATCCGCCTGAGCTTCTGACACCCTCGTGGAGCAGAAAAGCAGCAGTGAGGGAAAGCAGGCAAGGGTTAAACAGGGGGCCTTGCTCCGTGGCTTCCTTCAAAATGACGCTGCTGCTGCTTCGGCTCCTGCTGATGCAACATCCCAGCACCACCACCCATCCCACTGTCCTGGAGTCGGATGTGGGCTGCTCCATCCAGTGCCCCCCCTGGGGCTCTCCTTCCCCCTGCTCCGGGCAATGCCTGGTCCCTCCCAGCCTCCAGGTCTGAGCTTAGCCACTCTTTGCTCAGGGGCCCCTCCCCACCTCCTGCTAGAGCCGGCCCACCCTTGCTAAGGTTTCCAGCCCCGCCTCTCGCCTGCATCTGTCAGAGTAGTGCCACAGTGACCCATCAATCAGGTTGTCTGCATTATTCCTTTTTCATAAAAAAAAAAAAAGAAAAGAAAGATTTATGTATTTGAAAGAGCTACTGGGAGAGAAGGAGAAAGAGTAAGAGAGAGAAAGAGATCTTCCATTCACTGGCTCACTCTGCAAATGGCTGGGGCTGGGCCAGACCAAAGCCAGGAGCCAGGAACGACATCAGGGTCTCTCACGTAGGTGCAGGGGCCATCTTTTGCTGTTTTCCGAGGCGCATTAGAGGGAGCTGGATGGGAAGTGGGGCCGCTGGGTCTCAAGCCGGCACCCATATGGGGTGCTGGCATTGCAGGCAGCGGCTTTATCCACCTTACCACACCCCCGGCCCTTGCATTATTTTATCTATCTCTCTCACTAGAACGGAACCCCCAAAGGGCACAGATTATGTCTATTACACCCAGGGTGGCAGCACCCTAGATCCAATCCCAGCAGCAAAGCACTTTGGCAAACACCTCATAAATGCAAGGGTACTTCAGAAAGGTCACGGGAAAATAGTATGGAAAGACAAATTTATTTTGGTGCTAAAAATTAAAATCCATGCATAGCTTTTTTTTTTCTTCATAGGATGCATTTTTCATGAACTTTTAAAAGACCCCCTGTATTTCCTGAATAACTGAACAGGTCATCGTGTCGATTACTGGAGTTAAGCTCATACCGGTGTTTTGGATTCTTCATCATCATCGTCATCATCATCATCACAGTGACTCTCCCAACAAGCCCACTGAGGGAACCACCGCCTGCAGGCACCTGCCACTGAGCTCCTCGCAGCCCAGAGCCCCTTGCAATTTCCTGTGGTTGGCAAGCTTGACTGGCACTACCGACCCAGGAGCACTGGGCAGAGAGGCAAGCTTCATGCCATCACTGCTCGCCTTGGAGGACTCTGGGTATGTCTGTGCCCTGCCCCCGGCTCCAAGCAGGAAGCTTCCTGCAGGTGCCCGATGCCTCATAAAATTAGAATGGAGGAAGGGAGAGGACCTGCATCTTACAGCTCTTGTATGTGTATTTCTAATCAAAAAAGTACAGGCTCTCTCCTAAAGGGAGTGGACTATAAATACAGCGCCCACACAGTCGATCCTCCCTAGGGTGAAGAGCCCTGGTGCCTCGCTCCCTCCTCCTTCCTCTCCCTTGTGCCCTGCGTAATGACCCCCTTGTGAGCAAGTAGCTCACAGCCCCACTGCTATGGGCACAGACTTATCTTTATAATCTGGGTTGCCCGCAGGCTTCGCAGCGAGCAGAAGCCAGCCCGCATGCAGATGATGGGAAGGTTTAAAACCCACGACAAAAGCACACAAAGCGAAGTGCCTGTAATCAGTGCTAAAACAGCAAAAAGCCTTCCCCGGCCTCATCTCCCCTGCTCCACGGCCATTACCCCCAGCCCAGCCGCCATGGCAACAGAAAACACACTGGGGAGAGCACAGAGCAGAGGATTAGAGCAGGAGGGAGACCAAATTACAGGTCGGCCGTCAGGCCCTGCCCACCCCACTCGGCCTGGCCTCTCTGTGACTAGCCAACTGCTCCACTGGCCCCACACACACTTCCCGGGCATCCTTTCCTTCCACGCCCACCCCCCACCCACTTGGTCCTCCTCCGGCAGTTTCTGCGTGGCAGCCGCTGAGCCTGACCAGACCCCACTGCCCGGCCTCTCTGTGCACCTGTCGGCAGGAATCCTGGGGTGGGGAGGGGCTCTGGACTCCCGAGGCTCTGACTTCCTCTGCACTGAGCAAGGGAGATCTCCCAGGAAGAGCCACAGAGAGGTTAAAGCAGTGGCTTCCTGCCAGCCCTTTTGCCTGCAGCTTTCCCGCATCTGCAGGAGGCACTTAACACATATTAAATAGTAACAACCACAAATGTAGTGCCTGGAGGCCCAGGAAGAAGGATCTGCAACGTTAAGTGATTACCCAGCTGCTTCCCTTCCCCTGGACAGCAGGGGAGGGCTTGTGGTGCAGTGGTTAGGATGCTGTTCGGGGTACCCACGTTCTACAGTGGGGTTTCTGGGTTCCACACCTCAGACTCAGCTCCCTGCTAATGTGCACCCTGGGAGGCAACAGGCGATGGCTCAAGTTTTGGGGGCCCTGCCATACACATGGGAGACTTGGATGGGGTTCTTGGCCCCTGGCTTTGGCCTGGTCCAGCTCTGACTGTTGTGGGCATTTGGGGAGTGAACCAGTAGATGGAAGATGGCTCTTTCTTTTTCTCTCTCCATTTTTCAAATAAAATGAAAGTAAATAGTTTAAGGTTGGCTTTAAATTACAATGAAAAGATAAAAAAAAAAACAACTTAAAAAAAAAAGAGTGTAAGTAAACCAAATGCCCCTGTGTTGGGGGTCGGGGGAGGCAATTTCTATCAGCCACAGGTCTTTCTGGAAGTATTGGCCAGTCCTCCCCCATTGTCAAGTTCAGGCCTGTTTCCTGTTGTAGAAGAACTGACAGGGCTCTCTTCAGGCGAAAGTGAAACCACCTCTCTTTCTAACTCTCCGAGGGGCACTGTGTGTGCAGGTACCCATGCCCTCCCACAAAGCTCCCACGTGCCCTCCCTTCCAGAACCTTCCAAGCAAAATGCTGCTGTGGCTTTATTTTTGCCCAAAAAGGAAATTACATTTCAATCAAATTCTTGTTAATTCCAATACTCTGCTCTTATTGTCTCGCACTATCCTGTCAAAGCTGAATGGATGGGCTTGGGGGGACACTGGCTGAGAACCTTTCAGCATCCAGTCTGTCTGAACAGATATTTCAAACAGTGACTAGTAAAAGAAAAATTCAGAAGAAGCTTTCCTTAGCAAAAAAAAAAAAAATTTTTTTTGGACAGGCAGAGTGGACAGTGAGAGAGAGAGACAAAGAGAAAGGTCTTCCTTTGCCATTGGTTCACTCCCCAATGGCTGCTGCGGCCAGTGTACCGTGCTGATCCGAAGGCAGGAGCCAGGTGCTTCTTGCGGGTCTCTCATGGGGTGCAGGGCCCAAGTACTTGGGCCATCCTCCACTGCACTCCCGGGCCACAGCAGAGAGCTGGCCTGGAAGAGGGGCAACTGGGACAGAATCCGGTGCCCCAACCGGGACTAGAACCCGGTGTGCCGGCACCGCAAGGCGGAGGATTAGCCTAGTGAGCCGCGGTGCCGGCTTTTTCTGTTTCTCTGCTTCTCAAATAAACATTTTAAAAATCCTAGTCTTCTTCATTAACTCATTCATGCCACAAACATGTACAGAGCAGCTCGTGCAGACTGGGTTGAAAGTCACTTAGCACTTATAATGTGCCAGACAATCCATTTAATTCTTACAACTCCGGGGGAAGGTATTGAATTTACTGATCTACAGATGGAGCTGGGTGAAGGTCACAGCCGAGCAAGTGTCAAAGCCAACCACAGTCTGAACTGTCAGCCCCAATACCACGCTGTCAAACCAGACAAATGAGACCAGTTCTTGTTTCTTAGACTCCCTAACACAGTAGGAAAGAAAGACAGAAAAAGAAAAGAAAGACAAGGGGCTGATGCTGTGTGGTGCAGTGGATTCAGCCGCTGCTTGCAACCCTGGCATCCCATATCTGGGTGCCAATTCGAGTCCCGGCTGTTCCACTTCTGATCCAGCTCCCTACTAATGCACCTGGGAAGGCAGCGGAAGATGGCCCAAGTGCTTGTGCCCCTGCTGCCCATGTGGGAGACCTGGGTGGTGTTCCCGGCTCCTGGTTTCAGTCTGATCCAGCCTCGGCTGTTGTGGCCATTTGGGGAATGAACCAGGAGGTGGAAGATCTCTCTGTATCTGTCTTCCCTCCCCCTCTCTGCAACTCTGCCTTTCAAATGAACAAAACTGAAAGAAAAGACAAATCACCAACTTGGGAAAATGTGAAGACTGAACAGCAGGTGTCAGAATTTGCTTTGGGGGCACGGAAGTGATGACCAGTTTTGCCTGGAGAGGGATTCCAAGGCTTCCTACAAACGTTAGAACTGGACACTGCAGAACAGGGTGGAAGTTTGCCACGCTGACAAAAAGAGAATGCCAGGCAGAAACATGAGTACCCGCCAGGCACAGAGGCATTCTGAAAGTCACATCATGCTCTGGGAGCCTCTGGCATGGCGCCCGTGTAGGGTACAGGTGCCACAGCCAAGGCTTAGGCTGCTTCTCTCTTGTAAATGATCTTGAACCCAGAGACTTCCACACGGAGCTCACTGAAAACTCGACTTGTGGATGTGAAGTCTAAGAGGGTCACCATCCAACTGGGCACCTCCAAACTTCCCCACCCCTTGCTCCCTTAGGTAAGGCAAGTTGGGGTGGGGGTGGAGGGGGCTATGGTTTGGGGCAGGAAATTCTTATTTTCCCAGAAATCAAAAAAAAAAATGGTAGGGGGCAGCGCTGTAGCATAGCGAGTAAAGCTGCCACCTGCAGTGCTGGCATCCTATATGGGCACCAATTTGAGTCCCAGCATCCTATATGGGCGCCGATTCAAGTCCTGGCTGCTCCAGCTCTCTGCTGTGGCCTGGGAAAGCAGTAGAAGATGGCCCAAGTCCTTGGGCCCCTGCACCCACGTGGGGGACCCAGAAGAAGCTCCTGGCTCCTGGCTTCAGATCAGCGCAACTCAGACCATTGGAGCTAACTAGGGAATGAACCAGCAGATGAAAGACCTCTCTCTCTCTCTCTCTGTCCCTCTCTCTCTGTCTCTCTCTCTCTCTCTCTGCCTCTTTGTAACTCTGCCTTTCAAATAAATAAATAAATATTTTTTTAAAAAATGGGGATTACTTGCAAAGGAGCTTCCACATGACCGCTGTGACTAGAAGGCCCTGGAATCTCAGGTGTGGACAACCCTGCATCTCCTAGTCCCTTGGTATCTATTCTATCAGCCCGGTCAGGAAAGGAAATACTCCAGTGCTTCCCCCCGGATCACACAGGTCTCACGTGCTGGTACAAGGATAGTGAGCCAGGTACTCAGGCCAAGGGCATGATCTCAAAACCATGGTGCCTTTAGTGGGCATAGCATACAGTGAGCTTTGCATACTAGGACAAATATGTATCTTATCAGAGGCGTCCTTAGGTCCTGAGTAAGTTTTGGGATGAATGACTATAAAAGCTTCCACGTGCAAATTAACCAAAGGTAATCTGCCCAGCCCTGTCTCTGGAGACCTAGAATTGTGCTGAAAGCTAGCGTTGGATGCTCCTGGAATAACTGAATGGTCTCAGAGAGTGGCCCTGACCTTGGGGACCTCCTGTCAGATGGGCTTCAGGCTGACTGATGTCCACAATCTTCAGCAAGTTAGAAATTTCATTACAAAAGGATAGCTTCACTGAGAACAACGCTTTATTCGACTCAGATTTTCCAAAATCAAATAGGGATGCGGGGTGGGGGACAAAACAGTATCTGTGGTGGAGGTGTAGCTGGAAGGACCCACACTTGTGCGAGGACCTCTGGGGAACTGACTTTCCGTCCTTAACCCCAGTCTGACCCACAGCTTCATCAGCCTGGCCCTGCTGGTGATGGGAAACATCACACCGGCCAAGAGGCCACGGTCATACAGGACACGCAGCTGGACCGGGTACAAAGATGGCAGCAGTATGTTGTAAATTGCAGTTTAGGCTGAAAACATCTCTCTTTTTTTTAACTTTAAAGAAAGGAATATGGTATTATTAACCTCTGGAAAACCTCATTGAAACAACTCATTTATCGCTTACTATCTTATGTAGTCTTTGTTGTTTTAACTCTTTTTAAAACGTTTTTATGGTTTTCATTTTATTTGAAATGCAGAAAGTGAGAGGGAGAGAGTCAGACAGACAGACAGAGATCTTCCAGCTACTGGTTGACTCTTTTTTTTTTTTTTTTTTTTTTTTGACAGGCAGAGTGGACAGTGAGAGAGAGAGAGACAGAGAGAAAGGTCTTCCTTTGCCGTTGGTTCACCCTCCAATGGCCGCCGCGGCCGGCGCGATGCGGCCGGCGCACCGCGCTGATCCGATGGCAGGAGCCAGGAGCCAGGTGCTTTTCCTGGTCTCCCATGGGGTGCAGGGCCCAAGCACCTGGGCCATCCTCCACTGCACTCCCAGGCCACAGCAGAGGGCTGGCCTGGAAGAGGGGCAACCGGGACAGAATCCGGCGCCCCGACCGGGACTAGAACCCGGTGTGCCGGCGCCGCTAGGCGGAGGATTAGCCTAGTGAGCCGCGGCGCCGGCCTACTGGTTGACTCTTAAAATGCCAACAACAGCCAGGGCTGGGACAGGCCAAAGCCAGGATCTAGGAATTCACTGACGCTCCCACATGGCTGGCAGGGACCCAACCACTTAATCCATCACCTGCCGCCTCTCAGGGTTTGCATTAGCTGGAAGCTGGAATCAGAAGTGGAGCTGGGGCTCAAACTAAAACACTTTGACAAGGGATGTGGGTGTCCCAAGCTGAGTCTTAACCACTGTGCCAAACATTTGCCTTGTGTTGTGTAACTGTAACTCAGTTCCTTCTTCCAGCCCATCCCCAACTCTAAGCAGGTGCTACGGTGATACTCACACGTCTGTAGAGCATCCTGAGATCCTTGGCTAGAAGGCTCTGGGTGGAAGAATAGAGTTTTGTGTTACTGCTTGTTCATTCACACACGAGCAAGTGTCTGGAAATGGATAGATGACAAATATTTACCTTGCTTAGCTCCTTTTCTTTTATAGACTATTACAAGGGATACCACTAACAAAAGTAGGAGGGCCAACAAAACCAATGGGATCAAGACCATGAAAATAAGATCTAACTGATTTTCATCCCCAGCCACGTGGGTCAGATTCCTATCTGTGGTTAGGGAATCTGTGGTCGCCGCGTCCAAGGTGGTAGGAACAGCCTCTTCCGTTGTTCCTCTGTCTTCCCAGGCCATGTCTCCAGACTGCTCTGATTCCTCACGATCAGCTGTGGGAAGACACACAAGACTGAGATGGCCATGGACACGAAGCTGGGATGGTTATGTTTTCAGTGGTTTTCACATTAGTCCTAGGTGCACTCAGTCATCAACCTGATCCACTGTACCTGGCGCTCACTTCCTTGGGACAGGGAGTATTGATTTAACGTTGAGTGGGGCTCCAGCTGGGAGTATATCGAACATGGACTCAGAGCCTGGGGTTCAACTCCCACAAATGCAGCCAGTTTAGCCTTGACCGGACCCTGTAGGAGTGCCGAGGCAAAGGGCATAAAGGCACTGTCTACGTCAAGGGCAACTTCCCCAGCTGAGCTCTGTGGTATTCTGGGGCTTCTCCTGCAGGGTGTCACTATTGTAATAAAATTCTTCAACACATTGACATTCACATGACTAAAGTCGGGTGGTGTAAAGGAAGGCAGCCTGTGCCCTACTCTTGACCAGAAGGTTGGCTATCGATGGAAAATAACTCTTTGAAAGTGGAGTGACTGCTCAGAGGTCAGGGTCAGGTCAGCGTCCTGCACGGAACCAGTCTGCTTCTGAGGTCCGCTGGCGAATCCTCCAGCATTCTGAATGCAAAGGGGAATCCACAAGGGGCAGCTCCCTTGGCCACCAGGAAAACGCTACCCATATGTAAATTTATTTAATCAGATGTATCTGGGAAGATTCCCCATGATCGAGCGATAAGCAAATGCACTTTGAATATTGATACCATCCCGCTCCTCCTCACAGGCTGGGGAGACCTTGTGGGCTGGATGACTGGGAGAAGCCTTTGCTTGCCTGCCTAGGCTGCGGTCATGGTCGGGTGAGTTAGGGTCTTTGTCCCAGCGTGATGTTGCGCTGCCTGCCCTGCAGATGGGGCCCACTCAGCAGTGCCCCCTGTACGTTTAGGCTACGGAACTCACATGAAATTCTTTCCAAGGGGCAAGGCGCCGTGCACATGGAGAAGTTGGCTGCTGTGAGCCACACCATTCCCATAGGTCAGGCCGTTGCTCTGTGCAGTGACAAGGTCGGACACGGCAGAGCTCAGTTCAATATTTTACCTATCTTACGACTGCGTGACCACGGACTCCTCTGATTCAGATTAAAACCATGCAAATATCGAGCACTGTTAAGGGCTGAATGTTTGTGCATGCGTGCACACACACACATGCTTTGTGGGTTGAAGCCCTAACCCCGGTGTGATGGTATTTAGGAGGAGAGCCTTGGGGTAGTACTGCAGTGTGGAGGACCCTGTGGTAGGGCTACTGTCCTGACAAGAAGGGGAGAGGAGCGGCCATGGTGGCACAGCACGGCGGCAGGGGAAGGCAGGGATCCCTCGGGACCCCTCCTCGTCAAAGCCGCCCACTTCCAGAACCACCGGCACTGCTGGCTGGTAACCCTGGCAACAGGGGGCTGGGGCGGCTGAGGAGGAAGTGCTGCAAAGTGCAGCTGGTGGTCATGACCTTCACTCCCTGCGATCAGTTCTTCCAGACCTTCCTCCAATATCCACGGACTCCCTCACACCACCCGTTCACACACGCACAACACACACACCCACACACACTAACACACATCCACACACATGTTCACACTCATACACTCACAACACACTAACACACACACTCACAATCACACACACAACAGTCACACACACATATACTCACACACATCCACACACATTAACATATACATACACAGTCACACATGCTCACATACTCATACACTCACACTTGCACACTCACACCCACATCCCAACCACCTCCACACACATGCACCCACTCACATCCACACACACATCCACACTACACAGCCACACACACACTCTCACACACACACACAGCCACACAACATACACAGCCACACACAGCCATATACACACTCACACATACACACCCTCTCACACATACCCCCTCACCCTCACATTCACACACACACTCACATACCCCCACACACCTACACACTCATATACTCACACACACATCCACATACACTAACATGCACATTCACACCCACTAACCCTTTCTCACAAACACTCCCCACACACATACACACATACACACATTATCACACACTCACACCCCCACACACCCCTACACATTCATACATTCACACATCCACACACGCTCACATGCGCACTCATACACACTCTCACACCCCCACACCCTCACACATACACACGTGCACATACATACACACTCATGCCCACACACCCAACCACACACACATGTATCCACTCACACATAGCCACACAACATACACATACACACACCTTCACACACTAACATGTACACTCACAGTCTCACACACCCCGCACACTCACACCCATACACACTCACTCATACACACATGCACTCACACAATACACACACCACACACACACACACACATACACTTCATTGGTATTCCCTCCCTCTCTCTCTGCTGGAGTTTCTATTTCAGGCTGAATTTATTGACAATTTACTACAGACGAACCTCTGTGCTGGACAGATTATCTCATTTGTCCTCACTGCTTTTTCTAGATCAACCCTGGGGCAAAGACACGTATCCAAGATCCCAGCGCTAACAGGGAGGAGGAAGGATTTACAGGCTGGGCTCTTGGCTGTCCCAGCCTCCAGAACCAGCAGCTAGGTCCGCCTCCATTCTCTGTGCATTACCAGGCTGCGGGATTTCCGTCCTCACTACAGAAAACGGACTTGCAGCAGCAGCAGCAGCACAGCGTTTAACCTCACACCGTACTCTGCCTCCAGCCAGGCAGGAGAGTCATACATGCAGAGCACGGGGTTTGGCCGTAAAGGGGAGAGCAATCAAGGGACCCTCACGTGCTTGCCCTCAGCTACACAGAGGAAGGGAGGTAGGGGGTCCCAGGCACCTCCCATTGAGGCTCTCGCTGGGGTTCCAGTGGCTCTGCGTGGAAAGGGAGCGAAGTTTCCAGAACACTCAGCCCTCTGAGTCACCGCTTGACCCGTGCCCCAGGAGAAGAGAAAATAGGAAAGGAAACCAGCTAGGCAGAATGATGAGGGTGTTTAGACCATTGGGATGAACAGAAAAAAGGGCTTCAGGTGGCTGGGGCTACGGACATTTATTTCTCAGCTGGAAACAACGCTGGCCACGGGTGGCCCTTGGTGGCGCCGGGGAGTTAAAGGGGACAAACTCTCCACAGTACCCCTCACACACACCCTCACGTATGGTTTCTACATTAAGCCTCGTGCTCTCTCAGATTCTCCAGGGACCTATTTAAATAAAAGAGAATCAAGGTGCTCAATCTCAATCTCTCTCTCTCTCTCTTTCTGTGTGTGTTTTATTTACTCTGCAAACCTTCATCTCCAGAGAATCCTATCACAACTGCCTGCTCCCTGCCCCCCCATCTCCAACTCCATGATAACCCGGAAATAGTAAGTCATAGTAACTGGCATCTACCAGGTGCTTAGCTGATTCCAGGTACTGGGATAAACACGCGAGGTCTAACTAGATCTTCACAGTAACTTTCCTGTCCACATTCTCCAGCTGCAGAACCTGGCTCTAGGGTGTTGTTCCCGAGGGAAATACCGGCCTTTGTGTTCAGTCTCACCGACACGTGGGGCTCCCAGCTGCATCCCCCCAAGCGTGGTCGCCCAGTGAGGACCCTGGCCCTGGGTCTGTCGCGGAGGCTTTGGACAAACCACCCATCCTCCAATGGCTTAATGCGCTCACAGGCGCCACTGAGGAGGGATCACCAAGGTTCTGTCTATTTCCACATCTCTCTGTGGGTTCCGCAGTGCCGACCTTGCTTTTAATGAACTTCCTGGCGGGGTGATACGCCCAGGGACAGGCTCAGAGAGGAAGTTTCATTGCTAGCCTTGCCCCAGACCACTCTCTCTGCTGCCTTCCAGAGAACTCGGTGCACAAACGAGGCTCCCTATTGCTTCCTGTTTGCCTTTTTTTTTTTACAGGCAGAGTGGACAGTGAGAGAGAGAGACAGAGAGAAAGGTCTTCCTTTGCCGTTGGTTCACCCTCCAATGGCCGCCACGGCCGGCGCGCTGCGGCCGGTGCACCGCGCTGATCCAATGGCAGGAGCCAGGAGCCAGGTGCTTTTCCTGGTCTCCCATGGGGTGCAGGGCCCAAGCACCTGGGCCATCCTCCACTGCACTCCCTGGCCACAGCAGAGAGCTGGCCTGGAAGAGGGGCAACCGGGACAGAATCCGGCGCCCCGACCGGGACTAGAACCCGGTGTGCCGGCGCCGCTAGGCGGAGGATTAGCCTAGTGAGCCGCGGCGCTGGCGAGCTGTTTGCCTTTTTTAATAACACAAACAATAACACAAACAAAACTCATATATGGTTCTTGCCCTTCCTTTTGTCACTATTCCACCTCGAGCACCTCCCACGGCTGTGTATATAGACAGCTGTCCCCGCTCCACCGCGCCACTGTTTAGCTCCATCCCTGTTGATGGAGGTTTAGCTTGTCTCTTGTATTTCCAGAGCGTGGCAGCAAGCATCCCTGCTCACGCTTCGGTTTCCCAGGGGAACGCGGTCCGGAGGGCGGGGCCGCCCTGACAGCTCTTGGTCCTAGTAGAGGAGAGACGGCCGTGACACCGTCCTCTGTCTGGCCAGATAACGCCCTCTACTGTTTCATAACCCCGCCCCAGGCACCTGGACTTCCTGGCCCCCGGACCGCAAGCTAAGTAAACCCCCATTTTTTACGAATCAGCCACTCGGAGGGATTCAGTTACCGCTCCAGAAATTGGACGAAGCCAGGGAAGTAGCAAGCACTGGGAATCAGCCCCAAGAGTTTTTGCAAAGATCATCAAAAGCGGTGCTGGAAAACCAGGGTGGACCACTGCATCCGACCAGTACCCAGGAGTGGATCAGCAGGGCACAGGGGCGCGCCAGGAGTGGAGAGAATCAAGGTGGAACCAGAGAAGCCACAGGTCACAAAAGCAGAGACGTGGGCGGAGACAGCAATGGCCGCAGAGGGGGCCTTCGCGGAAGCTCGGTAGCTGCTCCTCCCCAGGCCTGGGCGCTAATAGCAACACCGTCCCGCCCCTCCCGCCCCCCCCCCCCCCCCGTGGACACAGGGCCCCTTACACCTGCACAGCCTCACACAGCCCTTGTGGGCGCCAGCATGGCTAAGACCCCTCTGCTAATGCGCATCAGAGCCCAGGATGAGCTTCGGTGGCAGGCGTCCCACGCAACCCCAGTGTGGGCTAGGGTGTTAGCACCGCATGCGAGGAAAGCAGAACTCGTCTCTCAGGAAGTGCCGATGGACAGGAACCCCGCAGACCACACAGGGGCGGAGCATGTGCTCTGCTCCCGGACCCCAGGGACAGGTGCACAGCAGCGTGGGAGGAAGATTGGATTTGAACTCAGAAGAGCTGGACCGGGGCTTGTGACTGCCCCCTCTAGCCAAGGGGCAGAAAAGAGTCCTTTCCCTTGTCTAACTAACCCTCTCTTCCCTAAAGCCAGAGAGAAGCCCTGCTACCCTGCCCGGCCCGCAGTGTCTGCGAAAGAGCAAATGAAACCATAACCATGAAGGTGCTAAGCCAGGAGGTGCCGCGCCAGCGCCAGTGCTGGGACATTTGTTTTCCTTCTCTCTCACCCACTCTCTTTCCGCACCTCTATGCTTATGTGTTCCTCTGCTGTGCCCCAGGAGTTTCGTCTGCCTGAAACAACCTCCCCCTTCTATGGCTCCAGCTCTTTCTCTGCATTTGGCTGGATTTCAGGGTTAAAGGGTGGGATGCAGCTGTGGAAGATGGCGGGTGAAGAAGCTACAGAGTGACAGAGAGGGAGAGAGAGGCATACGGAAGCAAAAGTGCAGGAGAGAAGAGGAAATACTGAAGACAGCAGGCAGAGAGCGGAAGGGCAGCCCCGTGCCTCTGCCCTCTGGGTGTGACCCACCTGCCAAGGCCCCGGGCGTGAGCTCGCAAGGCTGGTGCGCTCCTGGGCTGCAGGTCAGGCGGATGCTCTCTATTCTGGGTGCCTAAGTCCTCACCTTAGTTCCGCTGACCCCAACAGACTCTCCCAGAACTTCTCCATCTCATCATTTCTCAATCTCCACTTGGGTAATACAGCATTTAAAAAAAAAGATTTATGTATTTACAAACGCGGAGCAACAGAG
This sequence comes from Oryctolagus cuniculus, assembly GCF_964237555.1. Taxonomy (NCBI): domain Eukaryota; kingdom Metazoa; phylum Chordata; class Mammalia; order Lagomorpha; family Leporidae; genus Oryctolagus; species Oryctolagus cuniculus. The sequence goes on along the minus strand of NC_091439.1, from coordinate 11,878,567 downwards.
TTGGGGACGGGGTGGTGGAGAGAGATCTTCCATCCATTAGTTCACTCCCCTAATGGCCACAATGGCCGGGGCTGGTAGAAGCCAAAGCCAGGAGCCTAGAATCCCATCCAGCTCTCCCAAGTGGGTGCAGGGGCCCAAGCATTTGGGACATCTTTCGCTTCTTTCCCAGGCACATTAGCAGGGAGCTGGATTAGACGCAGAGCAGCCAGAACTAGAACCTGCACTCCGATATGGGATGCCTGTGCCACAAGTGGTGCCTTAACTCTCTGTGCCACAATGCTGTGGCACTATCGAGATAGGACACAGGGCAGGCATTTGGCATAGTGGTTAAGGTGCCATTTGGGATGCCCACATCCCATCCCGGAGTGCCCAGATTTGAGTCGTGGCTTTGCTGCCCACTCCAGCATCATGTTAATGCATACCCCGTGAGACAGCAGATGACAGCTCAAGTACTCACATGGGAGATCCAGGTGGACTTCTTGGCTCTTGGTTTCAGCTTGGCCCACCCCTGGCAGTTACAGGCATTTGAGAAGTGAGCCAGCAGATGGAAGATCTCTCTTTGTCTCTGTCTTTCTGCCTTTCAAATAAATAAATCTTTTTTTTTTAAAGAGAGATACTGGAAGTGGTCATAGGAATGATGAAACTCACCTGCAGTACCTCACTTGGCTGTTCTTGCGGAAATGCTAAGATCGCCAGATAACAAACTGCACGGGCACTTACAAATGCTAGGCAATATTCCTGCAAACACATCTGGGAGCCGTGGTGCACACACCTGGTGAGGACCCTGGGGGAACTCCTTGTAAGGGGGTGCAGGATGGGCCTGGAAGCCCCAGCAGCACGCCGGACCTTCATCACTGCTCCGGACAGTGGCACGGAGTGGAACTGCCCCTGCCTCTCAGTGTCGCAAACTTGGCCACTTCTGTTTTTCTGGACGTGGAACAAATGTGCAACCAAGCTGTAGTTTTTAAAACCAGAAGACACAGCATGACACACAGACAGGCCTGCCACACTGATAATATGGCATGACACAACGCAATGACAAGAGGATGTTGCCACACTCACTGGTGTGGGGAAGCAGGGTGGACGTCACCCTTGGACACCGTGCCCTGTCATGTCTAATTACGCAGATTCCATGCCGCCATCATAGAAACAATTTTGTAACTCGGAGAGTGAGGTGGAGCAGAACACAGCAGGTGGTGAGACTTCTCTCCTGCGTTGCATGGGGGTGGGGAGGGGACTACCCATAAATGAACCTCAGGATGCTCAGGAAGCCAAACCCAGGGGTGGACGTTGGGCACAGCCCTTAAGATGCTGCTTGGGACACCTGCATCCCATTTTGGAGGCAGTCCTGGGTTGGAGTCCCGACTCTGCTTCCAATTCTTGCTTCCTGCTAATGCACACCATGGGAGGCAGCCGGTGATGGCTCAAGGACTTGAGTCCCTGCCATTCACAAATCAAGTCCTGTGCTCCTGGCACTGCCTGGTCCAGCCTGGCTATAGCAGGCATCTGGGAAGTGGACTAGTAGACAGAAGATTCTCTCTCTTTCTCTCTCAATCTCTGTGTGTGTGTGTGTGTGTCTCTCTCTGCCTTTCAAATAAATGAAAATTAAATATAGTTTTTAAAATATAATTTTAAATATAATTTTTAAATTCCACCTTTCAGTCTCCCCTACCCCTCCTATACAGCAAAGAGCCTAATTAAAACAAGGAGATTAAAATATAAACCCAGGAGTCCTCCCAGGCGCAATAGCAGGAAGTTGGATCAGAAGCAGAGCAGCCAGAACTTGAACCTGTGCTCTGATACAGGATGCCAGAGTCACGGGCACACCTTTTAACACTCCTGATGCCCAGCTCACACCCTAAACCAAAGATACCAGCACTATCTGGAGGTACAGCCCAGGCCTCAGTCTATGGATGATTCTTCCAGGGACACCAAGGTGCAGGCATGGTTGAGACCCACGCTTGTAGGCTCTACCCACTGCTGAGTGTCCCCTGGGCCACCCCAAACTGTCCTCTCCTTTTGTTCTCTAGGTTCCTTCTTGGTGAATTTGGGAAGAATCGAAGACGGGGAAGTGCATGCCAAAGGCTTGGCTAGCAGCTGCCAGCTTCCTCACCAGCATGCAAGAATTTAAGATTCATCCTGGCACCTGAGCCCCTGGGTGGGGGTTGGGGGGACACTGGCCAGGTACAAGGAGGGAAGACCACGGCAGGCATTGCCTCTCTGAGTAACAGACGTGCCTGCCAGGAAGCCAACCTGCATCTCCAGGAAGGGTGCTGCTGATGGGACAGCCTGGAACTTTGAGGTTTGAGTCGCTGGTCCCCAAACCCTACTGCGCATGGCAGTCACCCAGAGTGTTCCTGAAAACACGGCTGCAGGGTGCTGCTGTGCAGCTCTGGGGTGCAGCCTGCGAATGTGCATTTCTAACAAGTGACCAGGTTGGGCAGCCGCCGCCGGGGGTCTCATTTCCTCCCATTCATCATTAGCCCCAACTATTGTGCATCAGATCTCTGGGGGTTTTAGGGTTCAACCAAATTAGTTATTCCAGGATATCTGGGGATGTGGCCTAGATGAAAGTATTTTCTAAAACCTCCCCCCAAAACTTCTAGTATGTGTGCTGGGTTGAGAATTACTGAGTTACATCATATCTGAGTAGACTTTGATTTGCCATGATCCATGCTGAGAGTCTTCGCTCATTTTCTGTGTGATTGGAGAACCGTACACAGGACGAAACCTCTGGGAACAAAATGAACAATTGCAGGCACCTTTAACAGTCTATCTCTTCAGTGGATCTCTTTAAAATTAATCGTTCAGCATGTGTGGAATCTGACTGAGATGTGGCCAGGGACAAAACTAGAACAAACAGAAAATAATGACTTCCCAGACTCATCCGGCACCAGCGTGGTTGTGGAAGGATGGCCGTGTCTGATACTGACAGAGATGCTGTCAGTGCCAAGTGGATGGGTGATGCCACTGAGACTGCACTGCTCATGAAGCACAGATGGTACCACAAGGACACCACTGCTGCACAGACCACAAAGGGTGCTATGGGGACACAATTGTGGCACAGACCACAGAGGGTGCCATGGAGACACAAACTGTAGCACAGACCACAGAGGATACCACGGGGACACAACTGTGGCACAGACCACAAAGGATACCACAGAGGATACCACGGGGACACCACTGCTGCACAGACCACAGAGGATACCACGGGGACACAATTGTGGCACAGACCACAGAGGATACCATGGAGACACAAACTGTGGCACAGACCACAGAGGATACCACGGGGACACCACTGCTGCACAGACCACAGAGGGTGCTATGGGGACACAACTGTGGCACAGAACACAGAGGATACCACGGGGACACCACTGCTGCACAGACCACAGAGGATACCACAGGGACACAACTGCTGCACAGAACACAGAGGATACCACGGGGACACCACTGCTGCACAGACCACAGAGGATACCACGGGGACACAACTGTGGCACAGACAACAGAGGATGCCACGGGGACACAACTATGGCACAGACCACAGAGGATACCACGGGGACACAAACTGTGGCACAGACCACAGAGGATACCACGGAGACACAATTGTGGCACAGACCACAGAGGATACCACGGGGACACCACTGCTGCATAGACCACAGATGTTACCACTGCTTATGGGCCACAGACAGAACTCTGAAGTGCTCTGCCCTTTCTTTAGGTCATTTGATTTCAAAGCAGTAGTAATTTATTATTCCATACCTGAAGTTAATTCCACAGCATACTTTCCTATTGTGTCTCCTTTGCTGCTTTGTATTTTTAAGATTTATTTGACTTATTTGAAAGGCAGAGTGACAGAGACAGAGGGAGAAACAGAGAGAGATCTTCCATCCACTGGTTCACTCCCCAAATGGTCACAACAACCAGGATGAGCCAGACCAAAGCCAGGAGCCAGGTGCTTCTTCCGGGTCTCCCAACCCGGATCTCCCAATCTTGCAACCAAGAGGGTGCAGGGGCCCAAGGACTTGGGCTGTCTCCTGCTGCCTTTCCAGGTACATTAGCAGGGAGCCGGATCAGAAGCGGAGCAGCTGGGACTTCAGTCCTGCCCCTCTTCCACTGCTCCACACCACCTGCTACCCCTGGCACCCCGTCTGCTGTGCACGGAAGGAATGACAGAAGGATACGCAACCCGGGCCAGGTAGGGTGAAGTCAAATGTGAGCACACTCAACTTCCCTATCCAGTCTGATCTCTTCCCCCCCAGCAGGGCCTGGCCAGGAATACACACTCACAGACCCGAGTCACAAAGCCACGGGCATCTAAGCAGGCTTTCCTCACAAGCTATCAGAATGAAAAACAAACCTGCAGAATGAGAGGCGCTGCCGAATGCCAAGTGATGGATCCCTAACAATGAAATCTGCTTGTAGGCTTTTGGACCAGGGAAGTGGCGGAGTTCCCACGTCTGCCCCCATCCGTGGGTCAGGGGCTCAATGCCCGCCCCGGGGAAGCAGGGCTGGGGAAGCCAGGGGCGGCTGCTGCCATTAGAAGCTCTGTTGTTCCGCGGTGGTGATCATTTGCATTCCCACTGAGCTCATTTTTCCTGCTGTGCACATCTGGGGAAGATGTGGTGGGAAGGAGAACTGGCGGACGAGATGCAAGACCCAGGTTCTGCAGGCTGATGGGAGGTTTTGCATGCTCACAGGCGGCAGAGGGAAAGCAATGCACCCTGTCCCTTGGGCCGAGCTGTGGGGGTGACAATGCCGTGGGGTGGGGGAGAGGTTAAGCGGGGCTCTGGGGGTCCACTCACAGAGCTCTCTCGTATGAGTGCCAACTTGCTGAGAGAGCACGCTGCAATTGGAACACCAGCTGAGACCACAACTCGTCCTGCAGGAGGAGCGCCCACATCGCCTGGGCGACTTTTTCATTTTAGACTCTATTTTAGCATTGAGAGAGAGAGAAAGAAAGAGAGAGAGGGAGAGAGGTTGATTCTCCCATTTAACCAGGTTTCTGCAGACACCAAGGCTGCCTCTGGTTTGAAGTTACTCCCTTGAGAAAGCAGAGTTCCTGAACATCACACACTATCTGTTCATGCACTGGAATTCTAGTCTAGCCTGTGGTGCCTGGCAGTTTAAAGAAATAAATGTATATTTACAGGACAGAATATTTATAGATTTAAAAATCTTACAAAGATCTCGCTGCTGGGACGGGCAAAGTGGTTTAAAGACACTACTTGGGACAACTGCATTCCACATCAGGGTTCCAGCCCCAGCTCCACCCTCAGTTCCAGCCGCCTGCTGATGCACACCCTGGGAGGCAGCAGGTGGCGGATCAAGCAGTTGGGTCCCTGCCACAAACACAGGAGACCTGGATGGAGTTCCAAGTTTCAGGCTTCTCCTTGGCCCAGCCCTGAGTGTCATGGGCATTTGAAGGAGTGAACCAGGAGATAGAAGATTCTCTCTCTCTCTCTCTGCACAGCAGGTTCCAAAGAGACCAGGGGACACGGAGGGAAATATGGCAGGGAACAGTGGGGTTCGGGGAATGCGGGGAGCCCAAGGCACCCTGGCCATGTCCCAGAGAGCAATGCCACAAGCCGCAGGTCCCACCGCCCAACTCAACTGCAAAATGTCCACGTTCACCAAAGCAGGGGCGGGCAGATTTTTCCTTGAAGAGCCAGAGACTGAGCACCTTAGATTTTGTGTGCCAAGAGGCAAGTGTGCACGTATTTGCATCGCCGGTAAACGTCCAAATATGTGTGTGGAAAACGTTCCTAACTCAGGGATCAGAAGAAACAGCTGGACGCTCAGTTGGCTGTGGGTCTTGGGTTCTTGGGCCCTGCGCTGCCATCTTTTCCTCTGAAAGAACCAGCATTCTAGATAGAGCTGATGTCCCCCTTCCATCCACACTCCCGCTCCTCATTCCTCTCCCTCATTTCCCAACAGCACCTGTCGTCCTCAAGTTCATGGGCATCACAACCAGCAGCAAGACTGGGTCCACAGAGACTTCAGATAATCAGCAGTTCAATACTAACAAGATTTAAGCAAAGACATAAAAGAAGGGAGATGGACCAGCATTGTGGTGTAGTGGGTTAAGCCTCTGCCTGCGATGCCAGCATCCCTTATGGGTGCTGGTTCGAGTCCCGGCTGCTCCACTTCCAATCCAGCTCTGTGCAACTGCACCTGGCAAAACAGTGGAAGATGGCCCAAGTGCTTGGGCCCTGGCCCAGTCCTGGCCCTTGTGGGAGTGAACCAGCAGGTAGAAGACATTATCTCTCTCATCTCTGTCTCTCCCTGTCTCTCTGTAACTCTTTCAAATAAATACATCTTTAAAAGGTGGTGGTGGGTGATATATAACAGTGGGTAGGGAGGAAGCCCAAGACACTATGCATGCTTTCAATAGGATAGATTGGGGGGCCAGTGCTGTGGGCACTAGTTCGAGTCCTGGCTGCTCCTTTTCTGATCCAGCTCTCTGCTATGGCCTGGGATAGCAGTGGAAGATGGCCCAAGTCCTTGGGCCCCTGCACCTGCATGGGAGACCCAGAAGGAGCACCTGGCTCCTGGCTTTAGATTGGTGCAGCTCCAGCCACTGCGGCCATTTGGGGAGTGAACCAGTGGAAGGAAGACCTCTCTCTCTGTCTCCTTTCCCTGTCACAGTCTGTAACTTTACCTCTCAAATAAATATATAAAATCTTAAAAAAAAAAAAAGATAGACTTTCTAGGTATGCAAAACCTGACAACTAAAACTGAGAGCCCAGTGGCTGGGTTAGGTAGCAGGACAGGGAGACACTCGCACCAGGCCCCCTCCCCCAGCGGTGGTGCTGGGTTCCTCTTTCTCCACCACGTGCCCACATGTGGGGGTGGTGCAAACTGCACGCATGTAGGCAGACCAATTGCAGGTTGCATTGTTTCCCTGCAGAAGCGGGCCCATCCCAGCCACTGCCATCACTCTTCAGGTTCTCTGGGATTTGGAATTTTTAAAAATCTCATCTCCCCTCTGCCTGGTTTTGTTGCTTGCCCTGAGGCTGTGCGGTGCTTGGGGTCACTTCTCAGCAGAATTATCCCACAGCGGCCGGCTGGACACCTGGCTGTGCGGCTCTGCCTGGCTCCCACACCCTGCAGCCTCTCCCCAAGTGGCTTCCAAATGCTGCTTTTCCTGCTGCTGGGCTTAACTGTGCTAATCCCCAGGTTGTCCGGTTGTCTTGCTGCTCACTGGGCGCCTGTGGCAGCTCCTCCCTTCCCTGCTGTGGCTGAGCCTTCAACCAGCTCTCCCCTGCCTGTCCCTGCCAGCCAGCATCTGGCCCAATGCAAGCAAATACAGCACTGCTATTCCCACACAGGAACCTTAAAGCCCAGCTGAGAAACTCCGGATAGTACCGAACTCTCTCTATTTATACAATATTTTTCCTATATACACATACCTATAATACAATCTAATTTATTAACGAGGCACAGTAAGCACTTATCCATAACTGATAACATAATAGAACAATTGTAAGAATACACTGGAGTAGGAGTTAGGTGAATGCGATTTCTCTCTACATCTCTCATCCTTTCACTTTTTCCATATAAAGGAAGCACCTCTCACAGCTTCGCTTTGGCTGACAGAAATTGCCAGCATCACCACTCCCCTGCTTCAGGGCCACTGAGTAAAAGAAAGGTTCTAGGCCGGCGCCGCGGCTCACTAGGCTAATCCTCCGCCTGTGGCGCCGGCACCCCGGGTTCTAGTCCCGGTCGGGGCGCCGGATCCTGTCCCAGTTGCTCCTCTTCCAGGCCAGCTCTCTGCTGTGGCCCGGGAAGGCAGTGGAGGATGGCCCAAGTGCTTGGGCCCTGCACCCGCATGGGAGACCAGGAGGAAGCACTTGGCTCCTGGCTTCAGATCAGCGTGGTGCGCCAGCCACAGAGCACTGGCCGCAGCGGCCACTGGAGGGTGAACCAATGGAAAAAGGAAGACCTTTCTCTCTGTCTCTCTCTCTCACTGTCCACTCTGCCTATCAAAAAAAAAAAAAAAAAAAAAAAAAAGAAAGAAAAAGAAAGAAAGAAAGGTTCTGAAGCCCAGCACTGCAATAGCACAAGTGTCCATGTGATAACCAAGTGGCTACTAAGTGACGAATGAGCACAGCCGATACCATGGGGATATACCAGGCCAAGGAATGACTTGCGTCCCAGGTGAGACGGAACAGGACCAAGCGAGAGGTCATCAACCCACTCAGAACACTGTGCAACTGAAAACTTACAAACTGCTTGCTTCTGGAACGTTCCATTTCTATTTACAGACAGCAATCAGTTGTATCTAACTGAAACTATGGAAAGCAAAACCACAGGTAAGAAGAGCCCATTGTATCTGAAATCGGGAGTCTCTCGGGACATAGCATATGGCAGTAATGAGATATTAGATGCTACAATCAGAAAGTGCTACTTCAATTAGGCAACTAGTGTTTTCTTCTGTTCTTTTCCTCCTTCTCAAGGTTCTCCCAGTAATTATATGGGTTTTATTCTTCTGGAACACCCCAGAAAACCTCCCTGTTCTTTCTGCCACACCCAGTGTTTGATTCTAGCCAACCCTTTGCCAGCCCAGGGGCGGGGAGCCTCCTGGCTTCTGCCTTGTGCCTTCTGCCTTCTACAAACCTTCCTGTTGGTAGCAGCTAACAAAGCCCGTGCTCTGGGGACCTGGGAAGTTGCTTTTCGTTTTCTGATCATGTGAAGCTGACATTGGCAGGGATTGGGGCAGAGAACGTGCGTGGGAACACCTCCGTCCATTTGAGTTTGAACTTTCTTAGCATCCTGCCCTGGCCAAGACACCTATGCCCAAAGCTTTTCTTAACTATGCTGAGAACCATAGAGAAGTTGTTCTTTCTTATTTCTTTTCTGCTGTCTTCATTTTCTTTTCGCACCAAAATAAACTTACCTTTTAATTCCATAAGGAATTCGAAAGAAAGCAAGGCTTCAAAAAGTTCATGGACAATGGAGTTAAAAGATCACAGGAGAGCAGGCATTTTGCATGACAGGTAAGACACAGTTAGGCATCAGGGTGGTTGGCTTGAATCCTGGCTACTCTGTTTCCTATCCAGCCTCTGGCTGATGCTCACCCTGGGGGACAGCAGGTGATGGCCCAAGTCTTGGGGTTCCTGCCACCCACATGAGGGACCAAGATGGAGGCACAGGCTCCTGGCTTTGACTTGGCCCAGCTCGGGCTGCCGCAGGCACTTTGGAAGTGAACCTGCAGATGGAAGATCCTGTCTATGTTGCTCTGCCTTTCCAATAAAATTGAAATACATAAAATAAATAAAAAAATTTTTAAAGATATTGGAATTTTCCACAGGCTTTTTTTTATATATATATAAAGGCAAAGAGACAGAGGGATAGACAGACGAGATCGCCTGTCCTCTAGTTCACTCCCTAAATGCCCTCTATAGCCTGGGCTGGGCTGGGCTGGGCTGGGTTGGGCTTAAGCCAGGAGCCAGAGGGCAATTCAGGTGTCGCTGGTGGGTGGCAGGGACCCAATCCTTGGAGCCATCACCTGCTGCCTCCTGGGCAGGAAGCCGGAGTCAGGATTCTTTCTTTTTTCAGAAGCCTCCGTGGTACACGCAGCGGGCATCTGGGGTACCTGTGGCATCATTAAGTGAGACGTGGTCATCAGAGGCTGGAGCATGGGCTTTGCTTCCCCGCCGTGGGGCTGTCACTAGATTAAGGCTGTGGAGCCCTGGGCAGAGAGAGCAGCCCTGGAAGGGAGTGAGAAGGACCTGGGGCGGGAATCAGAAGAGCCAACAAGCAGGAGACATCCCCAGCCCCCCTTCCTCCACCCACCCCCATGGGACTGGAGCTTCCTTCCAGCTCCCCCACTCACTGTGAGCCCCAGCTCAGTGCACCTGCAAGGATTTGCCTTTGCTTTCCCTTTTGCACCTGGAGTGCCTGGGTGCACCACATTAAGTGCACCCAGGGAAAGAGATACAGGTGGGGGAGGTGGGGTGTGGGCTGCAGAGCGCTCACTTCCTGGAAGTTGCCACCATCAAGCCCTCCTCCCTGCCCCATCCTCCTTAAAGACCTGTTGCCAGAGTGTTCCTTTGGCTGTACTAGCAGCAGGCTGTCTCCATCCACAGAAGCCATGGGCAGCGAGTTTATTTACACAACGCAAGTCAACACAATCTTAGAGGCAGCTGAGGGTGACTGTTTGTGGTAGCAACTGTCAAGGTCATAAATTAATTGCTGCTGTTAGCCTACAACAGTGAGATTGAATATTTCGTCGCTCCCAATACCTTCGGTGGGCTACAATCATATTCATTTTTCAAGCAAAACTTCCTGAGTAACACTCAATGCAAAGGAAACATCCCCAAGCAAGATCAAAGAAAAGCAGATGAAACGCATTTCTTGATGTTTTCGAATGGATTCTTGGTAACCCCTTAGATAATTTCCTGTTCACATTTAAAAAAACCCAAAAACCTACGATGTGTGCACAGCATGCTTCCCACTGGGAAACTTGAATCCCCCAGTCTCTCCAAACACTCTTGGACACGGCAGACTCAGCCCACACAATTAAAAGCAAATTTATGACTTCTCTGTTTGGGCTGGCTGAAGCCGTCTTAGACACGAACTGCCAAAAAGTTTATGGTTTTCCTAATACGCCCATTAAAGTCTGCAAATTACAGGGACCCAGACATCCTGGAAGGCAGACAGGAGTTCACGCGCAGCGAGAGCGCGGGGCGCACGGAAGGCAGCTGCGGCGGCGTGGCCAGGGACACCCCCGCCACCCCCGACAGCCGGGCTTCCTCAGCTGCGTCCCCAGCCAGGACTGGGTGGCCCGGGTGTTCCCCTCTCCCCGGCGGCGGCGGCGCCCCCGTGCCGCCCGCACCTTGCGAGCCCAGGGGCGGGGAGCGGGCGGTCGCTTACCCCGGGCGGCGGGAGCGAGCGCGGTCAGCAGGGCGAGAACCAGGGCGGCGCGGGGAGCCCTCATGGCAGCCGGGGCGCGGGGGCCTCCCCGAAACGCGCGTTTCCTGTTTCCTGCTGGTTTGGGTCGGTGCTGACTTGAAGGAGAGGTGTTTGCCTGTTTTTTAGGAAGTGATGTAACTGCAGGAGCCTGTCAGACCAGCAAGGATTGCAAAAGACGAGCGAGGCGCTCTCAGCCCCGAAGTAGCCTCGGAGGCCGGCTTTGGGGAGCCTTCGGACGGACAGCCGTGGCCCGGAGGGCATCCAGCGGAGAGGGACCTTGGACCGCCCGCTTCCGCCTCCTCTCTGTGGGAGTCGGCTCAGCCGCAGCTGAGTCCTGGGGGTTGCGCGCTGGCCATTGGAACTCCCTTCCCTAAATGCCAGGGCTGTCCCCATGCGGGAGCCAGAAGCCACAGACCCACCAGCCTTTGCAATGTGACTGCTAACAACTGAATTTTTAATTTGGTGTACTTTTTCTTTTTTTTAAATTTACTTATTTATTTGAAAGGCAGAGTTACAGAGGCAGAGGCAAAGAGAGAGAGAAAGATGTTCTATCCACTGGTTCACTCCCCAAATGGCTCCAAAGGCCAGGGTAGAGCCAAACAGGAACCAGGAGCTTCATCTGGGTCTCCCACGTGGGTGCAGGGGCCAAGAGCCTTGGGCCATCTTCTACTACTTTTTCAAGAGCATTAGCAGGGAGCTGGATGGGAAGTGGAACAGCCGGGACTTGAACTGACGCCCATGTTGGATGCTGACACTCCAAGCCCTGGCTTTACCCGCTACACCACAGCCTAGGCCCCCTTTCTCTCCTATTTAAATAACTCCACGCACAGCCCAGACCCAGCCAGCAGGGTCCACCTCTCTCCAGCCATATCCCTCCTGCTGGACCCTTGAATGCCCCCTTCCCTGCAAGGCGGGTTTGGCGGTAAAGGACCCTGACACAGCCCTGCCCAAGGTGGTGCTCCACCTTCCCAGAGAAGATGAGCTTTTCAAGGGTCTGGTCCCAAGGAGAAGACTGCCTGTCACCCTTCTTCCCCTCACATGGCTGGGTAGTCCTCAGAGGTTGTGCACAGCACACAAAACAGGCTGTGGGGCCAGCGCTGAGGCATAGCGGGTAAAGCACTGCCTACTGTGCCAGCATCCCATATGGCCGCTGGTTCGAGTCGCAGCTGCTCCACTTCCAATCCAGCTCTCTGCTATGTTCTGGGAAAGCAGTAGAAGATGGTCCAAGTCCTTGGGCCCCTGCACCCACGTGGGAGACCCAGAAGAAGCTCCTGGCTCCTGGCTCTGGATCGGCAAAACTCTGGCCATTGTGGCCATTTGGGGAATGAGCCAGTGGATGGTAGACCTCTCTCTCTCTGCCTCCACCTCTCTGTAACTCTTTCAAATAAATAAATAAATAAATCTTAAAAAAAAAAAAAAAAAACAGGCTGCACCGAATCAGATGTGCATGGAGGTCCTACCCCACACAGACAAGGCTGGCACAAGGGGGTTAGCATTTGAGTTCTGTTTGAAGACCCTTCCTTGGTTCAGGTTTAAGACCTAAACAGCACCCAGTGAGGTCTCCTTTTAAGATTTATTTATTTGAAAGAGTTACAGAGAGAGAGAGAGAGAGAGAGAGATCTTCCAACTACTGGTTCACTCCTCTCTTTCAATGGTCACAATGGCTGGGCCTGAGCCAGGCCGAAGCCAGGAGCTTCATCCGAGTCTCCTATGTGGGTGCAGGAGCCCAAGCACTTGGGCCATCTTCCACTGCTTTCCCAGGCCATAGCAAAGAGCTGGATCGGAAATGCAGCAGCTGGGAACTGAACCAGCACCTATATGGGATGCTGGTACTGCAGGTAGCGGTTTAACCTGCTGAACCACAGCGCCAGCTCTGAGTGCAGTTCCCTATTCACGTTTGTGCCAAGAAACGGAGAGAGAGGCCCAGGGTGGAGGCGTCAGACACGACCCCCACTAAACCCTTCCCTGCAGATTGCCAAATCACCGCTTCCTGTCAGCACGACCTCTGCCATCTGCCTGGGCGCCTGGAATTCTTCAACCCTTGACCTAACTATTAATTCTTCTTTAGCGCGCTGCTGCTTTTCAGCGTCATTAGTCACTGTTTATCTCTGTTCTTATCCACAGGAAATGAGTTGATGATTTATGTAATCGCAAGTTTGCTAATGGGCTTATTTATTTAAGCTTTGTTTATGTGTTTATTTGAAAGCCAGAGAGAGAAAGAGAGACAGAAGAGAGATCTTCCCTCTGCTGGTTCACTCTCCGAATGCCTGCCACAGAGCCAGGCCAAACCCAGGAGCCAGGAACTCCATCTGGGTTTCCCACATGGGTGGCAAGAACCCAGGTACCTGCGCCAGCACCTGCTGCTTCCCTAGCTGCATTAACAGGAAACTGGCTTGGAAGCCGAAGAGCCGGGACTCAAACCGGCACTCTGGTATGGAAGGCAGGTGTCCCAACAGTGCAACGATGCCGGCCCCTGCAAATGGAATCGCAGTTTGCATTTTAAGATTTTAAGCTGGCAGTGATGCCAACTCTTCGTCAAACTCTTGATGCTTTTTGCCCTTTAGGTGACAGTACGGAACAGCAAAAGAAAACACGTGTGTTCGACACTGGATGATTGATGTGAGAACAACAGAAAAAGAGCTGGTAATCATGCCCTCGCTGTGACTATGAATAGAGTGCTGGCTCTAAGACGCTGGTGCTGACTTTTGTGGCAATTATTCCCGTGGGAGCACACATCTCGGCAGCTGTGACACACATGCGCAAGTGAGAAGGCCCGGGCCTTGGGCGTTCCCTTCATTTTCCTGTTTACTCCCTATTCAAACCATGGCTGCCTCGCAGGCTGGAGGCACGAGCTGGCCACCTTGGTTTCTTTTTCTTTACTTTTTTTTCTTTTTTTATTTGACAGAGTTAGACAGTGAGAGAGAGAGAGACAGAGAAAAAGGTCTTCCTTCCGTTGGTTCACCCCCCAAATGGCCGCTACGGCCGGTGCACTCCACCGATCCGAAGGAGCCAGGTGCTTCCTCCTGGTCTCCCACGTGGGTGCAGGGCCCAAACACTTGGGCCATCCTCCACTGCCTTCCCAGGCCACAGCAGAGAGCTGGACTGGAAGAGGAGCAACCGGGACTAGAACTTGGTACCCATAAGGGGTTCTGGCACCTCAGGCGGAGGATTAACCAAATGAGCCACAGTGCCGCCCCACCCCCCCACCTTGGTTTCTTTACTTTCCTAATTGCACTAGCGATGGAGTCCTGCAGAGTTTAGAGACCTTTTAAAAAGTTTTTATTTATTTGCAGCTGGCTTTGGGGTGCTGCGGGTTAAGCTGCTACCTGAGAAGCCAGCATCCCATAGGATCCCAGCTGCTCCACTTCTGATCCAGCTCCCTGCTAATGTACCTAGGAAGGTAGCAGAAGATGGTCCAAGTACTTAGACCCTATGCCACCCAGGGGGGAGATGCTGATGAAGTTCCAGGCTCCTGGCTTCAGCCATGGCTGTTGGAGCCATTTGAAGAATGAACCAGAGGATGGAAGATCTCTCTCTCTCTCTCTCTTGTATATGAATAAATAAATAATAATACCTTTTTCAAAAATTTTTATTTATTTTATAGATAGATAGATTTCCAAATCAGCTGGTTCACTCCCCCTAAATGCCCACAACAGCCAGACTTGGGCCTAGCCAAAGCCAGAGTCTCCTATATAGGTAGATATTGAAGCGCTTGAGCCATCCCTGCTGCCTGCTACGGTGCACACAAGCAGGAAGCTGGAATCAGACGTGGAGCCGGGATGTGAAGCCAGGATGTGGGCATCCTAAGCAGTGCCTTTTTCTTTCTTTTTTTTGAAGACTTATTTATTTATTTGAAAGTCAGAGTTACAGAGAGGCAGAGAGAGAGAGAAAGGTCTTCCCTCCAGTGATTCACTCCCCAGGTGGTTGCAACGGCTGGAGCTGAGCCTATCCAAAGCCAAGAGCCAGGAGCTTCTTCCTGGTCTCCCTTGTGGGTGCAGGGGCCCAAATCTTCTACAGCTTTCCCAGACCACAGCAGAGAGCTGGATCACAAGTGGAGCAGCCAGGACTTGAATAAGCACCCATATAGGATGCTGGGACCGCAGGCGACGGCCTTACCAGCTATGCCACAGCACCGGCCCCCTAAGCAGTGTGTTAACCGCTGTGCCAGGGGCCCTCAGCCCCTGTCCTGGGAGGCCTGCCTCATGGTGCTGTCCTCAGCTGAGCTCCATGGCCAGTCACCTCCTCACACCACCCCCAGGGGTGCTCTGCCTAGTTTCGGAGCAGCCAGGTTAGTGCACAAAATACATCGAGTCTGCACAGACCTCCCGCGCAGCCCTGGGAGTTTCTTTTGACCTCTGCATTCGCCAAGACCCTCGGCATGATTAAGCTGATCTTAGGGGGAAGAAAATCACCATCATTGACCAGAAAATGGTAGCGCCTCCGTGAGCTCTCTGCTGCAGCTGAAATCACAGGGAGACCGTGTGGCAATCAGAGGGCTGTTTGCTTCTGTTTGTTCTAATTTTAACAGCCATTAATTTTGGCAAGTGGCCACCAGACCTCAGCTTCATCCTGATAAGCTCATGGCAGGAAGTCAGGGCCTCAGCCGCCACTGTGAGGGCCCCTGGGGACATCCATGTGAATGGCAGGCTGCACGATAAGTCATGGGTGCAGGCTCCCTGCTCCACACTCCCCACTCTGCCCCTAGGCTGCCAGGCAGGGTGGGGTTGACATTGGTGCCCGCCATTGCCACAGGTCTCATAGGGTTGTGACGGGCAGAAGAGACCAGTGCAAGAAATGCAAAGTCCTGGACCCCACTCCAGGTCCATCAAGAATCAGAATCTTCAGAGCCTCAGTCCAGAGCTCTGCACTTGTAATGACACGAAAAGGGATTTTTATGCATGAACAAATTCAGGAACTGCTGTTTGTTCATTTTTAGCTCCTGGGAGGGTTTGTCCCTTTTCTCCAAAAGTAAGCCACAAACAGCACATCATCGTTTCCCTTTTTCTAAAAAAAGATTTATTTATTATTTATTTGAAAGAGTTAGAGAAAGAGAGAGGGAGATCTTCCATCCGCTGGTTAACCCCAGAGATGGCGGCAATGGCCAGAGCTGGGCCAGGCCAAAGCCAGGAGCCAGGAGCTTCCTCTGGATCTCCCACATGGGTGCAGGGACCTGAGGTCTTGGGCCATCTTCTGCTTACCCAGGCCATTAGCAGGGATCTGGATCGGAAGTGGAGCAGCCTGGATTTGAACTGGTGCCCATATGGGATGCCAGCACTGCAGATGGCAGCCATGCTATGCCACAGCGCTGGCCCCGTAGTTTCCCTTTTCGCTTTGTCTACCAGGCAGCCTGGTGCTAATTATAAAGCCAGGTGGCAGCTCGGATTCACCCTCCCAGGTGTCTCCAGCGCTTCTAGGAATATTTCAAAGCTCTCCCCCCTCCCCTTAGGAGGGGCCAGTGCCCTTCCTCCGTAGCCGCCTCCACCCTCAGACTGTGTAGAGAAGATGTGCTTGCTTTTATTCTCAGTACCCGCCCCCCACACTGCCCCAGGCTTACTCATCTGTGGCCTCCCACGCCTGTTAAAAGGGAGCTGCACTTCCTTCCACTGCTGTTTCATTTTTGATCAAATGGTATCTTAATGCCTTTGTATGCCCCTCTCTGCAAGCGGGACATGCATCATTAAAGAAGCACACAGCAGCTGTCCCCAAGTCCACTCCAGACGGAGAAACGCACATTGTGGTCGTGTGCTTTTTCTTTTTGTTTCTCTGTTTCATTTGATTTCCCAGATCCACAGTTGCCAGGGTCCTGGCCAGACAAATCCTCAACACCAAGGGAACTAGAAAATGTAAAAGTGCACAGGTTTCAAGGACTTAGCAAATTGTAAAAGAAGCCAGCAATATGCTTGCAGCAACAACTCCAGTGCCAAGGAACGCAGCGGGTAGTGCCACAAACAGAGCTTGAGACCACACTGTGTGAGGGGACTTCAGAAAGTCTGTGGAAAGTGGGGTTAAAAGTATGAGTTTAGGAACAGGTTTATGGCCTGGCAGGTGGTATGCTTGCATTCTGCGTTGCAGGACCTGGGTTCGAGTCCTAGATCTGCTTCCGATTCCAGCTTCCTGCTAATGCAAACCCTGGGAGGCAACAGTGATAAGTCACGAAGCTGAATCGCTGCCATCCACCTGGGAGCCCTGGAGCGCATTCCTGGCTGCGAGCTCTCCACTCTGGCCTCAGCCCAGCCCCGACTGCTGTGGGCATTTGGGGAGTGAATCGGCGGCCGGGTGTGCTGTCTGATTCTGTCTTTCTCACTTTCTCCCCTGCTTCTCAAAAAAAAAAAAAATTATTTTGGTACATAAACTTTTCTTTTAAAGTTTTTTTTTTGTCTTTATTTATTTAAAAGGCAGAGTGACAGGGGGAGAGGGGACAGAGAGAGATCTTCCATCTGCTGCTTCACTACCCAGACATCTGCAGCAGCTAGGCTGGGCCAGGTTGGAGCCAGGGTCCTGCAACTCCATCCAGGTCTCCCACAAGGCTGTCAAGGCACCAAGCACTTGGGCCATCACTGCTGCTGCCCGGGGTGCACATTAGCAGGAAGCTGGATCAGAAGTGGAGCTGGGACTTGAGTTCAGGCACTCTGGTATGGGATAAAGGAATTGATGACTCAGCTACTGCACCACAATATCTACCCTCAAAACATTTTTTTCATATATGTGAAAGATATGTACCATAAAAATATATGAATTTAGATGATTTTTGTATCAAAATAAACTCAATACTTTTAATTCCATTTTCCACAAATTTACAAGTATTTTTTTAATAAGGTGAGAGAGAATAGTGAAAGGTAACAGGTGATTATTTTTCAATTAAAATAGCATATTTTTATTTTTTTGACAGGCAGAGTGGACAGTGAGAGAGAGACAGAGAGAAAGGTCTTCCTTTTGCTGTTGGTTCACCCTCCAATGGCCGCCACGGCTGGCGCGCTGCGGCCGGCGCACTGCGCTGATCCGAAGGCAGGAGCCAGGTGCTTCTCCTGATCTCCCATGGGGTGCAGGGCCCAAGCACTTGGGCCATCCTCCACTGCCTTCCTGGGCCACAGCAGAGAGCTGGCCTGCAAGAGGGGCAACTGGGACAGAATCCGGCGCCCCGACTGGGACTAGAACCCCGTGTGCCGGCGCTGCAAGGTGGAGGATTAACCTTGTGAGCCGCGGCGCTGGCCAAAATAGCATATTTTTTAAAAAGATTTATTTATTTATTTGAAGTCAGAGTTACACGGAGAGAAAGATCTTCCATCTGCTGGTTCACTCCCCAAGTGGCCACAACAGCCAGGGCTGAGCCAAGATGAAGGCAGGAGTCTGGAGCTCCATCCAGGTCTCCCACGTTGGTGGCACTTGGGCCATTCTCCGATGCTTTCCCAGGCGCATTAACAGGGAGCTGGGTTGGAAGTCGAGCAGCAGGGACTCATGTGGGATGCCGGCATCACAGGTGGCAAGCTAACCTGCTGCACCACGGTGCTGGATCTTAAATAACCTATCTGATTACAAAGAGGATATGTGTTTTTTTTTGGAAAAGTTAAAAATGCGTACAATCAAAACCAAAGTATTCCATTCCTAAATCCTCCCAGATCTTTTTCTATACATTTTAACCCCAGAATTACTCCTGCGTTCATTTCTAGTACTAGCAGCTGAGAGGACAATGCTGCCCACGGTCTGTAGGCACAACACCCACAAGTCACAAAGCCAGCGATGGGCACAGGGCGCTTACTCTGTTCCGTTCTGAATCCCAATCCAGGAGCTGCAGTGTTTTCTACACTGTCTCAGGTGTGTCACTAAAATGCAGGTCTCTCCTCAGGCCCTGAAAACACAAAAAGCTAGGGTTTAACCCTTCCTGTTTGCCTTTGTATTTTAGCTGGAGCCTCCTTTCCTGCGCTGAGCGGTGCCATTTGCTGGTGCGGATGGGTTTAGGTTCACGCATAAACAGAGTTTGCCGCCTGCTGCCCCACCCTGTACACTCAGGACGCTCTCAGCGACAATGCGGTGCACTGCTGCCAGGGAGGACACATGTGGTGAGATGCGGTGGTCCTCGGGCTTGAGAACCCGAAGTCTGAGGTCCCAGTCTTTGCTCTTGTACTCACTGGATTCCGGTGGTCCCGCTGGCCTCGTGTGTAAGTCAGGGGAGCTGACTAGCAGGTGTCTACAAGCCCCAGCACTCACTGTCCTTCGGGGGCAGGCTCAGCTACAGATTTCCACCTGCTGCACACACCCAGTCTGGTTCTTTTAAAAATTGTTGCATTTTATTTATTTGAAAAGTGCATGCATACACACACAGAGAGAGAGAGACAGATTCTATCTGTTGGTTCACTCCCCAAATACCTGCCATGATTGGAGCTGGGCCAGGGCCAAAGCTTGGAGCAAGAAACACAATCCAGGTCTCCCACGTGGGTGGCAGAGACCCAAATACTTGAGCCATCACCTGTTGCCTCTCAGGGACTGCGTTCGCAGGAGCCAGGGGTGGAAGTGAAACCCAGGCACTCTATATGGGATGCAGATGTAGTGACCAGCAGATACTCACCACCCCAGCCACATTGTTGAGCTTTTCCTGCATCGCCGAGGCCCGGAAAAGAACTCTAGTCCTGGCTGGACTGGAATATAGGAAAGCGGCTTGCAGAATTGCCCGAGAGCTCGGTGTTGCTGAGTTGCAAGGGGGCAGCCATAAGCACGATGGGACAGAGAAGCATGACGGTTGCAGAACGGGGCCGGGAATAGGAAAGAGCAGGCAAGCACCCCGAAAAGAAGCCTGGAGTGGGTCCCTCACTGCTTGGGAAGCAGCAGGTGTAAAGCATGGTCATCTGGAGCCAGGCGCCACTCAAGCGTACAGTGATGCTCATTTCATCACCGCCGCACCAACACGCTAAGCTCTGCTGTAGCACCCGACATTCGGCAACAGCCCCACTACAGGGCAAGAGGTCACCTGCTTATGTAAGTGGGCTTCAGAAGGCTTGTGGAAAACAGAATCAGAAGGCAAGTTTAGGGGCTGAGGCTGTGGCGTGGTGGGTAAAGCCACCACCTGCAGTGCCAGCGTCCCATATGGGTGCTGGTTCAAGACCCAGCTGCTCCACTTCTGATCCAGCTCTCTGCTGTGGTCTGGGGAAGCTGTAGAAGATGGCCCAAGTCCATGGGCCCCTGCACCCACAGGGGGAGAACAGGAAGAAGCTCCTGGCTCCTGGCTTCAGAATGGCTCAGCTATGGCCATTGTGGCCATTTGGGTAATGAACCAGCAGATGGAAGACCTTTCTCTCTGTCTCTCTGCCTCTCCCTCTCTCTGTGTGTAACTCTGACTTTCAAATAAATAAATCTTTTTCTAAAAAATCAAAAAAAATGAAATTACAAGATTAAAAGTGATGTGCAAAACAATGGAAATGCTGAACATCCAAAAAGTCTTCAAAAAGTTGAGGACATGATGAAAAAACTATGCGTGGATGGCAGGTTTCTCTTGCGCAAAATAAGCATCATGTAATTCCAATTTCCGTGAACATTTGGAAGTACACTTGTATCTCTGGCGAGGGAGATTGAACGATGGAGTGGATACATTTCAGGGAGAAGGAGGTCAAATAAACATGACATGTTTCCCCTAATACACTTCTGTACCATTAAAAAAAAAAACCATATATTACCTTCATGTTATTGAAAAAACCAAGATGTGTGACCCAAAGGAGGAAGCTGATAATTATAGAATCACTTCCAGGCCTGCAGGTGGGTTGGTGATCCCAGGGGGGACTATCCATCAGAATCAGAAATTGGATGTCAAAAGTGAGATTGGCTAGCAGACAAAGATGGAAGGGATGAATTAGAACGAAGAAATGTTACTTAGGAAATGACCATTCTGTGGACGGAATCCATCCAGAGAAGCTACTAACTCCGTACTCCACACATCTTTATACAATGTTGTCAGAGGAGGGGGAAAGGCGCTTCATTCAATGTGGAATCAAAGCGAGCCTTGGAGAGGGTGGTAAGCCTTGCACTTAACATGCCCACATGCCATAGTGGAGTACCTGGGTGCAGGCACCCTCCAGCTCGGGCTCTTGACTCCTGCTTCCTGCTAAGGTGCACCCTTAGCGCTGATGACTGGAGTCGTTGAGACCCTGCCACCCTTGTGGGAGACCTGTGTTGAGTTCCAGGCTCCTAGCTTTGGCCTGGCTCAGGCATGACCACTGCAGGTGTATGGGGGTGACCAGCGGCTGGGAGCTCTTGTTTGTCAGTCTCCTTCTCTGTGGCTGGTGGCTCTGGGTCATTCTGCCACCCGCCCACAGGAGCTGCCCACCACGTCCTGAGATCTGCAGGGGCTTGGCTTGCTCAAGGAAGGATGATCTCGCGGGGCTGGGGGTGGGCTCGTGCCAGAGCTCTCACGATCTGCACCTCGGGGTGGGGAATTCAGCCTCCGGGATGTCCATGAGATTTGATTTTCTTCTTCCTGATGTTAGAGATGGTTTCTTTGACCCTGCTTCCTCCTGGGTTCTCCCTCTTCTTGCCTTTCTGTTTGTCTTTGCGTCCCCTCTTTCTCCTCGCTGCTCCTCTTCCTGCCCTAAAAACGCAGAACTTCTCGCCTTGGTCTCTCGCCTTGGTCAGTTTTTGTCCCAGCATAGAGACCTCAGTGAGTCGAACAGGGAACGGGCTGGGCAAACACAGCTAAAAAAGGACAGAAACAGAGAGAGAGAGAGAGAGAGAGAGAAGGAGGGAGGGAGAGAAGGAGGGAGGGTTTAGAGAGAGACATGGCGGCAGTGAGGTTGCAATGGCAGCTGGAGTGGAGAGAGGAACGGAAGTGGGTTCTATTGGCAGGGAGGCTCTCTGGACCTGTTTAAGGGCAAGA
The DNA here is from genome assembly GCF_964237555.1 of Oryctolagus cuniculus. Taxonomy (NCBI): domain Eukaryota; kingdom Metazoa; phylum Chordata; class Mammalia; order Lagomorpha; family Leporidae; genus Oryctolagus; species Oryctolagus cuniculus. The sequence continues at coordinate 11,856,795 of NC_091439.1, read as the reverse complement.
ATGCCATGACCTGACCTGTGTCTAGGGCCTGCAGCTCATGAAGAACACTTCCCCGTACATAACCTTTGCTCCTCCCGCCCGTAGTGTCAGATGGATTGGATTTCACGGCGCTTGACGTCGGTGGGTCGCCACCGAGGTCCCAGCGCTTCGCTGCAATTAGGATGACGCCACTCCCGGAGCCACTGGACGCAGATGAAAATAGCATCTTGCACAGGCTGCCCTTCTGTGGGGCTATTTCAGTCCTCGGTAAGTGAAGTCATGGCACAAATCCTCACATGAGGAGCCCTCAGCTGACACGGACTCAAATAGCTTTATTGCCACAATTGTACGTTCAAGGGAGCCAAGACAGGCTGCGCTGTCACATGTGCCAGCCCTGAAATGGAGATCGGCACCCCGAAAGGGAAAGCGCTTCATCTCCCTGGCACCCTGCTGGGGACTACACCCCATGCATGACTGCCTTTCCCTTTCAATGACTTACTATTTATATTTTAATGCAGCAGCTTAATATTTTTCAGGGTAACACATTCTCACTGTAGAAGAATTAGAACGTGCAAATCTCTACAGGGCAGAAAATAAGTATCGCCACGACGCCACCCTGATGGCTGTGGGACCTTCCAGAAGGTCCTGGAAAATGTGTGTTAGGGAAAAAATCATGCATGGATTTCAAGTTTATTATTTTTTTTTTTTGCACCAAATGAAATTTCCCTTTTAACATGGAATTCCATAGACTTTTTGAAGTACCTTCATCCTCCTTTTCAAAGTTATGACTATTTGCTAAATCAGCCTTTTACACAGGTGAGTCCGCTGCCTTCCCGTGCTAGGATCCCTGGCCAGGTCCAGGGGAGATGCACAGGGGATCTCACTGTGCTGAGGCCACCACTGGCGGCACCCAGGCTGTGCAGTGACTGATGGCGTCATGGGGGCCTGTCCTCCAGCAGGGGGACCGCAAACTCCTCTGCCTCACCCTCTGAAGTCGCAGCCCTTGGCAGTTGGAAGGGGAAGGAGAACAGAACTCACAAGCCTGGAGACAGAAGAGGAGAGGGGACGGGACGTCTGGGTAGGGAGAGGGGGAGCTGAGGGGAGACTGGGCACGCCCATGCGCCCTCCCCCTGCACTGTGAAGCCCCTTTCAAATGTGCTTCTGGTCCCACCATCCCCAGTCCCTAGCAGAACCCTGGCACAAAGATGGGTCTCAGTGTTAACGGGACTGAAATGTCTCGTTGGTTCTCTCAGAGCACCTCATATTCAAGATATCAGAACTCCAGGTAAAATGTCATGACTCCCGATTGGTTTTTAAAGATTTAGTTATTTATTTGAGAGGTAGAGTTACAGAGAGAGGGAGAGTGGGAGAGAGAGAAGTGTTCCATCTGCCGGTTCACTTCCCAGATGGTCGCAACAGCCAGGGCTGGATTAGGTTGAAGCCAGGGACTTCCTTTGAGTCTCCCACATGGGTGCAGGGGCCCAAGGCCTTGGGCCATCTTCCACTGCTTTCCCAGGACATTAACATGGAACTGGATCAGAAGTGGAGCAGCCAGGACTTGAACCAGCACCTCTATGAGATGCCGGTGCCACAGGCAGTGGCTTAATCCGCTGTGCCACTTGATTCTTTTTTTTTTTTTTTTTTTAAGATTTATTGTATTTATTTGAAAGACAGAGTTACAGAGAGAGGCAGAGACAGAGAGAGAGGTCTTCCCTCCGCTGGTTCACTCCCCAGATGGCTGCAACGGCTGGAGCTGCGCTGATCCAAAGCCAGGAGCCAGGAGCTTCTTCCAGGTCTCCCATATGGGCGCAGGGGTCCAAGCACTTGGGCCATCCATCCTCCACTGCTTTCCCAGGTCATAGCAGAGAGCTGGATTGGAAGAGGAGCAGCTGGGACTAGAACCGACGCCCATATGGGATGCCAGCGCTGTAGGCCAGGGCTTTAACCTGCTGTGCCACAGCACCAGCCGCATGATTCTTGATCTTATGAAATTTATGATGAGCTGCAGCCACAGACATCTGCAGACCAATACGAAAGTGGTCACTCTAAGAAAGCTAAAATCACAGCAGTCATTTAGAATGTGTCTTGGCTTCAAGGGACTGAAGACCTGACTTAAAATGCTGTATCTCGGCCGGCGCCGTGGCTCAATAGGCTAATCCTCCACCTTGCGGCGCCGGCACACCGGGTTCTAGTCCCGGTCGGGGCGCCGGATTCTGTCCCGGTGGCCCCTCTTCCAGGCCAGCTCTCTGCTGTGGCCAGGGAGTGCAGTGGAGGATGGCCCAGGTGCTTGGGCCCTGCACCCCATGGGAGACCAGGAAAAGCACCTGGATCCTGGCTCCTGCCATCGGATCAGCGCGGTGCGCCGGCTGCAGCGGCGGCCATTGGAGGGTGAACCAACGGCAAAGGAAGACCTTTCTCTCTCTGTCTCTCTCTCACTGTCCACTCTGCCTGTCAAAAAAAAAAAAAAATGCTGTATCTCAGCTCTCTGCTGTGGCCTGGGAAAGCAGCAGAAGATGGCCCAAGTCTTTGGGCCCCTGCACCCGCGTGGGAGACCAGGAAGAAGCTCCTGGCTCCTGGCTTCAGATCGGCACAGCTCTGGCCATTGTGGCCATTTGGGGAGTGAACCAGTGAACCAGACCTTTCTCTCTGTCTCTTCCTCTACCTGTCTATAACTCTACTTTCAAATAAATAAATAAAGTCTTTTAAAAAAAATTGCTGGATTGGCCGGCACTGTGGCTCACTAGGCTAATCCTCCACCTTGCGGCGCCCGGCACACGGGGTTCTAGTCCCGGTCGGGGCGCCGGATTCTGTCCCAGTTGCCCCTCTTCCAGGCCAGCTCTCTGCTGTGGCCAGGGAAGGCAGTGGAGGATGGCCCAAGTCCCTGGGCCCTGCATCCCATGGGAGACCAGGAGAAGCACCTGGCTCCTGCCATCGGATCAGCGTGGTGCGCCGGGCGCAGCGCGCCAGCCGCGGCGGCCATTGGAGGGTGAACCAACGGCAAAGGAAGACCTTTCTCTCTGTCCCTCTCTCTCTCACTGTCCACTTTGCCTGTCAAAAAAAAAAAATTGCTGGATCAACAAAGAGAGGCTCACGTGACCCAACGGCTGAGAAGAGGCAGGTGCAGGGCTGAGCAGCGTCACCAGGGCCCTGGGTCCCATCCATCTCTCCGTTCCGCTGGCCTCCAGACATGCTGCTTTGGCCATGAGGCTGTTCCCTCGCCGACGCCAGATGGCGGGTTCTCCTCCAAGGATCGCCCTCCGGCAGTGCCTGAGTCTGGAAAAGAGAACACTCCCAAGCCCTGTGACTAGAGACCGGCCCAGATACCACTCGCTAGCTCCCCTTCGCGTTTCTTTGTCCCTTCGTCTATAACTTTTCTAGTCATGTTTTACAAGTTTATTTTGAAGGCAGGAAGACAAAGAGAGAGGGAGATGTCTCATCCACTGGTTCATTCCCCAAATGCCTGTAGCAGCAGCCAGGGCTGGGCCAGACAGAAGTCAGGAGCTGGGAACTCCATCCACATCTCCCATGGGGGTGGCAGAGACCCGAGGACTTGAGCCATCATATGCCATCACTGATGAGGAAAAAATTAGAGTCAAAGGTAGCATGAAAAATCTAGGTAACATAGGGATTAAGAAAAACAATGTCAATCTAACAGAGTTTACTGGGAAGAAGAAGGTAGAAGCTGCGGGAAAGAGAGCTGTAACTGCAACATTCAACCCAGGAGACTCAAATACCGAAAGCAGATGATAAAATGACTAAGAGCAGCAGTTGTCAAAGGAGGGCTCCTTGGCCAGCGGGATCAGAATAACTTGGAAACTGGCCAGACGTGCAAATGTTGGGCCCCATCCCAGGGCCACTGAATCAGAAACCTTGGGGGAGGGCCAGCAACCTCCTGGTGATTCTGATGTAGCCAAGGTTCAAGAATCCCAAAGGAAAGTCAACATTTACAAACAGTAAACCTTGTAAAACTGGAAAAAAAAAAAAAAAAGATCAAGGGGCAAAAAAGGGCAAAATAAAACTTAGCAACTGGACCAGTTGCAGGGGTCACAGCCTTGTGCTGGGCGAGCAGGGGGCTCGGAGCCCCTTTACAACCATGCAGCTCCCCCAGCCCCTTCCAGAATGACTGTGCATTCTCACCCCCCACCCCCGACCTTTTTAGGACCACCCAGAGAGCATTCAATAAGGGTGTACACCAGACCCTGCCCTCAGGCAGAACCCCCAAGGGAGGGTGTGACCTGGCACCTGCATTTCTCAGAGAGGTTAAGTGGCTCGAATACACAGCTATGGTTTTGAACCAAGGCCTCGGAGCACCTGGGTGGATAGCTGGGGTCTGCCTATTCTTTGTGGAACCCTTGGCCTCATACTTGCTACTCATATCCTCCAGTGGCCCAGCTGGGAACCTGTGAGAAAAGCTGGAACAAACACACATACAACTCATTTCTTACCTCCAACGGGTTTATAGGTATCTGTCCCACCTGTGACATCTGCCCCGCCGATAGTTCAATTCAGATCACAGATCACCAGGGTGGGAAAGCACAGGCCAGTATGAGACCCATGACTGACATCTGTTGCGCTTTGTGAACAGCCAATGGGAACACACTGCCCTCCCCTCCTGTCCAGGGCCAGTTCCCACCCCTCCCCCAATCTCAAAGACAGAAAATACTGTATCAAATGTGTACTTTGTATACAAGAGCCTTTATAACAAATTGCTATGTGTCATTGTTATACACATGTTTGTAATGCAAGGGGCTTCAAGAAGTTCTTGGAAAATGGAATTAGAAGATAATGTAGGGGCCAGCACTGTGGTGTCATAGGTTAAGCCACCACCTGCGGTGCCTGCATCTCATATGGGTACTGGTTCCAGTCCTGGCTGCTCCACTTCCAATCCAGATCCTGTTAATGTGCTTGGGAAACCAGTGGAGGATGGCCCAAGTCCTTGGGTCCCTGCACCCATGTGAGATACCCAGAAGAAGCTCCTGGCTCCTGGCTTTGGACCTGCCCAGCTCTGGCTGTTGTGGCCATTTGAGAGTGAACCAGCAGATGGAAGACCTTTCTCTCTGTCTCTACCTCTCTCTGTCTCTCCCTCAATCTCTTTCTCTGTAACTCTGCCTTTCAAATAAATCAATAAATCTTTTCAAAAAAAGATAATGTAAATTTTCAATGAATGCTTGAAGCCCCCATACACATACAGTCGAATGTGCAATTTATATATATAAGCTCTTATATATATATATATATTATAGATTATATGTAATTATAAATACTTGCATGTATATGAAAAGGCTTCAAAAAATTCGTGGAAAAATGAAATTAAAAGATAACGTGAATTTTCCATGAACTTTAAACAATTTTTTGGGTTAAAATTTTTTAAGCAGGCACAGAAAAATTGTACATATGACAAGGTACCGTGTGATGGTGTGATACAGGCATTCGCTGTATGATGGCCAATCAGGTGCTCCTACATGGTAGAATCCAGGAACTTCGGAAGATCCCTGATGTACATGTGTGAATGTATGTTTATGCATGCGCACATACACACATGGACATGTATAAGGGCTTTAGGCTAGGGTGGGGCCTGAGCATTCCAGAGGCTTCTTAGTGATTTTCCTGTGCAGCCAGGGTTGGGAGAGGCACTGACTTATAATGAAACATTTAGATCCTGCAGAGAAGACAAACAGAACATTTAAGCCCGAAAGGGGAAGTGCAGTGCAGTTAACCTAAGTTGTCAAACGGCTCTTGTCAAGGGAAGAGAGCTGGGACTGCTGTCTACACCCAGAGCCAGTTTGCAAAGCACAAAACCTTGTCCCAAAGCCTTGTCCCTGCTCCCTCGGCCACAGCGCCCCCCACCCCCAGGCTACCCTCAGCCTCTACACCAGTGCTGCTCTATAGCTTGCTGGGGTGGGTGGGGGAGGCAGCCTCCAGTCCAGCTGAGCTGAGCCCTGCTGGGAATGACAAAGCCCAGGGCAAGGCGGGGGAGAGGTGAGGGAGAGAGGGGGGCCTCCACAGAGAAGAAGTGGAGTTGGGGGTTGGAGGGCAGTGGCGGTGCCCAAGGGTCCCCTGTGCCAAACAAAGCCTGCAGCCAAGCACAGCGCCCCGCAGCCTTGGGGACTGCCGCTCTCTCTCTCGGGAGTGCTGAGACCCGACCAACACACACATTGCCTGTCTTCCTTGTGGTCCTCTGCGCCTGGAGGCAGTTTACGTTTCTAATTTTATGTTTTGCTCTTTTTAAAAATGGACCAAGAGTGGCTGTTTGGCCGGGTGGTTGGGATGCAGGTTAAGATCCTGAACCCCATATCAGAGAGCTGGGCCCTAGTGCTGGCTCCACTCTGCATTCCAGCTCCCTGGAGGCCAGTGATGGCTCAAGTACTCGGGTCCCTGCCACCCGCCTGGTTGACCTGGACTGAGTTCCCAGCTCCCAGTTTTGCTGGCTCAAATACCCATTGTGGGCATTTAGAAAGTGGCCCAGCAGACGGGAGGTCTCTCTGCCTCTAAAATAAATAAAAATCAAAACAAAACAGCGTATCAATCACAGAAAAACTGATACATTCAGAGACAGCAGAAGACAACAAATGAAATCACTGATAATCTCACTTCCAGAGAAAATTACTTTTCAGATTCTGGTGTTTCTCCTTCCAACCTTTTGATGCACACAGCTTCTAAATTTCTGTGCATATATGAATACGCTAACTTGAATTTCGATTAGAGGAATCAAAGAAGTTGGGAGGATAGAAAAGATCATTAGACACAAATAAAAGATGGTACACCAAGAAAATGAAAAATAAACCGTGAATGACTCCGTAAATTGGTGTAAAATTGGAAAATGCCAGGGCTTGGCTGGAAGCCACAGCCTTGATCCAAGGCCAAGGCCAAGGTGCTCTTGATCAAGGTGCACCTTGATCCAAGGTGCTCTGCTGGCAGGGTGTACAGGGAGAGGTGCTGGGTGCCTGGGCCACCCTCCCGGGCCCCCTCCCATGGAGCCTAGGACTGGGTGCACAGTGCGGGGCTCCAGGACTGAACAGGGCTGGACGGGGCAGCCCTCTTCTCTCCCGAGAAGAGAAACCAAAGTGACTCAAGGAGGGCTCAGTGAGGGCTGTGAGGGGAGCTGAGCAGCCTGGGCAGAGGGGACGGCCGGGCGCCTCCTCCCCACACCCTGCTGCAGATGTGCAGGTGCACTACCCTTCTCTGTGCTCATGCAGGCCAGGGAAGGGAGAACAGGTCACAGGTGTCACCCGTGTGGGGGCAGGTACTTTCCCCCGGCCAGGGCCAGTGGCTGACCTGGCCCGCACCCCTGGGAGACACGGGTGGTGCTGGCACAGGGATTATGTCTACACAGGAGATACCGTGGCGGCTGTCCGAGCACCCAGTAAGATTTTCCGTGGACATCACAGATGTACCATTCAATGACTTAGAAAAAGAAAGAACTTTTTTTTTTTTATCTAATTGGGATGTTTTCTACAATGCCCTGAGGACAGGGTGTAAGAAACACAGCTTGCCTTTGTAGGATTCATCGTTTGAATATTTCTCTCACCTTCCTAACATCATTTGGTCTATGCGATGATCATTGGAGGTTGCGGGGAAGATATTAGCTTCCCATTTTCCGGATGAGAAAGTGGAGGTGCGGAGGAGGACATGGATTCCCCCCAGGCGCTGCGGTGAACCCGGGCTGGCTGGAGGACATGCCTGCTCAGCGATCCTGGGCTGCCAGGCGCCTTGCCACATCAGTCGGTCTGAGCCTCGGCTCACACCAGTCACCTGGAGGGCTTGTTGAGACAGGGTGGCTGGATCCAGCCCCAGATGGGCTGACTCAGCTGGTCGTGGGTGGGGCCTGGGAATGTGCATTCCTAGCAAATTCTCAGGTCGTGCTGTGGTGCAAGCCACACCCAGGACCGCCGGGTCACACAGCGCTTGCCAGTCAACTCGATTGGCAGTGGGATGACAGCCACACAGGGCTTAGGGCTGATGACAGTCTTGTTCAACCTGAAACTCACTCCGTGAAACTCTCTAGCTCCTGACCACCTGACAAACAACCGGCCCTGCGTTACCAGGGATAAATTGCACAAGGGCTTGCTCCCAGTGTGGGATCCAACCTTCCCTTCCCAGTATTTTCCCAGGACAATCAGCTTCAAGGGGTAGAAGTGGAGCCAGGAGCCAGAGACACAATGAGCACCTGTTCTGTGCTGGGCTGGGTTCACAGTCTTACAGCATTTTATGTTGGCTGTCACTTCGGTAGAGAAACAATTATCCCATTTTGAGGATTGAGAATAGAGGTTCCAAAAGGTTACACAACTTGCCTGAGAATGGGAAGATGGAGCTGCAAAACCAAATTTTTCTTTGATGCTGTCGATGCGGCTGCTTTAGCTCCAGGGCCTGACTTGTGTTAGGCTCACCCTAATCTTTGTCAGCCCCTGGCCACGTCAGACGTCAAAGTATTGGTCTCCAGTGCTTCATGGTCACTTATGCATCCCCTCCCTTCAGTCTATGCATTGCCCCTAATTTCTTTCTAATTTGTCAGGCATTTCTCAAAATTTTGGTGACAGAATCACTTAGCTGTTGTTAGGTGTCTGGTCAGTTTGATGCAAAGATTTACCTAGGAGGGGATTAATTGGGTAAATTCTGGTACATATGGACATGAAAAATGGTCATGACATCTTTAAATTAAAATGCTTAAAAATTTATTTGAGGCCGGCATGCCGGCTCACTAGGCTAATCCTCTGCCTGCAGCGCTGGCACACCAGGTTCTAGTCCCAGTTGGGACGCCGGATTCTGTCCCGGTTGCTCCTCTTCCAGTCCAGCTCTCTGCTGTGGCCAGGGAGTGCAGTGGAGGATGGCCCAAGTGCTTGGGCCCTGCATCCCATGGAAGACCAGGAGAAGCACCTGGCTCCTGGCTTCGGATCGGCTCAGCGCGCCGCTGTAGCAGCCATTTGGGGAGTGAACCAACGGAGGGAAGACCTTTCTCTCGGTCTTTCTCTCTCACTGTCTAACTCTGCCTGTCAAAAAGAAAAAAAAATTTTATTTGAAAAGCAGATACCACATACACACACACAATCTTCCATTTGGTGGCTCACTCTCCAAATGCCTGCATTAGCAAAGCCTGGGTCAGATCAAAAGCCAGGAGCCAGGAACACAACCCAGGTCTCCCAGGTTAGTGGCAGGAACCAAAGTTCATGAGGCATCACCCGCTGCCTCTCAGGGTGTGCATTGGCAGGAAGCTGGATCGGAAGCGGAGCCAGAACTTGAACCCGGACACCTCAATGTGGGATCCAGGTAGCCCAAGTGGCATTGGAACCACTGCACCAAACTCTTGTCCCCATATATTTGAATTTTCAAAAAGCAAGTTATAAACATGCATGGTATACTACATGTCATCAAAAAAAATCATAGATAAGCACACACGCACACCGAGGACACACACACACATTGCCACATACACACTCTAGAACCACATCAAATGTTAGAAATGATTAACCCAGAACTGTGGGATGCTGGGTGTCTTTTTGGTCTCTCCATTTCGCTTTTCTGAATTTTGTGATTGTTTTCTCTTCACGAGTGTTGTTTTGTGTAAGAAAGCCTTCACCCACCCTGCAGTTTTCCCTCTCTTCCCTTCAACACTAGGTTCTTCACAGTTTCCTGCTGTTTATTCTCCTCATTAAATATTTAGCTCCATGTTCTTCTGTAAGAGTTTCTGTAGGAGTCGAGAGAAAAAAGCAGCCTCTCACTGCTGTCCAGTTCAAGGAGAAAGCCAGCAAGCTGGGGAGCCTCCGCCGGGGGCTCGTATTTTGCATGCACAGTGAGAGCATTGCCCAAGGACATCTAAGAACTGAATGTATCCAATCATGATTTCCTCCAGACCCTTGTGTTCTGCAGGATATGCGTGAAAATGGGATACACTGTACTCATAAATCTAAATGATTTATAACTTGCACATATAGCATAATAAATAAAGAAATGAACGAACCAAGCCTGTGTGTGCAGCCGTGCCTCGACAACATTCGTAAATTGATAGCTGGAGCTTGCAGCCCTTGGTAAGTGGCTGTTCTCTTCCCAGGTGAGTCTGTTTGAGAGCCTGGACAGTAGAGGCCCAGAGCTGCCTCGATCCAAAGAAGGAAGATTCCACAGGGTCAAGCCAGCGCCTCTGGGGACCCAGCCCAGGCGTCTTCCAGGGAGACCTCTCTCCAGTGGAACAGGAACTATTAGGTGATGCACTGAGTTCCCTCGGTCACACCAGAACCCTAGGCCAGGCAAAGGTGGCTCTTCCTGTGTCCTCCAAGGAAAATCACCTGTGACCTCTGATATCATAGGAGACAGAAGGTGAAGGAACACAAGGGCATTCCAGAAAATTTGCAAAGGGGCAGGCATTTAGTCCAGTGGTTAAGATGCTGCTTGGGATGGCCGTGCCCCACCGTGGGTTCAAATCCCATCTCTGGCTCCTGCTTCCAGCTTCCTGTCAATGCAGACCTTGGGAGGCAACGGTAATGCCACCAAAATTGGGTTCCTGTCACTGTAGGGAGTCCCAGGTTGACTTCCAGGCTCTTGGCTTCAGCCCCAGCCCATCCTTGGCCACTGTGAGAAAATTTGGAAAGTGGACCAGCAAATGGGCATTCTGTTTGTTTGCCTTTCTCTCTGGCTCTCTGCCTCTCAAAAAAAAAAAAAAAAAAGATTTTGGAAAAATTGGATTAAAAGATATTTATTTTGGTGCAAAAATACTTTGAAATCCATTTTTTTCTATTGCACATTATTAATGAGCTTTTAACGACTCCTTGTATGCAAGATGACACACATTTTTTGCACCAAAGGAAGCAAATCTTTCAATTCCTCTTTGCACAGACCTTTCAAAGGAGCCTCTTGTGTCTCCTTTCGTGTGAGTTTATGGAAACCAAGGGTCGGGGGGAGGGAGATGGTTCCCAGAGCAAAAGGAAATATGTGAAGCCAGACTCTCAGCCTGCAAATAACAACCTGTAAATCTTTGGAACAGAACCCTGAGAGTGAAAGCGATTTCTGGCCCAGGTCCTGCCCCCTGTGTGCTTCACTCAGACAACCGTGGCAGGAACACAGAGGAGTCCCCGATACTCGGGCCTGCTGAGCCCAGCCCAGCCTGGAGGTCACTGCTGCTGTGCGCGGTGGCTCTCTCCAGCACCCTCAGCCAGAGCACGAGGAGCGACAGCCGGAGAGGCAGCCTCTGGCCGTCCGTGCACTTCTGACACCTGTCTGTCTGTCCTGGGAAAGTGGGGTACACAGAGAAGGGTGACTTTCCAGGCCCTGGCCTTTGAGTTAGGGGGCATGGAATCTATGAAGACACCCCCCCAAAAAAAACTTAGCAGAAAAACTGAAATGAGAAGTTTATTTTGGTGCAACAACTTTTGAAATCCATGCAGATTTTTTTCATCATCCATATTTTCCATTAATTATTTGAAGACCACTGGTATGCATGGATCCTTTCTTCCTCCTCCCTCCCTCCCTCCCTCCCTCCCTCCCTCCCTCCCTCCCTCCCTCCCTTCCTTCCTTCCTTCCTTCCTTCCTTCCTTCCTTCCTTCCTTCCTTCCTTTTCACCAAAACAGCCTTCTCTGTTAGTTCCACTGCCCCTGAGCTGTTTGCAGTACACTTGTATTTGCAGCAGGCGCTGGTTGTCAAGAGCCAGACTCCTCATTGCTGCATTTCCACCGGGCGCCTGCTGAAGCTGCTTCGCTCACATTTCTCATTCCCTCTCAACCCTGGTACTGAAGCCACGCCTGCTTCCCTTTTGAGGTGCTTTCTGGGGAGAAGCGGAGGGAAAGCTTCCGCTCTCCACTCCAGCCTGCCTTCCCACTGCCAAGGGCGTCCAGGGGGAGATCCAAGCCTTTGGCATGGAGCAGGTTTTCCGTGGACAATCGGGGAACACCCCTACAGCCTACAACCAACCAACATTACTCATATACCCAATATGAAAACGTTCATCCTGCCTCTTCTTGCTTTTCCCACAAAAAAACCTAATGAACGCTCTGGCCCAGCACTCCACCCCCACCCTCCTGTTTCTGATTTTTGCCCCTTGACCGCCCCGAGTCTCCCTGACATGGCCCTCCGTGGCGTGCCCTGCCTCCTGCCTCTGGACATGGGAGTGTTAGGAGCCTGATTTTCTCCTGACCCCTCCAGCTCCTCTGTGGCAGCACCTGAGTGAGCGTGACACGAGAAGACACAGAACCACCTTCGCACCTTCTCTTCCCGTGAGGGTCTGTGCAGACCGAAGCCAGAGGAAGGCGGGCGCCACAAGGAGATGAGCCACTTGGCAGGGTCCTCAGGTCAGCGGCTGGTGCACCAAGCCCCCCAGCATGGCCCCAGTGTGTCTGAACACCTTAGCGAATGCTTCTGGGCTAATCTCAGCTAAGACGTAGAGTGGGACTCCGGTGTTTACATAGGAGGGCTTGGGTTGGATGTCTGGCTCCAGCTTCCGGCTGATGCAGACCCTGGGGGGCAGTGGTGACGGCCCAGCTGGTTGGGTTCCTGCCACCTCGCTTGGATTGTGTTGCCAGCTCCTGGCTTTGGCCTGGCCCGGCCCCAGTCATTGTGAGCATTTGGGAGGGAATCAGAGAGTGGGGATCTCCTCTCTCTCTCTCTCTCTCTCCCCTTGCCTCTCAAATACATACTTTAAATTTGAAAATAAATAATTGAGATAAATGTGTAGCTCTCTGTGGACTATCTCGGCTTCCACAGAGAGAAACAAGACCGCGGCCTCACACCCACAAAGGGGAACAGAACTCCTGGGAAGATGGCGAACGCCATTCTGTAGGAACTTCAGAAGAGGTGAGGCACAAAGCCATTTTCTGGCCACAGTCTTGCGTTTTGCACAGTTCTGGATTTGGTATTTATGGCTCCCAACCGCTGTGCGTGATCACTCTGCCTCCTTCTCGCCTCCAGACAGGCCCAAGGAAGCAAGGTCTCACTGAGCTGTCTTCAAGCCTGTCACCTGCTTCCCGCTGAACGTCGCATTCCCTTGCTCCCCCGTAACCAAAGCTCCTCTCTGCTGGGTCTTGCAGACTCATGTGAGAACACACTCCCGCTGCTCCTCGGCGTGGTGACTGAATGCCCTTCTTTCGCTTGCATCACACTGGTCTCTGCTATCTGCTCTTCCCCTCCCAATTAATTTCGCAGTGTGCACTGTTTGACTTGAGGTGTTTTTTTTTTTTTCGAAAGCAGCTTGCACAGGCAGGTACAAGAGAAAACGCCTTGCTGTGCAAAGCACCTCCACCCCAGCTACTAAAAATAAAGCAAGAGCGAGCACCTCCCCCAAGAAGATAAGAGGATGGCAAGCAAGCACCCGAGATGTTCGACCCCATTAGCCATTAGAGGAAGGCAACTTAAAACCACATGGCGGGGTGGGCACCACCTAGTGGTTGAGACACCCAGTAAGACTGCTGCGGGGGCTGGCACTGTGGTGTAGCCCATAAAGCCACTGCCTGCAGTGCCGGCATCCCATATGGGTGCCAGTTCAAGTCCTGGCTGCTCCACTTCCCATCCAGCTCTCTGCAGTGGCCTGGGAAAGCAGTAGAAGATGGCCCAAGTCCTTGGGCCCCTGCATCCATGTGGGAGACCCAGAAGAAGCTGGTCCATGGCTTCAGATGAGTGCAGCTCCAGCCATTGCAGCCAACTGGGGAGTGAACCAGCAGATGGAAGACCTCTCTCTCTCTCTCTCTCTCTCTGTCTCTCCTTATCTCTCTGTGTAACTCTGACTTTCAGATAAATAAAATAAATCTTAAAAAAAAATACACCTGCATCCCACGCCTGGCTTTGAGTCCTAGCCCTGGCCCCTGATCCAACCTCTGCTTATGCACACCCTGGCTCAAGTACTTGGGTCCTGCCACCCATGTGTGTGACCCAGGTTGGCTTCAAGATTCTTGGCTTTGGGATGGCCCAGTCTCAGACGCTGTGGACAATTGGGGAGTGAACCATTGAATGGAAGACCTTTCTCTGTCTCTGTATCCCCTCCCCACTTTCAAGTAAATATGAATAAAGAAGGTCCCAACCTTAGGTTACCTTCTAAACCTCTCTGTCCCCAAAAGAGTGCCCCTGGACCATTGTCCTTGTGAGCAATGCTTTACTCTTCAACCAAAAAAAAAAAAAAAAAAACCATCCGACTTTGGCTTAGAAAAGAGAGAGCCAGGCATGGCCGGGAGTGGGTAGGTCCCAGGTGCCCCTCGTTTCTCTGATGAGCAAGGTCCAGCTCAGAGTCTGAAAGCATACAGCCTGCCACGGAAGAGGCGTGGCTGCAATCCTACCGCATCTGCACCTGGACTCTCCACTTCCTGCCCCTCCCCACCAGCCTCTCAGAGCACAACTGTCCTTTAGTTAGAGTCAGGAGGAGAGGGGAGGAAAAGGGTGATGTAGCAACAGCCCTTCTGTCTACTCGAGGTCCCTGTTCTGACCACAAGGCAGGTTCCTGCAGCTGTCGTGACACCACCTCCTGGAATCTCTTTTTTGTCTTTTTTTTTCTTTTGACAGGCAGAGTTAGACAGTGAGAGAAAGAGACAGAGAGAAAGGTCTTCATTCTGTTGGTTCACCCCGAAAATGGCCGCTACAGCCGGCGCTGCGCTGATCCGAAGCCAGGAGCCAGGTGTTTCTCCTGGTTTCCCATGCGGGTACAGGGCCCAAGGACTTGGGCCATCCTCCACTGCACTCCCTAGCCACAGCAGAAAGCTGGACTGGAAGAGGAGCAACCGGGACAGAATCCGGTGCCCCAACCGGGACTAGAACCCCGGGTACCAGCGCCGCAGGTGGAGGATTAGCCTAGTGAGCCACAGCGCTGGCCGGAATCTGTTTCTAAGAGCCCAATTTAGGATGTCTGTGCCGGGGCTTCTTGAACTGTGACGTGGGCACAGTTACCAGAGGACCACGCAAGACACAGCTTCTGACGTGGTAGACTGGGGTGGCCATGAGACTGTATGCCGCTGGCAAACTCCCAGGGGGTCCCATGCTACTGGTCCTCAGACCACACTCTTGCCAGGGGCCAGTCCGAGGTGCCTAAATCATTTAATTATTTTTTCAACAAGTATTTAATCAGTACCCATAAGCCTCCACTAAGGGCAGGCTATTGCACATCTTCCTCTCTGCGGAGATGCACGCCACGCAGCCGTGACCAGCCAGGGCCTCCCTCCCAGGACCCCAGGTGCCCTGGAGGCTCCGCTGGCATCGGAGCTGGCTGCTGTCGAGAACTCTCTTCTCTCGCTTCCTGCCCGATACTTTGGTTCCTGGGAATTACTGAATTCTGAAACTAAGACTGCAGAAATGGGACATGGGATTGTCTAGATAAAAGGGAGGGGAAGCAAGGGCCCTTATAAGAAGGGGGGGGGCAGCGCTGTGGTGTAGCGGGTAAAGCTGCTGCCTGCAGTGCCAGCATCCCATATGTGCGCCAGTTCGAGTCCCGGATGCTCCATTTCCGATCTATCTCTCTGCGTGGCCTGGGAAAGCAGTGGAAGATGGCCCAAAGCCTTGGGTCCCTGCACCTACATGGGTGACCTGGAAGAAACTCCTGGCTCCTGGCTTTGGATCAGCGCAGCTCCGGCCATTGTGGCAATCTGTGGAGTGAACCAGCAGATGGAAGACCTCTCTCTCTGTGTCTCTCTCTCTCTTTCTCTCTTCCAGCATGACCCTGTTGGGGGCCTATAGCACGAACATGAATCTGAGATGGGCTGGACTTTAAGACCCAGATCCCCAAGAAAACTTTGCAAAGAGGACCCCCCTGGTCCCCTGGTCCCCTGCTCACCTACAATGCCCCACCTTATCTGTCATCAGCCCCCAGGAAGTCTGCATTTATTTGGATCACTCTTTAACCTCTGTCACTGTTTACTCAGAGTCTGACCCTAATGGGATCTCATTTTCATAGGGGGCAACCATCGCACACCTACCCATGGGAGATACAGGCTGGTAATAGTAGCTAAGGAAAGCGCAGACCTCTGGGTGCAAAGTTTAGATCAAGTCGTTCACCCATGCAAGTGAACGCTTCTCTCCTGCCATGTGCAACGCGTTCTGGGTACAGTCTCTTCCTTTGAGGGAGTATGAGGCGCAAGCTGAGCTCTCTGCACTCACTAATTAAATGTTCTAGGTAAGCAGAGAAGGGGTGCTGCCAACTGTGGTATCCAGGAAGGCGGCCTGGAGCAGGCGGCGCCTGACTGAAAGACAGCTAGGAGACTGTTGGGGTGGAAATCGGAGACAGGCTATTCCAAGCAGAAGGAACAACGGGAGCAGAGGCGCAAAGGTGGGAATACCCACTGGGTGCTAGGGGAGGAGCTGCTCGGTCGTCCTGTGCGGAGGAATGCGGCAGAGGTCCGCCTGGAGTTGGTGACTGGCTCTACGTTTGGTGGCCAGCTGGGGGTACAGAAGTGACAGCACCCCGGGGCTGCTTTCAGGTGGATGTGGCCTCCGTGTGCTTGGATGGATGAGAGCAGGTGAGTCAGGAAGTGAGAACAGCCCGGAAGCCGCTGTGTCTGTCTAGGCAGGAGAGCCCCAGGCAGCTTGGGGATCCAGGAATAGGAAAGACAGCTTGGGTGAGGGGGTGGGGAAGGCAGATGCCCGGGACTGGGAGGCTGTACTTGGGTGACGATGGAGGGAAGGCAGTGACTGAGCCGTACCTCTGAGTCTGGCAGGAGAAAGGGTGGCCCCCCTCCCCCAGCAAGTCGGGTCTCGGTTAAACTGAGACACTGCGGGGGAAGTGTTCCGGGGACACTTAGAAACAGTCATCTGAAGCTTTGAAAGCCAAGGGCTCCTGGAAACAGACATTTCAGGGCCCCACAGTGAGTTCCTTCATGTCCTCTCAAACAAGCAAACAGAGCAGAGTGTTTCTGGTACTCCACGCGGTGCTGCTCCCTGGAGCGGCAGAAGGAAGAGGGAACCGGAGCGCTCTGACTCCTGGGAGCACTGACCCCGGCTCCCGCGGCAGCAGAAGTATCCGCAGGGTGTGGTGGGGACCCTGCTGGGGGCGGTGGTCAAAGGGAACATTCCCGAAGCCCGTTTCATCAGGTAGGGTTTATTTGAGCAAAACAAACCCAAAACGACACAGGAACCGGGTAACTCTCAAAACCAGAGCAGAAGCTGAGCTCTCCAGCCAGCGATGTGATCAGACAGAACTTGGAGAGAAACGGAAGTGAGGTGCAGAAAAGAACCTAACTGGTTACAGCTTAGTCAACCAGTCAGTTGGCTCCTGTGTAGTTAACTGGTCCCACGTCCTTCTGCAACCGAAGTCCAGTGACACGTGTTTGGTTTGCTGGGCGCGGTGCAGGTGCCCCGTGCAATCCCATGCCTCCCACAGATGTTCTCTAGCAAAGGGAAAACCCTCCGGGTGGCTGAGAGGTCCACGGGTGCAGGGCGTGCCTCCGCGGGTGGGGGCGCGCCTCTGCTCATAGGCACACATTTACACCTGCCTGCCGTGCGCCGGGCACTGTAGTGAGCACGTGCAGCTACTGTACTGCACCCGGGAGAGGAAGCCGAGAAAATAATGGAGAAAGGCCCCGGGAGGTGAACATTGAAATACAGAAACGCCCCTGAGGTCAAAGAGGGAACACTTTCAAAGGGGATCGCCGTGCTCAGCAGCGCCACCAAGTGGCACCAGGAAAATCAACAAGGACAAGACAAGGTGATTAATTCAGGAACTTGAAGGCTTGGTGATCTTTGGCACCATTTTCAGCTAACAAGCATCAGAAACTGCGATGGCTCCAGTGCTTGCGTCCCTGCCACCCGCATGGGAGACCTGGCTTCGGCGTGGCCTGGCCCCAGCCATTGCGGGCATTTGGGGAGTGAATCAGTGGATGACAGGTAGCTGTGTCACCCTTTCTCTCGGCGTCTCATACATAAATCAATACATATTCTTTTCAGAAAGGAACTTCAGAGAAAGTCCTGTTCCACGAGATGAGGAAAGGGGGAGGCAGTGAGGAAGAGGAGGAGGACTGAGTGCAGATGTCTTTTTTTTTTTTTTTTTTTTTTTTGCTTTTGGTGGTGAAAGGAAAAATGAGTGCTGGTAGTTCCAAGTGAGAACAATTTAAGATTTTTGCTTAAGAGCCTGAGGCACGTTGGTGTCCAGAGGAAGAGGGACCCTTTGATTGGGATTTTTCAAGCATGGAGGAGATACTAATTATCGCTAGAGTGTAAACAACTGCTTGGCTGCCCACCTGTTCCCCATGCACCAGCCACTTGGCTCTCACTTGGGGTCGCAGCCCTTGGGGCATGGATAAAGCCCCCAGCCGGGCTGTGCTGCGGGTGGACCTGGGGCCTCCCAGAGCCACCCTGGCCCCATGCGGTGTCTGCCTTGTGCTCGATGTCCCCAACTGTGAGGCGCTGCTCTAAACCCCAGTCTCTTAGCGACTTATTTCTGTGTTCTGGTTTGTAAAGAATCTCTTGGCCCTGCCAAGGATCTCAAGAAACTGGTTTCCTTAGCCCTAAACACCAGAATCCCCTGATGGCCAATGAGATGGCTCCTACAGGGACGCCCGCTTGTCCACCCAGATTGTTACTGAACCCCACATTTTTTCTAAAAAAAGTTTTCAAATCAGTTTCTTTTTTTTAAAAGATTTATATTCTTTATTTGAAAGGCAGAGTTATAGAAAGATGTAGAGACAGAGAGAGAGGTCTTCCATCCACTGGTTCATTCCCCAGATGGCCGCAACAGTGGAGCTGCGCCAATCCGAAGCCAGGAGCCAGGAGCTTCTTCCGGGTTTCCCACACGGGTGCAGGGGCCCAAGGACCTGGGCCATCTTCTACTGCTTTCCCAGGCCACAGCAGAGAGCTGGATCGGAAGTGGACCAGCCGGGACCAGAACCGGTGCCCATATGAGATGCTGGCACTGCAGACCAGGGCGTTAACCCACTGCGCCACAGTGCCGGCCCGAACCCCACCTTTCTTTACATTGACACCCAGCACTGGGGATCTGTTTCAGGAATTTTGCCACTTGTCTTTCTCCAAAGAGATTTTACGTGGGAAATACTTTTTTTTTCCTTAAGATTTATTTATTTGAAAGATACTTACAGAGAGAGGAGGAGAGAAAAAGAGCAAGAGAGACAGACAGAGAGCGAGCTCTTTCACCTGCTGGTTCACTCCTCCAAATGGCTGCAACGGCTGGGGCTGAGCCAGGCTGAGCCAGGCTGAAACGCCACGTGAGTCTCCCACGTGGGTGCAGGGGCCCAAGTGCTGGGCCATCTGCCGCAGCCTCCCCAAATGCTTTAGCAGGGAGCTGGTTTAGAAGAGGGGCAGCTGGGACTAGGGACTGGATTGGCACATAGGATTCCAGGGTCACTGGTGGAGGCTTAACCAGCTGCACCACAACTCCGGCCCTGGGAAATATCTTTCTGACCCACAGCTACAAAATCCACTCCCCCTTACCTGCCCCCAAAAGAGCCAGCATTAGGCTCTCTCCAGTTTAGTTTAGTCCCCGGTAGTTCCAGCGTAAGTGTTGAGAGCAGGGGAGATTGTAGTGGAGGTCAGGGGGTGTGGGACGCACCCCTTCCCTCTGCCAAGTCCAAAGGAGGGGAAAGATGAAAGAATCCAGGCAGGTTCACTTTGACCTCCTCCTTTACTTTTTTTTTTTTCTTTTTAAGATTTATTTTATTTATTTGAAAGGCAGAGTTATAGAGAGGAAGAGAGAGAGACAGACAGACGGAGAGAAGTCTTCTGTCCTCTGGTTCACTCCCCAAATGGCCATAATGGCCAGAACTGCACCAGTTCAAGGCCAGGAGCCAGGAGCTTCCTCCAGGTCTCCCACGAGGGTGCAGGGGCCCAAGGACTTGGGCCATTTTTGCTTTCCCAGGCCACAGCAGAGAGCTGGATCAGAAGTGGAGCAGCCAGCACTCGAACTGGCACCTATATGGGATGCCGGCACCCAGGCCCTCCCATTGGGATGCAGGTGTTTTCACCGACAGGCCAAGCACCGCCCCCACCCCGCCCCCCGCCAATCATCCTCTTAATCATTCATTAAGCTGTTTGGTCAACAGACTTTGTAAAGTGCCTTCAGCACGCCAGACAAGAGACAAAAACAAAAGCAGCGAGAAGGCTGCAGGAACAACTGAAATTAGCCCATCGGTGACTCAGACGCCTGGACACGCCTCAGCTGGCTCTCTTGCTTTCAGCCCAGGAGAAGGGGGAAAACCTGGCTTAGTCTCAGCCTCCGAGCTGGGGCTGCCTTTAACCAATCAGCATCTCAGCCTCCCGCGCTGTCCTGGGTCGCCCCTACAGTGCACTGGGAAGACCGACCCCAGACTGACAGAG
Source organism: Oryctolagus cuniculus (assembly GCF_964237555.1). Classification (NCBI taxonomy): domain Eukaryota; kingdom Metazoa; phylum Chordata; class Mammalia; order Lagomorpha; family Leporidae; genus Oryctolagus; species Oryctolagus cuniculus. The sequence continues at coordinate 11,836,599 of NC_091439.1, read as the reverse complement.
GGAGAGATGCAGATGAACGCTTAGCTGCCGGATACCGCGTGCTGTTCATCACGGTATCAGGGACATGGTTAAAACCTTCTCGAAGGCCAGGCCCGGCTCCAGCAGGAGCCCATCCTGGGCTTCACAACCCTGCACTGCTTAGCAGTTAGAGACCCAGCAGCTGGGGTGCGGGGTGGGGAGGAGGGTCTACCTTGGAGTGCCTGCCCAGTATCCACTTCCTGGCAAAACCCAGAGTCCCCCCCCCCCCCCCGCCCCCGACCCTGACCAGCCTCATCTGCTTCTCCTGGGCAAAGCAGAGCTCAGCCTTGGGCTGGGAAAAGGCAGAGGTGGGGATATCAACTAACAGGGAGAACGAATCGAATGACTTCAGTAAAGGAGCAGGAGAAAGCCCTGCCTCGCTCACTCGCTCACTCGCTCACTCGCTGGCAGACAGGGGCGGGCGCAGCAGGCCGACATCTGAGTCATCCCCAGTGAGAAATAGATCCGCGTGCCAAAATGTTCTGATTAAAAGCAAAAACACTGTTATGGTAGAAATTTATAAAATATTGAATAGGATTAAGGAGAAACAGAAATACTCCCAGACTCGACCACTCAGAAACATACACTGTTAACATTTGGTTTGTTGACAGTCTTTTTTTTCTTGCCTACAGGAAGCATAGATTTCAAATGTTTAGCACTGGGTCCAGTACTGTGGCATAATAGGTTAAGCCTCTTGGAGCTTCTTCCAGGTCTCCCATATGGGTTCAAGGGCCCAAGCACTTGGGCCATCTTCTGCTTTCCCAGGTGCATTAGCAGGGAGCTGGATCGGAAATGGAGCAGCCAGGACTTGAACCAGCACCCATATGGGATACTGGCACTGCAGGCAAAGGCTTAACTTTCTATGCTATAGTGCCAGCCCCTGCCACAACTTTTAAAAAACCTATTCTACTTGTTTCAAAAACGGAGAGACAGAGATCTTCCCTCTGCAGGTCCATCCTGCTATGGGTAGGGCAGGGCTTGGCTGCCCAAACTCATGCAGATATTTGAACCCCCAGGCTTACGTGGAAAGCTGGTGGGTTAACGCTGATGGTGGATGCACTAGGGTTGGGGGGTGCTCTCAGGATGACTAGAAGGTCTGCAGCTCTCCAAGGCTGGCCTGTGGAAGTGGCTCTGGGGAGCGGGTTGGGTATTTAGGCTGAGCTTGGCCTCACTTCCCTCTCATCCCTCGTCCGCCTGCCATTGCCGGCCTGCACCAGATGCTACACTATGAGGCCATCAGACTTTCTACTGTGAACCTCCAAATCACAAGCTGAAATGAACCTCTTCCTTTCCCAGTAGCTCCTCTTGGGTGTTTTGGTTAAAGTAGCAAGAAGCTGACTAACACACTCCCCAGATTCCCACAATATCCAGGTCTCCCACACGGATAGCAGGGACCCAGCCACTTGAGCCACCTCTTACTGCCTTCCAGGGTGTGCACAGGAGGATCAGGAGCAGAGCTGGGACTGGAACCCGGGCACTCTCATAGAAGGTTCTGGCATCCCACATGGTGTCTTAACAGCTACACCCAGTGCCCACCTGGCATGAATATTTTTGTAGTGTCTTCATATATTATGCATTACAAAATTGTTACCAAGATTATAAACACTCTTTTTGTTGTCTACTTTTTATTCCATTTAACGGATCAGACCCACGTCCCCACATTTTTAGCGGTTTCACACAGCACATTCAATGGTTGTGTTGTATCCGCCGAAAGAATAATAGGAAGAGCCAACACTTGAATTTCCAGACACTTTATGTAGGGTAACTTATTTCTCTCAGTAACTTCAGGGGGCAGGATAGTAAGACTATCCCCAGTTTACAAGTGAGGCACCTGAAGCCCAGGCAAGCCACACCGCTGATAAGCTAAGAGCCAGGCTTTGAAGCTGGGCAGTCCCAGCGTCCAGTCTCTGACCACCAACCCATACTGCAATAGAATTCCCCAAGACTCCTCCCTGTGCTGGAAATGCTGTGAGTTGGCTCCTGGCCTCTCGCAGACTTTAAACCCCAACGTCACAATGGTACAAGAAGGTGGAAGGGCAGGAGGCAGGCCTCGTGGGAGGTCCTTAATGATAAAAGCCCGACCTCTCTCCCTGCATCCTGGCTGCCCAGGTGCTCCTCCCCCTGCACCTGCTCCACTCTGCTAACCAGACACCAAGTCCACAGGTGCTGCCTGATCTTGGACTTGAACCCCAGAACTGAGCTAAATAAACTGTCTCTCTTTTTGAAGTTAGTTACCTCGGGTGCTTGGTTGCAGTAGTGACGACTGGGCTGACACAGGCATTGTTCTGATCCAGGGGCTGCTCGCTGTCATAAGCAAGGCTGAGCTGAGCATTCCTGAATACACACCTGGGTTCACATCTTTGAGATTTCCTTACGATTCTTCCTTGGCCACAGAGAAAACTTGTAAGGCTTTTGATAACTAGCCAGATTGCAGAAGCATAAAATTCTATGCTGCATATATGGGTGAACTCCATTTTTATGAACTCATCAATGCCTGCTATTTTTTTCTTTGCAATTCATTTGATAAGAGTGGTTGTACATGTTCTTGTTTACTAATTTTAAAGACTTTTTCTTAAAATCATTGGCTATTTTTCTTTCTCTTTTGTAAATAATTCATTTGCTTATACATTTTTATTAAGATGCTACCTTTTGTTTATAAGAGTTCTTTATATTAAGATTGGAATCCTTTGTCTGCTGTGCAAGTTGGAAATGTGATTCAAGGTTGTCATTTGCCTTTTAATATTACTTGTAGTGGTTTTTAAAAAATACACATTTTTCATCTTTTGTCAGATTCACTGACCTTTCTCTCATATTCTACTTTTATTTTTTTATTTTAAATTTATTGATTTGAGAGGCAATGACAAAGAGAGACAGAGAGAGAGAGAGAGAGAGAGAGAGCGAGCTGTCATCTGCTGGTGCACTTCCCAGATGACACAGGAACTAGGGGCTGAAGCCAAGTCTCCCCCGGGGGGTGGCAGGGGCCCAAGTATTTGAACCATCACTGCTGCCTCCCAGAATCCACACCAGCAGGGAGCTGGAACCAAGCCAGAGCTGGGAGTCAAACCCGGCCACTCTGATGCGGTAGGCAGGTGTTGTAAAGCTAAGACTAACACCCACCCCTTACATTCTGTTTTTTGAAAGGTCGAATGACGGAGAGAGAGGGACAGACAGAGAGATCTCTCCTACCCACTGCTTCACTCTCAAAAGGGCTGCAACAAACAAGGGCTGGGCCAGGCCAAAGCCAGGAGCCAGGAGCTCCATCCAAGTCTCCCACATGGGTGGCAGGGACCCAAGTACTTGAACCATCACCACTGCCTTCCCAGGCACATCAGCAGGAAGCTGGATCAGAAGTGGAGCAGTTGGGACTTGAGCCACTGCTCAGATATGGAATGTAGATGTCCCAAGCAGCGGCTTAACCTACTGCACTACAACCCCCCCCCCCATTTTTTTACATTCCATTTTTAATGCCATGCTTAAAAAGTTTTCCATACCTCAAGAGCAGGAAAATATTCACTCATTTTCTTTGAATTCTTTCCACTGTCATTTAAGAACTTTCTGCTCAAGTGAGGAAAACCACAGAAGATCAGAACTCGATGGGTGGCCCAGCTCAGTATCTACTGCCCTGCCCTTAAAAATGTATCTTAAACTCTGGGGCTGGCACTGTGGCATAGTGGGTAAAGCCACCACCCATGACACTGGCATCCCATATGGGCACCGGTTTGTGTCCTAGCTGCTCCTCTTCCAACCCAGATCCTTGCTAATTCCCCTGGGAAAAGCAGGGGAAGATGGCCCAAATGCTTGGGCCCCCACCATGCATATGGGAGATCCAAATGAAGCTCCTGGCTCCTGGCTTTGGTCTGGCCCAGCCTGGCCATTGTAGCCATTTAGAGAGTGAACCAGCAGGTGGAAGATATCTCTCTCTCTCTCTCTCTCTCTCTCTCTCTCTCTGTAACTCTGCCTGTGAAAATCAATCACTCAATCTTTAAAAAACATATCTGAAGCCCTAAGCCTCCCCTTGTGGGAAGACGGGAAGCTGTGCGGGTTTGTGGGTGTCCTGGGGACAGGGAATCTGTGGCTGCCGCTCCTGCCCCAGGCCTCCCCTTGAGTCAGATGGTATCTCTGCTACACCGGATGGGCGCTGGGGCTTCCCCGCCTGTGGGTACTGGGCCACTTTCCTTCTCTCTCCGGACTTCTCCAATGAACATGTCGAGGAGGCACAGACACCTGGAGCTCAGCTCATGCAGAAATCGCTTCCAGGGGCGGGCGATGCGGCTCACTAGGCTAATCCTCCACCTGCGGCGCCGGCACTCCGGGTTCTAGTCCCGGTCGGGGCGCCGGATTCTGTCCCGGTTGCCCCTCTTCCAGGCCAGCTCTCTGCTGTGGCCAGGGAGTGCAGTGGAGGATGGCCCAGGTGCTTGGGCCCTGCATCCCATGGGAGACCAGGAGAAGCACCTGGCTCCTGGCTTCAGATCGGCGCGGCGCGCCGGCTGTAGTAGCCATCTGGGGGGCGAACCAACAGAAAAAGGAAGACCTTTCTGTCTGTCTCTCTCTCTCACTGTTCACTCTGCCTGTCAAAAGAAAAGAAAAGAAAAGAGAAAAGAAAAGAAAAGAAAAGAAAAGAAAAGAAAAGAAAAGAAAAGAAAAGAAAAGAAAAGAAAAGAAAATTGCTTCCAGGACGCCCAGCTCCCCTCTCTGAGATACAGGGTTGCCTCTGTCTATGTCTGCTGAACCTCACCTCTGTGGAACACGGCCACACCGGGCGCCCCTGGTGCTGTGGGGTTGTTTTCCCAGCCCTGCTGGGACCATGCAGGGGACCGGAAGCCTCAGGGTATTGAGCAGATTCTTTCTGCTCCAAAGTCCCAAAGAGAGAACCAGGGCATGGTAGCCACACGCTGCAGGCCTAGCGCGCATTACAAAGACACGTGGCCAGGTCGGGGGCGAAGAGTAATCACAGACGCCCAGGCAGCAAGTGGACATTCCTGCAGTCAGAGCCACCTGTGAGTAAAGGGCCTATGACATTGTTATACTTTGTCTTTTAAAAATATTTTTAGCAATTTATTCATTTGAGGGGCTAGCATTGTGGCAAAGAGGATTAAGCCACTGCCTGCAATGCCAGCATCCCATATAGGTGCTGGTTTGAACCCTGGCTGCTCCACTTCTGACCCGGCTCCCTGCTATGGCCTGGGAAAGCAGTGGAGGAAGGCCCAAGTGTTTGGGCCCCTGCACCCATGTGGGAGACCCAGATGAAGCTCCGGGCTCCTGGCTTTGACTTGGCCCAGTCCTGGCTGTTGTGGCCATTTAGGGAGGAAACCAATGGATGGAAGATTTCTCACTCTGTGTCTCTTCTTCTCTCTCTCTCTCACTCTGCCTATCAATTAAATAATTTTTTTTTCAAAAAGAAAAACACACATTAAAGCATGAATAGAATCCTCCATTTTGGGGGGCCAGCGCTGTGGCGTAGCAGGTAAAGCCGCCACCTGCAGTACCGGCATCCCATACAGGAGTCAGCATCCCATGTGTGCGCCCGGTCAAATCTCGGCTGCTCTTCTTCTGATCCAGCTCTCTGCTATGGCCTGGGAAAGCAGTAGAAGATGGCCCAAGTGCTTGGGGCCCAGCACCCATGGGGGAAGACCCAGAGGAAGCTCCTGGCTCCTGGCTTCAGATCGGCACAGCTCCGGCCATTGCAGCCAATTGGGGAGTGAACCAACAGATGGAAGACCTCTCTCTCTCTCTCTCTCTCTCTCTGTAACTCTTTTAAATAAAAATAAATAAATCTTTTAGAAAAGCGAATCCTCCATTTTAAACTTCCCAGTGCAGGAATTCTTCTAAAATATCTCTGACAATGATCTTCCTACTTTGAATATAAATCAAATTCTCAGGGTGGATGGTTGGCACAGCAGTGAAGCCACTGTCTGGGACAACAGCATCCCACACTAGAATGACTGGATTTGAGTCCCAGTTCCGCTTCTGGTCCAGCTTCTTCCTAATGTGCACCCTGGGAGGCTGCCTCAAGCACTCGGTTCCCTGACACCTGTGTGGGAGACCCAGACTGGGTTCCTGGCTCCTCGTTGTGACCTGACCCATTCCCAACTGTTGTGTGCATTTGGAGAGTGAACCAGCAGCCGGAAGACCCCTCTCTGTCAGTCTCCGTCTATCTCTGTCTTCTCTGCCTTTCACATAAATAAATTAAATATATATTTTTAAAAGAATCCAATTCCCCTTGTGTGTTTAAAATGCTTAGGCAATTAAACTTATTTAAAAAAACATACACACTGCTCAGAGATTTCACTTAATTTATTAAACAAATTCCTATTGAGATATGAGGACCATATGCGAGGGATATAGCAGAGGAGAAAAGAGAAATTCTTCTCTGCCATGGAATTTACATTCCCATAAATCAAATATACTAATAAAATTTAGTATGTGTCTTTTTTTAAAAAAAAAGATTTAGTCATTTATTTGAAAGAGTTACACAGAGAGAGGAGAGGCAGAGAGAGAGAGAGAGAGAGGTCTTCCGTCCACTGGTTCACTCCCCAATTGGCCACAACTGCCAGAGCTGCGCCGATCCAAAGCCAGGAGCCAGGAACTTCTTCCAGGTTTCCCACATGGGTGCAAGGGCCAAGGAGTTGGGCCATCTTCCACTGCTTTCCCAGGCCACAGCAGAGAGCTGGATCAGAAGTGAAGTAGCCTGGAATCATACCAGCACCCATATGGGATGCCGCCACTGCAGGTAGTGGCTTTATCTGCTATGCCATAGCACCGGCTCCTTAGTATGTGTCTTAGTCGGTATGGGTTGCTATAGCAGAATACTGTAGACAGGGTGGTATGATAGCAATAGAGATTTATGTCTCACAGTTCTGGTGAGGGTGCCTGCATGATAGGATTCTGGTGAGGGCCCTCTTCAGGTTTCAGATGGCCAACTTCTCACTGCGCCCCCATGTGGTAGAAGAGGAGAATGCACTCCCTCAGGCCTCTTGATAACAAGAGGCCTCACTTCTTGACAACAACACTTAGAGTTAGGATTCAACATAGGAATTTCAGGGGGAGGACGTGCACTCAGACCACAGGTGTGTTGGGAGGTGACAAACGCTGTCTCGAGAAATAAAGCCAGATGGGAGGTCCCGGGTTGCTTTCTTATATAGGGCACTCACAGAAGACCTCACCAAGAAAGAACTGAGCTGGAAATGGGAGGGCAGGGTGCTGCATGACAGGGAACCACATCCCGCACTTCTGATCCAGCTTCCTGCTAACGCCCATCCAGGGAAGCAGTGAGTGACGGCCCAAGTACTTGTGTTCCTGTCACCCATGCAGGAGACCCAGATAGAATTCCAGGCTCCTGGCTTGGCGCTGGCCCTGCCCTGGATGAAGCCAGCATTAGGGGACTGAACCAGCAGATGGAAGATCTGTCTCTGTCTGTCTCTTTTTCTCTCTGCCTTTCAAATAAAATGAAAAAATAAAATGTTTTTAAAGATTGATTTATTCTTTTAAAGGCAGAGTTACAAGGAGGCAGAGAGGTTTTCCATCTACTGGTTCACTCCCCAAATAGCCAAAACGGGCCAAGCTAGGGACATGATCAGAAACTGGGAGCCAGGGGTTTCTTCTGGGTCTCCCACGTGGGTGCAGGGGCCCAAGCCCTTGGGCCATCTTCTACTGCTTTCCCAGGCCATAGCAGAGAGCTGGATGGGAAGAGGAGCAGTTGGGACATGAACCAGAGCCCATATGGGATGCCGGCCACTTCAGGCAGCAGCTTTACCGGCTCAGCCACAGCTCTGGAGCCCCCAAAATAAAAAATCTAAAGAAACATCTCCAGGGCCCTCTCTCCCCAGCTTCTCTTGCACAGCGCCACCCAGAGGAAAAGAGAGGAACTCTTCCTGCTGCTGCTGGGCGGGGCAGGGGGTGGGGTGGGGGGTGGGGGTGGGTGGGGGGTGGTGGGATGGAACGGTTCACAGAAACCAAAGAGGAGGAGATGTTGTCACCAGAATGGCAGAGATCTGCGGAAGAGATGTCTGGGGTTGGGAAGAAGCTGAGGATCAAAGAGGGAAGCTTTTCTGCTTTTTAAATCGCCTGACATAAACGGGGAATACGCTCCACCCCCACCCCGAGCGCCTGCCTGGCGTGTGGGGTGACTGCTCCTGCCCTGTCTCAGCAGATGCAGGAATGCGAAGCTTCAAGCATCGAGGGTTAAGGCGCCACTGGGCCCCCTCGCCAGGCTCCCCGGTGGGCTTCACAGCCGGGTGGAATCCATCTCCTAAGGTTTAGGCATCACCCACCCGCTGGTTTTATTATTATTAGTGTTCAGTCTGGAAATACACAGCTGCAGGGCCGGTGGGAAGCAGAATTTACACTGATGCGGTGAGAGGGTTGTTTTTCTGGCAGAAGGCAGTGGGATCTGGAGCCATGTTTTATTTTTTCATAATTTCCAGCAGACAGGGTCCATTCTGGTGCCAGGAAAAGAAGAGAAAGTAAACAACTGGGTGGGAGATCAAACGCAACGATAATCCCAGCCCTTAAAGAGGAGGATGGAATAGAGTCCACAGGGCTCGGCGTGCCTGTGGAGCATGCCTGGAAGACAGCAGGTGTCTCAGCAGCTCTCCGTGTGCCATGTTGGCAAACCTGCGCGGTGGCTGCGGTGCCTTGTGGAATGTGCGCATCTATTCCACCTAACACACCTGGAGATTGCCAGGTATTAAAACGCAGGAGCATGACCTGCCCCAAAAGCAGGATTTGTGAACCAGACGTGATTTTGTGTGCCAGAGAACAAATTTGGGAAGCAGCCAAGGCGCTAGAAGCTTCGACATCTAAAGGGTTTTTCTGTATTAGTCCCCAAAGCCAAGACAACAACGTAAAAGTGATGCCAAATACTCCAGGGTTTCTGGTAACTCTTTCTAGGGAAGGGTCCACCCGTTCCCTTGGCCTTGACACAGGTGAAAATTCTTAGCACATTTGGCCCTTGGCCTTGGAGAGAAGTTAGAGGAGCCAGGTCTATGGATGCATCAGAAAAGGAGGAGAGGGTGTGGGCGTTTGACCCAGCAGTTAAGCCTTGGGTTCAGCTCCTGGCTCTAGCTTCCCACCAGTGCAGATTCTTGGAGGCAGCAGGTGATATGGAAGTAACTGGGTTCTAGTCACCTGTGTAGGAGACCTGGATTGAGTTTCCAGCTCCTGGCTTTGGCTTTGGCTTTGGCCCTGGCCCAGCCCTAGCTGTTGCTGGAAACTGAGGAGTAAAGTAGCCCGTGGAATCTCTCTCTCTCTCTCTCTCTCTCTCTCTCTCTCTCTCTCTCTCTTTTTGACAGGCAGAGTTAGACAGTGAGAGAAAGAGACAGAGAGAAAGGTCTTCCTTTACCATTGGTTCACCCTCCAATGGCTGCTGTGGCCAGTGCACCGCGCTGTTTCGATGGCAGGAGCCAGGTGCTTCCTCTTAGTCTTCCACGTGGGTGCAGGGCCCAAGCACTTGGGCCATCCTCCACTGCACTCCCGGGCCACAGCAGAGAGCTGGACTGGAAGAGGGGCAACCGGGACAGAATCCGGCGCCCCGACCGGGACTAGAACCCCGGGGTGCCGGCGCCACAAGCGGAAGATTAGCCTATTGAGCCACGGCGCCTGCCAGAAACGGTCTCTCTTTCTCTAGCTGCCTCTCAAATTAAACATTATATATATATTTAATGCAGATGATTTAGTTCCAGAAACAAATACCAGTCTAGTTGGTTGATAAATAAATAGGTTAAACACCCTATTGGCAGACAAATAAAAACTGAAGCAAACAGCTTTAAAGTTTCTGTAGTGTCTCTCACAATCAAAGAAACAGTAAGTTGGTTATATAAGCCAGCCGAACATGGACTAGAAGAAGTGACATCAAATACTCTACTTGCAGCTGGTATCTTTTCAAATTTTTAAAAAAATTTATTCATTTGAAAGGCATAGCAACCAAGAGGAAAAGAGAGAGGAGGGAGAGAAAGAGAAAGAGACATCAATTTCCCATTCACAACTTTACTCCACAAATGGCCACAACAGCCAGGTCTGGGCCAGGAGCAGTGGAGACAAAGAAGAGAAAAAGACTTCTTCCTCATAGCTCCCTTACCAACTGTTTGGCCGACCTGATCCCCCAGGTTTTGAATAACTTCTTAAACTGTAAATGGCCATTTTCGGTTATAAACAATTTTCATAGGAACTGACAAGGGGCCGGCGCCGTGGCTCACTTGGTTAATCCTCCTCCTGCGGTGCCGGCATCCCATATGGGTGCCAGGTTCCAGTCCTGGTTGCTTCTCTTCCAGTCCAGCTCTCTGCTGTGGCCCGGGAAGGCAGTGGAGGATGGCCCAAGTGCTTGGGCCCTACACCTGCATGGGAGACCAGGAAGAGGTGCCTGGCTCCTGGCTTCGGATCGGCGCAGAGCCAGCAGTAGCGGCCATTTGGGGAGTGAACCAACAGAAAGAAGACCTTTCTGTCTCTCTCTCTCTCACTGTCCAACTCTGCCTGTCAACTAAATAAAAAGAAACTGTCAAATAGCGTGCTACTTGTACAGGCTGTGTGCGTCTTACAGAATGCCTTCATTTCTCTGGTCTCAGGGGTTCTTATGCAGGGTGACTTTGTCCCCAGGAGGACATGTGGCGATGTCTCGAGACATCGGACTGTCATGACTGGGCAGGAGATTGGAGGTGACTGGTAGGTGAAGGCCACGCCCAGGCATGTGCTAAACGCCCCACTGTGTGCATGACAGCCCACAACATGGAGTCACCTGGCCCAATGTGTCAATGATATCAAGGTTGAGAAACTCTGCTTTCCTGATTCTGCTAAAAAGAAAAGGACGGGCTGGGTGTTGGCCTACTGGTTAAGACTCCAGCGTCCCATATGGCAGCTCCCGGGTTTAAGCACTCCCTCAGCGCCTGACTCAGCTCCCTACTGGTTAAGACTCCAGCGTCCCATATGGCAGCTCCCGGGTTTAAGCACTTCCTCGGCACCTGACTCAGCTTCCTGCTGTGCAGAGCCTGGGAGACAGTGGGGATGACTCATGTAATTGGGTTCCTGCCACCCATGTGGGAGACCTGGGTTGAGTTCCTGGTTCTTGACCTTGGCCTCGGCCTAGCCCTTGGCCACTGTGGGTACTGGGAAAGTGAACCAATGGATGGGAGCCTCTGTGTGTGTGTATATGTGTGTGCATTTCTGTCTGTATCTCCCTGTCACTCTGCCTTTTCAAATAAATGAATCTTTAAAACAAACAAACAAACAAAAAACCCAGACATCCCTTGAAAGCCACCTTGGACGAGGGAAGAACATAAAATCTTATTGCTACTTTAGGCTTTATTTATGAATCCCCCTAATGCTCACCATAACTGTGTGTTTTAGGTATTTTCTCCATTTGCACAAGTGAAAAAACAGAAACAGTCTAGGAACTCAGGTCCTTTGGTTCATAGAAACAGGAGAGCCGGGTTGAGCCTGTGCAGGGTGGACCTTAAGCCCCTGAACTTTCCATTACCTAACAATAGCAAAACTTCAGTGAGGGAGTAGAGGAATCCCTAAGGCAAGAGCCCTCAGCCTCTATAAGTTCTATCACACCAGGGACAGAAACGGAGGATTGTATGAAACACCCAGTCTAACCTATCTCTTTGTTGCCAAGTGACAGGCAATAAAAGTATCAGGTTGTCCGGAGGGTGGGGAGTGCAGAAATGAATTGAGAAAGATGCATCTGTATGAAGCTACTAGATTATAGCACAGTACGTAGTAGCACAGTATCTTGGCATTGAGATAACAGCACAGTAGACTGAGAAGCGTTGAGTTACTTGGCATCAACAATGAGTGCTGTGGGAGCTGAGAAGGGGGACTCTTCGCTGTGCATCAGGATAGACGGGGAGGCTTCCTGGAGGAAGTGAGAATTAAGCTCTTGGAGAGCAGGAGGTTTGAAGGCAGAGTTCAGTTCAGAAGGGGAAGGCAACATATTGTGATGAGTAGGAGGTGCCCTGGAATCAGTTCCCCATCGCTACTTTTTTTTAAAGATTTATTCTATTTATTTGAAAGAGTTACAGAGATAGGTAGAGCCAGAGAGAGAGAGAGAGAGAGAGAGAGAGAGAGAGATCTTCCATCCACTCCCCAGTTGACCACAATGGCCAGAGCTGAGCTGATCTGAAGCCAGGAGCCAGGAGCTTCTTCCAGGTCTCCCATGCAGGTGCAGAGGCCCAAGGATTTGCACCATCTTCCACTGCTTTCCCAGGCCATAGCAGAGAGCCGGATGGGAGGAGGAGCAGCCGGGACTCGAACCGGCGCCCATATGGGATGCCAGCGCTGCAGGCTGGGGCTTTAACTCACCGCGCCACAGTGCCAACCCCCATCGCTATTCTTAAGCAGTATGTGACCTTGAGCAAAGCAGTGAAGTCTTTTGTGTTTGTTTCTTCAACGGCAGAATGCTGATAAGACTGCATTTTGCATTGGTTGCCATAAGAATTAAATAGACAAATGCATGTAGCGTCTTAACATAATGCTTGCCCTGTAGTAAATTCTCACTGAAGGTTAGTGTTTTACGAAAGGACAGATGTGTGTGTGTGTATGTGTGTGTGTGTGTGTGCATGTGTGTGTTGGGGGTGTGTCAGATACTGTTCTCAGGCGAAAGCAAGAGAGCCCGTAACTGCAGTAAGAGACCCTGTAACTGAATCAAGGCATAATTTCATGGGAAGGCTGCAAGAGAGCTCAGAGCACTGACAGAGGCAGGAAGCCAGGCAGCTGGGGGACAGAAACTGCAGCAAAGCATGGGGGACAAGCAGGGCCCCGCCTGCCACTGGGACTCACACCCAGGGCAGTCCCCAGACTAAGAAGCAGGCTAAGGTCACGGGTAGCGCCTAGGTTAGCAAGTATGTACTATGGTGCAGCCGCCTCTGAGAGCAGCCCAGGGACCTTCCACACACTCTCCATGTCTTTCGCAATGTCCTGTTTAAAGTGTTGAGAATCTCATATTCCCATCTGTAATATGTTTGTTTTGATATCCAGTATAATTTAGGACACATACTCACTTAAGTTCTTTAACTTTTACCCCTCAAACCTTCCAGGGACATGGGTGTCACAGGAAAACATACTTCCACCCATGTGACTGCAACACCCAACCCCAGTGGACCCCGTGTTCCCCCAGGGGGATACGGAAACTTTCCAGCATCCGGTCCCTAAGTGAAGCACCTACTGTGTGCCAGAGGCTGGGTATACACAGTGAGTAACTCCCAACATGTTCCTGCCCTCGGGGAGTAATGGTCTACACCACGCTCCAGTCCAAGGAGCATGGGTCCTACAGAGCAGTGAACAACCTGGAGTGGAGAAGTGTGGTCGGGGCAGCTCAGAGGGGCCATCTCAGGTCAGGAAATGCTAGGCCTTGAAGAAAGGGTTTACACGGGTTGGAGGTGGGGAGCAGACAAGAAGAGGCGAGGATCGGATTCAGAAGGAGTCTGGTAGACATGGAATTGGTCTGATGCAGCCCCCATGGGTCTTCAAAAAGCTCATGGGAAAATGGAATTAAAGAGCAGGTTATTGATGCAAATACTTTGAAAGCTATGTATATAAGGGGTCCCCCAAAAACTAGTGGAATCTGCATATTATAAAAAAAACTGTGCATAGATTGCAATGTTTCTTGCACCAAAATAGACTCATCTCTCTTTTTTTTCTCAAATTTTAATTTATTAATTTATATGAGAGGGAAAGACAGAGCGACAGAGTTCCTCTCCACTGGTTTACCCCTCAAATGCCATCAAGGCTGGAGCTGGGCATGCTAAAGCCAGCGGGTGGAAACTCCACCCAGGTCTCTCATGTGAGTGGCTGGGACCCAGGCAGGTACTTGGGCCCTCACCGTGGCTTCGCAGGGTGCACATTAGCAGGAGGCTGGGATCAGAAGCAGAGCTAAGACCTGGACCGAGGGGCCAGTACTGTGGAGCAGCGGGTTAACACCCTGGCCTGCAGTGCCGGCATCCCATATGGGCACTGGTTCAAGACCTGGCTGCTCCACTTCCTATCCAGCTCTCTGCTATGACCTGGGAAAGCAGGAGAAGATGGCCCAAGCCCTTGGGCCCCTGCACCCACGTGGGAGACCTGGAAGAAGCTCTTGGCTCCCGGCTTCCGATTGGTGCAGCTCCAGCCGTTGTGGCCATCTGGGGAGTGAACCAGTGGATGGTAGACCTCTCTCTCTCTCTCTCTCTGCCTCTCCTCTGTGTAACTCTGAATTTCAAATAAAATAAATAAATACATCTTTAAAAAAAAAAAAAACACCTGGACCCAGGTACACCACACCATCTGATAAGGATTGCAAGTGTCTTAACCACCAGGCAAACAACCACCCCTAAACTAATCTCTCTTTTTAAAGGATTTATTTTATTTGAAAGGCAGCATTACAGCAAGAGAGGGCGAGGGAGGGAGGGAGAGAAAGAGAGACAGAGAGAGAATCTTCCATCCACTTGTTCACTCCCCAGAAGACCATAAGGGCCAGGGCAGGGCCAGGCAAAAGCCAGGAGCCTAGCACTCCACCGGGGTCTCCCATGTGGGTGACAGGGATCCAAGTACGTGGGCACAGTGGGAGGGAGCTGGATTGGAAGCCGTGCAGCTGAGGCTGGAACCCCATGCTGGAATACGTCACAGGCATGTGTATGTAACTTGCTGGGCCGCAGTGCTGGCCCTAATCTTTTAATTCCGTTTTCCACACACTTTTTGAAGCACCCCCATGTAAGAGACAGAGACGTTGCAAAGGAGTCGGTGGTGCCTTCAGCAGCGAGGGCGTGTTTGCCTGAGGTGGGTGAGCAGGGATACACGAGGAAGTGGGGGGTGGGGGGAGGGTGGGGGAGTCCTTGCCAGAGAACGGCTGAGGCAGGGCCAGTGCTTGGGCAAGGCCCTGGGATGCTGGGTGATAGACTGGGGAGGAGGAGCCTGGGAGGCGAGCAGGGGCCGCGTGGTGCAACGCTTGTCTGCCTGCCATGGGAGAGGAGTCCCAGAAAGGTTCCCTGACAGGGACACGACAGAATCTCCTTTGGTTTTACGAAAGACAACTCAGGAAGCAGGAGGGGGCCTGAAGGAGTCGGAAGACAACTTTGGAGACAAATGAGATGGTCCAGGCCAGAATTCCAAGAACCCACAGTGAGGAAGCTTCTGGAAGGAAGGGAGGAGGGGCAGACATTCAGTAGTGACGAGGAAGACGACGATTATCATAACAACAAAAAATATCAGCTGAGGCCAATGAAACTCTGACTACATCTGGGCACTCTTCTAGCCATATCCAATGAGTATTTTATTTCATTAATCCATTCAACTGAGTATTCCAGACACTGATGCGTTCAATCGGATACAGCAGTTAATAAAACCAACAAAAATCCTTATGCTCATGGAATGTATGATCTACTGCATAAGGAGACAGCAAAGATGACCAAAAACAAAACAAAACAAAACAAAACAAAAAAAAAACAAAAACAAAAACAAAAACAAAAACAAAAACAAAAAAAACCAGGGATGTGCTTCACCATGCTAAGTATTTATAAGCATTTCTCTAAGGAGAAATACCAATGCAGAGACTGGAAATAGAGTTGGGATGGCTGCGGGATTTTTAGGAAGCAGAGCCAGGCAAAGCCTCAGAAAAGGTGACATCCGAGCAGACGTGAAGGAGAGCAGGAAGTGGGCAGAGGATGCTTGGGAAGAGTGAGCCACACAGAACGGCGCACAAAGGCCAAGAGGCAGGAGCAGCAGTGGGACAGCAAGTGCAGCTGCTCTTGGGTGAGCACCGGGAGGAGAAGGTGGAGGAAAGACAAAAGATGGAGTCCCCATCTTGTCGGCCCTGGAAGGTCATAGCCAGGACTTTGGCTTTGACCTCAGAAGAGTTACAGTAACTCAGGAAAGTTACTGAACACAACAGTGACACAATGCGATTTAAAATGTGTATTTACTGGAAAAGCAGAGAGAGGGAAAGAGGGACAGATGGGTCAGACAGAGCTCCCACTCCCCCAAATGCCTGCGAAGGCCAAGCTGGGCCAGGCGGAAGCTGAGATCGGGAACTCCATCTGGGTCTCTCCCATGGGTGGCAGACCCAACCGCATAAGCCATCACTGTTGCCTCCCGGGGTACACGTTAGTAGGAAGCTGGAAACCGAAGCAGAGCCTGCACCCAAAGCCAGGCATGCCAGCATGGAACTCAGGCATCTGATTTGGTGTCTCAATGGCTTCACCAAATGCCTGCCCCTGGATGACTTTTGGGAGTAGATTAGGTGGAAAAGGACAAAGACAAATCACTATCGCTATAGTCCAGGACAGAAATGGTGGTGGCTTAGAACAAGAAAGTTATAATGAAGAGGGAGAGAAATGATCAGTTTCTGATTATAATTTGAAGATATAGTCAATAAAGTTTGTCTATGGGGCTGTCATCGTGGTCCCACATTATGCCACCACCTGTGATGCCGTCATCCCTATGAGCTTTGGTTCAAGTCCTTGGCTGCTCCACTTCCAACCTAGCTCCCTGCTAACATGCCTGGGAAACAGTGGAAGATGGCCTAAGTGCTTGGGCCCCGGCATTCACGTGGGAGACCTGAAGGAAGCTTTTGGCTCTTGGCTTTGGCCTGGCCCAGTCCTGGCCGTTGCAGCCATTTGGGGAGTAAACTAGTGGATGGAAGACCTCTCTCTATCTATCTCTCTCTCACTGTAACACTGCCCTTCAAATAAATAAATCTTTTAAAAATAGAAAATAAAATTTGCTTATGGATCAGACACAATGAGACAGAGAAACAGAAAGAGAAAGAAAGTCTAAGGATTTTGACTGCAGATGGAAAAATGGAATTGCCCGAAACTGAGATAAGGAAGACTAGAAAAGGAGCAAGTTATCTTTGTGGGGAAGAGGATTTCAGGAGTTCAATTTAGGCCTGATCTGAAGCCAGAAGCCAGGAGCTTCTTCCTGGTCTCCCACATGGGTGCGGAGGCCCAAACCCTTGGGTCATCTTCTGTGGCTTTCCCAGGTGCATTAGCAGAGGGGGATGAGAAGTGGAGCAGCCAGGACACAAATCAGCACCCATATGGGATGCCAGCATCGCAGGTGGCAGCTTTACCCACTATGCCACAAAGCCAGGCCCAAAAGAGGGTTTTTGTCTTTTAAGATGGGAGAAATAGCAGCATGTTATAGGTTAATGGGAATTACTTTGTAGAGAGGGGAAAACCCAGAAAGAATGTTTTTAGTAGTGGGCAGCAATGGCTGCTAAGGCACTAGGGTGAGTGGACCACAGCAAGTAGCTGAGCTCATCATCGACAACAGGAAGGGGGTACAGGGAATCCAGACACAGGTAGATGCTGTCCATTTAAACTATACGTTACACAAAATGTAAAATTCAGCTCCTCACCCTTGCTAGTCACACTTCAAATGCACGTGGCCCTATTGGGACATGCCACTGAGTCTATCTTGTTGGACAGAACAGCTACAAAACATTTCCATTGTCACAGCAAGTGTGTGGTGCATCCTCAACAGCAGGGGGACAGGTGGCTCAGATGGGTGGAGCACGAGACCCTGAGAGGAGAGGCCAGGGTGTTGAGAGATCCTCTGTGTGAATTGGAACAGCTGACTCAAGATGGGTGAGATGGGAGGGAAGGGAGATGGGTGTTAAGACAACCAAAAAGTGATTTGAGAATTAACTGAAAGGGTGGGTATTTGGCCTAATGGTTAAGACATCCATGGAACCGGCGCTATGGCGCAGTGGGTAAAGCCACCACCTGCAGTGCCAGCATCCCATATGGGCTCTGATTCAAGTCCCGGCTGCTCCTCTTCCAATCCAGCTCTCTTCTGTGGCCTGGGAAAGCAGTAGAAGATGGCCCAAGTCCTCGGGCCCCTGCACCCCGGGGAGTGAACCAGCAGATGGAAAATCTCTCTCCCTCTTTCTCTCTCTCTCTGTCTTTCTCTCTCTGTCTCTCTGTAACTATGTCTTTCAAATAAATAAATAAATCTTAAAAATGAAAAGACATCCACATACCGTATTGGGGTGGGTTGGAGTCCTGGCTCAGTTCTGAAGTGGAGCTTCCTGCTAAAGCACATCTCAGAAGGCAGTGGTGATGGCTCCGGTAACTGCGTTCCTGTCACCCATGTGGTAGGCATGGATTGAGTTTCCCAGCTCCCAGCTTTAGCCTAGCCCAGCACCAGCCACTGTGGGCAGAGCTTTCTTTCTCTCTCTCCGCCTCTCAAATAAACGACACAGTGTGATGATGAGACAGGAGAGCAGGGTGTCTGTGGTGGAAGCAGAAGCAGCAGTGAGTAACAGCAGGAGCCCCAGCCCACTTGCAGGCCCTGTGGCAGAGAAGCCAGCCACCCCCACAGAGCACTGCCCTGGGGATGGAGCCACGTGTCACACAGGGGCAGGGAGGCAATCAGAGGGAGGGTGGAGGAAAGGGGGGCTCTTGCTGATGGCTCCATCCATGCTGCAGAGGGTAAGAAATGGGGAAGGTGGCCGGTGAATCTGAAAAGGGGTGGGCAGGGCCATATTTGGATTAAATTCCCAGGGGTGAGAGATGAGCTGGGAGCCCCGGCTTTCTTCTGGGAATGGAATTGAGAGTGAATAAGGGACAGGACGGGCTCAGTGCTGACGGTCACGGGCAGACACAGATGGTCTGGGGTCCTGGCAGAATCTGGGGAGGCACTGCGGATCCCTCCTTGACGGTTGCCAGGTAAGGCAAGGAATCCGGCAGAGAGGCCTGGCCTTCTCCTGAGTCAGAGCCTAATGGTGGCCTTGTTTGATCCCCTGGGCTCCAGGAACTGAGTCCTATGGTTGTTCCAATTTTATGGATGGTATGTTGGGAAAAAGAAAAAACAAAATTAGGAAATAACATCCACAGGACTTGTTGAATAAATGTAGGCCTTGAAGTTGCAGGTTGAATCCTAGCACCAGAGAGGGAGTTGGATGGGAAGGCAGAGGGGAGAAGGGACCTGCTTTGAGTTGGAGGTGCAGGCCGGGGGGCCGGGACATGGAGACTGATTTAGAAGTCTGCTGTCCAAGCCACGGCAGATTCTTCAGCCCCTGGGTCTCCCCTGGTAGAGGTCTCAGCACTTCAGGGAAAACGGAATTGTTTTCTGGGGGTGAGAAACAAGAAGAGATTAGAAGTGAATTTCAATTTAAGAGCTTGATGAAATCCCAGCTGTTGCCCTCAAACTACCCGTATAATATCTTTCCACTCACCAGGCTCTGAAGGGCTCTTTCTCAATGTTATTGCTGGAGAAAAAGCTTAGGCTGCTGAAATATCGCTTGGAGAGTGACCTCTAGTGTTATAAAGAGGTCTCTGCTAACGGATGAGGCAGATTCCCTTAACCTGAGTCATTGCCTAGACTGCGACCGCCAGAAGCTACCTTCATCAATCATTCAACCCAGCTACCTGCCTCCGGGGAGGGTTGCACTTGAACAATTCCAGGTCACTTCCCTTCCAGGAAGATGTAATGGAGCTGGAGAGAGTTCAGAGAGTGGCAAGTCGAATAAACAAGGAGGGAGACGTTCTTTCCCCAGGAGGATGGAGTGAAGGAGAGGGAGAGGAGACGGAGGAGGAGGAAGAGGAAGAGGAGGGGGAGGAGGAGGGATTAGGTGGCTGACACATAGAGCACACTGAACTAACAGGACAGACACATCTCCGTGTACTAGGTCTAGAAGAGACCTCACTTTAGCTGCTGGCTTCGAGCATTGGCCTGAAATCATCCCTAAGGGTCAGACCCACTGTGACCTCCATTTTACAGGACGCATGACAATCAACCAGCGACCTGAGGTGACGCAGCTGAGAGGTGGCAAAGCCAAGACAGCACCCCATGATTTCGGACTTCTGAGTCTGTGTCTCTCACCTCAATGAACCGCCCCCAGACCAAACTGGAGTGCCGATGAAGCTATGGAAGGCACGGAAGTCAGTAAGCTGACAAAGGCTACAAATAAATGTGTGCAAGGAAAGAGGGTATGGCAGCTTGCTAATACCTGGGATATATTCTGGAAAGTTCCAGGCTGACTCCGAGTGCCAATTCCCGTGTCCTTTTTACCTATCAAATCCGTGGGCCTCCAGGGAAGAGACCCCAGCCTGGCTGAGCAGGGCATTTCGATTTGTAAAAGTCTCCACCTGCATACACATTCCTTGTGGCTAATAAATCCCTGTTCTTACCCCACCACCAGTGAAGACAGGGGGCTAGCACCTCCCTCACCTTTTCCAAGTGGGAATGACAGTAGGTCCCTCCAGCCTTCTGGTTTACCTTCACGTCCTAAGGGGAAGTCTGTGCCTATGTCATTAATAAACCATGAAAATGCCTTGCTCCCAGGTGCTCACGCAATGCTTCTCCCTTTTAAAGGCATTTCATATACCTTATCTTTCTTGAGTCTCACTTGTCTGTTTCTGTTTAAACAAAAGAAAATGAGGCTCAGATGTTATGTGATTTACCCAAGGTCACATAAGGAGCCATGGTGGTGGGGAGGGGGGGTGTCCAGAAAAGAAGGTGTCGGGTGTGTGATGACTGAGAAAGTCAAGAAGAATTTTTTAGAAGGCATATAAGGGATGAAGAATAATCATTGCCTTTGTCTGGTTTTGGAAGCCATCAGCATCTGGAAATAAAATATCTAGCAAACAAAAGTAGGGCCTACTTTTATTTTTAGTTACCCTCAGAGCTTTCATTTTCTTTTTTCTTTTCTTTCTTTCTGTAAGATTCATTTATCTGAAAGGCAGAGTTACAGAGAAAGAGAGATGGGGGTAGACAGAAAGAGAGAGAGAGAGGTCTTCTATCTATTGGTTCACTCCCCAAATAGCCACAACAGCTAAGGCTGGACCAGGCCGAAGTCAGGAGCCCTCCCTCACCTCTTTCTTCCAGGTCCTGCAGGTGTTCTCTGGCTCGTGGCAGCATCACTCCAAGCTCTGCCTGGCCTCACTGGGCCTGCTTCCACGTGGGCTTCTTTGTGTCTTCTTCCATAAGGACACTAGTCATTGAGTTTAGGACCAACCCATCCTAAACCTAGGATGATCTCATGTTGGGACCCTGAATCACTTACGTCTGCAGAGACTCCGTTTCCAAACAAGGTCACATTCTGAGGTTCCGGGTAGACCTGAATTTGGGGGTACCATATTCCACTGAATACAAGGTGTGGTCCTTTGCAGAAAATGGACACAAAAGGGAGATTGGGGCTGGCATTATGGCACTGGAGGTTAAGCTGCCGCCTATGACACTGGCATCCCCTATTGTGGAGTGCCAGTTAGAGTCCCGGCTGCTCCACTTCCAGTCCAGCTCCCTGCTAGTGCACCTGGAAAAGCAGCAGAAGGTGGCTCAAGTGCTTGGACTCCTGCCACCCGCATGGGAGATCCGGTAAAGTTCCAGGTTCCTGGCTTCAGACTGGCTTAGCCCCAACCATTGTGGCCATTTGGGGAGTGAACCAACAAATGGAAGATCTCTTTCTTTCTGTTTCTCCCTCTTTCTTTCTCTGTCACTCCACCTTTCAAATAAATAAAATAAACATTTTTTTGCAAAAAGTAGATTATGCATTTAGAAGACAGAAGGTTATTTACTCTGCAATTAACTTGCAACTATATCCAACATCTAATGATCAAGAGCAAACTTGACCTTTATCTGCATGGGTACTTCAAGAAGTTCATGGAAAATGGAATTAAAATGGTAACTTTATTTTTGATGTGAAAAATCTGAGAGCCATGCATAGTTTTCTAGTAATACACATTTTCCATGAACTTTTTAGAAGAACCTTCATATATGCTGTAGGGCAGCTGTGCCCAAAAGCTGGACAACCCCACAGCACTGCTCTAAAGGGAAGTTTTCCCCTGGCCAAGGCCCCTTTTCCCATAAACCCTGAGGGCTCTGACATAAATCCACAGAGCCTCCAACTGCCCAGGCTCAGCTAAGAAGAGTCACTGAGGGGCAGGTATTTGGTGTAGCATCCCATATCAGAGTGCCTGGAATTGAGTTCATCTTCCTGTTAATGTGTACCCTCGGGGCGGGGGGAGACTGCCACCCACGTGGGAGACCCAGATTGAGTTCCTGGTTCCTGGCTTCAACCTCACCCAGCCCAGGCTGTTGTGGGCATTTGGGGAGTGGACCAGCAGATGGGAGATTCTTCCCTCCCCTCCCCTCCCCTCCTCTCCCTTCCCCTCCCCTCCCCTCTTTCTATTCTATCTCCTCCTCCTCCCCCTCCCCCCTTCTCTCTCTCTCTCTCTCTCTCTCTGTCTCTCTCTCTGGCTTCTTTTAGGGAACCATGCTCCACCTGCACATTTTTCAGGGTGTGTGTGTATGTGTGTAAGGAATTAGAGCAGCAAGAGCTGTCAGTGAGCTCACTTCAGTTTACACACAGAATTTTCCAAATTAGGGGGCCGGCGCTGTGCGTAGTAGGGTAAGCTTCCGCCAGAGGAGCTGGCATCCCATATGGGCACCAGTTCGAGTCCCATCTGCTCCACTCTGCTCCAGCTCCCTGCTAATTGTCTGGGAAAACATCAGAGGATGGCCCAAGCTCTTGGACCCCTGCACCCATGCGGGCAAACTGGATGAAGCTCCTGGCTTCAGCCTGGCCCAGCCCTGCCCATTGTGACCATTTGGGAAGTGAACCAGAGGATGGAAGAACTCTCTCTGCCTCTCCCTCTCCCTCTCTCTCTTTCTCTCTCTCTCTCTGTAACTCTGCCTCTCAAACAAATAAATCTTGGGGAAAAAAGAATTTTCTAAATTAAAGGAAATGCTATTAAGAATGCTACTTTCTTTTAAAGATTTGTTTATTTATTTGAGAGACTGAGTTACAGAGAGAGAGAGAGAGAGAGAGATCTTCCATCTGCTGGTTCACTCCCCAAATGGCCCCAATGACCAGGGCCAGACAAAGCCAGGATCCAGGAGCACGTGCGTGCAGGGGCCCAAGCACTCGGGCCATCCTCCACTGCCTTCTCAGGTACATTAGCTGGGAGCTGGATTGGAAGTAAAGCAGCCGAGACTCAAACCAGCATCCATATGGAATGCTGGCGCTTCAGGCCATAGCTTTAACCTACTGATCCACAGTGCCAGCCTCAAGAGTATTACTTTCCATGAGAAACCAAACTGAATGAATGATAAAGGAAAACTATGAGACTACCTTGATCATGTATATTCCACCTTGTGATGTACCATTGAACATACAACCACAAGCTGGTAAATGTATATCCAGCTAACAATTCTATGTGATAAAATACTGTCAAGATAGAATTTCATATAGTAATTTTTCTAAAACCCCAAATTATGTATATATTATATTTCATCCGTCTGTTGTTGGATTAGCTACTGTCCTTCATTTACTTATTTGTGAGGCAGAGATCGAGAGAGAGAGTGTGCGCTCCTATCCACTGTTTCTTTCTTTCTTTCTTTTTCTTTCTTTCTTTCTTTCTTTATTTCTTTCTTTCTTTCTTTCTTTCTTTTTCTTTCTTTCTTTCTTTTTCTTTCTTTCTTTCTTTCCCTTCCTTCCTTCCTTCCTTCCTTCTTTCTTTCTTTCTTTCTTTCTTTCTTTCTTTCTTTCTTTCTTCTTTTCTTTTTTTTATTTATTTGAAAGTCTGAGTTACACAGACAGAGGAGAGGCAGAGAGAAAGAGAGGTCTTCCACCTGCTGGTTCACTCCCCAAATGGCCGCGACAGCTGGAGCTGGGCCGATGTGAAGCCAGAGTCAGAAGCTTCTTCTGGGTCTCCCATGTGGGTGTAGGGGCCCAAGCACTTGGGCCATCTCCCACTGCTTTCCCAGGCCATCGGAAGAGGAGCAGCTGGGAATAGAACCCGCGCCCATATGGGATAGCGGCTTAACCCATTACACAATGATGGCAACCCCCAGCTGTTCTGCCTTATACTATGCTTTTTTTACTTTTTGATTGTCAAAGTTTTGGCATAGCCATCAAGTTGCTGCTTGGGACACCCACATCTCACAACAGAGTACCTGGGTTAAAGTCCTGGCTCCACTCCCAATTCCAACTTCCTACCAATGTGCACCCTAGGAGGCAACAGGTGTAGGTTCAAGTTGTTGAGTTCCTGTTACCCATGTGGGAGACCCAGATGGAGTTCCTGGCTCCTGGCTTTGGCTTGGCCTAACCCCAACTGTTGCCAGTATTTGGAACTAGTGAGTGGGAGATCTCTCTCTTCTCTCTCACACTCCCTCTCTCCCCCCTCTGCCTTTCAAATAAATAATAATTTTTTAAAGTCAAACTTAAATAACATAGCTGTTAAAATATGAGTCTAGTGTTTTGCTTTAATGTAACAGAATTTGCAGTCAAGAGAAGGCATACCATGGATTTCTCTTACCCAATAAACTCCTCAAGTGCCTGTATAATAAGATTCCATTTTATATTTAAATCTGAGATTCCAAAGGAACAGACACTTAAAATCAAGTGTCGCCTCCTTCTATTTTTTCCCGAGGCAGCTGTCAGTCGGTGAGCTATTCCCACTGTAGCACTCACCTCTCCCAGCCACTTGACTTTCCAGCAGACGCATCGAGATCAGGCAGGCCGAAACACTGCAGCCAGGGCCAAAAACATGACACCGCTGGTAGAAGCCAAACCCAGGCTTGCAGAGTCGTCCTGCTCAGAAGGCTGCTGCTTCTCTTCTTTAGGCCTTTATTCTTGTTGACCGCCACGTAACAAGAGTGCCAGAGGGGCAGGGTCGTTGGATGGCAGCACAATTGCTTTCAAATGTCAAAAGACTTCAGTCTTCCTTCTGATGGGAACGCTCACCTCTGTCCTGTGAAGCAATGGGGTGCCTACCGTGTCCAAGGTGCCACACTGGAACGGCTCCCAGTCTGAGCGTGTCTTGCCTTCCTTACCTCCTTCATGTTTTCCTCTATGCAATGGCTTCTCAGGTTCCCTCCCCAGGTACTTAAGTCAAAGAGGCAAATGTTTCGCACATGTCACAGGAATTATGTTATCAACTGGTTCCTATTAGAAAGGCGCAGTGGCTCACTAGGCTAATCCTCTGCCTGCGGCGCCGGCGCCCTGGGTTCTAGTCCCGGCTGGGGTGCTGCTTCTGTCCCGGTTGCTCCTCTTCCAGTCCAGCTCTCTGCTGTGGCTCAGGAAGGCAGTGGAGGATGGCCCAAGTGCTTGGGCCCTGCACCCCATGGGAGACCAGGAGGAAGCACCTGGCTCCTGGCTCCTGGCTTCGGATTGGCGCAGCGCACTGGCCATAGCGGCCATTTGGGGAGTGAACCAATGGAAGGAAGACCTTTCTCTCTGTCTCTCTCTCTCTCTCTCACTGTCTAACTCTGCCTGTCAAAAAAAACAAAAAAGGCACTCTCTCCAGTTGTCTTGTAGTCTTTATATTTCAGGTTCATAGATGTTTTATATTTCAGGTTCATAGATCTTTGCATTTTTTTTTTTATTAATTTGACAGGTGTGATAGGGACAGGGAGAGAGGGAAGGAGGGAGGAGAGAGAGAACTCCCACCCACTGGTTCACTCCCCAAATGCCCACAAACGCCAGCCTGAAGGTGGGAGTTAGGAACTCAGTCCAGGTATCCCAGGGTGGTGGCAGGCACCTATCTACCTGAACTGTCACTTTAGCAGGAAGTTAGAATCAGCAGTGGAGCTGGGACTGGAACCCAAGTATTCCAATATGGATTGTGGGTGTCCCAACTGGTGGTGTAACTGCTAGACTAAATGCCTCTCCCCATGTTCACATTTTAAATGTTGTTTAAATCATAACCACAGACCGTCCTTACCAAGATAAACTGGCATAAGCTCACATTCTAAGAGATACACTTGTAAGGTGGCTGACTTGTTTTCTAGTTGACTCTCGTTAACCGGGTACTGTGAGGGCAGGCATCTGCATATCTCCGGCTGACTCCAAGTCAAATCGCTTCTCCACCTCCCTGAAGAGTCCTCATTTAACTTGATTCATCAAAACTGCTGCCTTCCAGAGAAGGAGCGGGCACAGATGCAAGGGTGGCAGGAGTCGGAAAATGATGAAAAGCACTTGTCAGTTTTTCTTGGTCTTCCTTGTGTGCCTGCAATTGGTATATAAAATATATTGTGTCCTTGGAAATGGCCCTTTTTACCCCTTCCCCCCTACCCTCATGTCAGAATCTAATACATCGCGGGGCAAGCACACTCTAAGCATCCGTTGCACTGAGCCGGCTGGTAAATTAACTTATGCTAAACGGCTGTCTGCCTCTGACTGGCAACTCTATCTTCCTTGTCTGTCTGCTTTTCCCCTTCCCAGACATTTCATTTCACCGTGGATGACATTTCATTTCAGTCTCAATGCCATTTCATCTCCTTGCAATGTATGAAATTTTTCCGCGAGCAGGATACACACTGACCCTTCTAAAACTGATGAGGGCATTTGTGTGCCCCAAACGAGTTCAATAAAGCGACACTGCTCGGCTTCCCTTCCGGTCCTTTCCAAGCTCACCTACACTTTAGAGGCTGGATTCGTAAAAGGCACCCTCTGTCCCACCGGAACTTAAATCCCAAAGTTGACCTTGGCCTCATTGGAGACACTCACCATCAAGGCAAATCGGTTACAGGAAGGTCCTCCGTGGACCAGTGGACAAGAGGCATCTTGCACATTGAGATGGTCTCCAGGTCACCTGAGGAACACATGTTCACTCTCCTGGAGCAAGGTTTTGTGGTAAGAAGAAGGTAAATTGTTCTAGCTTAGCAACTTGATGGAAATCCTCTAAAACCCTGCTCAGATTGTAAGTTCTTCCCACCGCTTCAGTCTAGATCCAGAATCATCTTCTCAACCGGCTCTTTACTACTATTAGGTGCCAGTGCTTTATCTGTTAAGTGCTGGGGATGCAAGGGTGAGAAATACAGATGTGGGCCAGTTCCTCTCAGAGCTCATGATCTGATGCAGGCACTAGACAAGAACACTGTTAGGAAAGGGGAGAGGTGGGGGCGAGTGCCGTGGGAGCACACAGAAGAAACCCCTCACAGGGGCTTGAGAACAGGAAGGGGTTCTGGGGGACATGGAATCTGAGCTGAGACGTGAAGGGCAAGTAGAATTTATACCAGGAAACAATCAACATCGAATCTCTCCCATGGACGAAACATTCGCCAAGTTACTGCAGTGACCATGCACACACTCGCGCACACACACACATGCACGCGCACACATACACACACACACACACCAGTGTAAACTATATGCACAGCCTCCTACTCCATGCCTTCTGAAACTTGACACGTGGTGTCTGGTTCTCCAGCCCAGTCCCTGCAGCTCGGGTTTGTCCACGTTGGCTCCAGTCATTGCGGTTCAGCAGCTGCCACAGGAGAGGCGTCTCTTTTGCAGAATGATTACTAAAATGACACTACCTTTGCTATACTTCCTAAAGCACTGGCATGTCATTCATTTCATTTGATTCTGGCAACTTGTGAGGGATTTTATTTTAAATATTTTTATTTATTTATTTGAGAGGTAGAGTTACGAGTTACAGACAGAGAGGAAGAGACAGAGAGAAAGGTCTTCCATCTGCTGGTTCACTCCCCAGATGGCTGCAATGGCTGGAGCTGGGCTGATCCAGACTCCCATGTGAGTGCAAGGGCCCAAGCACTTGGCCATGTTCCACTGCTTTCCCAGGCCATAGCAGAGAGCTGGATTGGAAGAGAAGCATCCCGGAACTGAATTGGTTCCTAGGCAGGAGTGTAGCCTACTACACCTCAACGCCATCCCTGTGAGGGATTTTATTAATCTCATAAAAGATAATGGCCATTGCTGTGGCATAAGGTGGGTAAAGCTGCCGCCTGCAGTGCCAACATCCCATATGGGCACCAGTTCAAGTCCCAACTGCTGCACTTCTGATCCAACTCTCTTCTATGGCCTGGGAAAGCAGTGGAAAATGGCCCAAGTTCTTGGGCCCCTGCACCCATGTGGGAGACCCGGAAGAAGCTCCTGGCTCCTGGCTTCAGATCAGCGTGGTTCTGGCCATTGCGGCCAATAGGGGAGTGAACAAGCGGATGGAAGACCTCTCTCTCTCTCTCTCTCTCTCTCTGCTTCTCCTTCTCTCTATGTAACTCTGACTTTCAAATAAATAAATAAATCTTAAAAAAAAAAAAAAACAAAGAGATAATGACTAAGGAAATGGAGGCTCAGAGAAGTGAACAGATTTGGCACTGATCATGTAGCTTGCAAATGGCAAACTGCAGCCGAAATTGAGATTTGAAGGGCTAGTGTTTGCAAAGTGCTTCGAACAGTGTCTGGCATGAGGTCGGTGACACATGGGTATGAAATAATCAAAAGCATTAATAAACTTCTGACTTTCCAATGCTAATACATTGAGTTTTCACTTGACCACAACGGTTTTGCCTGTGTCTTTTGGAACAGCAGTGTTTGTGGGGTTTTTATGGGGAGTCAACTTGGAGTCCCTAGAAGAAGGCAGAGCCATTGGTCCATTCGTTCCCACCCTGCCCTTGTTCCACCCCATCCACCCACACTGCTACGGGAGCAGCTCCACTTTCCCTGTGGGCAGGGCAGGGAGGGCAGCCTCACTGTGACACAGCACTCATATTCCTGTAAATCCTGTCTGAAGTGATGGTGATGTAATTGGGAAGTTGTAACCCAAATAACAACTTCCTAATTTCCAAACACTGTATGTCTCGTCTCACAGGGGAGACTACAGCGTATTGGGAGAACCATAGACATAAGCACTGATCTCCCTGGGGGAAAGACCTGGAACGTCTTCTTCTTCTTTTGTTTTTAAGATTTGTTTATTTGAAAGTGTGTGTGTGTGTGTGAGAGAGAGAGAGAGAGAGAGAGAGAGAGAGAGAGGTTTTCCATCTGCTGGGTTACTCCCAAAATGGTTACAACAGCAGCTGGGTCTTCCATGTTGGTGGTAGGGGCCCAAACACTGCTGTTATCTTCCAGTGCTCTCCCAGGTGCATTAGCAGGGAGCTAGATCAGAAGTGGAGCACTGGGACTTACTGGCACTATATGGATGCCAGCATGACAGGCAGCACCGCTGACCT
Organism: Oryctolagus cuniculus; assembly: GCF_964237555.1. Classification (NCBI taxonomy): domain Eukaryota; kingdom Metazoa; phylum Chordata; class Mammalia; order Lagomorpha; family Leporidae; genus Oryctolagus; species Oryctolagus cuniculus. The sequence continues at coordinate 11,807,700 of NC_091439.1, read as the reverse complement.
GGAACTTTTAAGTCTGGCAGACATCTATTTAAATCTCAGTCTGTCAACCGGCCAGCCATGTGAACCTCAGCTGCTTTTGCTTCTTCTGGATACTAACCTTTATCTTTTGGATTTAATTCTTAATGAAAAAAAAAAAAAAGACAGACATAAAAATCATACCTATTTATGTTATAGTAAGTGATGCTTTGGTACATGGATACATTGTATAATGTATCCATTATACAATTACATTACATTACAATCAGTGTAAATAAATGTATCTTTTCAAATATTTGACATTTTTATAGTGAAAACATACAAAATTCTGCATTCCAGTTTTTTTTTAATCTTCTAGGTGTTTTTTTTTTTTTTTTTTTTTTTTTGATAGGCAGAGTGGACAGTGAGAGAGAGAGAGAAAGGAGAAAGGTCTTCCTTTACCATTGGTTTACCCTCCAATGGCCACTGAGGCCAGCGCACCGCGCTGATCCGAAGCCAGGAGCCAGGTGCTTCTCCTGATCTCCCATGTGAGTGTAAGGCCCAAGTACTTGGGCCATCCTCCACTACCTTCCAGGGCCACAGCGGAGAGCTGGACTGGAAGAGGAGCAACCGGGACAGAATGCGGTACCCTGCCCGGGACTAGAACCCGGTGTGCTGGCGCCACAGGCAGAGGACTAGCCTATTGAGCCACGGCGCCGGAATAGGCTTTTTTAATATAGACAAATATATACTACACTTACATTACCTGAAGTTACCCAACTATGCAATAAAACCTCAGATCTTCTATCTAGCCACAACCTAGCACCTGTCAATCAACCTTTCCCCATCCTTCCTCACCACTTCCTTCCCCAGCCTCTGGTAATCACCATATTTTTAACTTCCTTGAGATCATGTATTTTGTAGATTCCTTAGATGAGGAAGACCATGTGAAAAGGACTTATTTTACTTAACATAATGGCCTCCAGTTATGTCCACACTGCTCCAAATGACAAGATTTCCCTCTTTCTGTGGCCGAGTAGTTTTCCATTGTGGATATGTACCACATTTTCTTGATCAATTTATCAGTACATGGACACTTAGGTTGTTCTCATTTCCTGGCTATTGTGATAATGCTGCTATAAACATTGGAGGGTAGATTGCATTAAGATGGAGGAGTAGGGAGCAGCTTGCTGCTGGAGTCTAGGAGAAGACAGTTTTTAAAAAGTGGAAAGAGTACAGTCTCAGGGAACAGTAACAGAGAAAAGAGCAGAGGAAACTGTGTAAATTGGAAGAACACAGTGGACCTATGTGGAGGGTAAAGACATGCACAACTTAGATCCCAGCAGCCGAGAACCTCCGCACCAGTGTTGGAGAGCAAGGTGACACCAAACAGGAGTTTCTGAAGGTGTGCAAAGAGAGAAGGAATTAGAAGGCCTTTTTAGTGAAATAATAATGGAAAATCTTCCCAATTTGGAGAAAGAAAAGGACATCCAAGTACAGGAAGTACAGAGAACTCCTAATAGGCATGACCAGAAAAGACCTTCACCACAACACATTGTAGTCAAACTTTCCACAGTAAAACATAAAGAAAAGATTCTAAAATGTGCATGAGAGAAATGCCAGATTACTTTCAGAGGATCTCCAATTAGATTCACAGTGGACTTCTCATCAGAAACCCTACAGGCTAGGAGACAAAGGCAATATATTGTCCACATCTTAAGAGAAAAAAAAAACTGTCAACCCCCAATACTATACCCTGCAAAGCTCTCATTTATGAATGAAGGTGAAATAAAGACCATCCATGACAAACAGAAACTGAAAGAATTTGTCACCACCCATCCAGCCCTGCAGAAGATGCTTAAGGACATGCTGCACACAGAAACACGGTCATCACTACAGAAGAAGGTAAAGGAAAGAAATCTCCCAGTAAAAGTACAAAGAAAAATATAGGAATATTTATGGAATAATGGCAAGGCAAAGTTGTTACTTATGAATAGTCACCTTGAATGTAAATGGCTTTAACTCTCCAGTTAAAAGACACAGACTGGCTGATGGATTAAAAAACAAAACCCATCTATTTGATGCCTACAAGAAACACTAAGAAAACTGAGAAAACTAAAAAACACCATTGCTATTCAATATAGTACTGGAAGTTTAAGCCAGAGCCATTAAACAAGAAAAAGAAATCAACGGGATTCAAATTAGGAAGGAAGAAGTCAAACTATCCCTATTTGAAGATGACATGATTTTATATAAGGGTATCCAAAAAACACCAAGAGACTATTGGAACTCATAAAAGAATTTGGTAAAGTAGCAGATATAAAATCAATACACAAAAAATCAACAGCCTTTTTATACACAGATAATGCCAACACTGAAAAAGAACTTGTAAGATCAATCCCATTCACAATAGGTACAAAAAAATCAAATACCTTGGAATAAACTTAACCAAGGAAATATCACTATGATAAGAATTACAAACCATTAAAGAAAGAAATAGAAGATACAAAAAAAGGAAAAATCTTCTATGTTCATGGATTAAAAGAATCAATTTCATCAAAATGTCCATTCTTCCAAAAGCAATTTGCACATTCACTGCGATACCAATCAACCTACCAAAGACATTCTTCTCACATCTAGAAAAAATGATGCTGAAATTCATATGGAAACACAGGAGACCTCAAATAGCTAAAGCAATCTTATACAACAAAAACAAAGCCAGAGGCACCACAATACCAGGTTTCAAGACATGTAAGGCAGTTATAATCAAAACAGCCTGGTACTGGTACAAAAACAGATGGATAGACCTATGGAACAGAATAGCAACACCAGAAATCAATCCAATCATCCACAACCAACTTATATTCAACCAAAGAGCTAAAACCAATCCCTGGAGCAAGAACAGTCTCTTCAACAAACGGTGCTGGGAAAACTGGATTTCCACATGCAGGAGTATGAAGCAGGACCCCACCTTACATCTTACACAAAAATCCATTCCTAGTGGATTAAAGACCTAAATCTATGACCTGATACCATCAAATTACTAGAGAACATTGGGGAAACCCTGCAAGACATTGGCACAGACAAAGAAATCTTGGAAAAGACAGAGGCACAGGCAATCAAAGCCAAAATCGACAAATGGGATTACATCAAATTGAGAAGCTTCTGTACACTCAGGAAAGTGAAGAGACAACTGACAGACTGGGAGAAGTTATTTGCAAACTATGCAACTGATAAAGGATTAATAACCAGAATATACAAAGAGATCGCGAAACTCCACAACAAAACAAACAACCCAGTGAAGAAATGGGCCCAGGGTTTAAACAGACACTTTTCAAAAGTTGAAATCCAAACAGCAAACAGACACATGAAAAAATGCTCAGAATCACTAGCCATCAGGGAAATGCAGATAAAAACCACAATGAGGTTTCTCCTCAACCCACTTAGAATGGCTTTCATACAGAAATCAACAAATGCTGGCGAGGATGTGGGGGAAAAGGTCCCCTAATCCACTGTTGGTGGGAATGTAAACTGGTAACACCACTATGGAAATCAGTTTGGAGATACCTCAGAAATCTTAATATAGACCTCCCATATGATCCAGCCATCTCACTCCTGGGAATTTACCCAAGGGAAATGAAATCAGCAAATAAAAGAGTTTTCTGCACCCTCATGTTTATTGCAGCTCAATTCACAATAGCGAAATGCCTCTCAACTGAAGACTGAATAAAGAAATTATGGGATAAGCACTCTATGGAATACTACATAGCAATAAAAAAAAAGTAAATCCAATAATTTGCAACACAATGGATGAATCTGGAAAACATCATACTTACTGAAATAAGCCAGTCCCAAAGGGACAAATACCATATGCTCTCCCTGATCTGTGATAACTAATAGAGTACCTAAAAGGAAATCTGTAAACATGAAATTGACACTTTGAGAAGCAGTAACTTTTTAAAAAAAAAAAAACATTTATTTACTTTGCTTGAAAGTCAGAGTTACAGAGAGAGAGAAGGAGAAGCGGGGGGGGGGGGGGTCTTTCATCCACTGGTTCACTCCCCAGTTGGCCACGAACGCTGGAGCTGTGCTGATCTGAAGCCAGGAACCAGGAGCTTCTCCCATGTGGGTGCAGGGGCTCAAGGACTTCAGCCATCTTCTGCTGCTTTTCATGCCACAGCAGAGAGCTGGAATGGAAGTGGAGCATCCGGGTCTTGAACCGGTGACCAAATGGGATGCCAGCACTATAGGCTGCGGTTTTACCCGCTATGCCACAGCACCAGCCCCAGCGAAGCAATAACTTGAACAGCCCTTGTCTTGACTGTTGAGAAATATTTTGTTGTTGTTGTTGTTGTTTGTTTGTTTTTTAATGGAGAATGGGACTGGGAATAAGAGGGAGGAAGAAGTAGGGTGGGATCGGGATGGGAGGGCGGGTATTATGTAAAGAATTGCTATATTCCTAAAGTTGTACTTAGAAATTTGTACTCATCAAATAAAAGGCTTCTTTGGGGGAAAAAAAACATTGGGGGGCAGATGTCTCTTCTCAGATGGATTTTATTTTCCTTCAAAATACCCAAGAGTGGGACTGCTGGATTATATAGTTCTATTTTTAACTTTCTGAGGCATCTTAGTACTGTTTTCCACAATGGCTGTACTAATTTACGCTCCCACAAATAGTGTGCCAGGGTTCCCTTTTCTCCACATCCTTGACAACACTTGCCCTCTTTTGTCTACTTGATAATAGCCAGTCTTACTGAGTGAGGAGACATCTCACTGTGGTTTTGATTTGCTTTTCCCTGATGATTAGTGATGGTGAGCATTTTTTCATATGTCTGTTGACCATTAAATGCCTTCCTTGGAGAAATGTCTGTATAGATCTTAAGCTCATTTTTAAATTGGACTGCTTGTGGTTGCTTTGCTATTGTGCTGTTTGAGTTCCTTACGCATTCTGCATATTAACCCCTTGTCAGGTGTGTAGATTGTAAATATTTTCTCCTATTCTACAGGCAGTCTCTTCACTCTGTTGGTTGTCTCCTTTCCTGTGCAAAAGCTCTTTAGTCTGATGAAATCTCATTTATTTATTTTTGCTTTTGCTTTCTGTTTTTTAGGGTCTGATTTAGAAAATCCTTGCCAATTCCAATGTCCTGCAGTGTTTTCCCAGTTTTCTTCTAATAGTTTCAGATCCCACATTTAGGGCTTTAATCCATTTTGAAGGGGTTTTTGTACAAGGTAAGAGATGGGGTGAACCTCAGTTTTGCCATTTGTAAAAATGGAGCTCATGAACCCCTTTTCCAGGATTGCTGTGAAAATGCATTTTGTTTTACTGATATATCCTCAATACCTTGAATGGTACCCAGTACATGCTGGGTGTTCAATAAATATTTATTGAATGGACAAATGAAATGACAACAACAGAACTGCCAAACCCAGCATCTGGCTCATTGAGGATGTTTCATTTTCTTCGTGGGCAGGTGAATCCACAGGATGGAGAAAGAATGTTTGGAGAGGGAGTCTGGGAAGGCAGTGATAAGAGCCAACGTGTAAATACTCTATGGACCAGGGCCGGCACTGTGGCTCACTTGGTTAATCCTCTGCCTGCGGTGCCAGCATCCCATATGGGCACTGAGTTCTAGTCCTGGTTGCCCCTCTTCCAGTCCAGCTCTCTGCTGTGGCCAGGGAAGGCAGTGGAGGATGGCCCAAGTGCTTGGGTCCCTGTACCCGCATGGGAAACCAGGAGGAAGCACCTGGCTCCTGGCTTCCGATCAGCGTAGTTCCGGCTGTAGCAGCCATTTGGGGAGTGAACCAATGGAAGGAAGACTTCTCTCTCTCTGTCTCTCTCTCTCTCTCTCACACTAACTCTATCTGTCAAATAAATAATTAAAAAAAAATACTCTATGGATCAAATGCTGTTCTACAGGCTTTACGCCTAGTAACTCCTATAATATTCAAACCCTAGTCTTCACCCACTTGAGAAAGCTTCCTACCCTGTGCCCTTAGCAAAGTTATTTCGTCTTTCTCTGCCTCAGTTTGCACGTTTATAAAAATGTAATAGTGCTGACTGCATAGCTTTGTTTTAGAATTAAGTTGGTTAATCCACACATAGTTCTTGGGACAATTCCTTTAAAATGAGCACTCAATCAATATGTCTTAATGCTGATTAGGCTATGAAATCCCCACTATTCCATGTTTTACTGACATGATGTTCTTCTGAATTCAATAAGTAAATGCTTTAAGAGTTCTGAGATGGGTCAACAATGTAGCACAGTGGATAAAGCCTCTACTGCAGAGCCAGCATCCCAAATGGGCACTGGTGCTTGGACCCCTGTACCCACCTGGGAGACCTGGAAGAAACTCCTGGCTACTGGCTTCCAAATGGTCCAGCTCTGACCATTGTGGCCATTTGGGGAGTAAACCAGGAGATGGAAGATCTCTCTCTGTCCCTCTCTCTCTCTGTAACTCTGCCTTTCAAATAAATAAATACATCTTAGGGGGAAAAATAGTTCTGAGAGGGGAGAGAGCAGTGCAGGCAGGACCTTGACTAGAGAACATAGGATTTAAGCTGGGCCTTCAGCAAACTGGATGGGCAGAGAGGCACAGAAAGGACTTCCCAGGACGGGGTAGGGTGTAGGGGTAAGATGCCAGGAATGGTGTTACAGATACGCTATTTACTAGTTCTGTCTTGGCTATTCACTAGTTTCCTCGCTTGTAAAATCAAGCTAATACGTGCCTCGCAGGGTTATTCTGCTAGGATGGTCTATGAACGCACAAACATAAAACAGCCCAATGCCAGGCATGTTATAAGCACCACATGTAAGTAGCTAGAACAACTATTCCATTAAGAGCAGAAACAGAAATGTGCGCGATAACGAGAAAATGAACTGAGTGAGCCCTGGCTCCCTGGAACATCTGTGGTTTTTCCACCTCTGTGAGACCTTGTTGGCAGCATAAACCTGGCTTAACTGGAGCCTTAAGTTGTACTGGCTTGGATTTGGGGCTGGGGGGTAGGAATTGGTTTGGGGGATCCTACTTAGGACAACTTTTATACTCAGATTTAAGTTGGTTTATGTGCTGGAAAATGAAGGAAATCGTTGAGTGGAGGGGCGCTCTGCTGTTTCTTCCAACTCCTCCCCGCAGACGGCGGCTTGCTGCATTTAAGCCCTTGGTGCTGCGGGTGAGAACAAGAAGGCAATACGAGCCCTGTACATTCCAGCTCCTCTTGAAAACGCTTACTATAAACTCCTTGCTCCCAGAATAATTTTCTCGACCTCAGAGCTCCCTCAGACTCTGGTATTTCCTTCTTAATCCTTTCATCCAACCCCACCCCAGATATTTTTAAAAAGCATGATCTCAGGCCTACCGTTTCCTTTCATATCCATGGCAGGAATTATTTTAATCCCTTTAAAAGTTTCTTTGTGAGATTCCTAGGACGGGAAGGGTCATTTATCACGGGCGCTTCGAGGGGGTTAAGCGTGGCATTTTGCAGATTTCTCTACAACACAGGCAAGCCCTGGGCGAATGCATGGACCTATCTTTTAAAAATCGACATTTGGAGATGTGATAACGGTTCTCGTTATGAACGACACAGACATAGAATATCAGAAACTTCTAGAATGTTTTCCCCAAAGTGCCTTGTTCCTGACCGCCTCGGGTCTTCTGCCCAAGCGCCCTTACCTGACTCGCTTCCCCGCACTCACGCGGCCGGGCCGGGCACTCTGCACCGAGCCGTCCCGAGCAGGGCGGCCCAGTCCCTATTTCTACTCGGTGCGTTTGCGCTCCTCCATTGGAAACTTAGCAAATAACGATGGCTGTCGTCACCCAGGTGCTTATTCTGTTTTCCCAACTGGACGGTAAAATCCAAGCTACTGACCCGGCCTTTACCTCCCCGGCTCCCTCCCCATAGTGCATTGTCAGAGAAGGTTCTAGAAACAATGTTTTACACTTTAGTGACAGTCTTCCTAGCTCTGAAATAGCTTGACTAATGATGAGCATGTGATTGGATCATTGTTGTTTTCGCTCTGAAAACAGAAAACGCGTCACTCCAGGGAGGTTGGCTTGCGACCTTTCTTCCATTTCTAAATGCCATATTTCTGACGCCGCACCAGACGACAGTGTCGCAATGAGCAGGCCTCTCTGGACGTTCGGCCTGGAACTAATTCCACTCTCTCTCCGGCTTCTGCAGAACACAGGGCCTGAGCTAGTTCTATTTATTAATTGCATTTGGCAAGGGGAGTTATTCCTTGTAAAAAATACACCAGCAGGCTATTAAAAATAATGATCAAAGGAGAAAATTAAAAATAATGTGCAAAAGAAGACAACTGCTTCTTTCCAATGTGAGTTTAGAAATAATTCTCGTATTTTTTTTCTGTAAGTATTGAGTGCTTGCTTGGTGACACTGAAGTGTTCAAAAGAGAGGGAAGATGTGTTAGCACAATCTCTTTAGCGACTTAATCTTTTTTCTTAAAGATTTATTTATTTACTTATTTGAAAGTCCTCAGAGTTACATAGACAGGGATGGAAAGACACACAGAGAGATAGAAAGAGGGAAGTCTTCCACCCACATTCCGCAATTAGCCACAATGGCCGGATTGGAGTCGATCCGAAGTCAGGAACCACTTCCGGGTCTCCCACACAGGTGCAGGGGCCTAAGGACTTAAACCATTTTCTGCTTTCCCAGGCCATAGCAGAGAGCTGGATTAGAAGTGGAGCAGCCAGGACTTGAACTGGCGTCCACATGGGATGCCGACCCTGCAGGCAGCTGCTTTACCCAGTAGGCCACTGCGCCAGCCCGTCTTTTTTTCTTTTTAAACATTTTATATAGGTTTTAACAATGAAGGCTTGATAATGGTGAAAACATGAAGCCTTCTGGAATTTTAAGTAACTTTTATCTCTCTCTCTTTTCTGGAGAAAATTCAAAGCTTTATTTGAATTGTCAAAAATGGCTGTTAATCAAAAGAAATTTTAAAAATATGCTTCCCGGGCCGGCGCCAAGGCTCATTTGGTCAATCCTCCACCTGCGGTGCTGGAATCCCATGTGGGCACTGGGTTCTAGTCCCGGTTGTTCCTCTTCCAGTCCGGCTCTCTGCTGTGGCACAGGAAGGCAGTGGAGGATGGCCCAAGTGCTTGGGCCCCTGCACCTGCATGGGAGACCAGGAAGAAGCACCTGGCTCCTGGCTTCAGATTGGTGTAGCTTCAGCCTTAGTGGCCATTTGGGGGGTGAACCAACGGAAGAAAGACCTTTCTCTCTGTCTCTCTCTCACTAACTCTGTCAAATAAAAAAAAAAAGTATTCTTCCCACCAGCTTCTCTGATAAGAGACATGAAAATACTTCCATATAATTTTATAAATAAATGCTCTTGTTCAATTAACCCTTGATGTTGTAAAACTGTCCTCAAATGTTCAAAAAATAAAAATAAAAACTCGCTTTGATTGCAAATATGAGGGTACTTCAAAAAGTTTTTGGGAAGTGGAATTAAAAGATAAGCTTATTTTGGTGCACAAAAAAGCAATCAAAATCCATGCATAAAAGGGGATCTTTCAAAAGTTCATAAGGGGCCAGGGGCTATAGTGCAGTAGGTTAATCCTCCACCTGCGGCACCGGCATCCCATAAGGGCACCGGTTCTAGTCCCAGCTGCTCCTCTTCCGATCCAGCTTTCTGCTATGGCCTGGGGAAAAAAAGCTGTAGAAGATGGCCCAGGTGCTTGGGCCCCTGCACCCACGTGGAAGGCACAGAAGTGGCTCCTGGCTTCGGATCAGCTCAGCTCAAAACACTGCAGCCATTTGGGGTATGAACAAGCAGAAGGAAGACCTTTCTCTCTTTCTCTCCCTCTCACTGTCTGTAACTCTACCTTTCAAATAAATAAATAAAATCTTTTTTTAAAAAAAAATGCACATTATGAAAAAACTACCCATAGATTTGAAATTTTTTTGCACCAAAATATTTTTAAATCCACTTTTCCACAAACTTTTTGAAGTACCTTCTTATATCTCAAGTTTTAATGACTTTTTAAAAATTTCCAGTGCAACAAAACGAAACCCTCAAACCTTAACAGCCTCAAAGTTAAAAAGAAAAAACAAAACCAAGTAGTATTCACAGGTTAAACTTATCCAAGGATCCCTCGGGCCTTCTGAGGTTGACAAGGAGTTTGGGAATTGCTCTGCAGAATTTTGAACATCTGGCGTCCTGCTCTACGCGGTGCTGCTAAGTCATTGAAAAGTGTTAGCTTGTTAGTTTGCCTGATTAAAAACATAGCGGCGAGTCCCTCAGGTCCCACAAACACCGCCAGCAGCACTTAAGTGATCCCGGCACAGTGAAACATTCTCTGGGCAGTTAATTAGGAACGATGCCTTTCCCAGATGCCAAGAAGTTTTCCAAGTGCTCAGCAGTTTGTGTCTATCACAGGCACTATTGAAAGTTGCCTGGGCTTGTGGAGAAAGTTCTCACAGTCAACAAGAATTAGAAGAATGATCTTCTAACCGGCGACATGATGTGAAATGAAGTCCGTTTTGTAAGAAATCTAGCTTCGGGACCAGCGTTGTGGCAAGGCAGGGGAGGTACCACCTGGGACGCAAGCATCCCATGTGAGTGTTGGTTTGAGTCCTGGCTGCTCCACTTCCGATCCAGCTCTCTCTCTGCTGTGGTCTGGGAAAGCAGTGGAAGATGGCCCAAGTCCTTGGGCCCTGCACCTACATGGGAGACCAGGAGGAAGCTCCTGGCTCCTGGCTTCGAATTGGCGCAGCTCTGGCCATTGCGGCCATTTGGGAAGTGAACCAGTGGATGGAAAACCTCTCTCTCTCTCTCTCTCTCTCTCTCTGTATGTATGTATGTATGTAACTCTGCCTCTCAAACAAATAAATAAATAAATGTATTTTTATCTTTTACACTAAAATGGCTATGGAATATGATTAAAATACCAAAGAAATTATGCAAAATAAAAAAGTAAAGACTTTATTCTTTGTGCACCACATGTCCTATAATATGTATGAAGACTTTACTCTTCCTTCTTTGGCCCCCGCCTGTCTCACAGAGCAACACAGCTTATTAGTGTACTAGTTCAGAATTTGTTTAAAAAAAGAACGAGAAGTCATTTACTAGAGAATCACTTATTCTCCAAATAAATAAAAATTTGTTTTGCCTCATCTCATTTTTTTCTTACTCAGTGTTTTAAAATCTTTTTGGGGCTTGAACCTTAAAATACAGTTTTCAGGTAGATTATTATTACATTATTCCCAATAGCCTGGACGATGTTTTTTCCATTAATTAGGATAATTTCTGGTTAGGCCATTTAGTTAGAGCATTTGTCCAGCATCTGTCCATGAAAAACCAAGTTATTATTCAGCTTGTGTTTCCTTATCACATGCTATATTCATACATTTTATGAAGAAGGGACTCAAGACTATTAATTGGATATTATTAAAATCTATTTTTATAAAGATGTATGATTATGTATTTGCTCCATGTGCAAATTATAGTTTGTGATCAGCGTAAATTGGTGTCGCCACTAGGGGGTGTGTGTTTGGTGTGGGCAGTTACCAGGATCTTCAGCAGGTTCAGCTCGAGTTCTGCTTCAAGTTTAGCTATGGGAGCATCTCCTTTCCTCACTTCCACTCTCCCCTGAGGTCTCCAGGGCCCCACAGCCCTTCTTAAGGTGGTTAAAAGTTATGCTCCACACACGGGGAGCCCGGTTTTGAAAGCTAAGGGTGGAATAAGTCATTTCCGCAAGATGATCACCAAGCAAAGTACCTGCAGCCCTCTTTGGGGAAGCCATGAGGGGGCAGAACCACTGATGGCAGCCCCAGGCCCCAGCAGTGGACCACACAGGCTCCCCTCGGAGGCAGCTCAGCCCCCATAGCTCTCTGATCTTCAAGAGGCTCTGGCTACAATTCGTCATTATTGGGCCATCCCCATTGGTCTCTCTGCTCTCACACCTTTCTCTCTCCCCACCCCTGGAAGGAGTCTTTTAATGTTGGATTTTCACTCTACTTTCCCCAAACCCTAGTCTCTCTAACATTTTCCTATGTTCAGAGTCCCACAGTTCTGCTTATGGTGTAGACTTGCAAGACAAAGATGGGATGTCTTCTCCCTCTCTTCCTACATTTGTTCCTACACATTTACAGAAGTAGCTCCTGTGTGTAAGCCATAACTACAGGCAGTCCCTCCAGGGCCAGACCCACCTCATCTCTCTCTTCCTCCCCACGCTCTCTTTTAGTTCTTTAACTAGTTCAGGCCCTCTCTTGCCCAAGCCGAGCCAGGATGGGTCCTCTTCCCAGCATTAGGCCTTGCCTAGATATCTCCTGTTTATCATGCAGGTCGCAGCTCCTAGCTCCTGTCATTTCAGCAAATCCTCCCCAGTCTTGCAACCAGGTCAGATCCTCATACTCGTATCAGGCAGCTGTACAGAAGCAGGTCCCGCTCCTTCAGAGCATTTATTACAGTGGCAGCGTTATATTTGATGGTGTCATTATGGCGGAAGACATGCTTCCCCCACTGGCCTGCAAATTACATAAGAGCAGATATATTTCTTTTTATCGTCACCATTAAATCCTCAGTGCCTAGCATAATGAACATCATGGGCCCTTGCTGGATAATTAGGCTTTTTTCCCTCACAATAAACTTTAGAGTCATTAGGTTTGAGTCAGTTTTATTTGTGAAAAGCCCTGGAGTACCTAAGTGAATTCGGTAAGATCCGTCTGAACTTCCAAAGGATTTAGTATGGACTGTCTAATAGAATCACTCCATCTGAGGGGACAATGATCAACTGCAGAAGAAAATAAGTCAAAGTTGAAATTTCTCAGTCTAAGTGCAAGCAGATATTTTAAAAGGTTATTAGCTTTGTAGCCAATGTATATTGCACATGCCACACAGTTCAGGAATGAAAAAATACACGGCTGGTGTGTAGAACACTGGATTAAGGCGCCACTTACAGACTGCAGGTTCGAGTCCTCACTGTTCCACTTCTGATGCAGCTCCCTGCTAACATACCTAGGAAGGCAGCAGAAGATGGCCCAAGTGCTTGGGCCCCTGCCACCCATGTGGGAGACCCGGATGGAATTTTGAGCTCCTGCATTCTGTCTGGCCCAGCCCTGGTTGTTGTGGCCATTTGGGGAGTGAACCAGTGGATGGAAGATATCTCTCTCCTTCTCTTTCTCTCTGCTGCTTTGCCTTTCAAATAAATAAATAACTAAAAAAATAATAAAATAAACAAAAAACTATACTTGCTCCCAATCCCCCAGTCCCAATCAGTAGAAGTTGATTAGAATAACTAATCTTGCCACTGAAATATAACTAAGTATCCTTTGGTTTCAGCTTCAGTTTCTTCCTGGTGATTCAGACACTGTTGATTTAGACTCTCCCGCACTACCTGTGGGTGCAAGTGCAGGACTTGCTCTAAATGGAAAGGCCTGGTAGAACAAAACAGCAAACTGGCTAGCACGCGGTGTGGGACAAATAGCTCTCAGTAAAGCACTTTGAGGGCTGGCAGATGCACCTCTGGATCTTCTTTGGGGAACAGCGCCTCATCTGAGCAGGCAGTGACAGGAAAATGGCTCTCGTCATTTGGCCCAGTTACCTATTTTGCAATATAGAAAATAGGGTGTGGTGCCAGCCATGACCTTGCTTTAACAAGAGGATTTTGTGGCTTACAAAGAGGAAGTTAGGGGAAATCACAGCACAACACAACAAAAGCCTGGTCTATTTCTAATACCAGAAACAAGACTGTAACTTTGCATGAGCAAATATTTAATCACACCAACAACCTGCTACGTATTTAATAGATAGACAATCTTGGAGAGACACAGAGGGCCCATCTAACCGTCCCACCTTTTAAAAAATCCATGCTCTTGTAGAGTTTTGAGAACTAGGGGAAAAAAAAATAAGTCAAAGGGGAGCCAAGTGGGAACCTTATGCTTCGGATTTTTTCCCCTGGGATGTTGGCTGATCAGGCGTTGTCTGATCAGGAAAGTTGACTCTTTCAGACTTTGGCTAAGGCATAAAGAAGAACATGTAATTCATAGTATGTTAAACCAGCAAATCTAGTTTTTCATCAACTCAATATTATGAGTAGTTCCTCTTTTACTTGGCAAGGAAAATTCTAACCTTGTGCTGATAAGATGTTCAACAAGGAAAAATATCACAGGAAGAGGAGATTTCAATAGAATTTGCAAGTCAAATTGAGAAAAGACTCACTTCAGCTGAGACCAGTAATTCAGCACATACACCCAAGAACAAAAGTTGGAAGTTTGAGCCTAGATGTTTCATTGAATATAAACAAGCATACTTAATCAGTTCTTTTGCTAAAGAAAGTTCTTTTGCTAAACGGTTTTCAATATTTTGCCTTTTATTTATAGTGTTATAAAACAGTAATTTTTAAATCTGTTGTTCTGAAATACAGAAAGCTCTGAAAAATGCTTTTTGTAATTCACTGGGTGAGAAATCCCGATGTGAACTTATTTGGCAATAAAACCTATGCAACAAGGTATGTATTACCTTTACACGTCTGACTTCATGTAAACATTTATTTTCATGTACACTGGAAAATTATTGTTGGATTGTGGGATGTTGTTCTAATGCCCCATGGGAGGGTAAAACTCACACACTGTGCATATATTATACATCATGCTTTTCAAATCTGAGAAATTCTGAAACACATATACTCCCAGGATTTTAGGTACAGGGCAAAGGGACTGCATGCATTGTTAACAAAAAATCTTAACACTTTTATTTGAATGCATTTATATCATGTATGCACATTAAGTCGGATTTCTGGGTTTGAATCCTACTCTGGCATCTCTGAGCTGTAGTAGCTACACTTACATTTTCTCAGCAGTAAAATAGAGATGATAGGAGTCGGGGTTATTCTGAAGATTAAATGAGGCAACTTGCAAAACACTCAGGACAATGGCAATTAGTCAGCATTTAATACATGTCAGCTATAATTATAACACGAGAGTGTCCCAACTTATAAACAGTGCATCTTTGCAACAACACTGTAGCCAGCCGTTATGTTCCTGTCTATATTTGGTATTATTGTTCTTGTAATGTGAGAAGCAAAAAAAGATATCCTATTCATTGTGTTGCTTGCATTTCTTTGATTTCTAGTGATGTTGAAAATATTTTCATGTTTCCACTAACAATTTTTTACTTAACTCCTCTTCTTGTCATACTTTAAAAAAAAATCTCCTTTATTACAAGGTTATTGAAAATCTTCACCTTTATTTTCTTCTCTAGTATCTATAAGTTTTTTTGCTCATTTATTTCCTTCCTTTCTTCTTTTATTTTAAGAGTTTAATCCCTTTAGGATTCATTTTGGAGTATGACTTTTAAAAAAATTCTAGGGCTGTCATTTTGGTGTAGCTGGTTAAGCTGCTTCATGCGATGCCAGTATCCCCTATGCGCACTGGTTTGAGTCCCGGTTGCTCCACTTCCCATCCAGCTCCCTGCTAATGGCCTGGAGAAAGCAGTGGAAGACGTCCAAGTGCTTGGGCCACTACCACCAACATGGGAGATCTGGATCAAGCTTCTGGCTACTGGCTTTGGCCTGGCCCAGTGCTGGCCATTGCAACCATTTTGGGCAGTGAATCAGCAGATAGAAGCTTTATCTCTCTGTCACTCTTTAAAAATAAAGAAATCTCTAAAAAAAAATTCTATTCTGTTAGCAGGTTGTCCCAATACCAGTTACTGAATAATCCATTTTTTCTATCACTGAGTTAAAGCTATTTTTACCATAAATTCTTTTTTTCTAAATATCATAATTATTTGATCTATTTATTCTCTTGCCCACACCATAATGTTAGGTAATTCTTCCCTCATTTTTATTTTTCAAGATTTTCTTAGATACTGATATACATTTATTCTTCCAGATGAAAATCAGAGTTATTTTGCAAAGTTGTCAATGAAAGTGCATTGAGATTAACTTGGAGGAAACTGACATTTTCCAATATTGAGTCTTCCCATTTCTTCAAAGTGTATGTTTCAAGTCTTTGTGGCCACATGTGATTGTGTGTTTCAAGTCTTTGTAGCTGCATGCGATTGCTAATAGCGACATCTGACAAATTCTGAAAATGCATGCCCTTTCAGCTTTTAGCAAGTAGAAACAACTGATTAATACATGACTATCTTTATTTATACTAGGTAACTGCAGTGGACTGAAGGCTTGCACCCTCCCCACCCCACCATTCATATGTTGAAATCTTCACCCCTCAGTGTGCTCTTTGTGAATGGAGAGGTAATTATGGGATTCTCATGATGGGAGTAGTGCCTTTGTGAGAGACTTCAGAGAGCTTGCTCTTTCTCCATGTTCACACAAGTATGGCGTGAGCACACAGAAAAGAAGGTGACAGTCTGCCTGCCGCCAAAGAAACCGACCACGCTGGCACCCTGATCTTGGACTTCCGGCTTCCAGAACAGTGAGAAAATGAATTTCTGTGCTTTAAACCACTTAATCTTTGGCATTTCGTTATGGCAGCCTGTGCAGGCTAATAGAGCTGTGTATGTGTTTCTTAGTGTGCACCGGACTTTGGGTTCCCCTAGGCTTCACAAGGTAATGACAGTCCCAGGAGACAGGCCAAGTGCGTCAGCTGATGTGGCAACAGAAAGGGCTACTTTGTGAGAAGTGCTTATTTTATTCTATTGCTTTGCACAAAGATCACTTCAGGAAAAATAAAGGTTTCTCAGTTGCCTTGTTCCCTATGCAAAATGAGAACAATGTTTTTGAGCTGAATAGATGAATTTCTAGAAATTTTGGCTTCCCTATCTTACTGCATAGAATGCCAACAGGAAAATTGTCATTGACCTTCAGTGACCATCTGGGCATACCTGGCAGGAGTGTAACCAGGTGCCAGTGATAGAAAAGTTGCAGGAGTTGCTTCTTGCCACGTCCAATGTGTAGCTTTACCATCACCGACTCTAGCCAGTTGATGTTTTACCAAGCACTGGGTTACAGCATGCTTCAAGACTACATCCTTGGCTGTCCGTATTGGCCACGCCCTCAGCTCGCTTCAGTCCTTATCTCCATGTCTTCCAGGCAGGCAGAGCAGAGCAACCCAGCGAGATAGGGTTAGCCTCTCCACCAGCAGGCCTTCTCAAGGGCTGAGCAGCAATCCTGTGGCTAATTTGGTGCCTGGCTGCCCAGTTCCAGGCCTTATCACGGCTACCCTGAACACTTGTCATTCCTCCTGCATTTCCTGTTGGAACCAGCCCCCTTCTCTGCGGCTTTAATAAAAACCCCAGACCATCTTCACTAAGAGGGGTGGTAGTTCTTGAGACTCAAAAAGTCTGCTAGGTCCTCATGCATCCATAGTACACTTTCTCTTTTCATTACCCTCAAACTCGTCCTATTTGATAAAGCACTGGAGACAAGGACTGAGCTTTTGCTGACAGTAGCTTCATGGAAACACCTTCCCAGTCATTTCTTTTAGTTGTGGAATACGTTATAGTTGAATATGTTTGCATGCAAAATTTTCATCTTCAAGTTAAATTCTCATGAAGCACTATCAGTCTCACTTGATCAATGGAGGATCAGGGAAATCGATGTCTCCCACAAGGAAGTACAAAACTGGGGCTAGATTTGGTTTATTCCAGTAAATGAAACTCTCTCGGAGAACCTCTCATGTGCACCAAACGGACCCCTCTCCCTTCCCTGCCCGAGGCCTTTCTATCCTTTGATGGCAGAATCTTCACACAGCAACTGGTGCAGCTTCCTGGATGACTTTCACCCCAGAGACCCCTTCATCCCTGGGCTCCGAACCTGCCCGCAGGGTCTGTGGTGCTGACCCTGCTAAGGCCCACACCTCTTTCTGCCAGTCCCTACAGAACTAGACCAGCCGATGAAGGCGGCATCCGTGGTGTCTGCCAGGGGAGGCCCTCCTCCACTTCTCTCCCTCCCTTCCTCCTCCTTCTGGATAATATGCCTTGTGTACAGTGAAAGGCAGTCGAGGTTTGATTTCAAATCTAAAGTGAGGAGTCAGGCAGGCAACGTGAAACCTACAGGCCTACTTTATCCTGAAGCAAACCTTTTTTTAAGTTAAGTTCTGTAGCTACTGGCAGTGAAGCAATGTCCCCAATTCAACACATGATTTGTTTTTGATGAAAGAAGCAAAAACACTGTTGGAACAGTAGGAATTTATAAGGCAAGAACAGTGAAAATATTTCCCATTTAGTTAAAAACAAATTGCAAATCAAGTTGGTTTTTTTTTTGAAAAGACAAGTGACATTTAAATTCTAACTTTGTATAGAAGATAAGGGAGGAACGCTGTAGAGAGCACTGAGGGTCTATGTCCTTGGAAAAGCTAAATCCTGAAAAGTGTTTCAAAAATTGTTCAGATGCCTTATACACTGCACAGAAGAATGCATAACATTAACACCTTAATCTTTAATTTAAATCTACAGGTTCTTTTTCCAATTACTTATAGTAGCTTTGTCTGTTTTTCAAAGATTATGATGAGAGAAAGGGAGAGAGGGGGAGGGAGGGAGATCTGCAGAGGCTGAGTCAGGACTTCAGCTGGGTCTCCTACATGAGGGACAGGGTCTCAACTCCTTGAGCCATCATCTGCTGCCTCCCAGGGTGAGCATCAGCAGGAAGTTGGATGTCGCATGCCAATACAGGATGCAAACATACTTAGTGGTGGCTCAACTAGCTGCACCACAAGACCCTACCTAATACATATGTTTTAATAAAAAATGGGCTATGTTATTTAGGGAAAAAGAGTAGATGCTTTCATCACTTTGGAAATACTAATTCTTAAAAATATTTTCAATAAAGCTACACTGGGACACCCGTAACTGGGTGGCATAGAATGATGAGCTCAGAAGGTATTCCAGCGTTTCATCAGTAACAGTGTCTTTAGAAGAGAGCTTGTAAGTGGCGCTATCAGCATGCACCCTTCATCTTCTCTGAAATACGTTTCACTTCAGTCCCCAAAACTCAAAGGCAAAAAAAAAAAATAGACTTGTCATTTATAGAGTGTAGATGAGAAGCACAGTGGTATTATAATTACAGTGGAATTATAATTCGAGGATGTTTAGTTAGGTGATGAAGTAATACTGAATTTTAGTTTGGACAATGAGATTTTACCAAATCATTTCATCTTTCCAGGTTTCAGTTTCCTCATTTGTGAAAATGAAGATAATATTTACTTGTCATAGAATATCTAGAATTATTAAATAAAATAGATGGCCGGTGCTGCAGCTCACTAGGCTAATCCTCCACTGGCGGCGCCAGCATACCGGGTTCTAGTCCCAGTTGGGGCGCCGGATTCTGCCCTGGTTGCTCCCCTTCCAGTCCAGCTCTCTGCTGTGGCCCGGGAGTGCAGTGGAGGATGGCCCAAGTGCTTGGGCCCTGCACCCCCATGGGAGACCAGGAGAAGCACCTGGCTCCTGGCTTTGGATCAGCGCGGTGCACTGGCAGTGGTGGCCATTTTGGGGGGTGAACCAACGGAAGGAAGACCTTTCTCTCTGTCTCTCTCTCTCACTGTCTAACTCTGTCTGTAAAAAAAATTAAAAAAAAATAAAATAAAATAGATAGCAAAATAGCATCAAGTGGAGAAAGAAAAAATACTGAGGACTCAATATATGCCAGGTACTGTGGGGAGCAACCCGGACTAGACTAAGTTACTGGAATTAAGACTTATTCTATGCATCTGCTCTCCCACAATATGGCGCTGGGAGAGGAGAAAACAGCTTCTACGCAGCTGCCTCTTGCCAACTTGAGTGATGACCTCCAGGAGCTGATCCTGCTCCTGATTGGAGGAGAGCAGCGTACTCGGCGTGTGGGCAGCCGAGTTGGGATTGGTGGAAGAGGACTATAAAGGAGAGAGACAACATGCACCAGGAACATCTAAGGGGAACATCTATCTGAAGGAACACCTGTGCAGCCCCAGAGAGAGCCGGCCGGCGGTGTGCCGCTCCCCTGCGGAAGTGGGGAAAGTGGCAGGGGGAACTGCCCTTCCACGGAGGTGGAAGGGATAGTAGCCAACCCGGGAAGAACCAGCAACAAACCCGGGGAGGGCCGAGCAGACAAAAGAACAGCGCAGGGTCCTGTGTCGTTCCTCCACGAAGAGGGGGAGCGACAGGTACTATAGTTACAAGTGGAACTCTTTATGTCCATGATTCTTCCAAATGAAAATTTTACATCACTAATAAAATGCTTCAAATTTAAATAATCCAATTTTACTTTGACAAAAGTTCTTTTTAATAATAAACCTCTTAAAAGGCTTATTGTTAAAAATCTCAAAAGCAGAGTAAATCAACAGTGGAAAAGAAAAATGCTTTCTATATACATTTCCTTCCTTTTTTTTAAAGTGTTATCCCTTTTTATCTAATTTTTTTAATTTACTTTTTAGACATTTCCTTCAAATGCATTAGTACTGTCATATAAGTATTCATCATAAAATAATCTGTGTGTTTTACACTTTTACAAATACTTTTCAAATAGGACCCTAAGTTTGCTGTAGTAAGTGAAATAAGCATACTATTTAAAATTTAAAAATGGAAGTCTGACATATTTTTAGAATTTTCTACTGCTTAAAGACTTTTATAGGCAGAGATAAATAATTTCATATCTTAAAAATTTTGTACACAAAACTTCCTCAAACATAATTTTAATTCAAAATGTTACCAATTAACTTTTTAAAAAAACGTTAAACAGATCAAAATGTGCTGGAAGGATGGTTAGTTTTTCCTGAAAAGAAAATGCAGTAAAATCAAGAAATAGTTAAATATTATAGATTAAAAGCTTGGGCTGTATGATTAGAAAAAAAGCACCGCTTTTTTTTTTTTTTTAGTAACTGCACACATATCTTCACATTTAGTTTTTAAGAATATCATTAAAATACAAATATCATAAAGTTTAATAAATGTTTCAATAAAATATTTTTCTATTTAAACACACACATACACATATAAATATTTAGGAAAGAATCATAGCTTCTGGTTACAGATGACAAATAATTCTCAGAGTCTTAGCCTTTCATTTGGCCTTATATACACTATCTTGAAAGTGGTAAGACATATATTTTTAATCAGTAGGTGTATAGTTAGGCCAGATTTTATTTCTAGTAGCTTCTCAAGTTTCCTTATTAGGAAGGTTAGTCAGTTATAAGAAACATAATTTAAGACTACTTTAATATCTGACACTTAAGTCTATTTTAGATATATATAGCACGTCTTTATAAAAATAAATATCTATTGATAGACACTTCATTTCTTACACCAAGTAGATAAATTAAAATATCCTAAATCACAATCTGAACTTTAAAAAAAACACAAAGAAAATCACAGTCATCAATTCAATGTGTTCAAATCAGATAGCCGCAGGATTCTGTTTACGTAGGACACACAAGTGTCAAGTTCAAGGCCTCTGAAATATATTTTCTACATCCCTCAAGCCTTGCTAAATAGACTTTTGGATTTTTAAGTTATTTATAATTTACTAGGGAGTTTTGGTATTTAGACTACAGACTTGAAATTAAACCAAAAATCATTAGTTCTTTTTTTTTATGTTTGTGTTTATCCTTTACATACTTTATATAGTAAAATACAGCAGGACAAGGCAAGCCATTACTCTTTAGAAGTTGTACACTATTTAGGTGATAAAGAGTTAAGAAAATTTTCAAGGTCTGCTAAAGAATTGTGAAGCCCATCATTCATGTCTTGACTTCTAAGAAATTTTTTAAGAGTATCTAAAGCAGTTAAGGCCTCATTTTGTGATGGTGCAGGAAGTTCCGTTCCCAGAGATGCTTCCTCCTCCTCTTCATCAGAGGTACAGCATCCAGGTTCATCAGACTTACTCTCTTTGGGACATACGGAATCGTCATTTGGTGCCACTTCGCACGTCTCCAGATCTTCGTCCAAGGCAGCATACTCCTCTACAGACAAACCTTCAGGGAAGTCTGCCTCAGTGCCCAGCGCCTGAGCAACAAAGTCAAGAGGAGCCTCTCCCTCTGCAGTTGGCGCCTCACTTTCTTCCTTTGGACATTTGAATCCTGCCTCTTCAAAGCTTTGAACAATAGTCTCTGTGGTTACAGCCCTCCAACAGAGGTGCAGTGTATCAACTGCATCTAGGAGCGAAAACATGAACTCTTTGCTGCCTTCAACGGAACTTAAAAATTTCTTGATAAGGCAATGCCGATATTTGATCTTAAGGCTTTTAATAACACCCTGTTTCATAGCTATAAATCTGGGAGATAAACATGACGGGAAGAAGGCTAACTCAATGGACTTGAGATTCTTTACCTCTGGATGTGCCGGTAAAGATTCCACAAAAATCACCACTCTGCGTTGCTGCGCTTGAAATTTCTCGTCAAGTTTCTGCATCCACTGCTCAAATATATCGGAGGTCATCCATGCCATTCTGTTAGCCTCATAATGCACAGGCAGCGACTTTATACCTCTGAAACAATGTGGATTTTTGTTTTTTCCAATGACAAGCAAAGGAAGCTTCTCTGAGCCGTCCATGTTTGTGCCAATCACCAGAGTTACTCTGTCTTTGTATAACTTTCCAACAGAGCATGTTTCTCCTTTAAATGCAAAGGTATTTGTAGGTAACATTCGATAAAGCAGCCCAGTCTCTTTTATATTAAAAACATTTTTAGGTTGATAATCGTTTAAATAATAAGGAAGTACATTTTGTTGCCAGACAGTCGAAGGGTCTACTGGTACACCTGTAGCTTCTGCAGGTTGAGCTCTGAATACCAAACCATACCTGGATTTAAAGCGATCCAGCCAACCATTACTGCACTTAAAATCATTATGGCCCAGTTTCTGGGCAAAATCATTAGCTTTTAGACGCAACATTGGACCATTAACTGGTACATTCAGACACTGCGCGATGCGATACCATCTCATTAACGCCTCTTCCAGATCAGTGTAAAAAGCAGTCCTCAGTCTTTTTCTCTTTGGATCAAATCTCAGAGATTCAAAGGCTTCTAGAACTTTGTCTTTATTCTTCATGATAGAAGACAGTGAATTTTTCTTTATTCCATACTCAGCTGCAATCTCTGCTTTTTTCTTGCCACTTTCCACTGCATTTATGATGTCAATCTTTTCCTCGATGGACAGACTTTTCTTTTTCTTCACTGTTACAGGAAGGGTTGGGGTGTCTGCAGGAGCTTCTGCCATCTCCACTGCTGCTTAGGAGAGATCTCTTACTTTCTGATGTCTGTTTCTTTAATTAAATTCGTTTTCCAGGATGATACAGGTTGTGGCTTCCTAGCTCACTACATTTATTAAAAGTTGGTATCTATCTAATAGCTTTTTCCCTCAGTAAACTTATGAATAAATATACTTTTCCAAAGGCTCTCAAGAAGAAAGATGTTAAATACAAGCAGAATATATGAGAAGAGAACTTTCCTCCCCAGGACCTTGTGCAGCTCAGTTTATAGTTTATTCAGAGTTCCAGGAGTCGAGTTAAAATAGAAATCTCATTATGTCAAACCTGTCCAGTCCTGCTGGTATATTTTTGGAACTTCAATCCTTTAAGATGATCCATTTTATCCATGCACACATTCAAGCTTCTATTAATTCTCCACAGGAGGCCCCAGAGATAAGAGGAAACATCGTTCAGAAATTTTCATGCAAAATGTTACTCATTCATTTCCAACTCTCTTCAGGGTAGAAAAGAGATGGGTAGAACTTCTAGAACTTCTAGAACATGCAGTGTATCTTGTCTCTTGAAAATGTAAAAAAAAAAAAACACATAATTTTAGAACTGTCAAGCGAATATGAAGAATTATTTGTCCTTACAGCAATAATTATGCTTTCAATAATAACAGAAAGAATGGGCCATGTTTTTGAAGACACAGTAACCAAAGCTTCTAGGAGAAAGGCTTACCTCCAAAGGGCCTCTCTGTACAAAGCTCTCTAGCTCTGCTCTGCGCATTTGAATTCTCCCCTGGCCTTTGAATCCTCTGTAATATATACTTCTTAAATAGATAAATTTAATCTGTTTTGAAAATGTGGCCTTACCAAAATTAAAGAACTAAAAATGACGCTGGATAGATCTCTTGGTGGCTATTTTTTCCACGAGGACACAGACTGCACCCTCTGACTTCCCTAAACGAAAGACACAGCCAGACAGTAGTCACAAGGTCCAACTTTTAATAGCGCGTGGAGACAGTCTGCTTCACGGGAGTCTGGTGGAAGACGCTTCACTAAAACATTGAGTGACTGAGAATTCCATTTTTAAAAAAGTGAAAACCCATTCTACCCAGAAGTTTAAAAACCCAACAACTTTTGTATTAACTTGACATGTTAGCTGAATGTACACAGATGAAAAATACTTGAGGAAACGCACAGAATAGGCAAATTATGAGAGAAATAATGCAGAAAAAGCTAGACTAAGAAGGGAAGTAGAGTGACCCTGGGTCTTAACCTCTACTTCCTATGTAAATAACTGACTGTGGAGCCAGACAGGTATGGACTGGGAAGTGACTCTCCACTTAGTACTTAGGTGACTCTAGGTCATCTACTTAACCATTGAAATTCTCTTTTCTATAAAGGGGGGTAACTACAAGGGCCTGCCTCGAAGCCTTACTGTGCATTAAAGGAGTGGAAAGAAGTCGGCAAGGCATTTAGCATCTTAAGAGAGTGTGCAACAAACGTATGGTGATGATCTCATTATCTTCTCTCTCTTGTTTTTTTCACTATGTGAATCTAATCTACAATTCAGGAATTTTAGGAAACCCCACTTGCCAATGGAAGCAAGGATCTCACTGCGAATACATACTGAAAGCAAACAGTACTGAGAGCAGTCCCAGCGCTCCAGCCCGGCTCCCCTCCAAGTCAGTCAGTTTTGCTTGCGCCTCCTGCTGCCTAGCTGACGACAAGCTAATCTGATGAGCGGTGTTAATCTACCAGGTGAAAGCATGGGCACCATTCATTCTTTGTGTTGTGTTCCCAGGTCCCCAGGCATCTTCAAGCACAAACATTTTTGACAAAACTCCTTGTCAGAATTCGTCTGCCCTTGTTGTTCAACTCAAAAGAGTAATTTTTATCATAGGGATTACAACCATGAAAGGAGTTTGAAAAAAATTACTGTTACCCAGAGCTTTAGTTTCCCAATTGCTTTACTATCCATACTGCAAGTAACTAAGGAGGAAGGTAAAAGTGAGTTTGAATGCTTACCCAGTGATAATGTGGCTGAGCCAGCCTGGAGTCCAGGTGTCTAAATGTCAAGTGCACACTCTTCTTGCTACCGCTACATAGCCGTATCCTTGAGTCACATGGATGGGGCCTCCTCCACAGTTACAAAGTCTGTGCTCCCTGAACCAGGCCGGCTCAACATTTCTAGTGTCTATCCAAAACTTAAAAAACAAAAGCAAAAAACCCCGCAACATCAGTCCTCCATGGAAGGACAGGCCATTCTGAATTCTGTGAACACAAATATTCAACCATTAGAGGAGGTTTACTTTTCTAAGTAAATAAGATTTATCCATTCAACTAAAAAACCAAAAATTGTGCTTATATATGGGATCTTCCTGTACATTTCCTTGCTACTTCCTGTTAATCTGCAATTATTTTAAAATTTTCTAAAAAATTAAAAAATATTTTATTATTAGGAAAATACCAATCTTCAAAAACTGAGGTAGTGAGAACTATTTTTTCAAAAAAAGACAAATCAACCAAAACTACTCTCTAGGAGAAAAGTCAATCTCCTAGCTTCTCCATTCATACTTTTTTTCTGTCTACCTTATTTCATTTGTCAGAAGTAAATGCTATTTCAAATAGCAAAGCTTTAAGAAAAAGTTGCTTGAAATTCTTCTGACCCTATTTTAGTAAAAGAAATATAACAATCATAATCAGAGATGATTATCTTGATCAAACTGAAAATAGTGATGTATCTTTATTTATGAAGATAAATTTTCCCCTGAGTAAACAGCTGTCAAAGATACAATTTTCCACAGCAGGATACAACAAAACTTTATTCTTAAAACAATTACATTTCTAATGCCAAACCAGATAAGCCAGATTTTTCCCCTAGGAAACAATAAGGTAATAATGCTGTCTCATCCATGATGCTGACATTTCTCCAGTCTTGCACAGAATGACATTTGGGATACTTATTTATTTATTTTTTTTGCAGGGAATAATGGCAAAAGTTATACATCTCAGAAGTACTCATCCTCCCAATTAAGCTCATTAATGATTCTCCCCCTTGCAAACATTATAGTAGATAAATGCTGTATTACATTTTAGGGAATATTTGCTCTTTATCAACAGTTAAGCTAACCAAAGAATGGGAATGTCTAATTCACTGATAAAGATGCCCAATGAACACCAAACAAACGCATCAACCCTACTACCAGTAAGTGCAACATAAATCTTTTAAACAGGAGATACCTTTTTATTTTTTGTTCTTGTCTATCAGAACTAGAATATCTTGTGTTTGTCAGGGTACAGTAACATAGGTTTCTAGGAGACATTTAAATTGGTTACAAAGCCTATTGAGGGCAAATTAGCAACACAACACAAAAATCTTAAAAATGTGAATAGCTTTTTACCTAGGAATTCTATATCTAGGATTTTATCCCAAAAGATCATGGATGTAAAAATAATTTTGTACAAATCTATTCATTCCTTGTTGCTACACAACAAATTATCATACACTTAGTGGCTTAAGACAACACTCTACATGGTTCTGTTGGTCAGTAGTCCAGCTGGGTTCAACTGGGTCACCTGCTTAGGTTGAGTCAAGATGTCAGGCAGAGGCCAGGCTCCCATCTGGAGGCTGTGGGGAGAATTTTTGTCAAGCTCATTCAGGTTGGTGGCAGAATTCAGCTCCTCGCTGTGGTGGGGTCGAGGGCTCTGGGTTTTGGTGTTGGCTGTTTGCCAAGGGCCACTCTCAGCTCCCTTAGGAGGTGCTCTTCACTTCAACAGCAGTGAACATTCTCCCGCAGAATCTCTCACACTTTGAATCTCTGACCTCCCGCACAGACACCAGCCGGAGAAAACCGCTTGCTCCTAAAGGGCTTGAGTGAGTAGGTTAGGCCCACTCAGATTTCTTCCTTCTGATTAATTCAAATCCACTGATTAGCAGCCTTAATTCCATCATCAGACTGCTTTGCATGTAACATAACACAATGTGGGCGTGATCTTGTTAATGGGAGGGAATTACACAAGGGTGAGGGCATCTTGGAACCTACCTATCACACCAGAATATTCTTCACGTTGTTGTTACATAATTACATTCAAAAGTGGAAATAGCCTAAATGTACAATGACAAGGGTTAGTGAAATACATTAAGGAATACCTATAGGCTGAAACACAATTAAACATACTAGAGACTCATTCATGACATGAGGAAAATTCCATGATATATTAAGGGAAGCAGAGAAAATATAAAACAATATGCCAACAAATACAGTATCTACTGAAAACTCTATGAGGTTAGCGGTTCACAGCTACTCGCTCCTACAGAGCTTGGTGTCACAAGCAGCAAGTTCTCAATGACAACCTGTTCTTGTTAAATACATGAAGAAAAAAGACATCAATCAAAATGCCAAGTGCTCCCGCTAGGTAACTTAATTATGAATAAGTTCAGTTTTTTTCCTTTCATAGTTAAAAAATGTGTAACTCTAACAGCCAACTTTAAACCAATATTACGAAACCTAACGCTGGCGTTCTTCCCTTCAGAGTTTCTAGAGGGTAGTAAGTTACTCGCCTCTTGCCAAGCGCTTACTCTCTGACAGAATCAACCACTTTCCAAACTTCAAGCACTCGAGTGCTCACTGTTTTCCAGACAGACACTACATCCACTTCACCCTGCCTGTTCCATGACCCTAAGCAGCAGCCGTTGCTGGATTCTGGAACGGGCCAGGTGTGTAGTGGATAATAAATTTTTATAATCCAAGCCACGTTATTCAGTTTCCTGGTGCTGCGAGAGAATAAAACCAGTCCAAAGTTCAGTCTCCTAAAAAGGATCTGACTTATCATGGGAACCAGACATGCAGAGGCAGTAACTGAAGGCAGACTTAAATAGGGGCTCAAAGGAAGGCATGCAGGACTAAGGAGGTGAGAAAAATGAGTTCTCATAGGGAGCGTAACCAATGGGGTCGTAGGAGAACTAACACTGAGCTCAACCACAGGGCTAGGGCAGGAAACAGCGCTGCTGCTAAAAGTGCGGAATAAAACAGAGAGGGAAATCACAGCTGAAGCCCGTTAACCAGTTCTACCTCACTAAAGCTTTACGCCCATACCTACACTGATATCCACATCTGTGAGTTTCCTAAATGAGCACGCTCCCGCCACTATGCAAAACAGGTGCACTGGAAAGCAAGACTGGGGCAAGCCTCGCTAAGCTCATAGGGCCCGGATGAGGAAACAGACTTCAGCCAGTCAGTGTGCCACAAGTGGCAATAGTGCAAGAGTGACAGGATCATAGAGGAAGCTTCCCTCAGTTATCAGAATAAACGCTTAGGGGAACTCCTCTACTTTTGTTTATTTAACATGATGTATCTACTCAGCGTGAGAAAGAGAGAGCATAAAATCTCTCCTCTGTTGGTTTACTCCCCAGAGGCAGCAGCCAGGGTTGACAGGCTGATGACAGAAACTCCCGGCACTCTGGGATGGGGTCTGGGCATTCCGAGCATCAAAAGCCAACCCTGTCTCCTGTCCTTAGAAACTAGTGATCCTGAGAGCCCTCCCCTCACTGTATTCTTCAGGTGTACAGGTGGCGTCTGTGTGTAACTGAATGAAATGTGCATGTGCCCACCGTACAGCTTTTGACAGATGCTACGCAGTTCTAGTAACTCCACTGTACGTCATCGCTTAGTGCACTAGTTGGGGGCTTCTTACAATGTTCCATTATTTAGCATCCTCCTATTGCAATACAGGACTTGTTTCCAGAGCGATTACAATGTGTGATCAGCATGCTAGATCTCTCTCCATGAAAAGAGAAGCAAACAGTGATACGATTTTTGAGATATCACCAGAATTTTCAGAGAAAAGATCTGAAGATAGAATTTTCTTCTATCCTCCAGAAAATAACATTGACAAGCAACAGTCTTCAACATCTAAACCAGAGATAGTTGGCTACACACACAATTAATTGATTCAGAGAGGAATTAAAAAACAATACCCTTTAACTGGTTGCCTCCTTCCCTTCTTGGTCACTGACAGACTACTAGAATTCCCCACTAGCCCTGCGAATAAGGAGTACCCAACTTTTCAAAAGCAGAAGAGCCAATGATAGTGTAATGGTAAATGAGCAGGTGACCTCCATATCTAAGTGTAATTTTCTTATCTCTTCAAATGCCAACTGAGAGAAAAGCAGCAATCTTCTGTTCTTTCTAACAGAGTGAGCGGGCAGAATGTCCCAGGCTTGTGGGGAGGGGAGTTACAGCAAAGAAGAAAGGACGGGAAAAACAGCCACCACCTAAGCAGGGCCAGGTTTAAAATAAGATATTTTGGCGCGGTTCTGTGGTGGTGGGTGCTGGCATCCTACATGGGCCCCGGTTCTAGTCCCGGCTGCTCCACTTCCAATCCAGCTCTCTGCTAAGGCCTGGGAAAGCAGCAGAAGATGGCCCAAGTCCTTGGGCCCCTGCACCCGTGTGGGAGACCCAGAAAAAGCTCCAGGGTCCTGGCTTCAGACCGGCTCAGCTCCAGCATTTGTGGCCATTTTGGGAGTGAACCAGCGCAAGGAAGACCTCTCTCTCTGCCTCTCTGTAACTCTGCCTTTCAAATAAGTAAATCAATACATCTTTTTTTTTTTTAAATAAGATCTTTCAGTTAGCATCAAATTTTCCCCCTCAATCCAAAGATCACTGGCTGCTGTTCCTTAAAATGAAGGAAGAATTCCACTTTTTCTACCACCAGCTGAAGCAGCTTCCTATGTTTTCTCAGAGACAAGCGTGCTGACTTCCCTCAGGGCAGTAGAAATCACGGAACGATTAATCCCGTGTATGGCCTTGCGCAGTGAAATACTGTGGATGAGGATTAACCATACTCAGTGCCACACTCACTGGACTGAGGGGTACCCAACACAACTAATGGCATCTTCACAGAGCAGAAGTTAGCTCCAGGGTCCTCAGACTCTCTCACCGAAATCAGCAGTAGCTGTCAAGGAAAGGATCCTTGGGAAGGCCAATCACTATAACCGGTGGGCATCGTTCTAATATAAAGACACACTTGACTAACTTTAGGAGCCTAATATCCCCAAACCAAGAGGTGGTGGGCAGGCAGCCATAGGCAACAGCCAGATGTCCTAGTTATCCACACCACGCAAGCTCACCGTCTCCTCTTGCAAGCCATCCCTTTGCAGCCTGCGGACTAACACGTGTTCTCAGCTACAACTTCTGTAGCTCCTACTCAGTACGAGCAGTGACCATTCTAGGTCGGGATTCTCTGTTTATCACTGAGAAGTCTAACGGGCGGGCTCCAAACCAACAGAGTGGTTTTGACCAGGGAAATCCACGGTAAGCTCTGCGATGGAAGTTACAGTTTGAGTGCGTGGCGTGTGTGTGTGTGCGCACTCACTTCTTTTTTCTGCTGTTAAAGACAGAGCCTTGTGAGATAAGAAAGGGTGCTTTACACTCAGACTTATGATTTGGGATTTCAGTGCTGTTTTCGGAAGAGGTATCTGGAGATCTGAGACGATATTGCTATGTTTCCAACATTTGTGGTGTCTTAGGTATTCACTATCCCTGAACCTGCGGAAGAGAGCCGTGCAGGGATATTTTATTAGGCTGAAACTTCCTGGGAACCGGCCGAGGCAGAATTCTGCCTTTGGGCACTGTAGTCAGCTAAGGTGACAAGGGAGAGATCCAGATCAAAGGCTAAGTCTCACCATGTGCACAGTCGCTTTCGCGTTTCTGCAAGCAAAGCGGGGGTCAAAATGAGCAGCGGAGGCTGTCCAAGGAAAAGCAGCCCAGGAGTCCGGAGGGTGGACCGACTGTCTGCCCTGCAGGGAAAGGAGCCCCGAGCCAGGGTTCCCTCCCTGCAGCGCAAGCAGGGGAAGGGCTCGGAGAGAGGGAACTGTTCAGTAGTTACTGCAGAGAGCTCAGCGATCTATTTAAGATGCAACAGGGCGAGCAAACAAAGTGGAGCCCGGTCACCTATACAAGAAAGGGACGGGCAGGAGAAGTGTTAGGGACCCACTGTCGGCGAGCGAGACGAACCGAAAGCGATCCGAGACCGAGCAAGAGCTAAGAGCCGGCGGGCGTGGGGGTCACTCCCAAGGGAGTGGGCGCGCCAGGCGCTCGCACCCCGTCCGCGCCCTAATGCCCACATTCTCTCCACCACCTCAGCCCACCCCGCGGGGCTGGAATAAGCTTCTCCGTGGCCGAGGAAGCAGCTCTGGCTCGTCTGTGGCTGCATGGCGGTGAGCTCCCGCCGCCTCCACACCCTCCCGGCACCGGCTCACCGTCTGTCTTGCTGAAGTGGGGGACGCCTAACGCGTGAGGCCGGGAAGTGTGAGAAAGACGCGGTGCTGAGGGCTCCTGGAGACCTCCGCCCCCTCAGACCATGCTGGCGAGCCCTTCCGCCAGCTCCCAACTCCGGCCGCGGCCTCCGGACCCACGCATAAGCTCCTCCACAAGTCAGCCAGAGAGTCACCCGGGCAACCGGCACCCGCGGAGCCCCGGATGTGGTTGCTAGGGCCGCAGCGGGAGGGGCGGGGCCAGCCTCCAGGAGAGGGGCGGGGGGGGGCCAGAGGGGAGGAGGCGCGCTGGCACCATCGAGACGTGGCTTCGCCGGGCCGGATTTAGGGAGAGAGAGGCCGGCCTGGGCCCAGGACAACGCTACTTCCGGTCCCCTCACTTCCGGCTTCGCCGCTCTGGGTCCCGGTGCTTGGAGGCCGGCTTGGGAGGTCGCTTGGCGAGAGCGTCCTCGGCGGTTGGTCCGTGTGAGGCTGTGACAGCTGCAGTCGCTCCCCGCCCCCGAGGATCCGAGGTGTGTCGTGGGGGAAGGGGAAGTCGGAAAAGGTCCGGGTTGGCGTTTCCGCTCGCTCCTCGCCAGCGTCGAGGCGATTCCCGGAGAGCAGCGGCGGGGGTGATCCTCGGCTGGAGAGCCGCCGGCTTCCCCGCAGACAGGTGGGGGCGGAGCGGGCCCGGCCGGGGCAGAGGCGGGCGAGGGATGGACGGGTCGCGGTGCTTGGCGGGGCGGGCGCGTTGCCTCCGCCGCTGCGCGCTCGGATGGGGCACTTCTGTCGCCGAGCGCGCGCCGTGGCTGCCCGACTTTCCTCTCCTGCCCCTCTCGGAGCGTGCCCCCGAAGCAGTGGAGCGAAGGGGCAGGGCCGGCCCTTGGAGGGCTGCACCCTCCGGGCTTTGCATGCATTGGGTGGGTAAGGGGGTCGCAGGCTCCAAGCCTTCTTGACCAAGTAGCCGAGGGGACAATCTTCGAGTTTGGTGGCCAACTTTTTTTTTTTTCCTTCCCCCCCCTCCTCTCCCGCAGTGAGAAGGGAGAGAGTGATACCCCTCGGAGGGGGTCCCGGGGCAGTGCAGCGGGGAGGAGCCTTGTCCGTGGAGTGTCCCAAGCCGGCCGTGCTTGTGCCGACGTCCAAGGAGTGTGGGAAGTGAGTTGTGCTGTCCTCTTCTGGCTTGTTCCCCCTTGCCAAGTTACCACTGGTTACGTGTCTCGGAAAAGGAAAGTGTTTTTTTTTTTTTTTTCAATAGTTCTTAGACGCCAGGCGTTTTTTTCTTTTTCTTTTTATTATTGCTTCCTTTTTTTTTTTTCTCTTATCTTCGTTTTGAGTCCTTTGATCTCAAAAAGTTTTGAACTTTCGACACTTCCTGCAGATCCTTTAGCCGCCTCCTTGGGATTTCTCTGGTCCCCCTCGTCCCGTCTTTGTTTTCTCCCAGATGAAGGTACGGACCTTCTCCAGCTCGGTTCTTGTTTGGTAAGAGGAGAAATGGAAGATTTCCACACTTTTCGTAAGCCTAAGCTTTCGCGCTTTCACCTCTATAGGCATGTTCCTGCTGGCCAGTTAACTAACTTCGCTGTCGGAGAAATGCGCCCCAGAAATGGTTACGTCAGGCTTCCCTTAAGGCTGCACGAGTTGGCCGTCTCCTTGCTGATCTCTCAGAGCCACAGCAGCTGACTGTGTTTTAGTGCAGTTTCACTGTCCTGTGGGGGTGGTGCTCTCTTTGCTCTGTGGGATCCAGGTCCTCTCAGTCACCAAGTCTGCATCTCATTATCCGAGAAAAGAAGGTATTTCTCATGTTGTATGGGCCTGTCTCAGATTGACAGATTGGTGTTCCTTGGATTATGGTTTGCCTTCATCCTGACTCATGACTCGGGGTCTGTGGTCTAAGCTTCCGGGACTTGCAGGGTCTTCCTCACCTCCACCTTGGAAATTCTGTGCAGGGTTCTGTTTTCCTGCACTTTGGGGGAGAATGGCAGTTCTTCATATCAGATTCGCAAAAAGAGATCTGCAGCCTCCAGCCAGATTAGAAACTTCTGCCTAGGGTCTCGTTAAGTTAGTGGAAACGGTTTTTCATGAAACTGTCCGTTTTCCCACTGAAGTGGCTTGTTCTGGGGCCCTGGAGAACAGAAAGCAAGGATCGCAGCTGATACTGCAATCTGAAATCTCGACTGCTGCAGAGCTTCAGTGTTTCTAAATTCCTCCCTAGACTTAGAGAAGGAAGTGGGACTGCCTGCTTATTCAGTTCTTGATTTGTGGTTTTGAGGTTTCTTTTTAGGGATGGCTGGTTGTAGCCAAAACTCTGGATTTATAGATGGATGTGTTTATCATTATTGAATACATGTTGAGTATCATCAGCCTCCTAGGCATAGTTCACAGTAAAATGTTTGGGTCCTGGGTGGACTTTGCCTTCATTTTCCTGCCTTTAACTCTGGGCATCTGCCTTGAGTTTTGGCTTTGCCACGAAGGGCAAACAAGGTGTTGCAGGGGTGTGAGCCATAAGCGTTTGTTGTGTTCCTACCCATCCTGACGTCCCTTTTCCTACATGAGGTATTTTAATGATTATTTTTCTCCTGTGGTTGAGTTAGTATCCCTCCCGGCCTTAATGTAAGTGTTAGAGTGCCTGTTTGCATTTACTGATTTGGTTGTGAAGTGTTTGTTGATTGAAGATGGAAATTCTAAAGGTACTTGATGCTTGTTACTGAGAATGTTAGAACCCGAAGGAACCTATACAACCTATTCCAGTGTTTTTAAAGTCACTTAATTTCTTCTGTTCACAAAATAATTTTCCATTTGTCTATCACCTTCACTTGGAAGAGAGGAAAACGTAACTTTGTAAAGAATGGGTTATGCTCAGTTAGCTTCCTTCTAAGGTGATGACAAATTCAGAAGATAGATTATGTCTACACACAATAACAAGTGATTTGTTTGCTTTGCTGTGTACCAGGCATTATGCTAAATGCTTTACATGGTTATCCCACCTGATCCTCCCAGCAGCCTTGTAAGGTGGCTGTAATTCTCCTAGCTGAAGAAACTGAAACTGAACGGCTACCTGAAGCAGAAGGGATCTCTCAGAGTTACACCAGGGAGCTAGGATTTGAATGTGGGTTGTTTGATTACAGACTACTACCGTAAATGGCCTTTACCACATTTCCATTACATTCCTTTTTGGCCTGAGTTGGGGATATCTCATCTGCTTTTCTATCAGACACTAAGAAAAGGTCTTTTCCTTTACTTAAACTTCAATGGATAAACACCTGGTTTAATGTTACACTAAAAAAGTATGACAAAAAGAATCCAATTTGGACAAGGAGGACCATGGGATGATAGTCAATAGAATTTTCTCACCAGTGTGGATGTAAGTCTGTGTGGTATGTGTAGCAGTTATGACACAGGAGGAGTGGAAAATCTGAAAATGAAGGTTATAAGTAATAACTTGATACTGTTAGAGCCTGGGAGCATAAATAAATTTCTGAATGACAAATGTCTAGAAGGAGTAAATTCAGCAGGGGACTTAAAATGACATGGCTGTGGATGAAAAACTAACACTATTTGTACAGACGGGAAAATGAGTTGTCCCACATAACGTGGAGGGTGATGACTTACGAGACGAGGGAAGTCTGAATGTCAGATGCCTGCCAGCGTTACTTCTGGAATGTATGGAAAAGTCTTTATAACCTGAGGATCTGAAACTAATCTTGTTACCCTTGGTTTCTGCTGGTTTTAGACAGTCAAGGAAGCCACAGAATAGCTCTTGCAGATTTTTAAACTATTCTTTACCAAAAAAAGTACATTTTAAAAATATTTTTGAACGTATTTATTTGAGAGAGAGCACTTCCATCTGCTGGTTTACATCCCACATGGCCACAACGGCCAGAGCTGGGCCTATCCGGAGCCAGGAGCCAGGAGCCAGGAGCTTTTTCCGGGTCTCCCACACGAACATGGGGGCCCAAGGACTTAAGGCATCTTGTACTGCTTTCCCAGGCCACAGCAGAGAGCTGGATTTGAAGAGGACCAGCCTGGACTTGAACTGTCCCACTATGGGATGCTGGCACTGCAAGTGGCGGCTTTACCCGACATGCCAGAGCGCCGGCCCCCAAAAGTGTATGTTTTCTTTCTCCTTTCCTGTTTGTCCCTCCATCTCTCATTCCCCTCTCCACTGTTTCTTCTAGACCTTTGTCTTAGGATGGACATAAGGCAAGTGTTGCATAGCTCCATTAGCAGTAGATTCCTGAAAAAACAATGCAAGGTCTCTGTATGAAGTACTGTTGTTCCCTTTAATAAACATACTTATTTAAATAAAAAGGGCTTTTCAGAGTAGACAGTCTGCTTGGAAATTCACTTCTGGTACTACTGTCAATTCAGGGTGAGACCTACAGAAGCCAAAAGTTGTTGCTTGCCTTGTCACTTCACCTCAGTGGCTAGAATCTGAGTAACTTTGGGTAGTTGGTAAAAATTAGATCCTCTTTTGAATGACAAAGATTTGTCACCAAAAAGAGTTTTTAGAGCATTTTGGGTTTTGAAGGTAGTTGTAAAACTAGTAGTTGCTCAAATCTTCTGTGAAAATATGGCAGTATCTTTGCCATATTGTCACCTAAGATAAAAGCTTTTGTTTTGTTTTGGTATATCTGTGATGGCATTGGACTAGCTGTCCTTGGTGTTCAGGCCTGATCCTCTTTGATTTTTGGGGAAACAGTGACATACTCCCTTTGGAGCAGGATCGTAAGAGCAGAGAGTTGGTGGTGAGGCCCAAGTCATCCAGTGAAGGGAGTCAGCTGGCCAACTCCGATCTGTTGACATGACACAGTGTTGGAGAGCAAGGCTTCTACACTCCTCCTACGTTATGTCACACACAGATAGTGAGGTTTGTGTGGCAGACTATAGCTGGAACCTCTGCAGCTTCCGGTAGGGGATGCAGGGGTGGGTCAGTATTTCAGTACATCTGGAAATCATTCTTGGCGCCATGATTGGAAAGCTTTGGCCTAAGGAGGGTTTAATACCTTCTGTTTGTTTAGTATGTAATAATTGACAAGGCGCTTTCACATATGTTTTCATTTTATTTGACAGCCCTGTCAGATAGGTAGAGCAGATCATGTTATCATGTTGGAAAAGAAAAAATTGAAATTTAGGTCAGGTGCTTTGTATAAGGTCAAACACTTAACAAGGGGTGGGTCAGGAACTCAAAGCTTGGGTTGGAGAGATTAAGCCAGGGGCCTGTCCCCTCTAGGGTAGCCAGGACCCCATCTGCTTGACTTCATAGTCCTTCCTTTAGTCTCTAGGGCAGTGCAAGGCATGTGAAACCCCATAATAGTTAGTATTGAGTGACGCTGTGGCTGGGCATTGCTTTGGAGCTACTATATATGTTACTAGATGTATTTTTTTTAATTAACAAATGGAGAAATATGTGTGAAAGTCAGAAATTGATAGTCTGAGTTCAGCCAGCTAGTCAAAGGAGAAGCATAGGCTTCGGAATCGAAGTTGTCCGACTCTGAAGCTTGTGGTCCTTTTACTGTATGGCCTAAATAATTGGGCATAGAGATTGGGGTCTCGTGTGGGTTCCTCAGGGGATGCTGCTGGTGGCACTGGTGAGGGAGGTAGGCAACGGGAGTTAGGTAGTTTTCAGGTAGGGTTCTGTTTTCTTTTTTTTTTTTTTTTAAGATTTATTTTATTTATTTGAAAGAGTTACAGAGAGAGGTAGAGACAGAGAGGTCTTCCATCCACTGATTCACTCCCCAGATGGCCACAATGGCTGGAACTGCGCCAATCCAAAGCCAGGAACCAGGAGCTTCTTCTGGGTCTCCCATGTGGGTGCAGGGGCCCAAGCACTTGGGCCATCCTCCACTGCTTTCCCAGGCCACAGCAGAGAGCTGGATGCAAAGAGAAGCAGCCGGAACTCGAATGGGTTGCCCATATGGGATGCTGGCGCTTCAGGCCAGGGCTTCTAACCTGCTGTGCCCCAGTGGCAGCTCCTCAGGTAGTTCTAGAGAGAATGGCCCTCTGAGAGGATTTTTGAGGCCTTGGTGGGGGAGAGGGTGGGTGTCAAAGAGAAAGGTGGCATAACTCAGAGTAATATGGGCCATTGTTGCTACAAGGTACTCATAACAAAAGGGTTAAAAATATAGCTCCTCTTTATATGTGGTAAATGTTAATTGTAGACTCTTTCTTAAAGATAGGCTTTTAGATGATTTTTTTGTGTGTGTGTTTCCCCATTTTTCTGTACTACATAGTACTTTTAAACATTTTAAAGTACTATATTATATATTCTTGAAATAAAAATCAATAAGCAGATGGAATGAAAAATTTCTGTTTTCTCAATTTTCCATCTCTTACACTGTTTCCCAGTTAATTTGAAAAATAGTTGAAAAGTAGTTGTTGGGAACAGTTGAAATACATGAGGAAGTTGTAAGCTTGCTGCCTGATACTGTAGCTACTAACTGCATGTGACGGCTTAAGTTAAAATAAAAAAAAGTTTGCACCAGTACGTTTTAGTAACCACAGAGGATAGTGGCTACTTCATTGGGCAGTACAGATTTAGAGCATGACCAACAGCATTGTCCAGTCCTGCTAAAACTTGCCTATACCGTAGAACTAAGATTATAAAAATGTTTTCTTTGGTGCCTAGCAAGTTTTTAAAAATTTTAGTTGATGAAATGTTATTGCCACGTTTTCTCTAAGCTTTCTGTTCTAACTAAATCCAGATGGTCAAAGTCTTAACGTTTTTCTTGGCTATTTGGGGATTATAGTTAGCTGCTTGTCTAGGATAAAAATGTCAGCTTTTCCAGGGGCTTGAGGGTTTTCTATCTCCTTTGAGCTGTAGATCTGTATCTTGCTGTCTAGTCGACACCTTCTCTTAAATACCTTAAAGATAGCTCAAATGTAGTGTGTCTAGAATGAAACTGATTTCTCCCTCCTTCTCCACCAAAATCCTAAAACATCACTTACTGTCCTTTTTTTCAGTGAAGTATGCCATTATCTTTGCATTATAAAGTCCAGAAAATGTGTGAGCCTTCCCGCATTCTTCCTCACACATGAAGTAGGTCAACAACTTTTGTTAATCTTAGTTTCTAAATGTCTCTTAAATCTGTTTTTTCCTGTTTCCATGACTACCGACCACTGCTTAAGTGTGTTAACATCATCTTGCCAGACAATTCCACAGCTTCTTCCATTCTTGTCTGCTCTCTTCTCTTTTGGCTCCTCTCTAATCTGTTACCCATCCCAAAGACTCACGAATTTGTTTAAAAACACATCTGATTGTCATTGTCCTGCTTTGTCTCCTAATGTGCCCTCTCATTGCTTCTGGCATAAAAGTGAAACTCCTTAACAATGAAGAGTTCTCCAACCTCCCCTGGTATCGCATTCTGTATAACTTTCCCTTTCATCCCTGCTTGCTGCCTTTAGTCCTTTGTACTTCTCATTAGTTTCTCTGTTACACAATATGAATAGTGAAAATAAAAAGATTCCTGCAAGCAGCTGATTTTGTTACTTGGTTAAATATCAGTTATGGTGGTGCAGATGGGCATAGTTGAATATCAGTTAGGTTGACTCTTACATTGTTTCTCATTACTCCAAGTAATTGGGAATTACTGTATGTAAAGTTTTATTTAGGGACTGGTGGTGTAGGGCAGTGGATAAAGCTGCTGCATGCGATGCTTGCATTCCATATTGGAGTGCTAATTTGAGTCCCAGCTGCTCCACTTCTCAAATAGCTCCTTGCCAGTGTGCTTGGGAAGGGAGGAAAATGGCCCAAGGTCTTGGCCCCTGGCCAGCCACGTGGGGACACCCAGATGGAGTTCTGGGATCCTGGCTTCAGCTGAGCCCAGCCCTGGCTGATTTGGCCGTTTGGGGAGTGAACTAGTAGATGGAAGATATCTCTGTCTTCCCTCTCTGTTGCTAGGCCTTTCAAATAAATAAAGTAAATCTTGAAAAAATAGTTTTATTTATTTTGATTTGAAAGGCAGAGCTACGAAGAGAAAGATACACACACATACACACACACAGAAAGTTGTGCAAGGGAGATTCTCCATCAACAGATGGTTCACTCCCCAAATGTGTATAACAGCCGAGGCTGGCCAGGATGAAGCCATGAGTCTAGAACCCCAAATGGATCTCCCACGTGGGTGGCAGTAACCCAAGTACTTGAGCCACCACCTGCTCTCTCCCAAGGTGTACATTAGCAGGAAGGTGGAATTGGAAGTAGAGCTGAACCTTGAGCTCAAGGACTTTTTAAAAAAGATTTATTTATTTATTTAAAAGTCAGAGTTACACACATAGAAGAGAGGCAGAGAGAAAGAGACAGAGAGAGAGGTCTTCCATTCGCTGGTTCACTCCCCTATTGGCCACATTGGGCAGAGCTGCGCTGATCTGAAGCCAGGAGCCAGGGGCCTCTTCCGGATCTTCCATGGGGGTGCAGAGACTCAAGGACTTGGGCCATCTTCTGTTTTCCCAGGCCATAGTAGAGAACTGGATCGGAAGTTGAACAGCTGGGACTCGAACTGGTGCCCATATGGGATGCCGGCACTGGAGGCGGTGGCTTTACCCGCTATGCCACAGTGCTGGCCCGCCCAAGGACTTTTTTTTTGACAGGCAGAGTTAGATAGACAGTGAGAGAGAGAGAGAAAGGTCTTCCTTCCATTGGTTCACCCTCCAAATGGCCGCTATGGCTGGCGCACTGCACCGATTCGAAGCCAGGAGCCAAGTGCTTTCTCCTGGTCTTCCATGCAGGTGCAGGGCCCAAG
Source organism: Oryctolagus cuniculus (assembly GCF_964237555.1). Lineage (NCBI taxonomy): Eukaryota > Metazoa > Chordata > Mammalia > Lagomorpha > Leporidae > Oryctolagus > Oryctolagus cuniculus. The sequence continues at coordinate 11,767,663 of NC_091439.1, read as the reverse complement.
CACTTGGGCCATCCTCCAATGCCCTCCCGGACCACAGCAGAGAGCTGGACTGGAAGAGGAGCAACCGGGACAGAATCCGGCACCCCGACTGGGACTAGAACCTGGGTGCCGGTGCCACAGGCAGAGGATTAGCCTAGTGAGCTGTGGTGCTAGCCCCCGCCCAAGGACTTTAATGTGGGATGCAGGCTGCCAAAACAGTGTTTTTCTTTTCTTTCTTTTTTTTTTTTGACAGGCAGAGTGGACAGTGAGAGAGAGAGAGAGAAAGGTCTTCCTTTTGCCCTTGGTTCACCCTCCAATGGCTGCCACGGCCGGTGCGCTGTGGCTGGCGCATCGTGCTGATCCGAAGCCAGGAGCCAGGTGCTTCTCCTGGTCTCCCATGTGGGTTTAGGTCCCAAGCACTTGGGCCATCCTCCACTGCACTCCCGGGCCATGGCAGAGAGCTGGCCTGGAAGAGGGGCAACCGGGAAAGAATCCGGCGCCCCGATTGGGACCAGAACCCGGTGTGCTGGCACCACTAGGTGGAGGATTAGCCTAGTGAGCCGTGGCGCCGGCCTAGAATTCTTACCTGGTAAAATCTGATAAAAGTTCTTCCATGGTTTCCTTTTGGATAAGTGTATTCTATTTGGTTTTGTAGAAATCAGAAGTTTGTTTATATAATAAAATCAAAACAGCCCTGAACAGTTAGGTGAATCATAACATCAGGGGATATTAATTATGTATTTTTACAAATTCCAATTAGTAATTCACTTTGTAAGCCTTTGGTCTTTACACTCATTAGTTAATGCATGCCTTTGACTGGTTCATAGATGTAAAACCCCAGTGATGACTTAAGACATTTTTGGATTCCAGTTTAACAGAGCTGCAAGGCCTAAACATTCATGGGAGTTTGTAGCAGTAATTCATCATCCTGTTTTTAAAGAAAACTTTTAGAGATAACTGAATTTGTATAAAGGTCAGAAAATGTGTATCTTGAATTGCACAGATTAGAAGTCAGCTTTTTAAATATCACTCCCATGAAGGTAAATATCAATTATGAGCGAGCATATCTTTTTTAAAAATGTGAAGTTAATCAGAGTGCTTAACAATATGAATACCACAGATCGAGTACCTGTCTGTCATTTTCTGAAGTCCAATTCGGTGTCTTCCTGTCTGTCTTGGGTTATTTGGTCTTCTCTAGAGCTGGATGATGGTGGTATACTTTCCTAATTGGAGCTACTGTTTAACGTAGGAGAGCTGATGCTAGCTCCTGTTTCCCAAGTAGAGGACAGCAAGAACTGCTTTAACCTCCTCTCATTTTTCGTCTCACTCTTCACTGTCTCTTGAGGTTCCTTCCTCCTTCCATTCTGGCACAGTGGAAGCGATTTCTTCCTTCCATCTAAGGGTAATTCCTCTACCATTGCTCAGTATTTCTTAGTTATTGAAAACGTTCATTTTGATCAAATTTAGACCTTCATAATAGTTAAAAAATAGTACACGCATATTTTCCTTAGTGCTAACGTTATATGTAACCACAATTATCAAAGTAGGAAATTAACATTGCTGTAATGTTAATTAATCTACAAACCTGCTTAGAATTAAAGCAAATTTTCAACTCCTGTCCTTTTTCTGTTCCAGAATCCCATCCAGAAACCCACATTGAATTTAGGTATTTCTCTGTAGTCTACCAGTCTATAAGTTCCTGATACTTTGCTTGTCTTTCATGACTTTGGAAGGATACTAATCAGTTACATTTTAGAATGTCTCCTAGTTACTGTTTGATATTTTCTTGTGATTGGAGCAAGCTTTGGCATTTTTGGCAAGAATACCAGAAAAATATTGTTATGTCCATCTCGATTCATTATTTGAGTATTAAGCAGTTCATCATATCAGTATGTCTAATTACTTGTGACTTGGTTAAATTGGGTTTAATGTTTTTCCACTGTGAAGTTGCACCTTTTCCCTTTTTAGCTGATAGGTATTTTTTTTTTAAAATATTTATTTATTTATTTGAAAGTCAGAGTTACACAGAGAGAGGAGAGGCAGAGAGAAAGAGGTCTTCCATCTGCGGATTCACTCCCTAATTGGCTGCAATGGCGGAGCTGCGTCAATCTGAAGCCAGGAGCCAGGAGCTTCTTCTGGGTCTTCCATGCAGGTGCAGGGCCATCTTCTACTGCTTTCCCAGGCCATAGCAGAGAGCTGGATCAGAAATGGAGCAGCCGGGACTAGAACCGGCACCCACATGGGATGCCGGCACTGCAGGTGGCAGCTTTACCCTCTATGCCACAGTACCGGCCCCATCTGATAAGTATCTTGTGGGAGATATTTGGGGACGGCAAATCCTGTTTCTCCTCATACTTTGGCCCTGTAATTTTAGCATCTATCAATCAAATGCATCTTGCATGTACCATTAGTGATGTTTGTCTCTGATGGTGATTCAGTTTCTTCTTTCCATTCTATATATATTTATTCTATGATTTTTTTCCCCAAAGAAACCGTTTATTTAATGAGTACAAATTTCATAAGTACAACTTTAGGAATATAGTGATTCTACCCATCATACCCGCCATCCTGCTCTGACTTCCACACCACCTCCTCCTCTCTCTCCCATTCCCATTCTCCATTAAGAAAAAAAAAAATAGAACTGTTTCTCAACAGTCAGGACAAGGGCTGTTCAAGTCATTGCTTCTCAAAGTGTCAATTTCACTTCTATGGATTTCCTTTTAGATGCTCTGTTAGTTATCACAGATTAGGGAGAGCATATAGTATTTGTCCTTTTGGGACTGGCTTATTTCACTAAGTATGATGTTTTCCAGCTTCATCCATTTTGTTGCAAATGACTGGATTTCATTTTTTTTTTTTTATTTTGACAGGTAGATTTATAGACAGTGAGAGAGAGAGAGAGAAAGAGAGAGAGAAAGGTCTTCTGTTGGTTCACTTCCCAAATGGCTGCTACGACTGGTGCTGTGCTGATCCGAAGCTAGGAGCCAGGTGCTTCTTCCTGGTTTCCTATGCGGGTGCAGGAGCCCAAGGACTAGGGCCATCCTCCACTGTCCTCCCAGGCCACAGCAGAGAGCTGAACTGGAAGAGGAACAACCAGGACTAGAACCCGGCGCCCATATGAGATGCCGGCGATGCAGGTGGAGGATTAACCAAGTGAGACACGGCGCTGGCCCCTGGATTTCATGTTTTTTTTTTTTTTTTTTTAACCATTGTAGTATTCCATAGAGTACATATCCCATAATTTCTTTATCCAGTCTTCAGTTGATGATGCTTTTTTTTTCTAGTGTGGACCATTAGGGTCTCCTGGTTGATTCCTGGGTTCTTTCTACAAAACTTGTGTTTTAAATTTTCTTATTTTCTATATTAGGAGATGTTCCAGCCTTGTCTTGTATATTTTCCTGCCCTAGCCTTATTAAAAGAGCCTTGGTTCTTTATTGGAGAATGGTATTTAGAGACCAAGATCCGGTACTTCTTGTTACTGGAATGTCATTGCTTCTAGGTCACAGTGGACAGGATTAGGAAAGTCAACTCATGCATGCTTATACATATATTAAAAACCATGAGTTGTATTTTAATTCCAGTTCAATGCCATAGGGTTCATTTGAACATTTCTCTTTATTTATAAGTTTTTTCTGTAACAATGAGAAATCCAGGTCTCGGTATCTACATTCTTCTCTCTTCTCCTACCTTTTCCTGGGTTGTTAATTTATAATGATAGAGATTAGATTCATTTGGTGCTGTCCCTATACTATTTTGAGTTACCACCATATCCTGGATAGCTTTAGTTGTTTGATTTTAATGAAATTTTTATTTTTGAAGGATACATGAAAATTCCTATGCTTCTAAGAGTCAGGATTATTACAAAGTGTGTGTGTGTGTGTATACCCCCTTCTTGTCCCTGCCTTGTTCCATTTCCCACTGCTTTCCACCCTTTTCTCATCTGCTCCTGTGGGTAATCTGTCTCCCTTGTTTGTGGCTTATCCTTGTTGTATTTCTTCTTGTCCAATGAGCAGAAACTTTTTTTTTTAATATCCCCTTTTATTCTTACATAAGTGTAGTATACCATAGGTTTTTCTTTTTCTTTATTCAGTTGGCTTTTTTTCAATTAACAGTGTAGTAGACTCCCCTGAGAGAATATGTTCCAAGACCTCCAATAGATAACCTGAAACCTCTCATAATGCAGAACCCGACATATGCTGTTATTTTCCCCTGTGCATGTACATATTTGTGATAAAGCGTGCTTTATAAATAAAGCACAGTAAAAGAATAATAACTAATAATAGAACAATTATACTGTAGTGTGATAAAAGTTATGTGATTGTGGTCTTTCTCTCAAAATATCTTGTATTTTTACCTTTTCACTTAAATGCACTTTTTTTTTTTAAAAAGATTATTTGAAAGGCAGTATTAGAGGGAAAGAGAGGGAGAAGGGAAGAGACAGAGAGAGAAAGAGATCTTGTATCAGCTGATTCACTCTTCAAATGACTACAATGACTGGAACTGGACTTTGTTGAAACCAAGAGCCTGGAACTCCATCTGGGCCTCCCACATAGGTGGGAGGGTCCAAGCACTCTTCTGCTTTCCCAGGTGCATCAGCAGAGAGCTGGATTGGAAGTGGAGCAGGCAGGATTGAAACTGGAGCTCATATGGATGCCAGCGTTGTAGGCAGTGGCCCAACCCACTGTACCACAAAGATGGCCCCTCATGAAGCACTTTATGGCCTCTCTTTGTCATACTTGAATTGGCAGCACCACTACTCTTGTGCTTTGGGGCCATTATTAAATAAAATTAGGGTTACTTGAATGTGTGATGCTGTGATACTGGGACAGTCTGATCACTGAGACATTTGCCAAGTGGCTGAATGTAATGTGGGAGGCATGGATGCACTGGACAAAGGGATGTTTGTGCCCCGGCAAGGACTCTGACAGGGCGTGGGAATTCACCACAATTGTCAGATGAAAGCCAGGAATTATTTCTGGAGATTTTTATTTGATATTTTAAAACTGCTCTTGATCATAGGTAACTGAAACCGCAAGAAGCAAAGCTGCGGTGAAGGCATGAATGCCGTTAGCCCCGGAATTCTCTGTCGCAGATACAGAGACGTTTTCTGTGTTCTCCACGGTTGCATAGGTAGATGTACTATAGTTATTCAGTCATTTCTCTACAGATATGTAGGATGTTCTGAGTATTTTATGAGTACTGAGATGCTGCCTTGTTTTTTTATGTCATTGGATGTTGTCATCCTGTCCAAGAATCAGGGTTGTCTTTTTCTTTTGCTCAAGTCTTCTTTAGTGTCTTGTGTTTAAATTTTTTTGCATATGGGTTTTACGCACTACTTAGTTTATTCCTAAATATTTAATCTTCACTGTTATTGTAAATGGGATTTTCTTTGCCATTTTGTACCGATTATTACTTTTGTATATGAAGACTATTGATTTTTACATGTTGATTTTGTATCTTCTGACTTTACAGAATTCTTTTATTTTTGAGTTAGTTTCCCATTGATTCCCTGGGACTTTATTCAAGCATACTATCATATTATCTACAAATACAGAATAGTTTTACTTTTTTTTTTTTTTTTTAATTTATTTACTTATTTGAAAGGCAAAGTTACAGAGAGGCAGAGGCAGAGAGAGAGAGAGAGAGAGAGAGATCGATCTTCCACCTGCTGGTTCATTCCCCAGAGGGCCACAATGGCCAGAGCTGTGCTATCTGAAGCCAGGAGCCAGGAGCTTCTTCCAGGTCTCCCACATGGGTACAGGGGCCCAAGGATTTGAGCCATCTTCTGTAGCTTTCCCAGGCCAAAACAGAGAGCTGGATCAGAAGTGGAGCAGCTGAGACTTGAATTGGCACCTATATGGGAAGCCCCCCTGCAGGTGGCGGCTTTACCTGCTACGCCACAATGCCAGCCCCTATTATTCTTTCAATTGATTTTTCTTAACATTAGATCAGTTAATACCTCTAGTACAATGTTGAGTAGTAGTGGAAATTGTGGGTATCTTTGCCTTACTCCTGATACCAGTGGAAATCCCTTTGCTATTTCTTTATATAAAATAGAAAATGGTTATAGGATTAAAATATATATCTATTTTATATTCAGAAAGTACCTCTTAATCCCTATTTCCCTGAGTGTTGAATTTTGAATGAATATTGAATTTTGCCAAGTACATTTCCACTCAGTGTGTGTGAAGAAAATCATGTTTTCTCTTAGATTTATGAATATAATATATATTTATAGGTATCCTAATTGATTCTCTTGATCCTGTGCTCCTGGGATAAATCCATGTGGTCATGTTGTATTATTTTCTTATTGTGATATTGATTCTACTCATAAATTGTAAATTTGTTCCCTCCGGTGTATTTCAAGAATAAAGATGTGTTCTTTGCGGTGTAGTGACTACCATAGTTTCTTGTAATTTTTTTTTTACTTGTGTATAGTCTTCTCCCTGATTAGATTAAAGTGCTTTTAGAGCCTGAACTTAACACTTTCATATTGTCCCATCTTGATCCTTAGAGTAATTCAGTATAACTAGACAAGTAGAAAAACTTTTTTCTTTTCTTTTTCTGTTGAACAGATTTGACTTTCAAGAAAGGTAGTTACCAACTTAGAATTGGTAAGGCTGGAAGACAACTGGGTCTTCTGACTCCGGTTAATGTTTTTGTACCAGTTTGCCACTTCTGTATATGGGACAATGCCATGCACAATAGTTCTTTAATTAAGCCAAGATACCATGAATCTGTGTGGCAAGCTTTACGTAGGATTTAGAGCTAGATAATTTTCTTTTAGCCTAAAAGTCAAAGATGATTTCTGTTTGGCAAATATGTATTAATTGCAGAGGATTCAGCATTCTTTATGATTTAAAATAATTTGGCTGTTTATTTGGTAAAGTGGTTTTGTAGCTATATGTAGTCCTGAGAAACTAGAGAATTATGTACCCTGTAATTTTCTTAGTTCATGGATTTGATTTTCTGTGATCAGATCTCTGAATCTACACTATTGAGAGATGATCAGGGGAAGTTTGATGCATGTGAGCTCATGAAAGATTGATAGCACAGCGAATGCTGGGATTGCCAGTTGTTTTGTCTGTGTCAATGTCATAGGTGCCAAACTGGAAATTTCCTGCTCAACAGAGTGTGAAGCTTATATGACAGTGATCTGAAGGAAGCCACTGCTAAGTAATGGATTGTTCAGATTTGTCTATAAATTAGCATTAAACTCCATATTGGGTATTCCCCCTTTTTAGCTATACCCAAATGTGCAGCATCCACAGGGAGTACTATAACAATTGAAAGAAAAAAAAAAAAAAAAGGCAAATGATCAGGAGTCCTGGCTCCTCTTCCAATTCCGGCTTCCTTCTAAGAGGCAGCAGGTGATAGATAGCGCAAGGATTTGATCCCTGCCACCTGTGTGAGAGACCTAGCTGGAGTTCCTGGCTTTGGCCTGCCTCAGGCCTGTCTGTCGGAGACATTTGGAAAGTGAACAGTGGGTGGAAAACCTCTGTCAGTCTGTCTCAGTCTCTGCCTGTCTTTGCCTTTCAAATAAATAAAGAAAAAAATTAACTAAAAAAACCCCCATTTATTGCTCTGTTAACTTGTACCTCTGGTTTTATGGATCAGATTTGCTCACAAGAAGAAATAGTAGCCTAATAGAGGAAAGTTTCAAATAAAATGCAGAATAATAATGGATGGTACAGTTTATGAATTGTGGCAGTTCTGAGGAGCGCCAGCCAGGAATACCAGTGGAGGTATATGCATTTGAGCATGTGAGTGATGATGGTCCCTTTAGACCAAAGGCCTAAAGAAATTATATGTATATAATATATATATATAATATATATATATATATAGTAAAGTTCAATTTAGTAGAGTATCTGAAGAAGCATAGTGGTGGGAAAAAGATAGTTCAGGTCATGGAAGGATTTTTTTTTTTTTATTTGATAGGTAGAGTTATAGACAGAGAGAGAGACATAGAGAAAGGTCTTCCTTCACTCCCCAAATGGCTGCTATGGCCAGCACTGTGCTGATCGAAGCCAAGAGCCTCCTGGTCTCCCATGCAGGTGCAGGGGCCCAAACACTTGGGCCATCCTCCACTGCCCTCCCGGGCCACAGCAGAGAGCTGGACTGGAAGAGGAGGAATGAGGACTAGAACCCAGTACCCATATTGGATGCCGGCACTGCAGGCAGAGGATTAACCAAGTGAGCCACGGCGCCGGCCCCCATGGAAGGATTTTGACTGCCAAGTTGAACGATTGACTTTTACAGTGTTGACGGTGAGGAGGTGGCAGGCATAGTAAAGATATGCCCAGGTTGCTGTATAACAAACTGTAGTGTTTACTGTTCTAAAACATGGTAGGAGGAGTGATGAAGAGTGCTAATTAATAAGGATGCTCAAGGACGGGTCTGCTGGGCAGAGGATGTTTGAGGAGAAATCTGAGTGTAAACCTGGGAGTAAGAACCTTTCAGAGGTAACCCCTCGAGCAAACATAGGATTGGGAAGTTAGAGGACTGGTGGAGGGTTCTGTGGCTGGAACTGCGGGAGAGGGAGGGAAGAGTGGCGGGAATGCAGTTCTGGAGCAGCTAGCAGTTAAGATTGGCTTGGCATAGAAAGGAGAGTGACAGGCAAAAGATCAGAAAGGTGGGCAGATTTGAAAGGCACTATGTAGGTAACAGGTAGATGAAAATACAAGACAAGCTCAGGATTGACATCAATGGATTAAAACAAGTTTGCAACATACTCCAAGAAAAAAAAAAAAAACCAAAAAATTGAAATAGTAAATGGTGCTCATATACTGGTCATTTGGTTTCAGTAATTATCTAGATTTTGCTTTCTTCATTCATTTATAATAGATTCAAGAGTTACCTTCCTATGAAATTGCTAAGGTAGAATGAATGGGAAATAACCAAGACTATAAATCATAACATAATAATAATCATATTTGAACTCTGTTGGTCATGGTCTTTTTTTTTTTTAAGATTTCAAGGGTTTATTTATTTATTTGAAAGGTAAAGTTACAGAGAGAGAGAGATTTTCCATCTTTTGGTTCACTCCCCAAATGGCTGCAACAGGCAGAGCAGGGCTGATCTGAAGCTTCTTCCAGGTCTCCCACACAGGTGCAGGGGCCCAGGGACTTGGCAATTTTCTGCTGCTTTCCCAGGCCATAGCAGAGAGCTGGATCAGAAGTGGAGCAGCGGGGTCTCAAACCAGCACCCATATGGGATGCTGACACTGCAGGCGGCTTTACCCACTATGCCACAGCGCCGGCCCCCCTGGTCTGTTTTAGAAATGTGTAGTTAGGGTGTCCGTAGTGACGGTTACGGAGAATAGCTGTGTTGGGAAACACAGGTTGAGTGCTCCTCATCTGAGATGCTTGGGACCTGAAATGCTTCAGATTTCTGATTGTTTTGGGTTTTAGAATATTTGTATTGCATGTACACATAATACGATATCGGGATAGGAACCACGTCTAGACACAGAATTCATTTATGCTTCACATACATTTTATATATATAACCTGAAGATAATTTCATTCAGTATATTTCATTCAGTATTTTTTACTGTGCCTGTGTTTTGACTGCAACCTGTCAGGTCAGGTCAGGTATGAAACTTTCCACTTACAGTATCATATTGTTGCTTAGAAACTGTTGGATTTCAGATTTTTAGATTAGGAATGCTCCCTTTATGCCAGTTTTTTTTTTTTTTTTTTTTTTTTTTTTTTTTTAGGACTACTCTAGTACTTGTCCTTTTGGTTTTGAGCTGAAATCAATATGCTATCATAATGTCTTAATGTGATATTTTCATATTATAAAGTAGTTCACATTTGATTCTCACAATAGCTGTATACTATGTAGGTGAGGGAAAAAATCTCCTAAGTGAGAAAAAGGAGTCACAGAAGTGAAGTGATTTCTATGAAGTGTAAATAGGAGCGGAGCTTGACCTTAAATCCATGTGTGTTGATACCTTAATTAGTTCTTCTGCAACTTTGTGTGACCCCTTTTCACCTAATACCTTGGAACCATGTTGAATTAACACCTTGTATTAAAAGATTAACCATTTTAAAAAGAAGGCCCAATACAGAAGAAGGTGTCAAAGACTGATTTATGAGTTTAATAGAATTACTTTCTTTTTGTAGGCCAACAAAAATCTGAATAATTTCTTCTGACACAGAAGGCATTTGTGCTTTTTGGTAATGGAACAAAATATGGTCTCTGTTGAAATGCATAATTAGTCCACTAAGCACTGCAACTTTCATTGTCTGAAGCCATAACTAGAACAATTAGAGTTGGATATTTGTGGCTTCTCTTCTTTCACTCTGTTTGCTGTTTTCACTGTCCTTTGTATAGAATTGACTGAAATTAAGAATTCTTTTAGTTGGAAAGAACTATAACTACTTGATAGCAGAACAAAATACTTGAATATAAGCAGTCAATGACCTGAGATTTGGAAATACTTCACAGTACTTCTCATTGCATTTTCAGAAGACTTTTGTGGTAGATTTAGGAAACAACCATAAAAACTTTAAGCTTAATAATATGCCACTTCATTTGGGCTTGCTTAGTGATAAACTGGATCAAAGCACAATGTGTATCTTAGAAGATTCAGTCCCTTATATTATTGTGAAACTCTAAAGCTAAGATCAAGTTGTTTTATATCTTATATAGAAAGTTTGCTTTGTTGTTTCTAAGCTTCTTAGAAACTAAGTTTTGCCACTAATAATGCAATGTAATATAAGAAATTTATTCCTGGTATGTTTTTCTTTTGCATTTTTTAAGAGTTTGAAAGGCAAAGTTAGAGGGAGAGAGAGAAACAGAGAGAGATCTTCCATCCGCTGGTTCACTCCCCAAATGGGCACAAAGGCCAGGGCTGAATCCAGGAGCCAAGAGGTTCCTCCAAGTCTCCCATGTGGGTGCAGGGGCTCAAGCATTTGGGCAGTCCTTTGCTGCTTTCCAAGGCACACTAGCAGGGAGCTAGATTGAAGTGGAGCAGTGGAGCTTCCTTATGGAATGCTAGCATTGCAGGCAGCGGTTTTACCTGCTGCACCACAGTGCTGGCCCCAAGATTTTTACAATTCGGAACCAAGTCATCTTCCCTCACTCGAGATAGGTGACACTCCGGAGATACCGTGTGGGCATACGGCCTTGACCTAACGAATCACAGGACATACGTATGATCTGATACACCACTGTCTGTTCGTCTAATGTAGGGAATCCCCTGCATAATGCCATCAGCCACTGAGGTGCTAGGAATTTGCTTTGTTATGGCAGCAGTGCTGTATGTGTCTTTCCTTTGGCTAGAGTTGGCGTGGCATGCCGCTCTTAAGCGCTCAAACATAGGAAAGATACCCCCCTCTCAGAATCCCGTGCAGATTACCAAACATAATGAATCTGTGAGAGATAAGAGCCTGACACTCCAGGCCTCTGCCTCACAGGCAACAGTTGATGACTTAGGGAGAGAGAGCTCCGACAGTGAAAATGACAGTGTAGCAGACACCACAGCAATGCCTAGTCAGCCCACCCCCCAAATACTCATGGGATGAACTTAGATGACCTCAAGGCAATAACCCATGCGAGGTCATCCCATCTGCACCCAATGAGGATCTCCACATTTGTGGCAGTCCCCAGGCACCCCAGGATGCTAGACCCCATCCTACTCATATGTTTGTCGTTAATCTCAAAGTGGATGCAGAATTCAGGCCTTGGATTCCAACGCCCTTAGAAAGGCTTCTGCTAACCAAGGGCTGAGGATATGCTTCTGTCTTTCCAGAGAATGCGGGACAGCCCATTTGGGTACCAGCCAGAAACATCAAGTCTGCAACTGACAGCCAACCAGAACCAGCTGAACAAGACTGAGAGTCTGCCTTGTTAGCGGATGCACCTGCCCTATCATCCTACTCTGAGAAACTGCCCATAGCCACATCCACTACTGCTTTATACCCCACTAGCTCTGGTCAGCCACTCAAATGGCCCACAGCCTGTGTGCAATCACGCCATTCCCAATTACCATTGTTCCTCATTCCTACCCCTATCTGAGCAAGCACTCCTGTGGTCTCTCGTTTGAGGGCCGGTTAGTCAATGACGGGTAAGATCCCCTGGGGGACAGCCTAAGACAGGCACAGCTGCGTACGGAGACCACATGGAAACGGGATCAACAATGGTATGGCCAAGAATCATGCCTCCCGTTGCTCAAAAATAAACAAAAAGGGGAAAATGTGGTGGAATGAGAAGGCCATGCCAAGATGGCCAGTGGCAACAGAAACTGCCTGGCAACAGGCTTTGATTGGATGGTTTTGGAAACCACACTACAGTGGAGCCTGCCTGGCAACAGGCTGTGATTGGATGGTTTTGGAAACCACATGACAACGGAGCCTGCCTGGCAACAGGGTGTGATTGGATGACTTCGTAAACTGCCTGGCAACAGGGTGTGATTGGTTAGGGCATAGACTGCCCCTTGACCGGATTGGCTGCCTTGGCTATATAAGCTGCTGTAGCAATGAAATAAATGGGTCTGCGAGCTGCTTGCCTCTGGCCCACTTTCACCCGACTCCCTGGATCTATGTGGTGACTTCGCGCCTCTTGCCCCCACCACGCTCCTCCTCTCAGAACGAATCCACAGCAACATCTCTGTATGAGCGTTTGTTAATGATGCCTTTCTATTTTCCTTAGGGTTTTTTTTTTATAAGATTATTTTATTTTTTATTTTTTTTAATTTTTTGACAGGCAGAGTGGACAGTGAGAGAGAGAGACAGAGAGAAAGGTCTTCCTTTGCCGTTAGTTCACCCTCCAATGGCCGCCACGGCTGGTGCACTGTGGCCGGCGCACCGCGCTGATCCGATGGCAGGAGCCGGGTGCTTCTCCTGGTCTCCCATGGGGTGCAGGGCCCAAGTACTTGGGCCATCCTCCACTGCACTCCCTGGCCACAGCAGAGAGCTGGCCTGGAAGAGGGGCAACCGGGACAGAATCCGTCTCCCCGACCAGGACTAGAACCCGGTGTGCTGGCGCCACAAGGTGGAGGATTAGCCTAGTGAGCCGTGGCGCCGGCTTCTAAGATTATTTTGTAAGTCAGAGTTGCAGAGAGAAAGAGAGAGAGAGAGAAAGGATCTTCCGTCCACTTAAGAAACTTCTGCTTCTTTCCCAGGCCATTAACAAGGAGCTGGATTGAAAGTGGAGCAGCTAGGACATGAGTGCCCATATAGGATGCTGGTGTTGCTGGTGGTGGCTTTATCTGCCACACCACATCAGCCCCTGCATATGATTTTCACCTAAAATTGCTGAACTGCAGAATGTAAAGTCTTTGGTTATGTTAATGTCAAGATATGTATTCAGGATTAAAAAGTGCCAGGGGCTGCTATGGTGGCATAGCTGGTGAAGCTGCCACATGGGATGTGGGTGCTGGTTCGGGTCCTGGGTGCTCCACTTCCAATCCAGCTTCCTGCTGATGTACCTGGGAAGGAGTGGAAGATGGCCCAGGTGCTCCTGCACCCACATAGTCTTTGGTCTGGCCTGGACCTGGCTATTGTGGCCATCTGAGGAGTGAACCAGCAGGTGGAAGAGCTCTCTCTCTCTGTCTCCCTTCTCCCACTCTATAACTGTGTGTTTCAAATAAATAAAAATAAATCTTTAAAAAAGCCATTTTTAAAACAGATTTATTTATTTGTTTGAAAGGCTACAACATTCGAGGCTGGCCCAAGCTAAAGCTAGGAGTCAGGAGCTTCATCCAGGTCTCCCACATAATTTGGGTCCAATCATTTGGGCCATCTTTTGTTGCTTTCTCAAGTGCATTAGCAGGAAGCTATATGGGAAGTGGAGTAACTGGGACTCAAACTGGTGCCCATATGCTAGCATTGCAGGGGGCACCTTAACCAACTGTACCACAGTGCTGGCCCCAGAAAAAAAAAATTGAAGAATTTTTTTTTAAAGATTTATTTTATCTATTTGAAAGAGTTATGTAGAGAGGTAGAGACAGAGAGAGGTCTTCCAATCTGCTGGTTCACTCCCCAGATGGCCACAACAGCTGGAGCTGTGCTGATCCAAAGCCAAGAGCCAGGAGCTTCTTCCAGGTCTCATATGTGGGTGCAGGGACTCAAGGACTTGGGCCATCTTCTGCTATCCCAGGCCATAGTAGAGAGCTGGATGGGAAGAGGAGCAGCCAGGACTAGAAGCGGCTCCCATTTGGTATGCCGGTGCTTCAGGCCAGAGCTTTAACCCGCTGCGCCACAGTGCCTGCCCTGAAGAATTTTTTTAGCCTTGGGTCTTGGGCAGTCACAGAAAGGTTTGCAGAGAGTAACTGAATTGACAGGAAGGAGAGTTACTGTGTATCCTAAGGATGAAGATGTACTTACTGGATCTTCTGCTGAGTTTGAAGAGAGTAGGGAGACAGTGTGGAGTGTGGTTATGAGAAACAGCAGGAGAAATAGGTAGAGGTCAACTGTGAGAAGCTCCATGAGTCACGTTACTGCAATTGTGCTGGTAAAGTCTGCTGCAGTGCAAAGTATTTGTCCCACCCAAGGCAGGTATGGTGGAGCTAGTCTCACCTAGTACTGTTGAAATGCGCTATGTTTATGATTGTAAAGTGAGTAAATGTTAAGACCCTTGGGGCCTGTAGCATCAGGCTATTACAGTTTCTCAACTTTTGACACTGTTGAACATTGCTGAAAAGTTCTCTGGTCAAATCTGCCCTCAGCCTCAAACCACTGAGCTGTTGGGATCAATAACTATAAGTGCGTATATTATAGCACTTGATGTCGTTCTTCAACAAACTCAGTATCCCGGAACTTCTGATTCCCAGTGTGCTAGTTTGATACTGCACCGGCCGACTGCTAGTAGTAGGAGGGTCCTGGCTACAGCTGTCTCTAGGGCTCTGGCAGAACACAGCACTAATGTTACAACTGGAGGCTGATGCCTCAGTATTAAGTTGTTGGATGTGAAGGGTAACAGTAAATTAAGATGGGTGCTGTTCTTAGCATACCTCATGAAAGGGACTAGAAATAACAGTTTCTCTTAAGAAAGCAGTGGGTTTGATATAAATGTCTGAATTATATGTACTCAAACATGTGTTGGTTGGTAGGGCCTATTGATATGTTTAAGTCACCTTTGGAGAAGGAATGCAATGTAGAGGTTAAAAATTTAAACCACACTGCTAGGTTTGAATGTTAGTGTGTCACTTGCTGACTGTGTGTTATTAAATGAATTTTCTATTTTTTCTGTTGTCTTACTTGTATAACTGGAATAATGTATATAGGTCAGAAAATTGTGAAGTTAAATAAGATAGTGCACACAAAGAAAGTAGAATTATATCAGTTAACATGAAAAACACAGATGGGCCAGCACTGTGGTGTAGCCTGTGGCACTGGCATCCCAGATGGGCACTGGTTTGAATTCTGGCTATTCCACTTCCAATCCAGTTCTCTGCTAATGTGCTTAGGAAAGCAGTGGAAGTTGGCCCAAGTACTTCAGCCCCTGTACCCATGAAGACTCAGATGAAGCTCCTGGCATCAGATCTGCCCAGCTCTGGCCATTTAGGGAGTGAACCAGCATATGGAAAATATCTGTCTCTTTCTCTCTCTCGCTCTGCCATTCAAATAAATAAATAAATCTTTAAAAAAAAAAACATATAGACTGGTGCATGATACATGGGAAGTCTTTATTAAATATCAGCTTTTACTGTTCTTTTAGGACTTCATTTGCAAGAGCATGCATTAATTATTTAAATTCTTCAACTGTTCTGGGCTTTAGTACTTAACCACCTCACGGGCCAGTAGTGAGGGTTAAATAAAATAATTCATGTAACATGCTTTAGTACCATGCCTAGCATAGCATATAGGAACTGCTCCATGAAGGTCAGCTTTTTAGTGATCACTGTGAGTATTAGAGTAGGGAACTATGAAGCTGTCAAACAAGTTTCATAGCATTCTGACCTTCCGAAAATTGCTAGACCATTTTATAGTTATCACTTGATATTCAAAAACATTTGTAAAGGTATTAGAAGACCTTTTTCGGTTTATCCACTTCTTGGTTGTAAGTCTGATGTCAGGGTCTTTTTATATTGCAGTTTTAGATCATTAACTTGGAAAAGCAGTTTACTAAGAGAATGTGGGGTAGGGTAGAGAGTTGTCAAGAGGGTTAGAAAACCAGAATCCAGGCCACACACCTGGGAATATTGATCCAAATCATGGCTCAGCAGTGGGCCAGCCATTGCTTAGCACCACATGAGCAGGATGCATTGCCAAATAGCTCTGAGGAGTGGCTGCTGCCGCTGGTGCTCTGCTCACCACGCAGTGTGATCTTGCTGTGGTTGTTGCAGTCCTGGAGCGGATTCCTGCACATCCAACTTCCTGGTTGACATTGGTTTTTGATTATAAGTTTAGGGCTAGTGTCTTTGGTTTGGCAGAACTGAGGTCATGGGGCAGTACCCTAGAATTTGGGAACAAACACTAATGTTAATGTCACTCGTACAGAACTTACAGGCTAGGCACTTTTCTGAGTACTTTGTATATACTTGTATTTTATTTTATGTTAAGACAGTGCTATGAGTAGGTACTACTGTCATTTTACAAGGACAGAGAGCTTTTGGAACTTGCCTAAGGTTCACAGCTAGTATCTGGAGGATCCATGAATTGAACTTGAGCATTCAGGTTCCAGATGTGCCTGCTTATTTGTGACTTTGAACTTTTGTATAAGACATGCAGACTCTGCCTCTCCCTAAGGCTCATGTGGAAGCTTTCCCTGACATTGGAAGGGACTGAGCATAGGCAGCCAAAAAAGATGAGATATACATAATACTTAGCTAAAGTCTGACTTGGCAAACCAGTTACGCCTCTGTTTCTGTTTTCAAAGATGCTAGATGAAGCACAGAGATTTTTTTCTTCATGTTTGTATTTCGTGCTGTACCATACTTTGGTATTTTCTTAGAGGCAGTACTTGGGATTTTCAGATTCTGTAACAAACAGACACCAGGTGTATTTGTAGGTCATACTTAAATACCATGCAGTCATTTTTATAGTGAGAATACTGGAGTAATTTATTCTTTTGTGGTCAAGATGTATTTTGGAAAATGACAACTTCTTTTGCTGCTGGGTTGAAGAGCGTCAGTCCCTTCCTCTTTGTAGGTGTGGACGCTATGATCAGGGTCACACACATCTGTCATCAGACTGGTGCGGTTGCTGTGTTATTGGATTTTGGGCTTGCAGAAAAGATAGGTCCTCTGCCATTAAATATAATAAGTCAGTGGTTCACTGAAGTAAAATTTAATGTGAGAAAAATATGTCCATTTAAAATATATAATCCAATGACTTTTGATGAATGTATAAACTTGGGAAACTGTAGTTACCATTAAGATACAGACTTCTTGTATCACCCTAAAGTTTCTTGTGTCCCCTTGTAGTCATATTCTCCCACCACTCTACTCCCAGGCAACCACTGATGTGACATGACAAATTAGTGTTGTATGTTCTATAAGTCCATGTAAATGAAATCATATAGTATGCATTCTTTTGTGTCTTGCTATTTTGTCTCAACATAATGTTTTGAGATTAACCAAGAGTTGTTGCATGCATCAGCAGTTCATTCCTTTTTATTCCTGTGGAATAATCCATTGAACCACAATTTATTCATTAACCTGCTGATAAACTTTTTTTTTTCTTTCTAATTTTAGACTCTTAAGAGAATAAAGCTACCTTGAATACATGTACACAAGTTGGATATTTTAATTTCTCTTTGGTGAATGCTTAGGTATAGAATGGCTAAGCAAGTTATATTTACTTTTTTTTTTTAAATTTATTTATTTACTTGAAAAATCAGAGTTACAGAGAGGCAGAGAGAGAGGGCTTCCATCTGCTGGTTCACTCCCCAAGTGGCCACAACGGCCAGAGCTGGGCTGATCCAAAGCCAGGCGCCAAGAGTTTCTTCTGGATCTCCCATGTGTGTGCAGGGGTCCAAGGACTTGGGCCATCCTTTACTGCTTTCCCAGGCCACAGCAGAGAGCTGAATGGGAAGTGGAGCAGCTGGGACTTGAACTGACGCCCATAAGGGGCTTCAGGTGGTGGCTGCACCTGCTATGCCACAGGACTGGCCCCATTATATTTACTTTTACAGGAAATTGCCCAATAGTTCTCCAAAGTGAGTGCCTTTTTATATTCCCTCTAGCAATGTGTACAAGTTCCAGTTGCTCTGCACTAACACTTGGTATTGTAGTCTTTTTATTTGTTTATTTTACTTATTTATTTGAAGGGTGGAGAGAGAGAGAGAGATCTCCCATTTGCTGGATTACTCCCAGCAACTGGGGCTGTGCTGGCTGAGGTTAGGAGCTGAGAAGTCATTCCATGTCTCCCATGTTGGAAGTCAGGGACCTGCTGCCTCCCAGGGTGCACATTAGCAGGAAGCTGGAATCAGCAGAGCCAGGACTCAAACCAACATATATCAATATGGATGTGAGCATCTCAGAAGACATCATAACCATTGTACCAAATTCCCACCCTGTCAGTCTTTAATTTGAGCCCTTGTAGTAGATATGTAGTTGTGTTTTATTATACTTTTTACTTGTGTTTCCTGACAACTAATGATGTTGAGCATCTTTCATGTTCTTTGCCATTTATGCATTTTCTTTTGTGATATTTCTTACAGTTCCTTTTTAAATTTAGGTTTTCTTATATAGAGTTACAGGAGTTATTTTTTATATATTTTGACTATTAATCATTTTCATATATGTGTAGCAACTATTTTTTCCCACTCTGTGACTTTTCATTTTTCTAGGCGTCTTTTGAAAAGGAGTTTTCAGTTTTGAGGAAGTCTAGGTTATCAGTGTCTTCTTTTATTGTTTTTGTTTTTTTGTGTTTATGTAAGAAATGTTTTCTACCTCAAGGTCATGGCTCAGTACTTCCCCTCCGCTAAGATAACCAATATTCTACCTGTTGTAGTCTTAGCTTATTGGTTTTCATTTTCAGTTGAATCATACAGTATATACTCTTTGGTTCTGGCTTTATTTGCTGACCATATTATATCTGTGGGATTTTTCCCAGTTTTTTTTTTTTTTTTTTTTTTTTAACAGCAGCTCTCTCATTGCTTTATTGTGTGACTGTATCACAGTGCAGTGGATGGAAATTTAGGTTGTTTCCAGGTTTTGACTGTTGTGATTAAAGCTGTGGGGAATATTCTTCTATCTGTCCTTTGCACTTCTGTAGTCTTATTTGCACCAGTATTGTATGAGTCTAGTTTAGTATACTTGATAACACTTTTTTTTTTGTTTGTTTGTTTTGTTTTTATTTTATTTTTTTGACAGGCAGAGTGGACAGTGAGAGAGACAGACAGAGAGAAAGATCTTCCTTTTCCGTTAATTCACCCCACAATGGCCGCTGCGGGCAGCGCGCTGCGGTCGGCGAACCATGCTGATCCGAAGCCAGGAGCCAGGTGCTTCTCCTGGTCTCTCATGGAGGTGCAGGGCCCAAGGACTTGGGCCATCTTCCACTGCACTCCCAGGCCACAGCAGAGAGCTGGACTGGAAGAGGAGCAACCAGGACAGAATCTGGTGCCCCAACCGGGACTAGAACCTGGGGTGCCGGCACCACAGGCAGAGGATTAGCCTTTTGAGCCGTGGCGCCGGCCGATAACACTTTGTTTTGGCAGTCTTTCTAATTTTGGACATTCTAATGGGTGTATAATAGTATCTTGTGGTTTTAATCTGTATGACAGGTTGGACCAAATGATTGTGTAGATCCTTCCCAATAGTAATGTTTACTGTTTATTTTAAAGAGTAGCAAAGGTTGGGGTTGAAAGTACACCAGGTGCTATTTGTGTTGGTAATCTTTACATGTTAATCTTCCTCTTTTGCCCAGGCCATGCTTTTTTTTTTTTTTTTAATGATGCCAATTTATCTTTGCCCATAGCACTTTATATCATGTTGTATCTGGTACTGCCATTGGTGGAGGACATGGCAACATCTTTTTTTTTTTTTTTTTTTTTTTTTTTTGACAGGCAGAGTGGACAGTGAGAGAGAGAGACAGAAAGGTCTTCCTTTTGCCGTTGGTTCACCCTCCAATGGCCGCCGCGGCCGGCTCACCGCGCTGATCCAAAGGCAGGAGCCAGGTGCTTCTCCTGGTCTCCCATGGGGTGCAGGGCCCAAGCACTTGGGCCATCCTCCACTGCACACCCGGGCCACAGCAGAGAGCTGGCCTGGAAGAGGGGCAACCGGGACAGAATCTGGCACCCTGACCGGGACTAGAACCCGGGTGCCGGCGCCGCAAGGCGGAGGATTAGCCTATTGAGCCGCGGCACCGCAGGCCACACTTATAACAGTGATTCTCACTTGGCTGCATATTAGAATCATATTGTGAGCTTTTAAAAGTATTTTTAAAAGACTTACTGGGGCCTATAATTAAATCATGGTCTCTGTGGAGTGTTGAAAAGCTCCCTATGTAGTTCTAAGATGCATGGAATCATTCCATTGCCTCTCAAGAGGTCTTGCTGTACCCTTTGGGAATGAAGCAGTGACTATACAGTCTTTATCTAGGTATTGCCATGTTAATTCATCCCAAACTTATACCCATTGAAAGGATTCAGGAAGCTGGTTCCCAGCTTTCACTTTTTAGTTGTATAATCTACTGCCTCTTTAGGTCAGTTCCATACTCACATATATTTTTTTCATATGGTTTGAGAGAGAGGGAGAAGACACTATCCATCTTTGATCCACTGGTTCACTCCCCAAATGGCCTCAATAGTTGGGGCTGGATCAGGCCAAAGGCAGGAAGCTGGAACTCAATCTAGCTCTCACATGGGTGGCAGGAGCTCAAGTACTTGAATCACTATCTGCTGCCTCCCAGGGTGTGCATTAGCAGGAAGCTGAGCAGAAGTGAAGGAGCTAGGACTCAAAACTAGGCCTGCTGATAGGGGATGTACATGTCCCAGGCACCAAATGCCTCCCCCATGCTCCTATTTTTGGTATTGCATTTCTCTTTGTGTTATAGGCAATTCTGCTTTTAAAGTGCATTCTCCTACATAAGAATCAGAAAAATCACCTACTATGAAAAATGTACTTTTTTTTTAAAAAAAGATTTATTTATTTATTTAAATGACAGAGTTATAGAGAGAGGTACAGACAAAGAGAGAGGTCTTCCATCCGCTGGTTACTCCCCAATTGGCTGCAACGGCCAGAGCTGTGCTGATCCAAAGCCAGCAGCCAGGAGCTTCCTCTGGGTCTCCCACATGGGTACAGGGGCCCAAGCACGTGGGCCATCTTCCACTGCTTTCCCAGGCCACAGCAGAGAGCTGGATCAGAAGAGAAACAGCCAGGATGTGAACCAGTACCCACATGGGATGCTGGCACTGCAGACATAAGCTTAGCCCATGTGTCACAGTGTTGGCCCCTTCTGTTAAGTAGTATTGCAGTCATGTAAAGTATTTGCTCTGTTTTCATCTTCTCTTTAAATATGATTGTGGATTCAGAATGTACTTGGAAATAATGGAACAAAAAAAGAAGCCTGGTTTTCTTGTTGTTTTAAGAAATAAAGAATAAATAAAATGTATTCAGCTTTTTATTCATGAACATAACAATAAGTCTTATCTCCTGTTGGTATGTAGATTCACCTCATGGTGATGCTTTTAATTTATTTCCAGACAAGTAACATCATAAACTTGAATGCGATATCCATATATTGGATCGTTAAAGAATGTTTTAAAAGATTGAACTATGTGAGTGTGTGCCTAATACTTTTTTTTTTTTAACTTGTACATAATTCAGTGGTGGCTGGAACTGGCTTGTAGTGAATAGATTCCTAAATTTTCAAGTATATTGTAAGCTAACTTTTAAGCACAGCCATTATTTAAAACAAATTATAAAAGTGTATGAATAATACATGTGTGAGGGTGGGTGCTGTGACCCATCTCATGAGGTCAGGTGTGGAATTTTCCACTTGTGGCATCATGTTAGTATTAAAGTTTCAGATTTTGGAGATTTTGATTTCATAATTTCAGGTCAGTGATGCTCAACCTGTACTTTATGCCATAAAGTGGTATTGATTTATCATTGTATTTCTCATTTTTAGAACCTCTGTTTTCTGTATGAAGTCACAAATATAGTTCTGCTATAATTTTCTCTGCTTTGTCTGCATAATGGACCCATTTACTCCTGTGTTTCCTGATTTTTTTTTCCCCTGTATCATCTTCCTTTAATGTTCCATAGGGTGCTTCTGTTGAGTGGTCCTCTTGCCACTGTTACCAGTGTGCGTCAAACACAAGCCTGCAGTGATAATTCCCACATTGGGTTCCTCAGCCTGGAGCCCTATCCCTGCATTTTGAAATTCCAAAAGTACTGATGGGGCTGATGCCATGGCTCACTTGCTTAATCCTCTGCCTGCAGCACTGGCATCCCATTGGGGTGCCGGGTTCTAGTCCTGGTTGCTCCTCTTCCAGTCCAGCTCTCTGCTGTGGCCTGGGAAGGCAGTGGAGGATGGCCCAAGTGCTTGGGCTCCTGCACACCCGTGGGAGACCAGGAGGAAGCACCTGGCTCCCGACTTCGGATCAGTGCAGCGCTGGCCGTAGCGGCCATTTGGGGGGTGAGCCAATGGAATGAAGACCTTTCTCTCTGTCTCTCTCTCTGTCTATAACTCTACCTGGCAAATTAAAAAAAAATAAAAGTACTGATAGACTTGGATAACTTATAAATATTCTCAAACTTAGACTCATTCTTTGACCTGTCCAAGCCAAGTAAGCTTCCTGTTGTTTTCTTCTGATTGACTGATTAATTGATTTGGGGAAAGAGGGACAGCAAGAGTGATCTTCCATCTGCTGATTCACTCCCCAAATGGCCTGTAATGGCTGAGGCTGGGGCTGGGCCAGGCCAGCCAGGAGCCTGGAGTTCCATCTGGGTCTCCCACGTGGGTGGCAGGGGCCCAAGCACTTAGACTGTCATCCACTGCTTTCTCTGCGTTAGCAGGGAGCTGGATTGCTTCTAGAACAGCTGGGACTTGAACCTGTGCTCTGCGGGGCCTGCTGCCTTGCATTGCCAGCCCTTGTTTTTACCTCCTTGGTGAGTTGCCCCAGCCAGGGATTGGGGACAGGGGTAGTAGGTCATTCTAGTCTTCTCTCCCATTGTCCATGTCCAGTCATTCGGTAGATCTCCTCTACCTTTACCTCAGTACCTCTTGAATCCATCCTTTTCCATTTCTACAACCTTAATCCCAATCTTCATTATTTCTTGCATGGATTGTAGAAAAAAAAAAGCCTCCTTAAATAGTTCTTCAAGTTTTCTGGTGGGAAAGTGGCTTCTGAAGGTCCTGAGTGCTGTTCGTTGGTGGCCCCTGGCAGTGAACTGCAGCAGGAGGAGCAAGCAGCCACTGAGCCCAGCTACTCAGGAGGGAAAGGCAGTACTGGTGGGCTGTGGCAGGTCGCTGGTGGCCTCATGGTGCACAGCGAGGACCAGGTGACCCTGCTGCTCAGGCTGTGAGCATAACAAACAAAACTCATGGAATATAAATTAATGGTTGATGCAAATCAAGAAAAAAACTCCAGAACCAGTCATGCAAGAAAACCAAATCGAGGATAAAATTGAAGAACTGGCGAATGAAATTGAAGGGGTAAAAATTGCTTTTGAAATGAAAAGTCTTGCATTAAACAGGAAATAATGTTCAACTTGTGCTTCAAAATAAATTAATAATAAGATCACAGAAGTAATCTCGAAGTTTGGAGGGAAAACTACTTGATATTAGAAAGAAGAGATTGGTGCCAGTGCCGCAGGCTCACTAGCCTAATCCTATAGTATAGATTAACTCTGCTGTTTCCTTGCTGATTTTCTGTCTGGTTGATGTGTCCATTGCTGAAAGTAGGGTATTTAAATCTCCCATTATATTGTCCTTGAGTCCATGTCTCCCTTTAGGTCTTTTAATGTCTCTTTTAAATAGCCAGATATCCTGTAATTAGGTACATATGTTTATGTTAGTCACATCTTCTTGTTGATTGATCCCTTAATCATTACATGGTATCCTTCTTTGTCTCTTTTAACAGTTTTTTGTGTTAAAGTCTATTTTGTCTGATATTAGGATGGCTACACCAGCTCTTTTTTGGTTTCTGTTAGCATGGATATCTTTTTCTGTCCTTTCACTTTCACTCTACTTGTATCTTTGTTCCTAAGATGTGTTTCTTACAGGCAGCAAATAGATGGGTTTTGTTTTTTAATCCATCAGCCAGTCTGTGTCTTTTAACTGGAGAGTTAAGGCCATTTACATTCAAGGTGACTATTCATAAGTAACTACTTTGCCCTGCTATTTTTCCATAAACCCATTTTTTTTCTTTGGGTTTCTTTTGTACTTTTACTGGGAGATTTCTTTCCTTTACCTTCTTCTGTAGTGATGACCGTGTTTCTGTGTTTCTGTGGGCAGCAAATCCTTAAGCATCTTCTGCAGGGCTGGATGGGTGGTGACAAATTCTTTCAGTATCTGTCATGGATGGTCTTTATTTCACCTTCATTCATAAATGAGAGCTTTGCAGGGTTTAGTATTCTGGGTTGACAGGGTTTTTCTCTTAAGACTTGGACTATATATTGCCTTTGTCTCCTAGCCTGCAGAGTTTCTGATGAGAAGTCCACTGTGAGTCTAATTGGAGATCCTCTGAAAGTAATCTGGCGTTTCTCTCATGCACATTTTAGAATCTTTTCTTTATATTTTACTGTGGGGAGAGTTTGATTACACTGTGTTGTGGTGAAGTCTTTTCTGGTCATGTCTATTAGGAGTTCTCTGTGCTTCCTGTACTTGGATGCCCCTTTCTTTTTCCAAATTGGGGAAATTTTCTGTTATTTCACTGAAAAGGCCTTCTAATTCCTTCTCCCTTTCCATGCCTTCAGGAACTCCTAGAACCCGTATGTTGGGTCATTTGATAGTATCCTTTAGAGTCACAACTTTGTTTTTAGTTTTCTAATTTCTTCTTGTGTTTGGTTTGACTGTGTAATTTCCTGTGCTTTGTCTTCTAAGTTGGATATTCATTCCTTCTTCTGCTTCATCAGTTCTGTTGTTAAGGCTCTCCACTGTAGTTTTTATTTGCTCTATTGAATTATTCATTTCCAGGAGTCCATTTTGATTTCACTTTAAGATCTCAGTTTCATGGGAGAAATTTCCTTTTATGTCATGTATGGATTTCATTAATTCGTGCATTTGCTTCTGATTATTTCTAAGTAATCCTATGATTAATTATTTGAATGCCATTTCTGGCAATCAGTCTTATAATCTTTGCAATCTAGTATTGTGGTGTTGTGTTCTTATGTTTTGTTTCTTAGATTGGTGTGTTTGTTATTCTCCATTTGTGGCGCTACTTGCTGGTTTCTTTGATTTTTGGCTGTGGTGGCTTTTGTCTTTGGACTGTGTCTGATTGAGTTAGTGTGGTGTCTGCTTTCAGGGAATACCTAAAGGCATGTGGTGGCAGTTGCCAAGGAGCTCTGTTCACTGCTCCTGGTTGAAGGGCGTGTCTGAGGTGACACTCCCAGGTTTGGCATGGTAAATCTTTTTTTTTAATCAGAAGTGGGATTTCTTCTTGTCTTTGGCATAGACTCAGCTGAGCTTCTTTCCTCAAAGGAGACCAGTCCTGGGCGTTAGCCCCTGTGTGTGTATTATTCGTCCGCTCTGCTACAAGGACCACACAAAGGATTTGTGCAGTCCTCAGCATACGCTCAGATTCCCCAGTAATGTCTCTCACCAGGTAAGCAGGGAGCCCTGATCATGTGGAGTCCCCCACAGTGGCTGCCCAGTGTCCCAGCCACACCCTCAGTCCTCCCATGCAGCCTCAGTGTTTTCACAGTCGCTGCACACAAGCCTCCCAGAGTCACAAGCACCCAGCCCACAGTGTGTTCTCCCCATCAGACTCTGGAGTCTCTGCCTGGCTGGCTGGTTGCTGTATGCTTAACACAAGCTGGTGCAGTTGTTCCGTATGTCCAAAATGGCACCTGCTCTCTGTCATCTTGTTACAGGGCACCTTTGCAGGATGATCGGGGAGAGAGAAAACATGACCCCCTCCCTTTGTTTTTTTTTCTCCTCTAGTTTGGCAGGTACCTCTCCCCCCATGGGCCTCCAAGCCAGATCCCTCTAGGCTCTTCCTGCAGTTTTCTTTGTCAGGCGCTTGGGTGCTACAGTCTGGTGGCAGCTCGCTCTCCAACGCTGGTGCGGAGGTTCTCTGCTGTGGGGTCCTAAGTTGTATGTGTCTTTACCTCCACGTAGGTCCACTGTGTTCCTCCAGTTTACTTAGAGTTTCCTCTGCTGTTTTCTCCCTAACTGTTCTCTGAGACTGCACTTTTCCCATTTTTTAAAACGGTCTTCTCTCAGATTCAAGCAACAAGCTCCCTCCCTACTGCACCATCTTAATCCAATCCCTGATTTTATTTTTTAAAATAGATTTGTTTATATGAAAGGCATAATGATATCAATCTGTCTGTCTTTCTACCTATCTTCCATCCAGTGGTTCACTCACCAAATGGCCCAGCTCAGTCTGGGCTAGGCCCACGGCAGGAACCAGCAACTCCTTTCTGGTCTCCCACATGGGTGACGGGGTCCCAGCACTTGGGCCATCTTTTGCTGTCCAGGCACATTAACAAGAAGCTGGGTCAGAAGTGGAGTAGGCAAGACTCAAACTGACACTCTGATATGGGATGCTGGTATAGAAGCAGTGGCTTAACTTGATGCACCACAACCCCAGCCTCCCAATGAATGCTTATGACTATATGGCATGTGTTTCTGTCTTCCTAAGTAGAATGTGAGTGGTATGAGAAGAAGGCATTTTTTTTCTTTTTTGTTCATCTTCTCTACTCTGTGCTTCTAAAATTGTGCCTAGTACATTATAGAACTGTAAATTAGTTGAACTGATGAATGTATGAACGATTAATCACCATTCTAACCAAGTTGCTTTACTTAGAGTTTTCAGAATTTGTCACACTCTTTTTTTTCTTTTTTCCATTCTGTTCCAGTTTTTCCTTCTTTTCAGGCTCTCTCCTTTACTGTGTTTTGTTATCCTAGAAGATGCAGCATAAATGTCACCTCTGATATTTTGTACCTCCTACTGCTCACCACTGTTTCATCATTTTGTTTTTAAACTGCCAATGTAATTTTTTAAGTTCTATGAAGGCTAAGAACTGATTTTTGTTTCTATTTTATGAGTAATTACCTAGACAATAACATGAATATGGTAACTATATTGAATTACTAGCTTGTTTTAGGAGTAAGAAAGTAAGAACATCATCTTGCTGTTTGAAAGGGCAATGATTGTTTGGATAGCTATACCTTAGTCTTCCTGACTTAGAGGTGAGTTGCTAATGTCTGTATAGCTGTTACTTGCAAGGAACAGAAACATAACTCCAGTAGCCATAAGTAATCTGGATATAGCATCAGGATGCAGTGACTATGAGGAAAATAGGAATCTTTAAAAAAACTGAACGTGTCAGGACTCTTCAATGGAATAAGGACAAGTGGTGTTGGGTAAAGTGGATGTCCATGTGTAAAAGAAGGAAGTTGGACCTCTCACATCATATATCAAAAAGCAAGTTAAAATGGAGTACAAACCTAAATCTGAAACTATATGCTTTTTAGAAGAAAATATGGGGGCTAGCGCTGTGGCTTAATGGGTAAAGCCACCACCTGCAGTACCAACATCCCATATGGGTGCCCGTTTGAGTCCTGCTTGCTCCCCTTCTGATTCAGATCTCTGCTATGGCTGAGAAAGTAGTGGAGGATGGCCCAAGTGCTTGGGCCGCTGCACCCACGTGGGAGACCTGGATGGAGCTCCTGGCTCCTGGCTTCAGATCAGCGCAGCTCCGGCCCTTGTGGCCATTTGGGCAGTGAACCAGCAGATGGATGACCTCTCTCTCTCTCTCTGCCTCTGCTACTCTTTAACTTTGCCTTTCAAATAAATGAATAAATAAATATTAAAAAAATAAATATGTATATATACATATACATAAAGAAGAAAACATGAAAAGAAAGCTTCATGACATTGGATTTGGTAAGAACTTCCTGGATGTGATACGAAAAGCACAGGCAATAAAAGTAAAATAGATTGGACGGGGCCGTTGCTGTGATGTAGCAGGTAAAGCCAGTGCCTGTGGCGCTGGCATCCCATATGGGTACCAGTTCAAGTCCTGGCTGCTGCACTTCCAATTCAGCTCACTGTTAATGTGCCTGGGAAAGCCGTGGAAGATGGCCCAAGTGCTTGGATCCCTGCACCCAAGAAGCACACAAGACCCAGAAGTAGTTCCAAGCTCTGGCTTCAGATCTGCCCAGCTCCAGCCATTGTGATCCTTTAGAGAGTGAATCAGTGGATGGAAGCTCTCTCTCTGCCTCTCTCTTCCTCTCCCTTTGCCTCCCTCTCTGTAACTGTGCCTTTCAAATACGTAAATCTTAAAAAAAAAAAAAAAAAAAAAAAAAAGATTGGATCACATCAAAATTAAAAAAATTTCTGTGCATCAGAAGACACAGTAAAGTAGAAAAGGAATCTGTAGAAAGGGAGAAAATAATTGAGAATCATATATCTGGTAAGAAGTTAATATCAAGGATCTTTAAAGTACTCATATAACTCAGCAACCAGAAAACATTTTGAAAAATCTCTGAAAATGGTGGACCCATGGTTGACAAGCATATGAAAAGATGTTCAACATCGCTAACCATTAGGGTAATGCAAATCAAAACCACAGTGACAGGGTGGGCTTTGGGTTGCAGTTGGTTAAGCTGTCACTTGGAATGCCCACTTTCAATATTGGAATGCCTGAGTTTTGCTTCCAATCCAGCTTCATGCTAATGTGCAACCTGGGAGGCAGCAGGTGATAGCTCAAGTACTTGGGTCTCTGCCACTCTATGTGGGAGACCAGATGGAGTTCCTGGCTCTTGGTTTTGACCTGGCCCAGCTCCAGATGTTGTGGGCAGTAGGCAGAACTCTCTCTCTCTCTCCTGTTAGCATAAATAAACTTAAAAGAAAAACTCCACAGAAAATAGCAGCTTTCACCCTTTTGATGACTATTATAACACACACACACACACACACACACACACTGAACTTACACACCTGCAAAATAGCAAGTGTTGGTGAGGATGTGAAGAAATTGGAACATTTATGTACTGCTTGTAGGAATATCAAATGGTATATCCAGTACGGAAAATAAAATTAAAATAATTATAGTATGATGTAGAATTCCACTTCTGGATATATATCCAGAAGAATTGAAAGCAGGCTCTTGTACAGGTATCTGCACATTTGTATTTATAGCAGCATTATTGACAGTATTCAGGAAGTGTTAGCCATTGAAGTGTTCTTGAGAAATGGATACACTGAAGTGTGTGCATGTGTGTGTGTGTGTTACATACATGCAAGAGTACTTCAAAAAGTTCTTAAGCAAATGGAATTGAAGTACAGGTTTATTTTGGTATAAAAAGATTTTGAAATCCAGGCTTAGTTTTTTCATAATCTTTTTCTGAACTCTTTGAAGATCACTGTGTGTCTGGATTTAAAAAAATTTTTATATCAAGTTCATCTTCTAATTGTTTTCCATGAACTTCTTGAGTACTGTTTTATAATGAAATATTATTCCGCCCTAGAAAGGAAATTCCAACATCTTCTACATGGGTGAACCTTGAAGACATGAAATAAGCCAGTCACAGAAAGACAAGTACTGTATAATTCTTTTTTTTTTTTTTTTTATTTTTATTTTTTTATTTTTTTATTTTTTTATTTTTTTTTTTATTTTTTTGACAGGCAGAGTGGACAGTGAGAGAGAGAGAGACAGAGAGAAAGGTCTTCCTTTTTGCCGTTGGTTCACCCTCCAATGGCCGCCGCGGCCGGCGCGCTGCGGCCGGCGCACCGCGCTGATCCGATGGCAGGAGCCAGGAGCCAGGTGCTTTTCCTGGTCTCCCATGGGGTGCAGGGCCCAAGCACCTGGGCCATCCTCCACTGCACTCCCTGGCCACAGCAGAGGGCTGGCCTGGAAGAGGGGCAACCGGGACAGAATCCGGAGCCCCGACCGGGACTAGAACCCGGTGTGCCGGCGCCGCTAGGCGGAGGATTAGCCTAGTGAGCCACGGCGCCGGCCTGTATAATTCTTACTTACATGAAATGTCTAGTCAAATTCCTGGAAACAGGAGGTAGAATAGTGGTTGACAGGTGCTGGGGGAGGGGAGAATAAGGAAATGTTGTTTAATGGATATAGCATTTCATTTTTGCAGGATAGATAAGTTCTTGAGCTTGGTAGTCATCCAGCAGTGTGAATATACTTAATACTACTGAATTGTGCACACAGAAGTGGTTGAGATGTTGTGCTATGTGTTTTTTACCGCAACAATAAAAATGATTGAAGAATTAAAATCTTTCATATGGTTTTAGTTTAGAAGCAGCAGATCTACATGGAATTATTACTTAATAAACTTTTATTTTCTAGAGCACTCTTAGTTTCATAGCAGAATTGTGGGGAAAGTACCCAGTTTCCACTTTTCTCTTGTTGCCACATATGCATAGCCTTTGTCACGGTGAACTTCCTCACCAGAGTGGTGCATTTGTTAAAATCGATGAATCTGTATCAACATGTCATTATTGCTCAGAGTCCATACTTGACATTAGTTTTGTACGTTCTGTGGCTTTGGCAAATGTATGATGACAGGTGTCAACCATGGTAGTGGTATACAAAGCTTTTTCTCGGCCCTAAAAATCTCTTCCTCAGCCTGTCCATCCCACCCTCCCCCTGACCTTTGGCAAACATCTTTTCACTGTCTCCAGTTTTGCCCTTTCTAGAATATTCTATAGTTGGAATCACCCTGTATGTAGAGTTTTCAGATTGGCTTATTTGAGTTAGTAATATGTATTTAAATTTTCTCTACTTTTTTATAGTTTGATGGCTCATTTATTTTTAGTGCTGAGTAATTCCATGTATGGGTGCACCACAATTTATCCATTCACTTGCTGAAAGACATCCTGATTGTTTCCAAGTTTTGACAATTAAAAATAAGGCTGCTATAAACATCTTTGTGCACATTTTTGTGTGGGTGACTTTTCAGTTCATTTGGGTAAATTCCAAGGAGCACAGTTCTTTATAGTGAGTTAAGTATATGTTTAATCTTGTAAGAAATGGCCAAACTGTCTTCCAGAAGTCACTGTACCATTTTACATTCCCATTAGCAATGAATGTAAGTTCCTCTTGCTCTGCATCTTCTCCAGCATTTGGTGTCAGTGTTCTGGACTTTGTCCATTGTAATAAGGTGTGGAGTGGGGTCTCATTGATTTTCATTTGTTTGATCTTGTTTGAATGGCAGAGAGAGAAAGGGAACTCCCAACTGTTAGTTTATTGTCCACATGCTCGCAACAGCCAGGGCTGGATCAGACCAAAGCCAGGAGCCAGAAACTCCATTTGGGTCTCTCCTGTGGGTGGCAGGGACCCAAGTGCATGTTAGCAGGAAGCTGGATTGGAAGTAGAAGAGCTGGGACTTGAACCAGGCACTTCAGTGGGGGATGCAATCATCCAAAGCAATTGCTTCAACAGCCTGCCCCCTTGTTAGTTTTCAGTTCTCTAATGATAAATGATGTTGAACATCTTTTCCTGTTTACTTACCGTTATCAGTCATCTGACGAAATGTCTATTTGGATCTTTTGCCTATCTCTTAATTGAGTGATTTGTTTTCTTATTGTTGAGTATTAAGAGTTCTTTGTATGTTTTAGATGTCAATCCTTTATCAAATGTGTTCTTTAAAATATTTTCTCCCAGTCTGGCTTCTCATTCTTTTGAAATGATCTTTTATAGAGCAGAAATTTTTATTTTTTTAAAAAGATTTATTTATTTATTTGAAAGTCAGAGTTACAGAGAATGGAAGAAACAGGGAGAGAGAGAGATGTTCCATCCACTGGTTCACTTCCAACATGGCCTCAACCGCCAGAGCTGAGCCAGACCAAAGCCAGTGGCTTCTTTTGGGTCTCCCATGTGGGTGCAGGGGCCCAAGCACTTGGGTCATCTTCCACTGCTTTCCCAGGTGGATTAGCAGTAAGCTGAATCAGAAGTGGAGCAGCTGGGTGGCCAGGGAGTGCAGTGGAGGATGGCCCAGGTGCTTGGGCCCTGCACCCCATGGGAGACCAGGAAAAGCACCTGGCTCCTGGCTCCTGCCATCGGATCAGCGCGGTGCGCCGGCCGCAGCGCGCCGGCCGCGGCGGCCATTGGAGGGTGAACCAACGGCAAAGGAAGACCTTTCTCTCTGTCTCTCTCTCTCACTGTCCACTCTGCCTGTCAAAAAAAAAAAAAAAAAAAAAAAAAAAAACAGAAGTGGAGCAGCTGGGACACAAACCAGCACCCATATGGGATGCTGGGGTGGTGGGCAGAGGCTTTACGCATTACACCACAGTGCTGGCCACACTTTTTAATTTTAGTGAAGTCCAGCTTATCAGTTATTTTTCATGGTTTGTGCCCTTGGTGGGGTATCTAAAAGTTATCACCATAGCTATGGGTGTCCAGGTTTTCTCCTGTATTCTAGGAATTTTATTTGCATTTCACACTTAGGCCTATGATGCATTTGAGTTAATTTTGGAAAGGGTGTGAGATCTGTGTCTGAGGGCCAGTGCTGTGGCATAGTGGATTAAGCTGCTGTCTGCAGTGATTTGAGTCCTGGCTGTTCGACTTTTGATCCAGCTCTCTGCTGTGGCCTGGGAAAGCAATAGAAGATGGCTCAAGTCTTTGGACCCCTGCACCCACGAGGGAGACCTGGAAGAAGCTTCTGGCTCCTGCCTTTGCACTGGCACAGATCCAGCCCTTGTGGCCATTTAGGGAGTGCACCAGTGGATAGAAGACACCACCACCACCACTACCACCCCTCCCCTCGCTAAATCTTAAAATAATAATAATAATAATAATAAAAAAAGATCTGTGTCTGGATTCACATTCACATTTTACATGTGGGTGTCCACTTGTTCTGGCACCATGGAAGAGAAGACTGTTCTCCATTGTGTTGCCTTTGCCCATTGTCAGAGATCAGTTGACTGCGTTTATGCGGTTCTATTTCTGGGCTCCCTGTTCTCTTCCATTGATCTGTTATTTTGCCAGTACCTCATTGTCTTGATCACTGTAGCTTTCCAATAAGTCTTCTGAAGTCTGGTAGTAGATGCAAAAATTCTTTTGGTAATTGTCAATTAGAGTTTATGGATTTTTAAGCTAGTGTTCAACTTAATTCTCTTGACTTACACTCTTGTGTTCACAGAGTAGCTCTGCTGACTGATTAGTTTAGGGCATTCCTCTTCCATTTGGTGGTACTTCTCTAACCTGGCCCTCTCGCAGCCTTCTGTCCGGGGTGGTTCTTTGGTTGCATCAGTGGCTGTCTGTGCATTGGAGGCTGTGTGAATGGCAGCTTCTCTTAGTGGCAATCAGTGCACTTCTGTGAAGGTATGCATAAAGTAGCCAGATGTCCTTCAAACAAGATGTTGTCGATTCTTTTTAGGTAGGTACTGCTTGAAGATGCAAGCATGGAGGATAGGGTGGCCGCTGTGCTGAGTGGCCCTCGTTCCGTCAGCTGCCTGGAGTGTTGCTTGCAGAGGGCTCACAACCGAGTCTCCCCAGGAGCCCCAGGAATTGCCTAAGCCAGAGAGAGCTGCCTTGTCTGTGATTTTTGCACCCCTACCCAGCAGACATCCTGTGTCAAATGATCAAGGGTACAGATGTTTGGGGATGAAAGGCCTGCGCCCCTTCCCTTAGTGTAGGAAATGCTGAAGAGCCGGCTGAGCTTAAGTATTCCCCGTGGGATTGGCCAGAGTCTGTCACGCAGAAACCGCATTGCAGCTGTGTCCAGTCCTGCTTCCTTCACTCCGCTGGACAACTCTGCAGTAAATTTTCTGCACGCAAGCCTCTGTTTTGGAGACTCTGACAATGCATTCCAAAGCAGTTTTTATTTTCTCTTGGGCTTTTAGAATCTTGTCCCTGAATTTTTTTTTTTTTTTTAACTTTCAAAGCTTTCATGAGACAATAGAAAATGCCTGTACCAGTTTCCTCACTAACTTCAAGTCTGTGAACTCTGAGATAGCTGTGTGGCATTTTTCAAATCAATATTTTTATAAGAAATTAATGTACAAGAGTAACTCAAATTTCTGAGAAATGCAGTATTAAAAGGATTTTGCAAGTGGCTAGGATTTTAGTATAACATTGTAGTCTTTTGCTGTAACTGTCTCAGAGTAATTTAAGCATACTGATTTTGACATACCCAGTAATCCATATTTTAGGGTTATTTCAAGCATTTTCCCTGTTTGTTTAACTGCAGTGGTACCCTTAAGAAGTAACAAATGTATCATACACTCCAGGAAAGGGGCAAGGAAGACAGTGGGTGGGGAACAGAAATGTACAGTGACTATTTCAGCAGCTCCCTAGTTATGAATCACAATTTTGGTGTAGCTTGTATCCAGTCAGCACTGAGAACTTGCTTGCCAAACGCTGTGCTAACCTCAAGATGCAGACCTGCTTGACTGTTTCTGTTTTCAAGGACCTTACTATAGTAGGAGAGAAATTATTCATTTATTCACTCACATCTCCCTTTGTTTTCTTTTCCTTTTTTTTATTTTTTTTAAAATTTTTTTGACAGAGTGGACAGTGAGAGAGAGAGACAGAGAGAAAGGTCTTCCTTTGCCGTTGGTTCACCCTCCAATGGCTGCCACAGCCGGCGCGCTGCAACCAGCGCACCGCGCCGATCCGATGGCAGGAGCCAGGTACTTCTCCTGGTCTCCCATGGGGTGCAGGGCCCAAGCACTTGGGCCATCCTCCACTGCACTCCCTGGCCACAGCAGAGAGCTGGCCTGGAAGAGGGGCAACCGGGACAGAATCCGGCGCCCCGACCGGGACTAGAACCCTGTGTGCCGGCGCCGCAAGGTGGGGGATTAGCCTAGTGAGCCGTGGGGCCAGCCGCTTTTCCTTTGTTTTAAGTTTTATTCTATTTATTTGAAAGGCAGAGTTAGAGAGGGAGAGACAGAGAAATCTTCCGTCTGCTGGTTCACTCCCCAGATGGCCACAACCACCAGGGCTGGGCCAGGCTGAAGCCAGGGACTTCTTCCAGGTCTCCCATGTGGGTGCAGGGGCCCAGGAACTTGGGCCATTCTCTGCTGCTTTCCCAGGCTCATTAGCAGGGAGCTGGATCGGAAGTGGAGCAGCCAGGACTTGAACCATTGCCCATATGGCATTTGGTGCTGCGGGTAGCACCTTAACCCACTATGCCACAGCGCTAGCCCAGATCCAGATCTTCCTCCCTCCCTCCCTCCCTCCCTCCCTCCCTCCCTCCCTTCCTTTCTTTCTCTCTTTCTTTTTCTTTTTAAGATTTTATTTTATTTATTTGAGAGGCAGAGTTACAGAGAGAGGGAGAGACAGAAAGAAACATCTCCTATCCACTGGTGTACTCCCCAGATTGCCACAACGGCCAGAGCTGGGCCAGAAGCCAGGAGCCACAAGCTTCTTCCGGGTCTCCCATGTGGGTGCAGGGGCCCAAGCACTTGGGCCATCCTCTGCAGTTTTCCCAGGCCATCAGCAGGGAACTGGTTTGGAAGAGGAGTAGCAGGCGCATGAACTGGCACCCATGTGTGATACTGGCATCACAGGTGGAGGCTCAGCCAGCGATACCACAGTGCTGACCCCCCGCATCTCCTGTCTTAGCTGGTACTCTGAGCATATACTGTTGCTCTGGGGTTACAAATATGGAGAAATAGTTTGCTTATTTTTTGTATTAGAATAATTATTATGTGTAAAATTCATCATGATAAAGAGGTTTATATAAGGAGTAGAAGTGTAGTATACGTTAGGATTTATGGAAATCATATTTCTAGAACCACCCAGAAATAGAAATCTGGCCTGGAAAGACCTTAGGACTTCTGCATTCTGGAACTGTTTTGCTGAGTTTGGTTCCAGAGGGTCCTAGAGAAAGAGGAAGATACTTGCTGTTCTGGGTATTTACTGAAGAGTCCGAACAGTCCCTCAGTCTTAATCAGTGGTACAGTTCACCCACAGCTGAAACTGCCTTGTTCTTGTATTCTCTGGAATCTAGTACAGTGCCTTATACTTACCCAAGCTTTCCCTAAATTTGGCTAAATTTGTGTGTACCAGGGTTAGTCAAAATGCTGGTCTCCAGGAACCTTTCTGGGAGTCTGCAAGGTCAAAGCTGTTTTCAGTAATGCTGAGGGACTAATTGCATTTTTCATTGTTGTATCGCTTGCCCTGATGATGCACAAGAACTAGTGGATAGGCCGGCGCTGCGGCTCACTAGGCTAATCCCCCACCTTGTGGCACCGGCACACCGGGTTCTAGTCCCGGTCGGGGCGCCGGATTCTGTCCCGGTTGCCCCTCTTCCAGGCCAGCTCTCTGCTGTGGCCCGGGAGTGCAGTGGAGGATGGCCCAAGTGCTTGGGCCCTGCAGTAGGTACTGGTAGTCATACTCTTTCACCATTACAAACGGGCAATAAAGAAAGATGTGTTTCACTTAATGTCTTTGATGAAGCACTGAACGTTTTAAGTCTTGAATGTTCTGAGTGACAAAGGGGGAAGTATGCATAAAGCACTCCTGCATGCCTGAAGTTCTGTGGTTGTCTTGAGGAAAAGCATGTGTGGGATTGACTTGTAAGCCAAGCTGTAGCTGAAGGCTCCTGCCCGCCCTCCAGCCCCTTTTAATGAAATACGATTTTTTTAATGTGGAAAATGACAGGCAAACTGTGGTTATACTCAGACTTGAGTGTTTGGGAGACATATTTTGGAAAACCTGTTACTTTAAGTAAAATAACTGACAGTATTAGTTGCTAGTGAATAAATTCAAGATTTCAAGCAGAACTTAGAATTTTGGAAAAATT
Organism: Oryctolagus cuniculus; assembly: GCF_964237555.1. Lineage (NCBI taxonomy): Eukaryota > Metazoa > Chordata > Mammalia > Lagomorpha > Leporidae > Oryctolagus > Oryctolagus cuniculus. The sequence goes on along the minus strand of NC_091439.1, from coordinate 11,730,902 downwards.
TCTGTATGGTTTCCAAATGCTTCAATACTTTTTTGATGAAATCAGACATAACAAATAGGGCTTTTTCAATATATATTTTTTTTTTTAGAATTTAAATTACAAAAACCAAACCACCAAACGAAAAAAGAAATGAAAGAGCAGCATAGGCCATTGAAGCAGTATTTTCCAAATGCCCACTACCTGATGTGTCTGAATTATGCACACAGAGAAGAATCATTCTGAATGCAATGAAGACTGATGGATTTTAATAGAATAGAATATGAAAAATTCACGCATATGGTTTACATTCAACATTGTAGTTAAGTTTTTAATAAAGTACTACTTTTTTTTGTATGTATCAAATAAGAATATCCAAATTAACCTGAAAAAAAAAAAAGTAGCTATAGAAGCCAGGTTTTTTTTTCAAATACTTTTATCAAAATGACATTGTAACAGATTGATCGCAGAAGTAGATGTGAGATCCTGCTATTTTCATAAAAAGCTTTTATATTAATATGTGGCAGTTTTAAAATTATTAGGATAAGTACCTGGCTGCTGCCTTCGGTTCAGCGTGGTGCGCCGGCCGTAGCACGCCGGCCGCGGCGGCCAATGGAGGGTGAACCAACGGCAAAGGAAGACCTTTCTCTCTGTCTCTCTCTGTCTCACTGTCCACTCTGCCTGTCAAAAAAAAAAAAAATTATTATTACTTTAAAATGGGTTAATGTTTTCAAAATTTTCAGCATTAGTTTCAAATATAGAAATATTGGTAGATATAACCTGCATAAACAATAGTTCTCTGGGGTCTTTAATGATTTTTTTTTTTTACAGAATGTAAAGAAGGGGCTGGTGCTGTGGCACAGTGGGTTAACGCCCTGGCCTGAAGCGCCGGCATCCCATATGGGCGCCATTTCAGGACCTGGCTGCTTCACTTCCTATCCAGCTCTCTGCTGTGGCCTGGGAAAGCAGTGGAAGATGGCCCAAGTCCTTAGGCCCCTGCACCCATGTGGGAGACCCAGAGGAGACTTGTGGCTCTTGGCTTCAGATCGGCGCAGCTCTGGCCCTTGCCAACTGGGGAGTGAACCATCAGATAGAAGACCTCTGTCTTTCTCTGCCTCTTCTCTCTCTGTGTAACTCTGACTTGCAAATAAATAAATAAAAATCTTAAAAAAAAAAAAAAAGAATGTAAAGACGTCCTGAGGCCAAGAAATTTGAGAATTGCTGATCTTTTATATAAAAGTTGAACAAGTTGTTTTAAGATTTATTTATTTACTTGAAAGAGTTACACAGAGAGGGAAGGAGAGGCAGAGAGATAGAGAGGTCTTCTATCTACTGGGTCACTCCCCAGATGACCGCAACGGCTGGAGCTGTGCTGATCTGAAGCCAGGAACCAGGAGCTTCCTCTGGGTCTCCCATGTGGGTGCAGGGGCCCGAGATCTTGGGCCATCCTCTGCTGCTTTCCCAGGCCACAGCAGAGAGCTGGATCGGAAGTGGAGCAGCCAAGACTTGAACCAGCGCCCATATGGGATGCTGGCACTCTAGGCGGTGACCTCACCCACTACACCACAGCTCCGGCCCCATGCTCTACTTTCGATCTCTCTGTGTCTCTCTGTCTCTGTAACTCTGCCGTTCAAATAAATATTTAAATCTTAGAAAAATTGAACAGTTTTCTTCCTAGGTGGCTGTTGTGGCACAGGGGTTAAACTCCTGCTTAGAATGCTGGCTTCCTTTACTGGAATGCATGTTTGAGTGCCAGCTACATTGCTTCCATTCCAGCTTCCTGCTGATGAGTACTTGGAAGGCAGCAGTGATGGCTCAAGTGCTATGGACCTTGCCACCACTTGGGGTCCCACTAGAGTGCTGGGCTCTGGGCTTTGACTCGGCCCAGCGCAGGCTGTTGCAGACGTTTGAGGAGTGAACCAGTGGATGGAAGATATTTCTCTCTGTCATTTCACTCTTTCAAGTAGATGAAAATTAATAAATAATAAAGAATACTTCCAGAGAAAAATTGAAGAAATTAAAAAAAAAAGATTTATTCTATTTATTTGAAAGAGTTAGAGAGGTAGAGACAGAGAGAGAGGTCTTCTGTCCACTGGTTTACTCCCCAGATGGCTGCAATGACCGGAGCTGAACCAATGTGAAGCTAGGAGCTGGGAGCTTCTTCTGGGTCTCCCACGTGGGTACAGGGGCCCAAGGAGTTGGCCCATCCTCCGCTGCTTTCCCAGGCACATTAGCAGGAAGTGGAGCAGCCAAGACTCAAACCAGCGCCCGCATGGGATGCCGGCGCTGCAGGCTGGGGCTTTAACCTGCTGCACTGCAGCGCCAGCCTCTGAAGAACTTTTTAAATATGTTCTTGGCAGTAGATTCAGGTCTGTAAGTGAAATACACTTTTTTAGTTCAGTCTGGTTTTAGGATTCTGTGTAGTACAAGTAATGGAGGAACACCTAGATTCAGATGTGAGCATTAGAATGAACATACATTGGTAGTCATTCTGTTCCTGAACAAATATTTTTAGCAAGGTCTGTATTCTAGTGGGAACCTTTGTTAAACTTCAGGGTGTGAAAGGCTGGCATTGTGGCACAGCAGGTAAAGCTGCCGCCTGTGATTCAGCATCCCATATGGGCACTAGTTTGAGTCCTAGCTTTTACACTTCCAATCCAACTCACTGCTAATGGCCTGGGAAAAGCAACAGAAGATTACCCCGGTGCTGCTTGGGCTCCTGCTAACCATGTGGAGACCTGGAAGAAGCCACCCATTTGGGAGCCTGGCACAGCCCTGGCTGTTGGCAGCCGCTTAGGGGAATGAACCTCATCTCTGTAACTCTTTCAAATAAATAAACAAATTATTTTAAAAAATTTAGGTTATGAATGCATATATATAACACTTTCTCTTTTTTTTTTTTTTCCTTTTAAATATTTATTTACTTATTTGAAAGAATTACAGAGAAAGAGAGGGAAAGAGATCTTCTATCTGCTGATTCATTCCCCAGTTGGCCACAGCGGCCAGGGCTGGGCCCACACTGGAGCCAGGAGCCAGGAGCTTCTTCGGGGTTTCCTTTTGGGTACCGGGGCCCAACGACTTGTCTGTCTTCTGCTGCGTTCCCAGGTACATTACCAGGGAGCTAGATTGGAAGTGGAGCAGCTGGGACTCAAACCATTGCCCATATGGGATGTAGGCACTGCAGATTGCAGCTTAACCCACTGTGCCACAGTATTAGCCCTGATAACACTTTTTCTTTAATGATTTATTTATTTATTTGAAAGGCAGAGAGAGAGAGAAAGATATCTTCCATCTGGTTCTCTCCCCTGATGGCTACAGTGACCTTGTTTGGACCAAGCTGAAGCCAGGAGCTTTATCCAGGTCTTTCACATGGGTGGCGGGGGCCCAGGTACTTGGACCATCTTTGCTGCTTTCACCCAATGGTGCAAAACAAGAGGGAGAAGGGAAGACGGGCACTGGTTCTCTGAGATAAGTTGAATAAATTGTTTGGGTTATTTATACTGTTTGTTTGTTTGTTAAAGATTTTATTTATTTTATTTGAGAGTTAGAGTTACAGACAGTGAGAGGGAGAGACAGAGAGAAAGGTCTTCCTTCTGTTGGTTCATTCCCCAGATAGGCGCAATGGCTGGAGCTGCGCCGATCCAAAGCCAGGAGCCAGGTGCTTCTTCCCAGTCTCCCGTGCGGGTGCAGGGGCCCAAGGACTTGGGCCATCTTCTAGTGCTTTCCCAGGCCATAGCAGAGAGCTGACTTGGAAGGGGGCAGCTGGGACTAGAACCAGCACCCATATGGGATGCCAGTGCTGCAGGCGGAGGATTAACCTACTGTGCCACGGAGCCGGCCCCTGCTCCACTTCTGATCCAGCTCTCTGCTATGGCCTGGGAAAGCACTTAGGCCGTCTTCCACTGCTATCCCAGGCTATAGCAGAGAGCTGGATCAGAAGAGGAGCAGCCAGGACTAGAACCGGTGCCCATATGGATGCTGGCATCATAGGCAAAGGCCTAGCATGCTACATGACCATGCTAGCCCCTATGTGCATTTTTTCTTATCGTATTTTTATCATGTTTGCTATGTAATTATTAGGTAGGTTAAAATTATTTAAAAAATTAATGATGTCTTGTAAAAGTGCCTTTTATGATTTTGTATTGATGTAACACTTTTTTTCCTCCTTTTTTTTCCACCTAGGAGTCTACTATGGCTCAAGAATCTCCCAAAAGTTCAGCAGCAGAAATTCCGGTGACTAGTAATGGAGAAGTTGATGACTCTCATGAACATGGCTTTAATAGGGTAAGAACATTTCTCTTTCTCTTAATACAAAGAATCGTGATAAGCTATGATAAGCCTTGGATTATTGAGATGAGAGTAATGAACAAAATTTAATGTAAAGGAATTTTCTTGGATTGGTCCTCCAAGAATCTAATGTCACATGGGGATGACTAGGTCAGGCATGTTTATGATTTGTCCAGAGTAAACTCCTAGGCAGTAATTGTCGGTATTATTCTCAGTAATTGACCAAAATGAGAGTATGTCTGACTGTCTTGGCACTTGGCTTTGTAAAACTCCTTAATGTATTTGTGATACAAAAAATTTTAACTATAAATTACCTTTTAAAAATTGGTACTGTCTAATCTCTTTTCTTCCTGTCATTAATACATAATTCCTAAATAGCTGCTCCTAATTTTGCTGTTACCTTTCTAACATATCACTTGATTCAGTGGGAAATGAAACGTGGTCTATTTCTTAGTTCAAATTTAATGTAAACAGCTCCAGAAATAACTATCACTACCATTTCTTATTAACATAGTACTTATTTATTATTAGTGTCCTCATGAAAGATTTTCATTGTAGAAGTAAAAACTAAAAGATACGAAACAAATACTTGTTCAAGGTTACACTGCTAGAAATGGCAGAGCAGATTATCTCCAAATCCTTGGTGTTTCTATTAAAACACATTCCAATTCAATCCCATCAAGGTGGCATGTACCAATGCCATCTCACTAGTCCCAGTGATCAATTTCTGTTCACAATTGATCATGATAGGACTAAGAGCCAAAGGGAGCACACAAACAAGACTAGTGTCTGCAAATACTAGCGTTTTAATAGAAACACCAAGGACTTGGAGATAATCTGCTCTGCCATTTCTAGCAGTGTAACCTTGAACAAGTATTTGTTTCGTATCTTTTAGTTTTTACTTCTACAATGAAAATCTTTCATGAGGACACTAATAATAAATAAGTATTATGTTAATAAGAAATGGTAGTGATAGTTATTTCTGGAGCTATTTACGTTAAACATCCCCTTTTATGACATTTGATACAAGAGTACATTTTTACTCAACAACAAAGCAAACAATCCGATTAAGAAATTGGCAAAGGACATGAACAGGCATTTTTCTTTTTTTTTTTTAACTTTTATTTAATGAATATAAATTTCCAAAGTACAGCTTATGGATTACAATAGCTTCCCCTCCCCCCCATAACTTCCCTCCCACCCACAACCCTCCCCTTTCCCTCTTCCTCCCCGCTTCCATTCACATCAAGATTCATTTTCAGTTCTCTCAGTTTAGCATATATTTAGATCAGTTTAGCATACATTAAGTAAAGATTTCAACAGTTTGCACCCACATAGAAACACAAAGTGAAAAATACTGTTTGAGTACTAGTTATAGCATTAAATCACACTGTACAACACATTAAGGACAGAGATCCTACATGAGGAGTAAGTGCACAGTGACTTCTGTTGTTGACTTAACAAATTGACACTCTTGTTTATGGCATCAGTAATCACCCTAGGCTCTTGTCATGAGTTGCCAAGGCTTTGGAAGCCTTTTGAGTTTACTGACTCTGATCATATTTAGACAAGGTCGTAGTCAAAGTGGAAGTTCTCTCCTCCCTTCAGAGAAAGGTACCTCCTTCTTTGATGACCTGTTCTTTTCACTGGGATCTCACTCGCGGAGATCTTTCATTTAGTTTTGTTTGTTTGTTTGTTTGTTTTTTTCCCAGAGTATTTTGGCTTTCCATGTCTGTAATACTCTCATGGGCTTTTCAGCCAGATCTGCGTGCCTTAAGGGCTGATTCTGAGGCCAGACTGCTGTTTAGGACATCTGCCATTCTATGGGTCTGCTGTGTATCTCGCTTCCCATGTTGGATCGTTTTCTCCCTTTTTTATTGTATCAGCTGGTATTTGCAGACACTAGTCTTGTTTGTGTGCTCCCTTTGGCTCTTAGTCCTATCATCATGATCAATTGTGAACAGAAATTGATCAATGGGACTAGTGAGATGGCATTGGTACATGCCACCTTGATGGGATTGAATTGGAATCCCCAGGTATGTTTCTAACTCTGCTGTTTGAGGTAAGTCAGCTTGAGCATGTCCCGAATTGCACATCTCTTCCCTCTCTTATTCCCACTCTTATATTTAACAGCGATCACTTTTCAGTTAAGTTTCAACACTTGAGAATAACTGTGTATTGATTGCAATATTCAACCAAAAGTATTAAGTAGAACAAACAAAAAAAATACTAAGAGGGATAATGTATTAAGTTGTTCATCAACAGTCAGGGCAAGGGCTGATCAAGTCACCGTTTCTCATAGTGTCCATTTCACTTTAACAGGTTTGCTTTTTGGTGCTCAGTTAGTTGTCACCGATCAGGGAGAACATATGGTATTTGTCCCTTTGGGGCTGGCTTATTTCACTCAGCATAATGTTTTCCAAATTCCTAACAGGGATCACTTTTCAGTTAAAATTTAAACACCTAAGAATAATTGTGTGTTAATTACAGATGAACAGGCATTTTTCAAAGAATGAAATTCAAATGGCCAACAGACACATAAAAAAGTGCTCAGAATCACTAGCCATCAGGGAAATGCAGATAAAAACCACAGTGAGGTTCAATACCTCACCCCAGTTAGAATGGCTATCATCCAAAAATCAGAAAATAATAAATGCTGGCAAGGCTGTGAGGAAAAAGGTTTCCTAATCCACTGTTGGTAGGAATGTAAACTAGTACAACCATATGGAAGACAGTATGGAGATTCCTCAGAAATCTGAACATAGACCTACCACCGTGTGACCCAACCATCCCACTCCTGGAAGTTTACCCAAAGGAAATGAAATCAGCATATGAAAGAGTTATCTGTACCCCAATGTTTATTATAGCTTCATTCACAATAGCCAAGATATGGAATCAACTCAGATGTCCATCAACTGATGACTAGATAAAGAAAATGTGCTATAAATACACTATGGAATACTACTCGGCCATAAAAAACTCAGATGTCCATCAACTGATGACTAGATAAAGAAAATGTGCTATAAATACACTATGGAATACTACTCGGCCATAAAAAAAAAACAAAGAAATCCTATCTTTGCAAGAAAATGGATGCCACTGGAAACCATTATGCTTAGTGCAATAATCCAGTCCCAAAATGATAAATACCACATATTTTCCTTAATTTGTGGTAACTAATGTACCAGAGTACTTTATATGAGCAAAATTGATGTTTTGAGATTTGATTACTGTTTATAATCCTTGTCTGTACTCTTGAGGATCAGTGATTTTTCTCCTTACTACTTGTTGAACTCTTTATTTAGTGGAAGGTTAAGCTTGTGATTATAAAATAAAATGAAAGCATGTCATTGTAAAATTTCAAAGAAAAAAATGAGAATGCAAGAGGAGGGAGAGAGTGGGAGTTTGGGCAAGAAGGAAGGGGGGTAGAATGAGAAGTATCATTATACTTTTAAATCTCTGTATATGAAATATATGCAGTTTGTTCACCTTATATAAGTAAAAAATTTAAAAATAAGATTTTTTAAAAAATCTCAAATATGGTTTTAAATATTAATACAGTTTTGATATGCTTGAAGAAGTAGTAGTTGAAGGGTACTTGAATTATTTTATAGTTTAAGTAGGATTCTCTGCTTTGTATATTTTTTTAAATATTTATTTTATTTAAGAGAGTTTCAGACAGTGAGAGGGAGAGACAGAGAGAAAGGTCCTCCATCTGCTGGTTCACTTCCCAAATGGCCACAGTGGCTGGAGCTGCAGCGAGCCAAAGGCAGGAGCCAGGAGCTTCTTCCTGGTCTCCCACATGGATACAGGGGCCTGAGGACTTGGGCCGTCTTCTACTGCTTTCCCAGGCCGTACCAGAGAGCTGGATTGGAAGAGGAGCATCTGGGACTAGAACTGGTGCCCATATGGGATGCTGGTGCCGCAGGTGGAGGATTAACCTACTGCGCCACGGCGCCAGCCCTTGCTTTGTATGTTTATAAATAAAATACTTCAACAGAAAGTGATGATTTAGATCAAGATTTCTCCATTGTGCCACTGTTGACATTTTGGGCCAGGAATTCTTTGTTGTAGGGGATTGACCTGTGCATTGTGGGATGTCGTTTTTCTACTAGACACCAGTAGTACCTTCCAGTTGTGATAACCAGCGATGTCTCTAGAAACTGCCAAGTGTCCACTAGGGTGAGGAGAAAGTCATCACTGACAGAACTACTGTTTTAGATGAATCCATTTAATTTTTTTAAAAGATTTATTGATTTATTTGAAAGTCAGAGTTACACAGAGAAAGGAGAGGCAGAGAGAGAGAGAGAGGTCTTCCATCTGCTGGTTCAACCCCAGTTGGCTGCAGTGGCCAGAGCTGTGCCAATCTGAAGCCAGGAGCCAGGAGCTTCTTCCAGGTCTCCCACACGGGTGCAGGGGTCCAAGGACTTGGGCCATCTTCTACTGCTTTCCCAGGCCAGAGCAGAGAGCTGGATCGTTAGTGGAGGAGCCGGGTCTCAAACTGGTGCCCATATGGGATGCTGGCACTGTAGGCGACAGCTCTACCTGCTGTGTCATAGCTCTAGCTCTGAATCTGTTTAATTGATATTAGAAAATTTTATTTATTTTTGCCTCAGCAGTCTTTTTGAAAAGAACTAACACATCTTCAAACTTGAGGTTCATGTCTTAGTCTTTTTTTTTAAACTTTTATTTAGTAAATATAATTTTCCAAAGTACAGTTTGTGGATTACAATGACTTTTTCATGTCTTAGGCTTTCTTCTGATGCAGTTATAGGATACCTGACACCAGGTAGGTTTTTTTTTTTTTTTTTTTTTTTTTTTTTGACAGGCAGAGAGAGACAGAGAGACAGAGAGAAAGGTCTTCCTGTTGCCGTTGGTTCACCCTCCAATGGCTGCCGCGGCCGGCACACTGCGCCAATCTGAAGCCAGGAGCCAGGTTCTTCCTCCTAGTCTCCCACGTGGGTACAGGGCCCAAGGACCTGGGCCATCCTCCACTGCCTTCCCGGGCCACAGCAGAGAGCTGGACTGGAAGAGGAGCAACCGGGACAGAATCCGGGCCCCAACCCGGACTAGAACCCCGTGTGTCGGCGCCGCAGGTGGAGGATTAGCCAAGTGAGCCGCGGCGCTGGCCACCAGGTAGTTTATACAGAGAGAGGTTCATTTGACTCACAGTTCTGGAGGCTGGGAAGTTTAAGAATGAGTGGCTGCATCTGTTGTGGGCCTCATGCTGTGTCCCTTTATGATGGATGGAGTCACATGGCTGGAATGTACCTGGCAGTGGCTAGTGGGTGCCTGTAGAAGAGAGGAGGAAGCAGGGCCAGGCGCATGATAACAGCCTGCTCTCACAGGAATTATTCCATTCCCTTTGAGTACTAATCCAGTTTCTCAAGAAGATAGCATAGGGAGAAAACTCTGTGATAGTGCTCTGGACAGTGATTTTTTTTGGGGGGGGTGGGGGCAAATCACATCTAAAGCATAGGCAACAAAAACCATATTAGAGAAGTGGGACTAATCAAACTAGAAAGTTTCTGTACAGAAAAGGAATTGGTCAACAGAGTGAGTTGGCCTTCTGTGTAATGGGAGAAAACATTAGCTTACCGTGTTTCCAGTAAGGGATTCATATCCAAAAAACTTAAGGAACTCAAACAGTTCAAAAGCAGAAAAACTAGTTAACAAATTAAAGCATGACCAAGTGTGGGCAGTATTTGATCTGGCTGTTAACACACAGGTTGGGATGCCCGCATCCCATTACAGAGTATCTAGGTTTGTGCCCTAGCTCCACGCCTGATCACCACTTCCCGTTAATGCACACCCTGGAAGGCAGCAGGCTGGGACTCAGGAAATTAGTTCCCTTTACCCGAATGGAAGACCAGGGTTGTGTTCCTGGCTCCTCGCTTCAGCCCAGCCACGGCCACTGTAGGTATCTGGGGAGTGAACTAGCAGGTGGGAACTCTTTGCTTCTCAAAAAAATTAAAAACAAGTAAATAAATTTCTAAAAATGAACAAAGGGCCTAAGTAGACATTTTTCCATAGAAGAAACTTAAGTGACCAAAAGGTATATGCAAGGTTGTTGAGCATCACTAATTTTCAGGGAAATGCAATCAGAATTACGATGAAACACTACCTTCTGCTTGTTAGGATAGTTGTATTGGGGAGGATGTGGAGAAAAGGGAACCCTTGTACACCATGGATGGGAATGTGAGCAGCTATCCTGGAAAACGTTACAGACGTTCCTCAAAAAAAAAAAAAAAAAAAAAAAAAAAAAAAAAAAAAAGATTTATTTAAAAAATGGAACTACCATAAGATCTAGCAATCCCACTTGTATTCAAAGGAGATAAAGCAACTATCTCAAAGAGTATGTGGACCCCACACGTTTATTGCAGCACTATTCCCAATAGCCATGATAGGGAAACCTAAATTTCTGGTGATGGATGAAGGTACAGAGAGAATGTTATTATACAGACACATATTGAAATTTGATTCAGTCTAAAAAAAAAAAAAAAAAAAGGAAAAAAAGAAGCCCTGCTATTTGTGACAGCATGGATGGTCCTGGAGGATATTATGCTCAGTGAAATAAGCCAGGCACAGATACTGCATGATCTCACTTATATGTGGAATCCAAGAAAGAAAGAAAATCCTATTCTCATAGGAGCAGAGTAGAAGGGTGATTGGGGGTAGGGTGTGGGAGTATGTTGGTCAGAGGTTACAAACTTGCTGTTAGTTAACTGTAAGATGAATAAGTTTTAGAGACCTAATGTGTAGCATGGTAACTGTACTAACCTTTATAGTTGAAATTTGTTAACGATGTCTTAAATATTTTCATCACATACAAAATAGTAGCTGTATGAGTAGATGAATATGTAAGTAGCTTGGTTATGATAATTACTTTAGTATATGCAGAAATTAAAATGTTGCTCACCTTACAATTACATACAATTATACTTGTCAGGTATATTTCAATAAAGCTGAGGGAGACAAAAAGACTGTGTTCTCTCCACTAAGGGTTTTGCTATTAATCAGTGATTTTGTATGTGTGGGACTATTTGTGGACCCTTTGATTTGTTTCCTGATCTTCAAGTCTGTCCTTGAAACAATACCACACTATCTAAGGTGATGAGACTGGAGCAAACATCAGCTCCAGTCTTGTTACCTGGTGGTAATTCCTCCAGAGTTGTCCTGTACCTTAAACCATTCATGACTCCAGTTAAGAATCTTTGCCTTTGTCACTGGAGAGTTGTTTTTTTCATTCTTGCAGATTTTTAACTTTAGAAATTTTTTTAGTGTAAAGTGAATGAAATCTTAACATCAGAGTAAGTTCTTTGCTTATCAGTCAGAGCCAGTAATTGGCTGCTTTGAAAGCTTACCTGCAGATTCCCCTGCAGTGTGGTTTCACTTTCTGTTGGGAAAGAGAGAAGGTGGTTGTGGAGGCCTCACCATGTCAGGTGTGTGTGCGTCTTATCAGGGGCAGGCAGCCCTCTGTGGACTCCATAGTCCACTTCACCTCCCCAGAGGAATTCAACATCATCTGTTTCTTTTCATATCTGCTCTTATTAGGAATAATAAGATCATCATGAGATTCTCTTGCATGTTTAATATGTTTTTATTAAAGAAAACTTAGGTATGGACTCCCTTTCCCCATTAATCCGTGAAAATGATATATCAAAAACATCTCTTGACTGTTTGGAAATCATTATAGTCAAGACACATTAGGCATACATTCACGTAAACTTCTGAGAAATAAATGCAAAGTTTCCTGTAGCCACAAATCTTTTTTTTCTATTTTGTTAGAGAAAATGAGTGTTGAATGTATTGTTTAGTGTTAGATTGTGTTTTACAGACTTGTGAAGTGAAGAGATCTTACAGGTAAAGCTAGGTCATGAACAGTTTTCTGAGGTATTTTACTTGTATGCATCTTCCTTTTTGTATCTGTCTGTTGTTTGTCTGTTGTTTAAAATCTTAACAAATGGTTTTTACTTAATGGATACTTACTTAATACACTTAAACATGTACTCAACATAAAATCAAGGTGGTAGTTTATTAAATTGTCATAACTTAGCTGGCCAGCTGGTGTCACTGTGGTACAGGCAATGAAACTAAAGTTTTTTGTTCTTGTTTTTGTTTCTGGTTGCGGATCGTTTTCATTTGATTTCCTTTCTTAGTCTGTTTGAGAGGCCCTGGTTGCACTCATACTCAACATTCACATTTGTGTAGACATTATAATGGAGTCATTCATCTTAGAAATCTTCCTGGCAGCGTTAGTCACTGTCTCATATGCTAAAATGTGTCTAGATTTGTTATTGGTTTTATTAAAACTGAGGTAATGCTAGATGTGGAGAGGATGCGATAATTACCTTGGTATTATCTCAGTTTTCTATGGCAAAATATTTCTGCTTGTAAAAAAAATCCTGTTTAGTAAAGTTTGCTCTCTGAAGAATTCAAATTACTCTGAGTTATCAACTTACACATTATTTTAAATGAATACTATGATAGTTCTGGTCAAATAATCAGATTAGAAATTTGTAACTCATTCCATAAGTTAGAGAGGAAGCAAATGTTAGTTCTGCATGGTTGAGACTTCTTGTGAATTAAGTTAAAAGTTGTCAGATTTTTATCAAAGGCTCAAGAAAAAATCTGTAGAGTGTGTCTTCCTATGAATCCTTACTGTAGAAAAATGTGTACACAAGCTACCCATTTTTACATTAAATTTTAGCAGAGAACCCCCAAACCCTACCAGTGGTTCTTGGGTCCCTGGTTCATAACCCTTAGTCTCTAAGTTCTGAGTTAAATCACAAGATAATATCCAGTAGCAGATCTTCAGGAGACTCTGGGTCTTTATTTCACAGTGGAGGAAGAGGTCCCTTAAGGTTGTGATGGAATTACTCAGTATTAAATAGCTGTATCGAAAGCTTATGTGATTTGACTGTAAGCACAGTGAGAGCAAGAACTTTCTCACTCATTAGCTTATTTCCAGAGTCTGGCAATAATGCCTGGCAGGTAATAGATACACAGAAATAACTGTTTGAATAATGAATATTTGAATTAATGAATATTCACTCATGTTAGAGCCAGGAACTCTTATCTGCAGTACTAACGAAGAGATACTGTATTCTTAGATTTGCTACATCTTGTATCCTTAATTTCTCCGGCATAGGTGTATGTGGTCTTTGTTGTTAGTGTTGTTAATTTGTAATGCTTCTGTTGAACTGAGTAGTTTTCTCACTCCCAGTCTGGAATAACACACTGTATCACTCTGGAGATTGAGAGAAAAACAGAATACATACAAGAAACTGTCAGAACACTGTTTTGGACATACCTGTATCCTCTACTCCACCTCCATCAATCCAGTACAGCTTCTTTATCTGCTTTTTATTTATTTATCATCTGTTCATTCACTGATTTATTATTGTTTGTCTACATTTCCCCAGGAATTGGAACTGATGTTAGGACAGATAGTGTGTACTTGCAGCGGGGTTGACGGTTCACACTAGTTGCTCAAAGACAGAATGGATGGCAGTTAAGGGCTTAAAATTTGGTGTCATTTTTATTTCAGCCATCCTACTCAAAAGTTTGAGTAGTAGGTGATGACAGTTTGCCTCGATACGAAATAGCAATACAATATAACGTGACCACATTTTTCACATTTTAAAAAACTTAGTAGCTCAATGAGTGGCAATATTGATTTAATGAAGCCGATTTTACCAAGCATATGCTTGGGCCCTTTTAGGGGCATGCCAAATGTTTTTCAAGGATTGTTTAAGTGATGCAAATCTGGATTCATTTAATACTTGTTTTTCAGCTATAGAACATACTTGTATTACTGCTATCAAAAATTAAAACTTTGTGTTTGTTTCATGCATGTACATTACATTGTGGACTGGGATTCCACAGTGACTGAGTATAATTTATAATGAGTATGGAGTCTTATCTCTCCTAATTATCTGTTCTATGTGCCCTTATTTATAAACAGAAGCTATCAGTAGTAAGTTTTTTGATCTCTAGAAGGAATTATTTTACATATAGATATAGACAAATGTTTCCCCAGTGATGATCTTCGAATGAAATCAGCATTTCTTTTATATAAGTTGGTATGATTTCATTCCTAAATACTTCTATACTACTTAGAATCTAGGCTAAGGGAGTAGAGGGGTAGGTGAGACCAAGAGATACTGGTACGGTAAGCTCTTGCTAAGCATTCAATGAATGAATGAATGATAGATATATAGAGAGATTGAGATTGTATGTGTGTATGATAAAAATTAAAAATAAGTCAGATTTAAAATTTATGTGTATAAGGAGCCTTCAGAAAATTGTGAAAAAATGCATATTGTGAAAAAAACTATGCTTGAACTTAAGAGTTTTTATCCAGCTACAATTTCCCAGCTGTCTTCAAGTGACCAACTTTGGTATTCCTACATACAAGTGTACTGACAGAAAGAAAATCATACAGCCTTATTATATCTCATCATTCTGTATCAACATGGGTAGTCAGACCCATGCAATAAATTTGACTTCATTTTAAATATTTCACCATCTGTATTAAAAGATACAGCAACATAGTACCTACCATTGCCATAGGTGGGCTGTGTCTTTGACAATCTGTGAAAACTTTCAGTTTAGACAGCTTATATATCAGGTGGGAACAAACTTCAAGCTGACCTATCATGATGCCCTGAAAACGCACCTAGTGGCATGGAAAGGGCTTGAAACATTCATGGTGATAGTAAGACTTGGAACGGCGCAGAAGGCCTAACTATGTCACAGCGCTCAAATACTTGAGGTTGAGTGGAAGGAAGGTAGATGACAGCATTGAGGTGGGAAGAAGGTAGAGTGGCACCCAGGAAGGTGGGATTGGCCCTGGCGTGTGCAGTTCTGTTGTAGAAGGGCAGCAAAGCAGTTCTTTAAGGAACAGGTCCTCAGAGGAGACCCAGGACCACTTGCATCAGAATCACCTGATGTGCTTTTTGAATTTCTGACTCTGGCTTAGTCCTAATCAAAAGTGGCAGCTACAAAGAGTGCATTTCTGATAGGGTCCTCAGGTGATTGTGACTGAAAGTGAAGTTTGGGATCCACGAGTGGGAAGCTGAGACGATGCCAACCCGACCTCCTAGCTGCAGGTGTTGAGTAGTCCTCTCTGCTTCAGGGCTAACTGTAGAGAAGCAGGCAGTCACCGTGAGAAGTCAGAGGTGATGTTGTGTCCGTGCAGTGGAGCTGGGATAAAGAGGCCTGCTCTAGTAACAGCTTTTCTTCGGGCAGCTAGTCTTTTTGTGGGTAGACAGAAGACAAGGAGAACGTAGAATTAAAAAACTCAGGCAAAAGAGCGTTCCTAGTAATTACAGAAAACTTGGAGGGCCAGCGCCGCGGCTCACTAGGCTAATCCTCCGCCTTGCAGTGTCGGCACACCGGGTTCTAGTCCTGGTCGGGGCGCCGGATTCTGTCCCGGTTGCCCCTCTTCCAGGCCAGCTCTCTGCTGTGGCCAGGGAGTGCAGTGGAGATGGCCCAAGTGCTTGGGCCCTGCACCCCATGGGAGACCAGGATAAGCACCTGGCTCCTGCCCTCGGATCAGTGCGGTGCGCTGGCCGCAGCGCACCGGCCGCGACGGCCATTGGAGGGTGAACCAATGGCAAAGGAAGACCTTTCTCTCTCTCTCTCTCTCTTACTGTCTACTCTGCCTGTCAAAAAAAAAAAAACTTGGAGAATCCTTACAGATTTTTGGTTATTACAGAATATGCTTTGAGAATCATTTCTTTATCCAAGATTTCTCCTCCTAATTCTAAGTAAAAGAAGATGCATTAATAAATCTCTAGTTCTGCTTACATATCCCAGTATTGTACATCTTATTTTTAAAGATGTTTATTTTAAAACAAACTTGCTGCTGAACATTTTCTGTTCTTTTTGTGTTGATTTTGTACTAGCTTTAGTTCACAAGTATATTACCATGCTAAATTATAAGCTCTAAAATTTGCAGTTTTAGTGTCATTCTTACTCTAATCTCTATTAAATTATGCAAAATGGAGGCAAGTTATTTGCATTCAAAATGAGCGTTCTTTCACAGCTTTGTGAAAGCTGTTTCTACAAATATTTGTATCATTTGAAAGAGACTGAACATATGCATAAAACTTATTTGGAGCTTTTCCAAAAGCATTATATTTTGTTTTAGCATAATTATTTGGAAATATATTTTTAAAACTATTAAATACTCTATTATCATCCTAATAGCTCAAATAGAATTTGACTTCAGATTTATTCCCTTTTGTTGTATAATTTTTAAGCTCTGCCTTGCAAAATCTTAAAGTTTTAGGGTAATGTCATTGACATAAAAATGGAAATTAGTGGTTTTGAGTTGTTGGCTCTGGTTGGACTCATTGTCTCTGAAATTCATTCTGGAAACTATAGAAGTAAATGCAATAGCAAGTATATAAAAAGTTACAAGACTAAGTACAATCTTAATCTGAGACACTTTAAAAAATCTGAAGATTATGTAAAGGTGCATTTTATATTTTTTTGTGAACTATGAAGCCCTATGTGTTCTATTACTTAGAGAATGAGTATTTTGCAAAAGAACATTCAACAAGCTCATAAAATCCTGAGTGTTATCCACAAGTTATCCATTCCTCCCACACAGCCCCTGCCATTTTGTGTCACACATAACTGCCAGAGCTCTTTCAAAATGATGGTCCTCTTCAGAATTGGAGTGGACCCATTTGTTATCCTTTGAGTTAAGCTCCTGTTAGTAGCAGTTTAAGAATAGGAAGGGCTTAGTGCTTTTCAGATTTTGCCACTGTGTTAGCTAAAGGACAGAGGTACTTTGTTTCGTTTAGTTTCTTGTTTTGGAAGACTTTCTAGCCAGTAAAGGACCCTTGGCCAGCTGCTGCAGGGTTTTGAGTGAGATGTAGTATCCTTACCACTAACATTGTCTGTTTTAGAGGCTGCACGTGACACAGTGGAAGATGTTTCCATAACTGCTTAAAAATTTAGGTACTCAGTCAGCTATTTGTCATATCTACTTTTTAACCCATTAGCTCTCCTTCCCCAAATTGCTCTACTATGATCTTTTTTCCAGGAATTTACGTAGTATTCTGTTGCAGGAAAATGATTCCAGTGAGCAATGTTCTTGCAGATAGTTTCAAGGAAAAGAAAACCCAGCTATCTCAGACCCACATATTACTTAAAGTTGGCTTTTTATTCTTCCTATTTTGAGAAATGCCTTTGACACTTTTTCTTGAGAGCTGTTATCTTCACTGAAACATAAGCTCTGAAAAGCTGTCAAGACTTAAGCAAGGCAACGTCCAAGGGAGCCATTCTAAAAATAGTTGATCTTAATAATCAAACTTGGAAAGTTTAAAATTGGACCTAGCATTTGAGACATTAGATTGGGACATCCTCATATCATATCAGAGTGCCTGAGTTTGAGTCCTGGCTCTGCTTCCAATTCCAGCTTCCTGCTAGTGCACATCCTGGGAGAAAGCAAATAATGTCAAAAGTAGATGAGTTCCTGCCATCTACAACGGAGACCTGATTGGTTTCCCAGCTCCTAACTTTCCTGGCTGGTACAATTATTTGGGTAATGAACCAGCACATGTGAGTGTACTCTGTCTCCCTACCTGTCAAATAAGATATTTTTTAAGTAAGTTAAAAAAAAAAAAAAAAAAAAAAAAAGATTTTGGCTGGCGCCGTGGCTCACTAGGCTAATCCTCCGCCTTGTGGCGCCAGCACACCGGGTTCTAGTCCCGGTCGGGGCGCCGGATTCTGTCCCGGTTGCCCCTCTTCCAGGCCAGCTCTCTGCTGTGGCCAGGGAGTGCAGTGGAGGATGGCCCAAGTCCTTGGGCCCTGCACCCCATGGGAGACCAGGATAAGTACCTGGCTCCTGCCATCAGATCAGTGTGGTGTGCCGGCCGCAGCGCGCCGGCTGCGACGGCCATTGGAGGGTGAACCAACGGCAAAGGAAGACCTTTCTCTCTGTCTCTCTCACTATCCGCTCTGCCTGTCAAAAAAAAAAAGGATTTTATTTATTTACTTGAGAGGTAGAGTTACAGACAGTGAAAGAGAGAGACAAAGTCTTCCGTCCACTGGTTCACTACCCAGATGGCTGCAATGGCTGGAGCTAAGCTGATCCGAAGCCAGGAGCCAGGAGCTTCTTCTGGGTCTCCCCATGTGGATGCAGGGGCCTGAGCACTTGGGCCATCTTCCACTGCTTTCCCAGGCCATAGTAGAGAGCTGGATCGGAAGTGGAGCAGCCAGGTCTTGAACCAGTGCCCATATGGAATGTTGGTGCTGCAGGTGGAGGATTAACCTACTGTGCTACAGTGCCGGCCTCAAATAATATATTTTTTTAAAATACAAAGTAACTAAAAATTGAGTATAAAGAAGGTTCTCTTTGTGATTCTAAGGGCTCTTCAGAAACAGTATATGGTTGACGAGAATGTTGTCCTGAGCTAAGAGGGTTTAAACTGATGTTCTGAATGAGTGAAATGGAATAAAATCTGTTCATCTGTTTTGTACAAGAAAGAAATTACAAGTTAAGAGCTTACTTATGTTAGAGTGTTTAAGCAAGTTCTAAAATAATGATTTTACATAGTTGTTCTTTAAATAGATCTTTTTAAAGCACATCAGCTAAAATGAGTTCTGAATCTTTAGTCAATTGCTTATAACTATTTACGTTTACTCTACATTATGATTAATTTGTTTCTTGAAACTTAGCCCGAACTATATTGCTCGTAGTGAAGTGGCACATTTCCATGTCCTAGTTTTCTCATCTCTAAAATGGGAGTGATAGTAGCACCTGGAGTCTTACTGTAAAGTGTCAGTGAGATAATATACATGCATATAGTTCTTGCCTTGAATAGTGCCAGGGTAGCTTAATTTCAGTTACCACAGTATTGAAGTAACACAGGTTCCCCAGTGACACAGGTCACTCTCCTTTGTTCAGGACTCTGCTCACCTTTTACCTGCTTCCATATCTAAAGTAGCAACTTTTGGGGCAGGCACTTGTTAAAGTAGTTAATATACTGCCTGGGACACCCACATCTCCTATTAGAGTGCCTGGGTTCTAGTCTGGCTCCTTTTCCTGATTCCAGCATTCTGCTTATGCACACCCTAGGAGGCATCAGGTGATCCCGTAAGTACTTTGGTACTTGCCACCCATGTGGGAGACTAAAATTGAGTTCTGGACACCTGGTTTCAACCTGCCTCACCCCTAGTTGCTGTAGGCATTTGAGGAGTAAACAAGCAGATGGAAGATTGATGTCTCCTACTCCCCCCTCTCATGTGTGTGTCCCCGTCCCTTACCCTCCCTCCCTTCTTTTTCTTTTTCAAATAAATAAAATATAAAAAGTAGCAACCTTTGCCTGTCACTTTTTTTTATCCCTCTTATTCTGCCCTTTAGAAAAACACTGGAAACCCGTTTTACTTGTTTATTACTTGTTTACAGCACCTGAGACACGTTGTTAACCATCGGTCTCCTCCCTCACTGCCTCCTCCCCTTAGAATGTGAGTCTGCATGGGCAGGGCTGCATTTCCTTCACTGCTGGATCTGCAGTGCCAGAGCAGTAACTGTCATGAAGTTGGTGCTCACTGGATGCTGGTTCAGTAAGTGAATAAATAAATCCTTTATGTTCCACAGCTTCAGCAGCGATGTCTCCTCTTCTGTTCGGTTATTAGGAGCTTAGACCATTCTAAAATTCCTCTGATACTTACTGACTTGGAACATCACGTTCAGCTGTTATGTTAATATGTATCTCAACTCTCTAGTGAAATGGCAATGACTATACTTTTTCTATTTCCCAGAAAATCTTAACATTTGGTAAGAGTAGCAGATACTCATTAAATTACATTTTAAAATGAGCCAGTTGCATCTTCTTAATCTATGTGGTGTTGAGTCTTAAATCCTTTAGTTCATTCAATAAATTTGGTCATTCATTCAACAAATATTTATTGAATGCCTGCTATATCTCAGGTACTATTTCACATGCTGGGCATATAGCAATAAACAAAATAGGCAATAACTGTTCTCATGAAACCTGTAATTAGTAAAAGGAGCCAAATGAAACGGGGATACACATAGATGTGTCACTCATGAAAACTGCTATGAGAAGAGTAATTAGGGTTAAGGCTGTTGGGGGATGCTGTTTCAGGTTGTCAGGAGAAAGTTTTACCCAGTAAAGTAGCAAGCCCTGGGAATTTCTGGTGGAGGAGCATTTCAGGAAGGAGAAACACCAAGTGCAGAGGCCCTAGAACAGGTAGGTTTAATGTTTTAGAACCAACAGTATGGCTGAAGCAGAGTCAGCAGTCTGAGGCCAGTGGGAGATGAAGTCAAATTGTGTAATCCTTTGAAAACAGGTAATAGTTTGGGTTTACTGCAAGTAATATTTGGGGCTGTTAGAAAGTTTTGAATAGAGGGTGACTGATATTTGAGTAGGGGATAATTTGGGTTGATATATGGGTTTTGGAATGTGTGTCAAGGATAGAAAACAGGAAGGTCAGTTGGGAAACCTTTGGAAAAACCCTAGTGCAATGTGAGTCTCGTCTAGACCAGGGTGGTAGCAGTGGACTAGAGAAATTTAATTTCATCCTGGATGTATTTTGAGAGTAAATCTGGTAGGATCTGTTGATGGTTTGGCTATATGAGAGAAAAAGAAGAACTAGAGATAACTCACAAGATTTTTGGCGTGAGCAGTTAAATGGTATGAATTGAAAAGGGCAAGAGCTATAGCTGTTTTTGTTTTTTGTTTTTTTGACAGGCAGAGTGGACAGTGTGAGAGAGAGACAGAGAAAGGTCTTCCTTTGCCGTTGGTTCATCCTCCAATGGCCGTCGCAGCCGGCGCGCTGTGGCCGGCACACCGCACTGATCCGATGGCAGGAGCCAGGTGTTTCTCCTGGTCTCCCATGTGGGTGCAGGGCCCAAGGACTTGGGCCATCCTCCACTGCACTCCCTGGCCACAGCAGAGAGCTGGCCTGGAAGAGGGGCAACTGGGACAGAATCTGGCGCCCCGACCGGGACTAGAACCTGGTGTGCTGGCGCCGCAAGGCGGAGGATTAGCCTAGTGAGCCGCAGCGCCGGCCTATAGCTGTTGTTTTGTCTGTTTGGGAGATTTCTTGAAATCAGCCAGTTTTGGACATGTCAAGATTGAAATGCCTATTTGATCTCCATGTGTGTGATTAGATATATTGGAGTTAAATAGAGAGGCCTGGGTAAGACACATGCATTTGGGAGTTCCTAATATGTAGGTAATGTTTAAAGCCAGAAGACTGAATATGACAGGAGGAAAAAACAAGAAATGCTCTGACTGAATCCTGAGCACTCCAGGAGTGGGAGGATGGTAGCTGTGGTAGAATCAGCAAAGAAGGCTGTAAACACATCAGGTGACATAAAAGGAAAATCAAGATAAGTGTCTTTCTCTTTCAGGAAGCCTAAGATTGAAATGTAATAAGGGAGGCTGATGCTGTGGCCTAGAGGGTAAAGCTGCCTCCTGCAGTGCTGGCGTCCTGTATGGGCACCAGTTTGAGTCCTGGCTGCTCCACTTCCAGTCCAGCTCACTGCTAATGACCTAGGAAAAGCAGTGGAATCAAATGCAGTTTGATAAGTCAAAAATGATGAGAATTTGACCATTGATGACTGGATATGACATCGATGAGGTCTTTGGTAACCTTAACTCTAAGACCTTAATGGTTATTCATTCAAAGTCCCCCGTGGAAATCGAGTAGATGCCTAGGCAGCATTAGTGATCCGCAAGAAAAACCCCTGTTAGACACGTACCAGTTTTGAAAGACTGTGTCTGTAAGTCTGATTCTGCAGAGTGGAAAGCTCAAAATGTTAGGAAGCCCTGGATTTTAAAATCATAACTACACTCTGTATGATGAAGTACGGTATTTAAGAAGGAAGTTTTGGGGCCAATATTATGGTGTAGTGGGTTAAGTGATAGCTTGGGATCCTGGCATCCCATATGGATTTGCTGGTTCAAGTCCCTGCTGCTCTGCTTTTGATCCAGCTCCATGCTAAGTGTCTGAGAAGGCAGTAGATGATGGTCCAAGTGCTTAGGCCCCTGCCATTTGTGAGAGACCTTGGTGAGCTTTCCAGGCTCCTGGATTTGGCCTGGACCAGCCGCCACTTTTGTGGCCATTTAGAGGGGTTAACCAACAGATGGAAGATCTCTCTTCCTCCCTTCCTTTCCCTGCCTTTCAAATAAATAAGTGAATACATAAATAATATTTTTTAAAAATTTCCAAGACATATCTTTAAATGCATCACTAATTCGTCATTTGTTGTTAAAAGCCAATAAGAACTGTTCATAGATTCTGATTATGAAAATTGGGTAATTCCTCATACCCACATCACAGGATAAAGGACTTTTAATAGGGAATGTAATGTCTTAAAAAAAATCTCTTTGAGACATAAGACCAGTATTTTTGTTTTTCTATACAAAAAACTTGTTAGTGTATCTCTTTGGAAGAAGGAGTTTGAGTTGGATTTAATCTATAGTAGTTGTGCAATCACATGTCTCAGGGTCTAGAATTCCTTAAAATCCTGAGTGCTGAATGTAGAGTGGTGGTCCAGTACCTCAGCTTGTGGCTTTGAAGATTTTCAGAAGTGTTTCAGTGACTGAAAGACAGATCTAACTCTTAATTTCTGTTGAACTGCACTTCTTTATTTATGAAAACATCTCTAAACAGATACATTTGTAATGAAGTTCATGATTGTCCAGCTGGCCTTGTTCCTCTCCTTTTTTCTTTATTGTTTATATATTCCTTTTTATATGAAGCTTACCACTTTCCCTTTAAAGTATGTCTTTCCTACTTTTTTTATATCTTTTTTCATACAGCTTCTGTCAAAAATGTGATTATTTAATACACTGTGTATACACTTTAAGCTCAGACCTCTCAAACTTGTAACCTCTGTTTATTGCTAAAGTCATTGGCTATCATGTTAATTACATGATTGTTTTCAGATAGAGGCATGCCCTAACTTCATTAAGATGACATTGTAAGTGAATCACTAAGGGTGAGAATGCTTGAAGATCTCGTATATCTAGGGTGGTAAAGACTTTGGTGTATTCTCTTGTCTTTGACACTCAAAAAATAAAAATCATCCTAAGTGATATGAAAACACATTCTTATATACCATGTAATGCTCAGTATTAAGAAACCAATCTTACATTGCTCCAACTTTTAATCTCCAGTGAAGAGTTATGTTTACAAGTTGGGATAAAGGAGAAGGAAGTTAATACTGGAAGTGCCAAAAGTTATACTGTATACGTTTTGTATATTGTCTGTGAGGTAAGAATTATTACCCCTTAACCTCCCCCATATTATAGTAAAGAAACTCAACAAATCAGGGAACTTGCATGGGATCATGTAGCAATGAAGTGACGGAGCCAGGATTCAAACTCGGGTTTATCTGTCCTGACTCTAGAGCCCATGCTGCATCCATTACAACACATGACCTCATTAAGTCATCACAAATTATTATTTTAAATAATGGTGTATTTGGAATTAGAGCCAGTTCTCCAATGTTTTCATTGCTATTCAAAGTCCTAAACAATCTTGTTTGCTTTCTGAAACTCTACTGTGTATCTCCTAGTCCAGAAAGGGTATTGAAATGCAGCCAAAGAGTAGGTAGTCAAGATTACCTTGAACCTACCAGAATGTGCATAGTTTACACACTAAAGTCAATAAATGTTTTACTTTCAACTACCATTAATAACAAATCAAGCAAATTTGCTATTCAAAACTGTAACTTTCTAAATGGAGGCTAAGTTTTCTACTTTATTATCTCACCTTCTAATTCAGTTACCCCAACTCTCACCACGGACCATTAGCTGTCTTGTTAGGAGAGCATAATTGTGGGCCGGGTGCTGTGTAACACAGTAATGCCTGCCCATGGCTTCTTACCCAGTCCTCCCTCGGATTTTTCTGTTAGGTTGAGAATACATCCTTCCTTGTCCCCATTCTTTTTCTCTAACATTCTGTATCATTGATGTAAGTCAGGATCCCTTGCACACTGAGCATTCCCTCTTCTGAATTCTTAAATGCATTATAAGTCAATGCATACCTTCCTGTTGATGTATTGTCTTCAACTGCTGATTAAGGTCTGTCTGTCTTAGGTAAAACAGTACAAGAACACTTCAAAAATTTGTGGAAAATGGAATTAAAAGATGGGTTTATTTTGGTGCACAATTTTTTCATAATACACATTTTCCCTGAACTTTTTGAAGACTCCTTCAGTATATGATTTCAAAAAACTTCTGTACCAAAATGAACTTTGCTTTAAATTCCTTTTTTTCCCCACAAACTTTTTGAAGCACCCTTATATAACTCCCTTCTGGAGAAATAACCCGTGTCTCTACTGAAAACTTCTTACCATACCATTATGTTGAAAGAGGTATGATGGATTAGTTAAAAACATGCTATGAGTTTTATATCTTTATACTCTGAAATCTGGTATCTTGAACTGTGATCAGTGCAAAGATTTAGCTTCATCATTGGCTATATTAGAAGTTGTCATAGCCCTAACACTCCTGTGAAAGTTCAACACAGGTAAATAGAACAGTGATTATATTTTTAGACTTAATGCCTTACTTCATTTCAGCTTACTTTTCATAATAAGCTGTAGTCATGTGACCAGGCCAGTTTTAAGGCTGTTATTAGTATGGTTGCATCATGTAGAGCCACCAATCTGTAGCCTCAGCTTGGATTATTGGTGATGGCAGATGGAGTCGCTTGGCCTGTCTGCCTGATCATTGCCAAGCCCTGAGATTTAATTTACAAGTTCTGGACAGGATTTTTTAGAATATACTTAACATTGTGCCTTTTAAAGAACATTGTGCTTCTTGGCTTCCTATTTTCACACTGTAAGAATCAAATATGGAATATTATGTTTATTATAGCTGGAGTTTCATTACATACTAATTTGCAGTTAAGGCTGACTAATAGTAGTTTAAGCCAGAGCAAAAGATTTCATTTCCCTGGCCCTGATTGAAGTCAGAAATGCCCAGGTGACGAAGCTCACCTTGAAATTGAAGGAAAATAACCCCTGAAATGAAGGATTTGTTTGTACTGACCTTTAGCCAAGCTCATCGTGTTGATATGTCACAGGCTACTTTTAAATATTAGAAGTGGCATTTTAGTGATCTGAACTCTGATCCTTAAAAATAAGTTTCCTAATGCTTCAGTAGATTAAGCAGTTTTAATTGAATTTTTGTATCTGCCTGCTGCTTGTTCCTTCCAGTGTGTTGTATTTGATGTGCACTCCGTACCCAACAGCAAATCTTGCTGTGTTTGCTGAAGTGCTGAGCATGCATCATTGTGAATGCCATGACAGTGTAAGGAAATACTAAGTGGTAGAGAGAAACCTAGCTGAAGATGTGCTTAAAAGGAAGCAGTTATTCTGAACTGTTAATGTGATGTGGGATTTTTTTCACAAAGATTTTTTCTTTTATTCAAATGTTGCTAAGGATTTGAAGCGTTCATTACCATCTGGACTTGGTCTCTCAGAAACCCAAATTACATCTCATGGCTTTGACAGTACCAAAGAGGGGGTTATTGAAGCAGGAGCGTGTCAAGGTAAGAGCCCGTATATTTGTAAAGGTGGCGGGATGGAGGATGGGAGAAGTTCACCAAGTGCTACTTTCATTAATGAAGCGCAGGAGTTGAGCCCTTTAGTTGTGTGATGAGACACTGGTTGATGCTGATTACCTGCTTTCCTTCTGGAAGTCTGGAGTCTTGCTGTGTGCTGGATGGACAACGATGGCTAGATGAGCTGTCCCCAGTAGAGAGCCCGGGCCTCGAGTCTTGGGGAGCATCCCTGGCTAGCGACGTTTCACTTAGTGTTGTCACAACTCTTAACTGGGAAGAATTAAGCAATTCCGACACCAAGTAAAGATTCTTAGAAGGTTATGCCTAACAATGATAGGCCAATGGTCATAATTTCACTGGTTGTTATTTAGGAAGTGATTTTAAAATACTAAAGTAAAAACTTGAAAATTGTGTCAACACTATAGCATTTAGATTATTCTATCTTGGAACCACAGAATTTATAACTCTAAATTGACTTTGTATAAACAGAGATCTCAAAGCAAATAGGAGGTGTCCTTTGATTATGCTGAATAGCAGGGCTCCAAGACCATGCTCGGATTTCCTGATTTGCCAGCAGCGCTGACAGGAGGACTCAGGGCTGCTGTTTACTACATGATGAATGCCCTGCACAGTCAACAAAGGCAACAGTTCAGGAGGCAAACTTGGGGGAAAACTGAGCCTAATCTACCAAGAATCTCCTCCTGCTAGAGTCGGTCAGGAACTGCTTCATTCTTCCCAGCAACAAGTTGTGATAACTTAAGTAAGATGTTGCTAACCAGGAAAGCTCCTTGCAAGATGCCAGGCCTGGGGTGTTTACTGGGCGCTTTCATATAGGCATCCTCTGTCTAGCTCTCATCAAGTCTAGACTTCCAGAAGAAAGCAGGTGCTCAGCCCAAACCACATTGTTTGTATAAACAGTTTAGTCACAGTGAGCCACTCTTAATCATTGTGGGCGTGAAGGGAGTCCTCCCAAAGTGCAGGTTCCCAGGCCACAGAGCAGAGCTCTCTTAGAATAGGCAGTTGTAGGGCAGCCATTTGGCACAGCTTTTAAGACCCTTCTTGGGATGTCCACTTCCCGTATAGGAGGGCCTGGGTTTGAGCCCCAGCTCCGCTCCCCATTCTAGCATCCTGCTAATGCATACTCTGGGAGTCAGTTCTGCCACTCACATGGAAGACCCATTTTGGATTCCAGCTCCTGCCTTCACCTCCCGTAGCCAACCTTGTAGGTATTTGGGGGACTGGACAAGTAGATGGGAGAGCTCTGTCTCTCTGATAGTTTCTGTGTCTGTCTCTCTCTGCCTTTCAAATAAAATAAGTAAAACAATAAAAATATGCAGTTAGACCTATGCATAACTGTTTTCTATACACATCCCATATATATACTCATGTCTGTTTTTAATAAAAGGGGAAAATATGACTTTTTAAAAACACTCTTTCCTGTAATAACTTAATTTTTTTTTTTTTTTTAATTTGAGGGCAGCCACAGGAGAGAGTGAGTGAGCACTCATCCACTGGTTTATTGCCCAGATACCCACAATGGCTGACTGGACTGCACCAGGCCAGAGCTGGGAACTGGGAACATAATCCAGGTTTTGTATGTGGGTGGCAGAAACCCAATCACTGGAGCCATCACTTGCTGCCTTCTAGGATCCCCATTAGCAGGAAGCTGATTTCAGAGCTGAGCTGAGAGAAAACAAACAAGAATATTCACCACTAGGCCAAATGCCCACTCCTGTAGTAACTTTTCATTTTTACATGAGCAAAAGAATGTAAAACCATGTAAATATTTGGGTGTGGAAAAATAGATAATTTTCTTGATAGAGGTCTTATTAAAATATGTAATGTTCGGCTGAGTATATTTTAATACTACATTTTAATTTAACAGAATGAAAAATGATCCCTGTGCCTGTGCAATTCTTAGCCGTCTTGCAGATAATAGTGTTCTATATTTTTTATTGTAGTATTGGCAAATGCTGTATTCAAGAACAATTTAAATTTTGAAATGTGTTCTTCAATATACAAATCCTGGAAACAGGCTAATCCAGTAGGATTTCTTATACTGTGAAATGGGCTATCTAATGACATAATTTTTTCACTGTTCATTCTTATTTTTTAAATAAAGCTATGGTAGTGGAAATTGAATAAATCAAGGTCAGAAGAGTGAAGTATGCTTGGCACCTGGGTTTTGTTTTAATGGGAGCTTTGGTCATTGAACACACATTCATACTCCTAAATTTCTGTCATTGACATGAAACAGAGCTGATTCTCCAGATTTAGTCAATTAGCAAGATCTTGGCTTTTTTTTTTTTTTTTTTTTTTTTTTTTTTGACAGGCAGAGTGGACAGTGAGAGAGAGAGACAGAGAGAAAGGTCTTCCTTTGCCGTTGGTTCACCCTCCAATGGCCGCCGCGGCCGGCGCGCTGCGGCCGGCGCACCGCGCTGATCCGATGGCAGGAGCCAGGAGCCAGGTGCTTTTCCTGGTCTCCCATGGGGTGCAGGGCCCAAGCACCTGGGCCATCCTCCACTGCACTCCCTAGCCACAGCAGAGGGCTGGCCTGGAAGAGGGGCAACCGGGACAGAATCCGGCGCCCCGACCGGGACTCGAACCCGGTGTGCCGGCGCCGCTAGGCGGAGGATTAGCCTAGTGAGCCGCGGTGCCGGCCTAAGATCTTGGCTTTTTAAGAGTTATTTTTTATTGGGTATTGGTGAATGTAACAACTAAATTAGTAGTTTAAAGGATTATAATATTGAAGAAATAGAGAAGTGATCATTACTTTTGGAGGTTAAAATAAAAAAGCTACAGGCCTAGTTAGCCTCAGCACCAGATCATTTGCCATTTTAGTTTGGGAAGTTATGTACCATTTGTGTTATAGATTAGACACCTCTCATGTTGTGCTGTGGTGGAAGTTCCTAAACAAGATTAATAGATTGTAATAACTAGAGCAATAGAGCGCTGTTTCTAGGGTTATGGAGATGTTGAACTATGGTGGACTTCATTTATTTAACATTTCCTTGTAGAAACCTGGGTGCCTTGGATAATAGAGATACAGTTGTTCCTTAAATGGTGGACTAGATACCACTTAAAATACCTCTCAATTCAGTGAGTAACTTACGGATTAGTATTTTCTGTGTTGAGTTTAATAACATATCGTTGTGTGGATTCAGAACATCTGAATCTCTAATAAGGAATTGCTTAGCCTTGCCGAGCCTCGTGTTTCTTACAGTGTAATGTGAAAGTTTAGTCTATCAGATGTTTGAAGGTTATGTGAGATCCAATCCAAATTAAGGTGACTGATTCTACACCAAAATGTAGTAACTAAAATATGGCCAGTTATTATTAATTATAAGAGCGTAGGTTTGATTCTTTCCCATTAGACAATTTAGTTATGAATTTGATACATGTTTTCTAGAGAACTGGGGAAAGAAAGTAATTGAAGTAAAAGTACATTGCAGACATCAGAGCATCCTCAGCTCAATGTGAAAGGACTCTCCGGAATCTTTTCAACTTCTCAGCGATTACTCTCTTTTCTTTGATTTACTCCTGGGCAGTAGAGACAAGGTTGGGTGGTGGTTCTTACTCTGCAGATAAATAAAGCTCAGGAATGTTAAGTGATTTGCCAAAATATTTCTGACACTATGTGGTAGATAAAGCCAGAATTTCAGACCCAGGAACTCAGTTGTGTTTCATTCAAAAATTGTCTTCTTTGCTCGGGTTCTTAAGCTTGGTTGTGTTTGAGAATCATCTAAGAAAAGCGTAGAAGCCTGTTCTCCTGAGGAGCAGTAGATCTTGAGGAGCTCCCCAAGTGTGTTTTAAAACCTCCAGGAGTGATTCTTGTGATCAGCACTTCTCAGACTTCCAAATACATGCAGATCACCTGGGGATCTTGTGAAAATGCAGGTTCTGGGTCAGTAGGTCTGGGCGGGGGCCTGAGGAGTTTGCATTTCTAACATGCTCCCTCCCCATGACTTGGTTGATGGCCGGGCACAGGCTATGATTAGCAGTGATCTATGCTGTGTGACATTTGATTTGTGATTTGAAACTTTTGGCAAGAATTCCTGTGAAGGCTAGAATTCATTCAGATTTCTATAACAGAGATTAAAACATACTTTAATATCCCTTACATCACTTTGGATTTTTGAATTTTTTTTTCCTTCATACGAAAGAGTTGCAGGTTATGAAATGTTTACTTAAGCTTTAAATTATTCAACCATGGGGCTTTTAACCATATTCTAGTCATTGATTTTGGAAATAAGAGTCCAGGCAAAGTTTTGTTTGGAAGTGATCTTGCCAGATTTTTTTTTATAGTTAATGTGTTTTGCTTGGTTTTGATAGTTTGATGAAAAGTTTATACAAAAACTCAGCCTGCTAGCATCCATTTGTTAGTCACTTCCTGTGAGAAAACAAAAATATTCATTCCAGGGATTTTGTCCTAGTGTTTGAATATCTTAAAGGAAGTGTCAGTAAATCTGTATGGCGGAGGAAAAGGATTTTCACAGTTGCATGTTTGCCCCTTTTCAGGTTCCCCAGCACCACCACTGCCGTCTGTTATGTCTCCTAGCAGGGTGGCAGCTAGTCGACTGGCTCAACAAGGAAGTGATCTAATTGTTCCTGCAGGTATTCACTGCACTGATTGGATAAAGCCCTTCCTGCTACTGCTGAAGCTAACTAACTCAGTTTCATAATCACTTGCTTTGTATTCTTAGGTGTGTGTTGTTCTGGCTTTTTTGGTGGCTGCTGCTGCTTTTCTTTTTGAACAATGAGGGAAATAATCTTTCTAGCCATAGCCTGTCTTTCTGGCCTTTTGGAATAATGAGGCCCTATCTCAAACCTGAAATCCATCTTACGGTGAAAACCTTGTAAACTTTGATTTGTTTTAAATCATCCCTTCTTTTCTCTGGGAAATGTAACTTCATTTACTTTTCCTTAAACTTCCAGCTTTGCAGCTCTGCCCTCTGTTTGCAGTTAAACAAAAAAGGAACCTTCAGCAGTTGAGTTGTTTATTATTGCAAATGGGTCAACTGGAAAAAGTTGTGTCGTCTTATTTTCAGCCTCAACTTATAGTTTGCAAATTGCAACAAAATACCATGTAATTTACGAGTTATTCTCAGTGAAAAATACTTGGGGGAAAAACCATCAATGTCTTTGCGTTGAATTTACTCTGCACTTCATTTTTGCTGGGCTATAAAAATGGGGGAAAATAAACTCCACATTTCTTTTTATGTGAAATGTTAGCATTTATATTTTGTGTCTGAGAATTTTTGAAATTCTTAAATGCATTTGATTTGATCATAGACTGCAGTGAAGCTGTG
This sequence comes from Oryctolagus cuniculus, assembly GCF_964237555.1. Taxonomy (NCBI): domain Eukaryota; kingdom Metazoa; phylum Chordata; class Mammalia; order Lagomorpha; family Leporidae; genus Oryctolagus; species Oryctolagus cuniculus. The sequence goes on along the minus strand of NC_091439.1, from coordinate 11,699,763 downwards.
GCAATGGGTGCTCTGGCTACAGGAGTAAGTGAGGGAAGGGAGTTTTCCTGACTCCAGTTTTTTAAAATCATTTTTACAACTTTTTCACTTTTCCTTACGTCAGTTGTGTTTTTCAAATTATTAGAAGATTTCCATCCCAAATTATTAGCATCATAAACCATGTAGTAGTAGAGTTGGTTTATGTCATAAATTCTTAATTGTTGGAACAGTACATCATGAGAGCTTTATACTGCCTTTGTTAATTATGTCCTTTTTTTCCCTTCTTTTTTAACTTTTTTCTTGTCTCTGGAGTAAAGAAGTTCAGTACAATGTAGGTCTTGTTTCAAACCAGCCTTTCATTCTGGTGGGGGTGTTGGGGTTTGAAATTTTTTTTTTCATATATAGTATTCCCCTCTTCATTATTTTCTTTCTAAACTTCTATTTGTTTATTTACTAGAGAGGCAGAGACTGACAGACAGAGCTCCTATCTACTGGTTTACTTCCCAAATGTCCACTGGCACAGGCTGGGGCAGTGCTGGAGCTGGGAGCTTGGAACTCAGTCCAGGTCTCCCATGTGCATGGCAAGTACCCAGTTATTTAATCCATCACACACTGCCTCCCAGGGTGCATATTAACAGGAAGCTTCCTGCTAATGCACACCCTGTGAGGCAGTGTAAGTATGGCTCAAGAACTTGCGTCCCTGCCACCTGCATAGGAGACCAGGATTGAGTTCTGGGGTCTAGCCTCAGCCTGGCCCAGCAAGCATTTGGGGGGTGAGCCACCAGAGGGAAGATCTCTCTCTGCCTGTCTCTGTCTTTAATTATCTCTCAGCCTTTCAAAGAAATATTTTTCTTTTTAAAGAAAAAGAACAGGAGACTGATTGCAGTGGAAATTTTTTTAAAAAAGACAAACCACATGCCATTTTGTGTTGAATGGACAAAAATTTTTTGAAGTGATCAGGAACTTAGCCACAGTGATTCTAGGAATTTCTAGTTTTTCACTTTGTGGGAACCTGTTTCATTTTTTAAATACCTAAATAGTTTGAACAGCTTCAGTGTTTTCTTTTCCTATTTATCTGGTTTGTGTTTTTATCTTATGATCATGCAGGTGGTCAGAGAACACAGACAAAAAGTGGACCAGTTATTCTAGCAGATGAAATTAAAAATCCTGCCATGGAAAAGTTAGAACTTGTTCGAAAGTGGAGTCTAAACACTTACAAGGTTTGTAAATTTTAAATGCCCTAACCTATCTTTTCTATGTTATTACACTGCATTTCTGTGAATATATGGTAGAGGATAATTCTGTGAATATATGGTAGAGGATAATGTAAATACATTTAGAAAATATTTATTGATCTTTACATATAATTTAAAGAGTTAGGGGCCAGCGCTGTGGCGTAGCTGGTAAAGCAGCCGCCTGCAGTGCCGGTATCCCATTTGGGCACCGGTTTGAGTTCTGGCTGCCCCACTTCTGATCCGGCTCTCTGCTATGGCCTGGGAAAGCAGTGGAAGATGTCCCAAGTCCTTGGGCCCCTGCACCCATGTGGGAGACCTGGAAGAAGCTCCTGGCTCCTGGCTTTAGATCGGTGCAGCTCTGGCTGTCGCAGACAGTTGGAGAGTGAACCAGCAGAGGGAAGACTCTCTCTCTCTGCCTCTCCTTCTCTCTCTGTGTAACACTGACTTTCAAATAAATCTTTAAAAAACAAAAGAGTCAGTACGGACGTATGAAGAAGCTACAGAAATGCTTATTAGCTGGCAGATAGTGTACTGCCTGGGAATACATTTAGCCACAGGGCAGCTGTATCTGTATACTGTATTCTGCTTGGGGCCAGAATGTCTCAGCTTTCAGAACTTTGCAGATTTTGGAGTACTTGCATAGACTTTAACAATTGAGCATCATCCCTAATCTAAACATCCAAAATCCCAAATGTTCCAAACTCCAATAATTTTTGAACATCATGTTGGCACTCAAAATGTTGTGGATTTTGGGTTTTGACTGAGGGATTCCCAACTGTGTGTTTTTGATACTTATAGCAGCTGAAGGCCAAGAAAAATATATTCTCTTTAAATAGGAAATTCTCTCATCTTACTTTAATGACACCAAATTGCAAATTATTTGGGATTCAGAAGTTCATAAGAGTTCATTAACATTGTTATTTGCATTGCTTCAGAGTAACTGGTGGTTATTTTCTAATGCTCTCTGTAAAACAAATAATCAAAATATTTAATCCTTACTGTATTTGATGTATTATAAACAGCAGAAGCTCCACATTCACTTGGCATCTTTGAATCTGAACAGGGTCGAGGCAGTAGAGTTCGTGGAGTTGTTAAGTGCATCCGAGTCCTAGCAGTTCAGGTTAGAGCATTAACCACAACTCTGTATTTGTGGACTGGCTATGGGTCTAGTGTTTGGTAAATTAAAAATTGCCTGTTTTGTTTTTTTTTTTTTTTTTATATATAGAACAGGATTCTCATGGGTCTTTCCTAGAGCAATTAATATAGAATTTATTTTTTGGTTAATACTTTAAAAATACAATCTGAAAATCTGTACAAAGGTATGGATTTTCTGGGGCAGGTATTGTGGCCCAGCTGATTTTAAGTAGCCTCTTGGGAGCCTGCGGCCCATATCAGAGTGCTGATTCTAGTCCCAGCTGCTCTGCTTCCAGTCCTGCTGTCTGCTAATGTGTCTGGGAACAGCAGGTGATGGGTCGGGTACTTGAGTCCATGCTGCCCACGGGGGAGACCCGAGCTCCTGGTTTTAGCCTGGCCCAGCCCCAACCATTGTAGGCATCTGGGGAGTAAAGCCATGGATGGAAGAACTCTCTTCTCTGTATTTCTATCACTCTGCCTTTCAAATTACATACATACATAAATCTTTTATGTACTCATTTTTTCTTAGGATGGCAAATGTCTCTCTGTGAAAGAGACTTAGCTAATGTCAGTGTGGAATCTGAGAAGTGGCCGATGGTAGTCTTTAAAAGTATGAACTCATCGCCCCTTCTGTTCTCAAGGATGTGGACTCTCCCACTCCATGCGTTGTTTTGCCTTTGTACTCCTAGCAGTTCACCGTCTTCTTGCTGACATACTCAGTCAGTCATAAATCCTGTGAATTCTACTTCCTTAATATTGTTTCCCGTGCTCTCCTTTTCTCCGTCTCAGCTTTCACAGCCATAGTTCGTGTTATTCCTCTCACAGAGTACTGTGAGAGCTTCTCAGATTCTCGTAGAGTACATGTTCTGCTCTGCCTGACCTGATTCACTGTTGCCTCAAATCCTTCACGCTGTCTTTAGAATGCCATGCATCGGACCCCTGGCTGCCTTTCCAGCTGTAGCTCCCGCTACTCTCTCCTATCTGTGGACCCAGTGAGCCATACAAAATCACCCCAGGATTTCCTAAACAATCTGTGGTTTCGCACATGGCCATGGCTTTGTTCAGGAGACTGTTTTGCCTGCAGTTTGGGATTTCCCTTCATTTCACTTGTTTGTCTCTTGTACTGAACCTGAACTTCATTCATTTATCTATTACATTTATTTATTCAGCCATTCCTTTGTTCGTTTACTCATGAAATTTGCCTCTCAATATTAGTATTCTAGGTCCACACATTTTGAACTTAAAAAAAAAAAAAGGCCTTACATCTGAACCAACTTCTAGTAATTACAAACCTAGTTCTTTAAGTTTTTGTTCATTTGAGACTTCCTCTTATGTCATTTAGATGGTGTTTTTCTTGTTCTTTTATCTGTTTGTTTCAGTATGTATGTTACTGTTTGTTCCTTTTCTTCCATGTCTTACCTCGACAATAATCTGTTGAGTCATACAGATTCTATATTTATCTAACATACCACATTCAGCCTTTTGTCATGTTCTTGTTAATAAAAATGATCATTTGGCCGGCACCGCGGCTCACTAGGCTAATCCTCCGCCTGCGGCGCCGGCACCCCAGGTTCTAGTCCCAGTTGGGGTGCCGGTTCTGTCCCGGTTGCTCCTCTTCCAGTCCAGCTCTCAATGTGGCCCGGGAGTGCAGTGGAGGATGGCCGAAGTGCTTGGACCCTGCACCCGCATGGGAGACCAGGAGGAAGCACCTGGCTCCTGGCTTTGGATTGGCATGCCGGCTGCAGCACGCCGGCCAGTGGCCATGGGGGGGTGAACCAACGGAAAAGGAAGACCTTTCTCTCTCTCTCTCTCTCTCACTGTCTACTCTGCCTGTTAAAAAAAATAAAATAATCATTTTAAAAAATTTTATACACATGGTATATTATGTAAAGGAGGCATCATTTTCCTAAAAATGAACACTTTAAGTGAATTTTTTTATCAGAGCTTAATTTGGATATTTCAGTCTAAGTCAAAAGAGGAAAAGTCCTGACTTAACATGATTTCATGGATCTTTTAGCCCAGTGTGTCTAGGCTGACTTTCAACCAAAAGAAGCACAGTATGCAATGGCCTTAGTGGGTCTATGTAGCTTTTTTGTGCTCTTGCTTTTTTAATTTTTCAGCCCAAATTGTAGCTACTGTTGGGCATTGATTAGCATTTGCCTAATGCTTCAATACTTACTCTGATTTGGTTGATTTAGGACAAGTCTTGTTATCTATATTACTCTTTTTTTTTTTTTAAGCTTTTTTATTTGTTTATTTGAAAGGCAGACTTACAGAGGGAGAGGGAGAGACAGAGAGAAAGAGATATTCCAACTGCAGGTTCACTCCTTAAATGGCCACAGCAGCAGGATCTGGACCAGTCTGAAGCCAAGAGCCAGAAGCTGCTTTCAGGTCTCCCATGTGTGTGCCAGGGCTCAAGCACTTGGGTCATCTTCTGCTACTTTCCCAGGCACATTAGCAGGAAGCTGGATTGGAAGTGGAGCAACTGGGACTCGAAACTGGAGCCTATCTGGGTTACTGGCATCGTAGGCAGTGGCTTTATCTGCTCCCTCACAATGCTGGCCCCTATCTGTATTACTCTTGAGTAACTTGATTCTGGCTATGACTTTGATCCTTCTTTCTTTCTATATTTAATTTCTTCTGTTTCTATTCTGTGGAAAATACTTTAAGGCTTTTCCTCAGAGTATTGAGTACTTCATTTATTGGTTCTTAATTTTGGCCCAAAGACCAATTTGGTGATTAAAACTAAATATATAATAGGAAATTTAGGCCTTGAACCCATCATTTTAAATATAATCTATCTGATTTATTCACAAATGTTAAATCCAAAATTGTACTAAACTCTGCTTTATTTATTCAGTCATTCTTTTCTCTTGGTCTGTTTTTGTGTTTTCATTAGTCTGTAATAGAGTTTTTTCAAAATCTGTTTCCCTTTTTCTTTTCTTAGAATAATCTTGATTTCACAATTCATAGATGTTTGACATCTTTCCCAAACATTATATGCTATTTAAAAATGTTTAAGAATTTGCTGTTAGCATTTACTCTCTTATCAAATTAACCTTCGTTGTCTTTAAGCCAGTTCTTTTATTTTTTTCTTGTTCTATTACTTTATTCATTTATTGGTTGACTTATTTCCCCTGTCCATTTTCCTTTTATGCTCCTTTCTTCTCCATATTTCACCTTAATAGCCCTTTTTTCTGTTTGTCAGTTGTTGCAGTGAATTTTTCCTTTTGCAGGTGCTTGAATGTCTTTATTCCTTTTCTGGCATTACTGTGTGGCTCGCATTGCTGTTTAAGTACTCAGAGTACACGAGGACTGTTGTGTCAGTTCTTGAGCCAGTTTGGTGATGACTTACTGTATTTGGAGCACTGTCACTTTATTTCATCCACCTTCCTCCAAACAGACCTACCTGGGTCAGTAATTCACTTTAGCTTCCTTCTGCCCTGTAGCTTCATTTGTCTTGTTATCATCAGAACAGTCTTCTTGATTTGTGTGAAAGCTAACGAGGACTCCTAGCTTATAAGTGATCTCCATTTTCAAGAACTTTGAGGAAGGGAAGAGAACTTAGATTCTCTTCTGTTGTAAGTTTACTTTGTAATACATACCAACCTTTAGTTTAATATTTTAACTTCAGTATATTTCAGAAATCCAGTAAAAATCTATTCTTCAGGGTTCTTGTTAGAAAATTCCTCTGGAACTCTAAGTGGACGGATGGCTAGCAACTCTGTATCTTCTCACTACCAGAAGTTCTTTACAAAGCTGGGGTAGACAATCTGTAGTTCTCTCACTTTCAAATTATTTATCTTCTCTATAGAATATATAATATTACCTGTGTTACCATTCAAGCTCCTTTGTTTAAGTGTGGTTTCAAAACTTGTTTCAAGAGTCCAGGTGTATCATAATTTGCTTCACAATTAATATTACCTTATTCCCACTGTCTTAGCTTTTAGAAGCAAAAACATTTCCTCATTAAACCTTTGATCCTACTGCCTACTTGTTTTTTAAAAGGCAGATTTAGAGAGAGAGAGAGAGAGGTCTTGCATCCACTGGTTCACTCCCCAGATGACTGCAACAGTAGGGGCTGGGCCAGGCCAAAGCCAGGAGCCAGGAGCTTTCTCCAGGTCTCTCATGCGGGTGCAGGGGCCCAACCACTTGGGCTATCCTCTGCTGCTCTCAGACGCATCAGCAGGGATGCTGGATTGGAAGTGGAACAGCTGGACACAGCTGTTCCCTCTACAGCACCAGCACCTTCTGCTGCCTATCTAAACCACTGTTTCTGTGAGGGGAAAATGGCCACTCAGACAGCAGTACGCATTTCTTTCATTTTGCTCTGTTTACAATGTTTTCAGGGCATTTGGTTTCTTGACTTTGAGCAAACTATTATGAGGTTGTTGTGGAAGGTACCACATGACATTGGCTTGTGAATATAGTAAACATCTGTGGTGATATTCCAACAGGAAAATCCTAACGTGGAAGAAAAGTGTGGGAACAAGTGACCTTTCCTTTACCTTCCTACCATTTCAGACATTATTTCTTGCTGACATTTTTCTAATTAAAATCTCAGTGTTTCCAATTAAACTTTTCTTCTGTGATTTTCATCTCCCAGGAATGTTTCTGTTTTCCAGAGTAATAATTTATCCCTCTTATGTGGTTTAGACCTCTTACCTGTCCTGCCATTTTCTATAGAGTTAAGAATGTCTGTTTTGGTTAAAAAATAAATACATAAAATTAAAAATTTTTAAAAAGGTTCATAAAGATCTTTAGTTGATGACACTAGAACTGAGTCAGGAAATTTGTTTGTTTTAAACAGAAAAACATGAACAGCAGGTTTATGGATATTGGCAAGGCAACATCTCGAGAGATTTTTTTCCTAGAAAAGAAGGGTTCAGGATTCAAGCTACGGCATCCAGCATAATATAATCTCATGTTTACTCTAAAACTGATTATGTGTTTTACATACTCTGGAATACCTGTCAGGCTAATAGTTTCCTTCCATAAACAGTTTGTGAGAGTAAAGGAAAGAAGAGGAAATTTATTTCATGCATTAATTTTTACAAGTTAATTCTGTAACCAAAGCTTTGAAAGATATTAGAGCAAGTTGTTTGGTTTTTTTTTTTTTTTTTTTTTTAAGATTTATTTTATTTATTTAAAAAACAGAGTTACAGAGAGAGGTAGAGACAGAAAGAAAGGTCTTCTATCCGCTGGTTCACTTCCCAGACGGCTGCAACAGCCAGAGCTGTGCTGATCCAAAGCCAGGAGCCAAGAGCTTCTTCCGGGTCTCCCATGTAGGTGTAGGGTCCCAAGGACTTGAGCCGTCTACTGCTTTCCCAGGCCATAGTAGAGAGCTGGATCAGAAGTAGAGCAGCCGGGACTAGAACTGGCGCCCATATGGGTTGCTGGCACTTCAGGCCAGGGCTTTAACCTGCTGCACCACATTGCCAGTCCCAGCAAGTTTTAAAAATTGCAGTAATTACTACCTTTTTAGGATACTTCTGATAGCTTTTAATGATGAGCAGTGTGTTTGTACCCTATACAGTTGCCCTTAAATTTATTATTGAGTAATGAAGTTGCTTATAATTTTTTGTAAGTTACTACATCATTATTTCTAGGATGGAAGAGAATAACAACAATTTAATACTCACACGTTGGTATGTGGGAAAAAGTAAATGGAAAACTCAGAAATCTCTAATTTCTTTCCCCTACTCACTTCTCTTTCCTCCTCCTCTTTCCTTTCTTTTTACCCTTATTCCTCTGTCAGACACACAAGCCTTTTGGAAGGAAGATAGAAGAAAAAAGCACTTAGAACTACAACAGAGTAGAAATTTGATATTATTATTAAGCTGTTGTCAAATATCTGTTGTTTTAAATAATCTGTCCAAAATACATTAAGCTTAGGTGTGATTATTTGAGAGAGTCCACCTGGCAGTGTATAAGTCTTAAAATTTCCTCTGTTAATAGTTGTTAGACATGTTGGTGAACTTACTTTCTAAGTCCTGATGAACTCTTAACGATGCTAAGATTTTTCAGTTTGTATGAAGCTAGGAAATTATGTATGCCGTGTGCTCTACCATTTGTATTTTAGGTTGCTATGTATTTTTCTTTTGTTCTTTTTTCATTCTTAAACAAAGTGTATCTTTCTACTTTTAGTGCACTCGACAAATTATCTCTGAGAAGCTAGGCCGTGGCTCAAGAACTGTGGACCTTGAACTTGAAGCTCAGATTGATATATTAAGAGATAACAAGAAAAAATATGAAAATATTTTAAGACTGGCTCAGACATTGTCAACCCAGCTTTTCCAGATGGTACATACCCAAAGGCAACTGGGAGATGCATTCGCTGACCTGAGTTTGAAGTCGCTAGAACTTCATGTAAGATGATCCTAAATAACTGTTAGGGGCAGGGGAAATAGTCACAGAAGTATTCTAAGATACTTGTTGTATTTATGATTTACTGAACTCTCAATAAAATTAGAATTTTGAGACAGTAAGGCTCAACTGACTTCTCTTCAACATAGTGATCCAATTGTAATATAGAAAAAATGTCAGCTGAGGCTGGCTTCAGGAGAAGAGAACTTGGTTGGAGAGAAGGAAAAAGGACAGTATTGGCCCTGCCTGAATCTAAAAATAGCCATGGATGATTGTTTGGTATAGGGAAAAAGTAAACTAGGTACCTACTGGAAGTCTCTTCTAGTCTCCAAATGTGTTGAATAAATTGTAACTTGCTTAACTGGATTTGTGATCTACTTTAACTGAATTAATTTAAATTATGAATTTCAGACTTAAAGTTTGGCATATATCGCTGTAACTCTTTAGCAAAGCATTCTTTGCTTTTGTTTTTTGTTTTTAAAGACTTATTTATTTTGAAAGAGTTAGAGGGAGAGACAATTTCTTCCGTCTGCTGGTTCACTCCTCAGATGGCTACCAGGCCAAAGCTGAGAGCCAGGAGCTTCATCCAGGTCTCCCACGTGGGTGGCAGCCATTTTTTGCTGCTTTTCACAGGGCATTAGTAGGGGGCTGGATCAGAAGTGGAGCAACTGGTACATGAGCCAACACTCAAATAGGATGCTGGCTTCATGGGCTGTCGCTTCACCTGCTGTGCCACAACGCCGGCTCCACAGAGCATTCTTAAGAATTTCTTTGGCTATCTTAACTGACCCCTTTTATGGTTTTTTTTTTTTTTTTCTGGAGCCAAGATGTATAGATAATTACTTGCCTACAGACTTCTAACTAGAAGAATTAGATAATTTAGAGAACTAAATCACTTTGTCCTTAGCTCTGGGTGTTGATACATATCCTAGTAAGATTTCAGTTCTATCTGGGCCGTTAGACAAAAACAACTAATCTAATATTGAGAAGCTAAATGTCATAATTGCACACAATTCAAATGTGCTGTGTGCTTTATATTCAGTATACCATGTGATTTATCTATACAATACCACAAGAAATATTATCCTGATTTTATAGATGAGAAAAGTAGGACCAGGAGAGAGGTTAGATAATTTTTAAAAGATCACAAAATAAATGCTAGAACATGAATTTGTACCCGAACATGAATTTGTACCCAGGCTTGTCTATGTCTTTTAATTATCTCTTGCTATCATGTTAAGTGTAATTTTCAGAGGATTTATGGCCCAGGGAAAAATCCCTGTGATATGGAAAGAGTACTCAGGATATGGGTGTGTTACAGCATTGTTATCAGTGATGTTATACCCATTAGTCCTGTTAATAATCACAGTTAACATTAGATTGGAGGCTCATTATGTGCCAGACTATTATAAATGAATTATATTTTTATTACCTTTACTAACTATGTAAATCCTTCTTTTATAGAACTCTGAAAGATTATTCTTAAGAATTTAAGCCTGTTGTTTCCAGTTTTAATTTTTGTTATGATTTGAGCATTGCTAACTCTTTGTAAGGAGTGATATTTTGTGAAGTCTTCTAATGAAAAAATTTACTTTTTAAAATGAGAATAAAACTTTTGTCTTACAACTGCAATATGGGTCCATTGGATCTTTTTATAACTCAGAGATACCAGATGGAATCTTAATGATCATATTTTACTATGTCAGGATATTTTGCTATTTCATCACCTTAGGAATTATTTCATCATTACTCATTGGTTATTTCTAACCATGCTAAAAATGGCTACGATAATAAGAAAACAAGAGAATACTGGAATTGTCTAGAAGAATGAGTAAAGTGAAATAGTTTTTGTTTGCGTTGCCAAAAGGAAGACCAGCGAAAACACTGCTGGTAAACTTTTTTTAAAAAAATGTTCATGAAACATAATTGAGAACTTAGAATTTTTTCATTTACTGCCTGTATGGCAAAGAGAAGACAAGGCCAGAAGAAGACAAGTCCACTGATTAAAATTCATCTCATCCAAAAAACACCTTCATGGGAACATCCAGAATGATATCTGACTGGGTACTGTGCCCCTGCCATATTGACCTATAAAATTAGCTATCACAAGTGTTTCTGTGTATTTAGTCATTCAGTATGAATGAGTCCATTGTGTAAAAGTTTTCTGCAAGAACCTGGACCATTTCATTTTGCTAAAAAAGAGATTTTATATTCAGGAAACTTTTATGATTTTTTAAAAAAGGTTTATTTATTTATTTATTTGAAAAGCAAAGTTACAGAGAGCCAGAGAGAGAGAGAGAGTCTTCCATCTGCTGGTTCATTCCCTATGTGGCCACAACGGCCAGAGCTGGGCTGACAGGAGCCAGGAGCCAGGAGCTTCTTCCCAGTCTCCTTCGCAGGTGCAGGGGCCCAAGCACTTGGGCCGTCTTCTACTGCTTTCCCAGGCCATTAGCAGGGAACTGGATTGGAAGTGGAGCATCTGGGACAAAAATCAGTGCCCTTTTGGGTTGCTGACATTGCAAGGGCGGTTCTGCCTGCTATGATACAATACTGGCTCCAGACCGTACTTAATTTCTTTTTTTTTTTTTTTCATTTAAATTTGTTAGGTTTTTTTTTAAAGATTTATTTCATTTATTTGAAAGACAGAGTTAGAGAGGTAGAGACAGAGAGAGAGGTCTTCCATCCGCTGGTTCACTCCCCAGATGCCCGCAATGGCCGGAGCTGCGCTGATCCAAAGCCAGGAGCTTCTTCTGGGTCTCCTACGTGGGTGCAGGGGCCCGAGGACTTGGGCCATCTTCTAGTGCTTTCCCAGGCCATAGCAGAAAGCTGGATCGGAAGAGGAGCAGCTGAGACTAGAACTTGTCGCTCCCCCTCTTCGTGGAGGAACGACACAGGACCCTGTGCTGTTCTTTTGTCTGCTCGGCCTTCCCCGGGTTTGTTGCTGGTTCTTCCCAGGTTGGCTACCGTCCCTTCCACCTCCGTGGAAGGGGCGGTTCCCCCTGCCACCTTCCCCACTTCCGCGGGGGAGCGGCACACCGCCGGCCGGCTCTCTCGGGGGCTGCTCAGGTGTTCCCCTTAGATGTTCCTGGTGCATGTTGTCTCTCTCCTCCTTTATAGTCCTCTTCCACCAATCCCAACTCTGCTACCCACACGCCGAGTACACTGCTCTCCTCCAATCAGGAGCAGGTCCTACAGTTTATTGGTTGAACTGGAGGCAGCTGTGTAGAAGCTGTTTCCTCCTCTCCCAGCGCCATATTGTGGGAGAGCAGATGCATAGAATAAGTCTTAATTCCAGTAACTTAGTCTAGTCTGAGTTGCTCCCAGTTGCTCTCCACAAGAACCAGCGCCCATATGGGATGCCAGTGCTTCAGGCCAGGGCATTAACCTGCTGCGCTACAGCGCCGGCCCCCATACTTAATTTCTAAAGAAAGACAACAACAAGTAATATTTTCACCTAAAATGCTATAGCTAGCCTGCATACAAAGAAAAACTCGTTCCCCAGAAAAACATGTAAAGTCTCTGGATGATGTTCATTTTTTTGCCTTGGTATCCTATAACTTAAATATTATGATGTAAAAAGTTAACAACGCTTCTGAGTGGGTGTGTAGCCACCTGATTCCCGTGTCAGTTTCTAACTGAACAGACTCCATGCTCCCAGTAATTCAGACCTTGGGAGGCAGCAGTCATGACTCAGATGACTGGGTTTCTGCAATCCACATGGGAGAACGGGGTACCGTTCCAGCTCCCAGTTTTGACCCTGGTCCAGCCTTGGACATTGGAGATATCTGGGGGAATGAACCAGCAGCTGATGGAGCTCTTTTTCTTTGCCTTTTTGGATAAATAAATAAAATCATAAGGAAGCTAATAATATTTAAATACTATGGTATAAATATTAATATATTTATATTACATAATAAGGGGATAAACAGAAAGAAAACAAAGATAACTGCTTTACACACACACACACATGCACTCATAACCAAATAAAGGGGAAAATACTGATAGGAATTACAGTCCCCATTTCTGCAAATGGTCGTAGCTGGTATTATAGCTACACTCTTCCACCTATTCCATACTCCATTTGCCCTTAGCAAGTATCTCAGCCTGTCATGGTTCTTTCCTTGTCGGAGTAACCAGAGCATTCTTGAAGGGTCTGGGCTTTATAAAGTAGTCCTGCCTGAAATGGATTGTTAGTTTTCCATTGACACTCCTCACAGCATGATTATACTGAGAGACACTCCAAGGAATCTTCTGTATTTCTGATATACTCTTTTTTAAGCTCTGTTGTAGAATAGCAGTATAGTTTCTCCTTGGTCATCAGCTCAGTCATGCCAACCAGCAAAGTCACTCTCTTCATTGCCTGTTGATTGAGAGGCACAAGGAGCCCACAGTATGGAGTGGCAGCCTCATCCTCCAGTTCAGTGGAATCATAGTCCCGTCTCTTGATAGAAGCATTCCTCCCTTTGGCAGTGAAATCTCTGGACTAGCAGAGAACAGGGTCATAGGGACAGGAAGCAGGAATTCTGGCAGAGGCTCGCTAGAGGTAATAGTAAGCAATTCCACTCCCGTTTCCTTTCCTTGATTCCTGAACCCATGAGCCCTGGCAGTGGGACATGGTAGCATCACAGAAGAGGCCCTTCCACTGTTGCATCAGGACAGCTGCTTCAGGACGATGGGGACATGGCCCAACCAGTGACTTCCTTGAGCCTGGGCCTGTTGCTGGCAGTTCATTCGCTTTGAAGTGGGTTTCTGGATTGGAAGCAGTGCCGTGAGGAGTTGCTGTGCTGGCAGATAGGCATTCTGTAAGTCCACGGATAGTGATCGTGGCAGAGGCATTATAATCCTGCACACGTCTTCCAGGTTTTTTTTTTTTTTTAAGTAACAATTTTATTAAGATATAATTCACATATCGTAAGGTTCAACCTTGTAAAGTTTATGATTCAGATAATAGGCATTCATAAAAGATCTCCCTTTAGGAGATTTTTCTCTTTTACTGTTTAGTGTATTCACAGAGTTGTCTGTCAACCACCACTATCTAATTCCAGAACATTTTCATCACCCTTAAAAGAAACTCCACACCCATGCTCCTCTCCCTGCAGCTGCTGGAAACCACTAGTCTGTTTTATATCTATATGGATTTGCATATGGACATTTGGAATTACACAGTATGTGGCCTTTTGTGTCTGCCTTCTTTCACTTAGCCTAGTGTTTTCAGGATTCATCCGTGTCCTATTATTGTTAGAACTTCATTTCTTTTTATGGCAGAAGAATGTTCCATTGTGTGGCTATAGCACATTTTGTTTTCCATTTGTCAGTTGATAGAATTTTGTTTCTACTTTTTGATCATTATGAATAATACTGTTGACATTCATGTACACGTTTTGTTTAGATATATGTTTTTATTTGTCTTGAGTGTATTCTAAGTCCGATAGTGATTCTCTGTTAAGGAGGAGGGCTGGCCCATTTACATCCTCAGCAGCATCGAAAGGGTTCCAGTTCTTCCACATTGTCGGCTACCAGCCTGACATCTGCTTCTGCTAACAGCCATCCTAATGGATAAGAGTAGTGTATCATTGTGGTTTACATGAAACTTCCCTGATGCCTGACAATGTTGGGTGTCTTTTCATGTGATAAATGGCCATTCATGTGATAAATGGCCATTTGTATAACTTCTTTGGAGAAAGTCCTATTCAAATCCTTTGCCATGTTCTAGGTTCTTAGATGACAGTGGAGCATTCAAATCACATTCCCTGTTTTGAGTACATACACCTTCACAAACAAGACTTTGGAATGAAATCTGAGTGTGCTGTGTTTAAATGCTTACTGAATCTACTTCAAATTATTTTTCATTTCTTTTTTCCATAAATTATAAAACTATTCAGGAATACAAGAGTCTGGTAAACCCAAATGGTAAATGTGGTGGCTGTTTTTCCTAGTCTATTGAGTGTTAAGAAACCTAACCCCTGGGCTGAGTTGTGGTACAGCAGGCTAAACCACTACCTGCAGTGCTGGCATCCCATGTGAATGGTGGTTTGAGTCCTGGCCATTGTGGCCATTTGGGAGTGAATTGGTGGATGGAAGATATCTGTCTGTCTGTCTATCCATCTATCCATCTATCTAACACCCCCCCTCCTTTTCCCTCTCTCTCTCTCTCTCTCTCTCCCTCCCTCCCTCTCCGTCCTTCTCCCTTTCTAACTCCAGCTACCTTTTGAATGAATAAATCTTAAAAAAAATATATGGAGAAGAAAGGAAAAGGAGAAAAACCTACCCCAAAGTCACATAACTAGTAAGTTGTAACAGTGGAACTCCCAACTCAAGACATCTTGCTCTAGTTAGGTCATCCTTTCATTTAATTAGCTTCTGCAATGTGAATCTATACACTAACTTGACCTCTTCCTTCTTTCATGGCTGATAGTCTTGCATCTCTTGTCTCTCTCCCCCAATGTTCAGTGGATTTACTTTTCTGAAATTTCTGACTGGTTTTGAGGTACGATTTGTAGAGTGCAGTGATGAAGAACTGGGGTCTATTACCTTCTCCCTTGTGCTGTATTAATTGAAAGCCTTGGAAAACTCTGAACACAGGGCTTGACACTTAATGCAGTGAATAAACGATGATGGTTGGGATTGAGGCACTGGGAGTTAAGGAAGAATTTAAAAAGTGGTCCAAGTCCTTCATTTTACAGGAAAAAAAAAAAAAAACAACCAATGTTTAGCAGTAAGAAAGTCAAATCTCCTGAAAGGGTTAAGAAATGATCTTTTAAGTAATGCCTGTCACTTGTCAGAAATTTCATATAGATTATTCAGACTTCCCACTAAACTGTAAGGAACACACAAAAATTTGAGTTATTCCTGAAAGATACAATTCCAGTGCAGAATTGAGATTTGAATTAGATGTGAACCTTCCCAAACTGGACTTCTGTCTTTTTGTCACATGCCTTCTGCCTTCTGGTTCTCATGTGCCATGTCATCTCAGTTATATTTTATTTTCTCAATCTAGAGGGTAATGTCTACATCAAGTTCATGGAAGTTCACTCAATCCATATTACTGTCAGTTACCAATTAGAACTTGTGATTCTAATTTTCAGCTAGTCTATATGGTTTAAAATAAGCCATTTGTTGTTAATTAGATTTTTTTTATTTTTATTATTATTATTTTTTTGACAGGCAGGAGTGGACAGTGAGAGAGAGAGACAGAGAGAGAAAGGTCTTCCTTTTGCCGCTGGTTCACCCTCCAATGGCCGCCGCGGGCGGCGCACTGCAACCAGCACACCGCGCCGATCCGATGGCAGGAGCCAGGTGCTTATCCTGGTCTCCCATGGGGTGCAGGGCCCAAGGACTTGGGCCATCCTCCACTGCACTCCCTGGCCACAGCAGAGAGCTGGCCTGGAAGAGGGGCAACTGGGACAGAATCCGGTGCCCCGACCGGGACTAGAACCCAGTGTGCCGGCGCCGCAAGGTGGAGGATTAGCCTAGTGAGCCGCGGCGCCGGCCTAATTAGATATTTTTTATTAAATCCAGTCAGGCCCTCCCATTTGTTCCTAGTACATAAATTTAGTGAGAAATGATAATTTCTATCGAGTAAATATTGAAAATGATGTAGGAACTGCTAAAGAAAAAATTTAAATATTTTAAACCTCTGCTACCTCTTGGTATAAAGCAACCACATTTTAAAATGTATTTTAATAAACAATTATATATATTTATGGGATATAGTGGGAATTTGTTATATGTATACATTGTACCATGATCAATCCAGAGTAATTAGCATTTCCATCTCTTGAAATGTTTATGATTTTTTCTGTTGGGAACTTTCAAACTTGTCTCTTCTAGCTCTTTATAAAAATGCATACTAAACTGTTGTGAACTGTAGGCTACTCTGCTGTGTCAAAGTACATGAGAGCCCATCCTTTTGACTGTATTTTGGGCTGCATTAGCTGACTTCTCCCCCCACCCCCACACCCGCACTGTTCCTAGCTTCTAGTGACCACTGTTCTACTCTCCACTTCTATGAAATCAACTTTTTTAGATTCCAAATATGAGTGAGAACATGTGGTGTTTGTCTTTCTGTGGCTGGCTTATTTTACTTACCATGATGCCTTTCATTTCCATCCATGTTGCTCCAAAGACAGGATTTCATTCTTTTTTTTTTTTTTTATGGCTGAATCGTGTTCTGTTGTGTATTTGTACTAGTTTTCTTTATCCATTTGTCTGCGGACACCTCAGTTGATTCCGTATCTTGGCTGTTGAGAAAACTGTTGCCATAAGCATAGGAGTTCAGGCATCTGTGATACATTGATTTAATTTCCTTTGGATATATACCCCGTCGTAGATAATGGACCATATGGTAGTTTTAGTTTTGTGAGGACCCTTCATACTGTGTTTCCTATTGATTGTACTAATTCACATTCCTATCGTCAGTATATAAGAGTTCCACTTTCTCTGCATCCCCATCAGCTTTTTTTAACAAATGTTTGTTTATTTTCACTTACTTGAAAGACAAGTGACAACAACAGAAATGCTCCGTCTGTTGATTCACTTCCCAAATGCCTGCAACAGCCAAGGCTGGGCCAGGCCACAGCTTGGAGCCCATAACTCCATCTGGGTCTCCTATGTGGGTGGCAGGGGCCCAGGCACTTGAGCTGTCATCTGCTGCTTCCCAGGATGCATTAAGAAGAAGCTGAAGGAGGAACTTGGTGTTCCAATCAGGATGCCAGTAAGGGATGCAGGCATCTCAAGCAGTAGCCTAACCACTGTGCTACACTGCCTACCCCAGCATTGGATTTTCATTTTGTTTTGTTATGCTTCTTTTTGGTTATAGCCATTCTGACTGGAGTGAGATGCTGTCTCATCATAGCTTTGATTTGCATTTCCTGGGTGATCAGTGATATTGACCATTTTTCATACACCTGTTAGCTATTTATTTTTTTAAGATTTATTTATTTATTTGAAAGGCAGAATTATAGAGAGGCAGAGAGAGAGAGAGAGAGGTCTTCTATCTGCTGGTTCACTCCCCAGATGGCTGCAAAGGCCAGAGCTGCACTGATCTGAAGCCAGGAGCCAGGAGCTTCTTCCAGGTCACCTATGCAAATGCAGGGGCCCAAGGAGTTAGGCCATCTTCCACTGCTTTCCCAGGCCATAGCAGAGAGCTGGATCGGAAGTGGAGCAGCTGGGACTCAAACTGGTGCCCATATGAGATGCAGGCACTGCAGGCAGTGGCTTAACCTGCTATGCCACAGCGCTGGCACCATTTTTGTTTTTTTATTTCTTAAATGTACTTATCTGAAAGAACAAAGTTAAAAAGGGAGAGAGACAGAGATTTTCCATCCACTGGTTCACTCCTCAGATGGCCATAATGGCCAGGGCTGGGCCAGACTGGAGCCAGGAGCCAGGAGCCAGAAGATTCTTCAAGGTCTCCCATGTTGGTGGCGGGGAAACAAACACTTGAGTCATCTGCTGCTGCTTTTCCCAGACCATTAGCAAAGCGCTGGATCGAAGTGGAGCAGCCGGGACATGAGGACATGAGCCGGCACCTGTATGGGATGACAGTGCTACAGGCCTCTGTTAATCTTTTTTGAGAAATGTCTGTTCAGGTCATTTGCCCACTTTTTGCTGCTGAACTGTTTGGGTTCCTTATATATTCCAAATATTTACTAGTTTACAAATATAGTCTTTTCTCCCATTCTATAAATCATCTTTTTATTGATTGTTTCCTTTGCTATGCAGAAGTTTCATATTTTGGTAATACCATTGGTCTTTTTCTGCTCTTATTGCCTGTGCTTTGGGTATCTTAGCCAAAAGTAGTTGTATATGCCAATGTCTTGAAGTGTTTCGCTTATATTTTCCTCTGGCTGTTTCATAGATTGATGTCTTACCTTTATTTAGGTCTTTGATCCATTTTGAGTTGATTTTTTTAATATGTTGAAAGGTAGGCTATTTAAAAATTCATTCTTCTGCATTTTGATATCCAGTTTTCTCAGTACCATTTTTCTTGTTGGTGAGATTTATTTGTTTATTTGAAAGAGTTAGAGGGGGAGAGAGAGAGAGAGAGATCTTCCATCTGCTGGTTCACTCCCCAAGTGGCTGCAAGAGCCAGGGCTGAGCCAGGAGCCAGGAGCTTCATCCTGGTCTCCCATTGGGTGATAGGAGCCCAAGCACTTGGGCCATCTGCTTCTGCTTTTCCAGGCACATTAGCAGGGAGCTGGATTGGAAGTGGAGCAGGCAGGATGCGAACCAGCACCCACACGGGATGTCCACATTGCTGGCTGCGGCAGGTTCACCCACTGTATCACGGTGCACCCTTTCTACTTTCATCTCACTGTACTCTAGTTGTAGCTGCCTGTTTTTATAAAAGCAGCCAGTAACTTCCAGGCTGCATGTATCTTAAATTAGGATTTTTGACATTTTCAAATCTAGTATGGAGTTGTAGATATTGAGAACTTCTAGAATGAACACGGTATTATAGGAGGATGGTACAGTGATACTTATTTGTTACATAGTAAGTGGAAAGGTTTCTTTCTTATCAACTACTGGATTTATTTTTTTTAGGTTTTATATTTTTCAT
This sequence comes from Oryctolagus cuniculus, assembly GCF_964237555.1. NCBI lineage: Eukaryota > Metazoa > Chordata > Mammalia > Lagomorpha > Leporidae > Oryctolagus > Oryctolagus cuniculus. The sequence continues at coordinate 11,680,488 of NC_091439.1, read as the reverse complement.
CTTTCAGAATGATTTTTCTTTGTCTTTTATTGCTTCATGAGTATCAGTGGAAAAATGTGTTAATTCTAATATGTGATGTTAACTTTTCCTACAAGTTATAGAAATATTTTCTCTTGTACTATTCTATTGCCAGTAATGTTACTAGACTTCAGTATGTAATTTAGCTTGTAGAAATATGGTACCAAACATTGTCAACTGCTTTTTAAAAAATGTGTTGATGAGGCCAACACCGCGGCTCAATAGGCTAATCCTCCACCTAGTGGCGCTGGCACACCGGGTTCTAGTCCCGGTCGGGGCACCGGATTCTGTCCCTGTTGCCCCTCTTCCAGGCCAGCCCTCTGCTGTGGCCAGGGAGTGCAGTGGAGGATGGCCCAAGTGCTTGGGCCCTGCACCCCATGAAAGACCAGGAGAAGCACCTGTCTCCTGGCTTCAGATCAGCGTGGTGCGCCGGCCGCGGCGGCCATTGGAGGGTGAGCCAACGGCAAAAAGGAAGACCTTTCTCTCTGTCTCTCTCTCTCTCACTGTCCACTCTGCCTGTCAAAAAAAAAAAAAGTGTTGATGATTTTTTTTTTTAAGATTTATTTTATTTATTTGAATGGCAGTTATATAGAGAGAGGAAGAGATAGATCTTCCATCCACTGGTTCACTCCAGATGGCTGCAACAGCTAGGGCTGGACCAGGCCAAAGCCAGGAGTCAGGAGTTTCTTTGGGTCTCCCATGTGGGTGCAGGGGCCCAAGGACTTGGGCCATCTTCCACTGCTTTCCCAGGCCACAGCAGAGAGCTGGATCGGAAGTGGAGCAGCTGGGATGCTGGTGTCACAAGCGGTGGCTTTGCACGCTGTGCTATGTCATGTGGATTTTTTTTTATGGTTTCCCGTATATGCTTGTATTTGCAACCAGAGTCTATAAAATTTTGAAAATTGACTTTAGAATAGAGATACATGGACCTCTCTTAAATGGAAAATACTTTTAGCATAATAGATAGTTTTACTTTTCTGTTATTTACTGAACAGTTTGGTATTTCTGAATTACTGAATAGTTTGTCACCTTGAAATTTATAGCTTTATCACTAGCATTAAATTTCCATCTTTTAAGAGTCTGGTTAATTTTACATTCCATTATTTTTTTCAGCTCCGATTAAAAGGTATTTTATAACAACTAGAATTCTAAAATTGATACATCTTAAAATGTGCTGGTTTTTAAAATTTGTGCAGATGTGTGTCTAATTATTCCCTTAATCACTAGAACTTGAATGGAAGCTTTCACTGCTGACTAGGTTCGTTCCTGGCTGAATCTCAGAGTTCTGTGTCCTGTTTGCTGAGCCAAGGTGTAGCTAATTCCGAGAGAATGAGCTGGATCTGCTGTTGAGTGATCCCTCCTCAGCTCCTTAGACTTGAGCTGGAGAGTCAGTTGGTCATTAAATGTACAAAGCAATATAGATTAATATTTATACTTTGAGAGGATTCAGTCAAAACACAAAAAATTGGAGGCTATATTATGTCTGGAAGTTTCAACCAATTGTTACCTAATTTGGTTGTGAAAGTTATAGTTTCTCTGATTAATAATCTGCTATATTTTTCTTTTTAACAGCTGTGCTTATAGTATTATAGAAACAAAATGTAGAAATGAAAATATTCTTTAGAGTACAAAGCAGTTTAACTTTTAAAAATTATTTAGATTTTAGCTATGCATCTTAGCTGATGACAATTTTCGTTTACTAAAAGTCTTTGATAATTCTATAGCTGCTGTGGTTTAGATTTCTATATGTTTAAAGAGCAAGGAGAAAAAAGTAAAGCTTCTTTAGCAAATGTATAAATCAGATCTTTTTCCATTAGTGATATGTTTGGGATTTTCTTTTTAAAGTCACGCATACTGATTTATTACGAGATAAGTTAAGGTAACTTTTTTGTTTTAGGAAGAATTTGGCTATAATGCAGATACCCAGAAGCTACTGGCCAAAAATGGAGAGACTCTTCTTGGGGCCATTAATTTTTTCATTGCCAGTGTGAACACTTTGGTGAATAAAACAATTGAAGATACGTTAATGACTGTGAAACAGTATGAAAGTGCCAGGTGGGTATCAATTTTCACCATATTGTCTTTTACAGATTAGTTCAGTTAAGATTAACAGACACCAGCTCTGTCCATTGTAGGCAGAAAAAGAATGTCCTGGGAGGTTATGGGATAGCCATCAAACTAACAGAAAGGGAAGAAGATTCTGGAAACAGGCAAGAACCAAAGCCGCCCAACGCCTTGGAACAGCTCTGATGCTGGATGCCTCTGGGACTCGGTGCTGCCACAGCTGCCGTCGGAATCTCCAAAATGCCCCTGGAGCGCGTGTTTCATTTAGAGTTTCCAGTTGAGCATCGATCCTGGGCCTAAAGGCTGTCCATAGAGGAAATGGAGCATCTCCCAGCTCCAGCTCCCTTAGATGAGGACAGGACCCTGTTTCATCCCAGGTGGACACCAGATGATCCTGTGTGATCTGGCCAAAGCTGACAAGTCATCAGGCGTTAGCACTGCTTCCCTGGGGAAGTGGTCACACTGCCTGCACACAGCCAGACCCGTCCTTTAGCTCATTTCCACATCCAGGGTTTTGTTTATTGTGGATACCAATGCCCTGATCTTCCATTTATCCAGATTGTAATTGGGCTTCAAGCCTATTAAAATTTTACCTTTGGGGCCGGCGCTGTGGCTCACTTGGTTAATCCTCCGCCTGTGGTGCTGGCATTCCATATGGGCTCCGGGTTCTAGTCCCAGTTGCTCCTCTTCCAGTCCAGCTCTCTGCTGTGGCCCAGGAGAGCAGTGGAGGATGGCCCAAGTGCTTGGGCCCTGCACCCGCATGGGAGACCAAGGGGAAGTGTCTGGCTTCTGGCTTCGGATCAGCACAGTACACCGGCCGTAGCAGCCATTTGGGGGGTGAACCAATGGAAAAGGAAGACCTCTCTCTAACTCTGCCTGTCAAAAAAAAAAAAATTATTTATTTATTTGAAAGAGTTACACAGAGAGAAAGAGAGGCAGAGAGAGAGAATGAATCTTCCATCCATTGGTTCACTCCCCAAAGGCCACAATGGCCAGAGCTGTGCCGATCTGAAGCCAGGATCTAGGAGCTTCATCCAGGTCTCCCAGGTAGCTGCAGGGACCCAAGGACTTGGGCCATCTTCTGCTGCTTTCCCAGGCCATAGCAGAGAGCTGGATTGGAAGTGGAGCATCTGAGACTTGAACCGACACCCACATGGGATGCCGACACTGCAGGTGGTGGCTTTACCCACTAAGCCACAGCAATGGCCCCCTGAAATATATTTTAGCTAGTCGGCATTTAGTATCTTTGTCTTCAGCCTTTATTTCTGGCAAGCTTTTGAAAGTGTTAAGGCATGTTAAAGCCGATTTATCAGATAGACAGTATTCCTATATAAAACATCCTATTTAATTTCAGAAGAAAAAAGTAAGACTCTATGAACCTACTGGTTTGCTTGTCATTTTTCAAAACCAAGATGAGAACCCCATCAGCTCCCTGTCTTTTGTTTGATCAATAGTCCTTAAGCTTGAACTAATAAAAATATTTACATCTAATTTTTGAAAAATAATGTTTATATCTTTCATGTTATATAAGATCTGAATTTATACAATATATAGGTTTGTTGTAAACTTTTGAACAAAATTTTAAAACAAGTTATGTACTTGGTAGCTGGTTTATTAAATCTTTAGACAACCTTCGTGTGTACTTTAAAAATCAACAACAGTGATCCCACCCTAGAGTTTATAATTTATCCCTTTTTATTTAAATTATGATATATAATTTTATTCATTAACCTTAAGAGTTGGCTTTTCTGTTCTTAAGTGTAGCTGGTTGTAACTCTTTGAAACATTGCCCACTGAGGAATAATGTTCATAAAGAATCCAAGAAGAAAAGTTTCTCAGTAGCTGAATTTTCTTCTCTGTCAAAACCAGAATTTAGTGCCTTTGGGGGCAAAGGTCGTCTATTTGATCAGCACAAAAAGTGGTAATTTAGGCAAATGCCGGGGTAGCCTTTTAATGCTCCCTATTATGCATTGTATACAAGCATTTCCTAGCCCTCTGGTGCTTCGTGTATAGAAAATCTTACAACAGCCCATTCAACACTTCTCCACCGCAGTGCCAACAAGGGAGTCCATTGTTGTCCAGACTTTCAGATGTGGACACCTGGTCTCTAGAAGTTTTACATAAACCATGAAGTAACCGTCACTAGCTTTGCTGATACAGATTCAGCACAGATGGACAGTCTCGAAGTGGAGAGTTGCGTGTTGACAACGTAGTGTGCTCTCTTCGTGGGGATAATGAGCAGTGTTAGAGAAGCGCTAAGGGAAAGTTTCATTTTGATGCCATCTACAAACTCTGAATGCAGAAATTAAGAAATGTAAGGTCAGCACTGTAACTTGGATTATGTTTAAATTAATCGTTTTTCTTCAGAAATGTGCTCCAGGGCTGTTGAAGGGTGTTTGTCCTCACATTAAATCATCACATATTACTACTAATATTAGTTTTACTTTTTTCTTTCCTTTCTTATAAGTTTTAGCAGGTTTGCTTTCAGCCACTCCTCTTCTAATTTTACAAGAATAAGCATTCTGAAGGTGTTGGTTCTTACTAGTGTCCTAGATGCTTTATACAAAAAGTCTTTGAAAGTTTGTGGGAAATATGTACTGGAAAACTATGCATAGATTTTGAGATTATTTTTAGTACCAAAAGAAACTTTAAGTTCCATTTTCGCACAGACCTTTTGATGTCCTCTCATGCTATTTAAAGTTTTTGTGGAGGTTATTCCTTCCATTTATAGTAGAAAAATTGGAGCACAAAGGGGTAAAATAAGTAGCTCAAGGCATTGTAGGCAGTGGAGGGCAGGGGCCATTCAGCTTTGTGTGGATCCCCTGGACTTAACTGCTTTATTACCAAGTTGTCATTGCCTCCTAATCTTCCGTATCTGCTTCTCAGCTTCATTGCCTGTGTCCTGATACTGTGGCCTATTTCTTGTATGTTCACAGTCTTCTAATCGAGTTCTTTGCTCTGGTGTCTTAATCTACTCCTAGCCCTCCTCCATTCCTTCACTGCTACCAGTCATCTTTCTGTCCTGAGCAAATAGAATCATGTCACTCTCATTTCAGATCAGATGTCTTCAGGAGCTGTCCTCCACCTGTCCTACTGGATTAAACCTCAACCCTTTTGTATCTTTGTCCTGTCTACCTGTCTGTCATTCCTCCCATGTTTGTGTTCTAACTTCAGGTTCTGACCTAGCAAATTAACTCTCAAATGCGCCGCAGCATCTTACACATCTGTTCCATTCATTGCCTGTGCTGTTCTCTTCATGGAATGTGCTACCCGTTTCCCCACCCTAATCTGCTCTGTGCTTCAGTGTGTGATTATGGTGTTCGTTCTATTCTGCGATGCCTTTTCAGAAACCTAACTAGGTAATTCCTCCTTTCGATTTCCATTACACCTTCTGTTCCTTGTGTAGTTTCCATTATCTCATTTCATTGTAATCATTTACAAGCCTGCCTTCCTCTCAACTGCTGCTCCTTGAGGATAAACTTATCTGTCCATCTTTATAGCTCTGTTTTCCAGCATAGCGCTCGATTACTTGACAGTTGAGAAAGGAATCCACGTGTCAATAAATGAATGAATGAATGAGTGATCCTCTTTTGGCCTCCAAAGATCAAATTTGTTAAATTCAATAATAATGATTAATAAATTGAGGCCAGTGTTGCGGTGTAGTGGGTAATGGTGCTACCTGCTGGCACCCCATATGAGTGCCAGTTCAAGTCCCTGCTGCTCCACTTTCAATCCAGCCCCCTGCTAATGCACCTGGGAAAGCAATGGAAGATGGCTCAGCCCCGGCCATTGAGGCCATCTGGGGAGTGAATTAGCAGATGGATGATCTCTCTCTCTCTCTCTGTCTTTCCCTCTCTTTCTAACTTTTCCTTTCAAATAAATAATTCTTAAAAATAAAGGCTCAGTATTGAGAGACTGATGTATCTTAAGTCCTATATACAATATAGTTTAGTTTATTGAAAAAGTATTCTTAATCCCCAGAACAGGAGATAGGAATAATGCTATAGGAAGCTGAATAGAGAACCTTTGTTTTAGGGCATTGGTTTTGTGATTCTGATTTTGACGAATTTAGAGATCACTATGCTCGTTCTTGACTGATTACTGTTGAGGCTACTGGTTAAGTTACTGTTCAATAAGCACATTAGTATTGTACTTGCACCGATCTTATTCTCTGATAGAAGTTCTGGAGGGTGCTGTGGGGTGATGGAGTGATAGTGGTGGGGCAGCTATTTCAGTTAGAGGGGGGTGAAACATCACAGGGATCACAGGGTGGTAAGTGCTCTGTCATAGACGTGATCAATCCTAATATTGTCACAGTCCATCCAGAGGCATGCTGGCATATACAACACCCACTTGTGTCTGCTGGGCACTTGAAATGTGTCTTGCCTAAGATATGGTGCAAGTGTAAAATACACAATGAATTTCAAAAGACTTAGTACCCACCCTTCCATATTTAGAAAAAAAAAAGGGTAACATGCAATATTTTAGATGTATTGAGTAGAATATTGTTTTTGAAAAGGTAAAAATAATTTTAATTATTTTCTGGTAGATCCTAGAAATGTCTTCCTTACCTGATTGGCTCACATTATGTGTCTGTTGTACATTGCTGACCTGGACCGTACTTTGAGGCCTGCTGACCCCAGTGTGACTTCCTCCTCCCTGTTAGTTTCATTATGCCATTCAAAGGTGTGCCGTCCTCACCTGCTTTGATTCATCAATATTAACCAAGTCCCTGGGGGCACTGATCTCTACAGGGTCTTGTTTCCATATCTGTTATGTTTTGGCATCCAACTTTTTCAGCTGGTTTTTAACTTTTGGAAGTTTTGCTTGTCAGTTATTGCTGCACTTTGTAAGTGTGTCGCTATCAAGGAAAAACCAATGAAGACTCAGTTTCTCCTACCATACGTGCACAGTACTGATCACTGATGACACCAGGTGTGTGTGTGTGTGTGTGTGTGTGTGTGTGTGTATTGGGGATGGGGAGCTTCCCCACAGTGCAGAAAGCAAGCAGGCAGTTCCGCAGCTGGGCATCCTCCAACTCTGTTCCGCTCTGACGCTGCCTCCTGGAGACTGTTTCAGATCACAGGTTGGAGGCTCAGTCCCCAACACTGCCTCCCACACTGCAGATGCCAGTCACAGCCCTACTTTGTTTAACCTGTGCTGGAAGTCAGGCTTCACATTTCCCCTCCTCACATTTGATCATTTGCTCAGATGGCTCACAGGACTCGGGAAAGCATATTTACTGATTTATTGCAACAGTTATTACGAAGGATACAGATGAAGAGATGCAAAGAACCCAGAACTTCCATGCCCTCAGTGGGTACACTGCCCCCAGGAACCCTCACACGTCCAGCTATCTGGAAGCTCTCCCAACCCTGTCTTTGGGGCTTTAAGGAGGCTTTGTATAGGCGTGATAGAAGCATGCTCAACTGTATTGAAATGTAATTAGACAAAAGGAGTAGGATCTAATGCTGGGACTGGGTGGGGAAACCCATCGAAGTGCGTATGTTCTCCCTGGCCTCTGCGCTGTCTTCCTCCCTTCAAGGTGGGAGGCAGGAGACCTCTGGAATGAGGAGGGTCTTCTGTCCCTCTGGACAAGGGTAGGTTAGGAATTTTTTTATGAGCAGCTCCAAGACCAAAAAGTGGGAGGAGTTTAGATTTCTGTTCCCTGCCTTCAGGAAAAGAAATTGTAATTTCTGTGGACTGCTTTGGGGAGGGAATTATGAGCCAGGGATTGTGAAAGAAAGCCAAAAAATATATAGGGATACTTCAAAAAGTTTGAAAAAAATGAACAAAATTTTTTGAAATCCGTAATACACGTTTTCTATGATCTTTCTAAGGGCCCCATGTATATTGCAGTGTCATGGATTAGTAGTTATTAAGAAGTAATTTTCCCCCTCATTCTTACATTCATAGCTTTTTGTTTTTAAAGATAGGATTCCAAAGACATACTATTTAGAACATGATTAGGAATATTATGTATTATTGTATTTAATATGAGACTAAATGTGATGTATTTCCAGCCCATCTCCTGAACGGATTTCACTCTGTTTTTTTTGTAGTATGCTTCACTTGTTTTCTTCTTTCCAGGATTGAATACGATGCGTATCGTACTGATTTGGAAGAACTGAATCTTGGACCACGTGATGCAAACACTCTGCCAAAGATTGAGCAGTCCCAGCATCTGTTCCAAGTACATAAGGAAAAATATGATAAAATGCGTAATGATGTTTCTGTCAAATTGAAATTTCTAGAAGAAAATAAGGTAAATATATTCTTTACTTTCTGAGATCTTTCTGTGGACTTAGTTACCCTAAAGAGAGAGAAATAGAAAGTGCTTTTTGTGTCTCATACCTCTTTCATGACATCACAAGAAGCAGTTCATCTTTTGATCAGTGTTTGAGTTTGCAGCAGAACACAAACTGTATTTTCCTTTCTGTCATAAAGTCATCCTGTCTACCATCCCGGTCTTTTCTATATAACAATTGGTGTGAAAAAATACTCAATGTTCAACTATTGATCTACTAATGTTAATGGCAAATGCTTTAAAAATTCAGACAATTACAGATTCTTCTGAATATTTTGATATCTTTGTGATTACTAGCTGCGTATTTCAGGAAGAGCACTATAGCGTTCTTCCCAGTAACTGATGTAAGTGAGGAATGACTCAAGGGTCCAGCTTAGAGCCGCAGTTAGCACAAATTTAGAAGGAATAAGCCAAGTAGTGCATTTTCCACATGGTTTCCTGTGGTGTGAACACATCAAGGGCTCAAACAGTGAGGGCTGCAGTGGGCCTGCCGTCAGCTTCACTGGGAGATCGGTTCATGTAGCAGACACCTGAGTTTTGGGTTAGGTTTAAGTAGAGGACAGATTCCCATGGTTGACATACCTTCCGTTACACATGGACTCATAGCAGACACCTGAGTTTTGGGTTAGGTTTAAGTAGAGGACAGGTTCCCATGGTTGACATATCTTCCGTTACACATGGACTCAGTTTTGTGTGGGGATTGTGGTTCTGGAAATTGGAGAGCCGGCAGTGAGCATGGTGCGGGAATGGGTGAAGATAGGTCTCTCCGCTGCACGTTAGTAGTCCCTCTTCCTGTGCTTTTCACATCATCTGAAGGCGTGACAAACCTTCAGCCATACTGTCTTCCCAGTGGTCCTCTTAAAATTACTATTTTCTTCTCTGAGGAAACAGTCATGTTTATTATTCTCCTCCATAATAGCAAAGGGCTTTATTAAATCACTCTCTGGATTTCTGCATGTTTTCCTTAATATTTCTTTAGAAACGCTTATGGCAATCATGAAACCTAAGCGAGTGTATTTCTTTGATACCTACCACGTCCAGCATTATCACTCACTTGTTTTTAAAGTTCCTATGAGTGAAAATTACTCACCAGAAAACATTACAAGAGCCAGCACAGCATTTTAGTATCAATTACCTGAATACAGAGAATCACATTTATAAATATTTTTGACATGCTGCCCTGTCACTCACAGTGCGGTGCTAAAAGAGGAATATACACATTGGCAGAGAAATTCACCAACATGGTGGGACATAAGAATCTCATGCCTTGGGGCCAGCACTGTGGCCTAGTACCTGCAGGGCTGGCATCCTATATGGGCTCCGTGAGTCCCGGCTGCTCCACTTCTGATCCAGCTCTCTGCTTGGCCTGGGAAAGCAGGGGAAGACCCAAGTTCTTGAGCCTCTGAACCCATGTGGGAGACTGGCAGGAAGCTCCTGGCTTTGGACTGGCCCAGCTCCAGCAATTGTGACCATTTGGGGAGTGAACCAGTGGATGGAAGATCTCTCTCTCTCTCTCTCTCTCTCTCTCTCTCTCTCTGCATCTGCCTCACCCTCTCTATAACTCCACCTTTCAAGTAAAATAAATAAATCTGTAAAAAACAAAAAAGGTTCTCGTGCCTTAAATGGAGAGAAGGTCAAAGGTAATTGGAAGCCATATTGTGCCAAGCCTTGATGATGTAAAGACATTGGATTGTGGCCTCATGAGGAATGCACACAGAGTCGGGAGGGAGGGAAGGAGTCCCCTTCATAGCCTGTCAGGTCGTCGCTGTAAATTCTAAGTGACAGTCAGTTGAGTCTCACTGCCAACTTTATGTTGTAGGCAGTGAAGAATTTTTGAAGTTGGGAGTGATGGAAAAAAATTGTGATTTAGAAGGATTCTTCAGTTACCATAGTTTAAAGGAAAAAGGGAAGTGGAAATGCACAGACAATTGAAGAACCTTTATAGTGAAATAAGTGATTAACAGTCTGAGCTAGCATCATTGTAGTAGCAGTAGAAGGGAAAGAATTTGCTGATTTTTAAAGACAGGGATTGGAAAATTAGAATAGGCAGCTGGTTTGATTTGTAAAGGGTGAGGGATGAGATTCTATTTGATCCAGTGTTTAGCTGACAAAATATTCAAGTGGAAACAGTTGGCAGGAAATTGGTGATATGTGTGGGGAGTTTGGATAAACAAGGTCAGGGCTGTAGAGATAAAAGCTTGGAAGTTATCATTTTAAGAATAATATGATTGTCACATCTCTTTCATTATAAAAATAAAAAATTGCTTCTCTTGAGGATTGTATATTCTTAGATTATGTTTTAGTCTGCTTGAACTATTATAAGAAAGTTCCATAAACTTGGTGAGCTGATGAACAACAGAAATTTCTTTCTCAGAGTTCTGAGAACTGCGAAGTCCAAGACCAGGGCGCTGGCAAACTTCATGTCTGGTGAGCGCCTGCTTTCTGGCTCAGGTTTGGCTCCCTCTAGCTGTGTGGTCACTTGGTGGAAAGAGGAGGGGTCTCTATGTCTAAAATAAAACTTAAGAAGAAACTTTCGTCTTTTGACCTTTTTTTCTTTTAACTCTTCAAAACTATAAAGAGCATTGTCCAACTGTTATTTAAGCAATAACTAAAATTTGAATGCAGACTAAGATTCACGAGAGAACTCTGATACTGTTATTGAGCGATTTCCCCCTCCCGCTTTTATTTGGAACACCTTTGAAGCTGGAGGAAAAGCAAGCCTTTAGGCCTAGCAGCTGTGTGTCATCCCTGTTTGCTTTCTTGGCAGTTGAAATAACTCAAATCTGGAGTTTTTGTTATTTTTGTTAAACTACAGTTGAATTTGTACCTTCATATCTCTTTATGCACGGATGTCAGGTAATCTACTTAGCACTTTGTATTATTTGTTTGAGATTTATTTATTTGACAGGCAGAGAGAGAGAAAACGTTTGCACAACCACTTCCGTCTGCTGGTTCTCTAGTGAAATGCCTTCGACAGCCAAGAGTAGACAAGAGCCAGGAACTCCTTCCAGGTCTTCCATGTGGGTGGGAGGATCCAAAGTACTTGGACCATCTTGTGCCTGGAACTGAATGAGAAGCAGAAAGAGGACTTAATCCCAGGCACTCTGATACAGAATGTGGGTGTTTCAAGTGGGGCCTTAACCCACTGTGCCACAGAACCCACCTCAGCACTTGAATTTGAACAAAATAGAGTAAACTCTTCCTATTTCTAAAATGTTGCTTATTAAATATCTTTAAATTGAAACACCAGTGAGTATGCTGTATGTCCTAAAGACTGCTGCAGTGTATAGACTTTTTTTTTCTTGTTCTTTGTTCTCAAATCATAGCTTTTAGAGTGTCTTCCCGTATAACAGTTCTCTTCTACAATGAGAGGCCAGGCGTGGATGTTTAGCGTCGCTGTTAAGAAACCCATGTCCCATGTTGGACTGCCTTGGTATGATGTCTCTGGCTCTTGACTCCAGCTCCTGCTAATGCAGACCCTGGGAGGCAGTGGTGACAGCCCAAGAAATTGGGTCCCTTTCACCATGTGGAGACCTGAATTGCCTTTCTGTTTCTTAGCTTCAACCTCTGCTGTCATGGTCATTTGGGTAGTGGTCCAGCAGATGGGAGCTCTCTATCTGCCTCTCTGTCCATCTACCTTACAAATAGCCCGAAAATACCTTACAAATAGCCGAAAATAGCCCGAAAAAATAGCATAGAATGGTGCATAACGTAAGAATGAGTGGTCCTGGAATATAGAAATAAGAGCCAATCTTGTAACTTTAGTGTTTAGGTTTAGTGTTCAGTATTTCTAATCCTTTTCAGGACTTGTTTTTTTTGGTGGGCGGAATTAGGTTCTGAGCTGTATTTTAGAAATTAAGATGTCTAAAGTAATGATGAAGATAGGGAAATTTTGATTGCTCTGGTTTGATCAGTATACATTGAATATATGTATTGAAATATTACTGTAATCCATAAATATGTAAGTTATTGTTTATCAAACATGTTTTAAGGATAGATATCTGGCCTAGCAGTTAAGACACCGGTGGCCCATATCAGAGCACCTGGGTTTGATACCCAGTTCCAACTTGACTTTTCCTGCTAATGCACACCTTGGGAGATAGCAGATGATGATGGCTCAAGTTAGTTGGATCCCTGCCACCAATGTGGGAGACCTGGTTGGGTTCCTGGCTCCTGCGTTTAGCCAAGGTTCTTGGTCTCTGGCTATTGGAGTCATGCAGAGAGTGAACTAGTGGATGGAAGATCTCTCTCTCTTTCAGTGTCTCTCTCTCTCTTCCTTTCCCTCTTCTTCCCTCTTTCTCCTTCTCCTTCCCCGCCCCCGCTCTCTCCATCACACTCTCTCTCTCCCCCCCACAAAATAATTTTAAATAAGTTTCTAAGCTGTTTTAAAAGGAAACATAGTAATTAAAAAGTATTTGAAGACAAATTAAAGAACTTTATAGTAGTGTACTTCCGTTTATCCCTTCCTGGCTTCTATGCTGTGCTTGGCATGAATTGTACTCCTACATATATTGTAAATCCCACAGTATATTATTATCTTGGTTCAGCTAGTCACTGACTTTAAAGAATTTGAAAATAAAAACAAGCATGTGTTGACTCACATGTTGTTTTTTAAAAATTAAGGTGTTGGGGCAAGTGTTGCGGTGTAGCAGATAAAGCCGCCGCCTGTGACGCCAGCATCCTGTGTGGGCACAGGTTTATGTCCTGGCTGTTCCACTTCCGATCCAGCTCCCTCCTAATGCTCTGGGAAAAGCAGCGGAAGATGTCCCAAGTGTTTGTGCCCTGTCCACCCACATGGGAGACCTTGAAGAAGCTCCTGACCAGCCTTGGCTGTTGCGGCCATTTGGGGAGTAAACCAACAGATGAAAGATTGTCTCTCTCTGTCTCCCCTCCTCTCACTGTAACTCTGACTTTCAGTTAATTAAATAATTTTTTTTTAATTTTGAGAAAAATATTAAGATGTCTGTAGCGTGTATTTAGTCTAACCTTCCTTCCCTTGGCAAAACGAAGAAGAATAGTTATATAAAATACATGTATTTCCTGTATGTGCCTACATTAATACTGAGTGATAGTGCACATATCTGTGTTTGTCATTGGCCCTTAAGGAAAACTTTAGGGTAAAGATCTATTAATAATCTAAATTTTCTGTCTCTCCACCCATGATATAGTTGTTTAACCTAAACAGTCCTTATTAATCTCTGATATTCTTTTTGTTTATTAAACAACATTAAGTTGCACAGTAGTAAAAACATAGTTAATTAGACTCTTCTAATGTTTCTCTTTTCATCAGTGTTTCTCTTTCTTGAGGTCTTTAAATCATGTAACTTGAGCTCTTTTGTGATTTAAAGCAGTTTGTTTACAAAACACAGGCTACTTTATTTATTTGAAAGGCAGAGTATGAGTCAGAGAGTCTTCCATCTGCTGGCTCACTCCCCAAATGGCTACAATAGCTGGTGCTGGGCCTATCCAAGCCAGGAGCCAGAAGCCTCCCCTGGGTCTCCCATGTGGGTCTAGGGGCCCAAGGACTAAGGCCATCTTCTACTGCTTTCCCAGGCCATAGCAGAGAGCTGGATCTGAGGTGGAGCAGCCAGTACTCACCAGTGCCAATATGGGATGCTGGCACTGCAGGCAGCAGCTTTACCTGTTGAGCCACAGCCTAGGCCCCTATCACAGGCTACTTCAGTAACAAGAAAGAGCATAGGTATTCCTGGTGCATTGTGTAGACTTTGTGAGATTCAGTTCCATGGCTTCTTTTACAGCCCTCCTGATGCCTAGCCGTGGTGCACAGTCATTCAGCAAATTTCCACCTTCTTCCCAGAATTAGGGGAGCATCACAGATGAGTGAATGAGATGGAAGCAGTGAGAATCCGCAAGGGGGGAGAGAAGAGTGAGTCCTGATCACCTCTCACTGCTCTCCGGAGGCAGAGCCTGGCCTCTCAGAAATACTTCTGTTGTCTGCAGTGTTTATTTGCATAGAAAGTGGAAGCAAAAAGTTAGAAGGGTATGCAGGTCAATGTAAACACCTCCTCTAAAAACTTTGTGTAGTGCCTGGAACTGTGTATAGTGGATGACTATATTTTAACTTGAGAATGATAAGTCTCTTTTCCAGGCTGCTAATCTATTAATATAAGGCTTTTTAAAAGGAAGGAAAATAAGTATAGCTAGAAAATATTTCCCTTTAAAGTAGTAGTATACTTAATCTTTTTTAGGATCAAAACAGCTATCTGTTTTCCAAACAAAGAGCCTATCATTTTCATCTTTGCCTTAAAGCCCAATGATCAGTGCCGTGTTGGAGAGGAAAGAAAAACAACCAACTAGCTAGGACATGAGTTCCTGCATCATTCTTAAAAGATAGAAATAGGGTCATAATGTACCTTCATTTATATAAGAAACCGTTTTCACATATGGTGCCATGTTTGCTGCTATTAGTGGTTTGTCTCCAGATCTCTTTCAAACTTTCTAAATCCACGTGGAAGAAGCAAGGTGTGCTTGTGGTTTGCATTGCCTCCTTTCTCTCTTTACAAACTATGCAGAAATTAACTGTATATAAACAATGCGACCAAAAAATCTGAGTTGCAGGTTGACTTCTGGATTAGCTTCAGCCAAGCTGTAAGTATCCAGCATCAATCAGGGTGGTTTGCAGTCATCAGAAGTGAGTAGGTGTGAGAGTCACCAGTTCATATAGTTTCTAGTCTTTGTTGGTTGTGCTCAGATTTCCAGAATAGTGAATTCTTTGAAGGAAAGGTATTTTGTATACAAGATTGAAAAGCTTTATAATCATGAATTCCTGTTAAGTTCCTGTTTTCATAGATTTCACTTTTTGGGGGGGGGGCAATCATTGGGTACTTGTATGTTTCTGACCATTTTTGGTCAGAAGCAAGTAACTTGTAGAGGGTAGAGTTGGAGTTGGGCTTTTTGTTGTATACTTTAGAGGAGAGGGGATTGGTTATCCTTTCACTTTAGGTGAAAAAAGATTCATTCAGAAAAATGTATTTCTTACACATCCTTTCCGTGACATACCTGTTCTATAAAATGATTGTTGCCTGTGTACTCCTCAAAGTCCTGTTCTCTTACTGCGTCAGCTAAGGGGGTTTGCCAGGCTTTGTGCTACAGGTAAGTTTCTAAGTTGTCAGAGTGAGAGTTGAACAGATCACCAATAAGCTACGCTGGTTTTGGAGTTGTGGTACTGGTGCTTAAAGCTGTGGTATTAACTACAGTGTTTTTTTGTTTTGTTTTTCGTTGTTAGTGATTACTGCCTCATTGATTTGCTGAAAAATAAAACTTTTAATTAGTGTTTCTGTGTAAAATCTGAGATACTGACAATGGCTAAGAGTTTGACTTGGCAGTGTTCCTTTTGACCTTTCCTCAACATTTTCTCAGTGGTGACTCAGCACTCCTGTGTCGGCCCGTATATTCCTTCCATGACTCATCTGTGCTTTGCTTTGTTCGACGGAATAGCAAGGGGTTTTCTTTATGCTTTCACTTAATAATATTCTAATTTTCCATGCTTATTTCTTTCTTTAAATTTTCAAAAAGATACTCTTTAACTTGTTTATAATGTTTTTAAGGTACTTGTTTTAGACTTCTTATTCCTAACCTAAAGTAATACTGTGTGAATATAACAATTCCCTGCTGATGGGCAACTTACAGTCTAATGGAGAACATTTAATAAAACATAGTATATGTAAAATTCTATGGGAAGCATGAAAAAGAAGAAATATAGAATTTGACAAAGAAAAAAATGTTAATGTGAGCTCGGAGTATCATAGGCTAAGTGGCAGTTTGACTTGAACAGGTCCACAAAAATGGATAACATGTATGTAGGTGGGAAAAATTTCGATTAATGTTTAAATAATTTGTAAAATTTTGTTGAATTTTCTCTTCCCGTAAAGTATTACTACTTACAGATATTAAGAAAAGTAATGGTTTTTTCATGACAAATTTTGATAAAGCTTTTCCATTAAGTTTTCAAATAGTTAAGTACAGAGTGTTAGAATATTGTGAGTTATATGAGAGAACGTGTTAATTTTTTTAAAGTTCTTTCCCAAGATGGAATGTGTTGCGATAGTTAGTGAAGAGAGACTATTTCGTGAGTATGAAGAGGAGTGAATGGGTTTGTGTCTGCAGCCCCACTGCCCATGGTCCACAGCCCAGCGAGCACAGGGTCTCCTGATCCTCGGGTGACTTCACTCTCCACTCTCGGTGCCATTTTGCCACTTAGCAGAGAGCACCATCCGTTCTGGACGCCTGAGCTTTCTGTTTCTGAGTATCTAAATGTGGAATTTAACAGTCTATGCCTCCCTTAATACTATCTACATACATTTTTGGTGTTGTTGTTCTAGGATTCATAGAGATATTGTGAGCGCCCAAAGGGCCAGGGCCTAATTCTGAAGTTTAGATCAGGGACGGGGTAAAGAGATGCAGGAGAATTGTAGGGTGGGTAAAAGAAGGAAACCACTGGTGGAGTTTATCTTTCTACTCCCTGTAGCTTCCTACCTACGTCATTCCTGGGACTTTTTATAACTCTGGGTCTGTGGTACCTATGGACTTCTGTGTGGTTTCATGAAAGTGCACCCAGGGCTCTCAAACCCGTGATTGTCAGACTCCTCTCATAGCTTAATGGCCATCTCCCAACTCCTATTTTTTTTTTTTTTAATTTACTGTTTGTTTATTTGGAATGCAGAATTACAGAGAGAGAGGGAGAAACAGAGATTGTCCATCCAATGGTTTAGTCCCCAAATTTCTGCAATGTCTGGGGCTATGCCAGGCCTAAACCAGGAACCCAGAGCTTATCTCCATGTCTCCCAGTGGGTGCAGGGGCCCACACATTTGGACATCTGCTGCTTTCTCAGGCACATTTGCAGGAAGCAGGATCAGAAGCGGGGCACCTGGGTCTCAAACCAGTACCCTAAGGGGATGCCTGTGTTGCAGGCGGCAGGTTAACTTGCTATGCTACAACGCTGACCCCTCCTAACTCCTTTTGAATATAACGTATCTCTCATCTATAATAAAAGGAAATGCTGAATTCCTTAACTCCTCTGTTGTACTGAGAATATAGAAGGGAAGAGCAACTCAAACTCAGACTCTGTTTCTCCTTTACACCCTCACAACACTGATCACCAGTGGCACCACAGGTGTGTGTGCCAGCAAGTAAGCAAGCAGTTCTACAGCGGATACCAGGTGGGTATCCTCCAGTTCTGTTCTGCTCTGACCCTGTCTGCCTGGAGACCGTGTCCGATCTGCAGGCTGAGCGCTCCAGCCCCCAGGACTGCCCCCCCCCCCCCCCCCCCGTCAGATGCCACTCACAAGCTCCGGGTTGTTCACCTGTGCTTCCAGCTGCCAGCTGGACACCAGGCTTCCCATAATCCTCTCACCAGGTGTCATTATTTACTCAGGTGACTCAGAGGACTTGGCAGCACGTTTACAATTTCTTCTGAAGGCTGAGGTGTGGGGCAGAGGGCCCAGAGCTGCCATGCCCTCCGTGGACTCACAGCCCTCTCAGGACACCTCACGTGCTCAGCTGTGTGGAAGCTCTCCCAACCCTGTCGTTTTGGGTTTTCATGGAGATTTCACTGCATGGGCATGATTCAAGCTGAAATGTAATTGGACGAGCGGAGTATGATCTAATGCGAACACACTGGGTGGGGAAAGGCAGTGAGGGGCGTGTGCTTCATCATGCTTCTTGGCCTTTGTCAGTGGCATTCCTCCCTGCAGGGTGTGGGCAGGAGCCCTCTGGAATGAGGAGGGTCTTCTCACCCACTTCGGACAAGGGTAGGTCAGAAAATTTCTTTATTGGCAGGTTCAAGACCAAAAGGTGAGAGAAAGTGAGAGTATTTTTAGTTGCTGTTGCCCACTAATAGTTTTAAGGATTTATTTGAAAGGCAGAGAGAGAGATACTGGCAATCTTCCCTCTGCTAGTTCACTCCCTAAATGCTTACAATACCAGGGGTGGGCCAAGCCGAAGCCAAGAGCTGAGAGCTCAATCTGGGTTTCTCATGTGTATCTGGGACCCAACTATTAAAGGCAGGACTTGAACCCAGGCACTGTGATATGCACGCGGGCACCCCAAGCAGCATCTTAACCAAGGCCAGATGTCTCCAGTGAAACCCTAGAAACCAGGAACTGTGGGTTAAACCAGTATATTCAAGGGCACTTGAAGAGGTTTGTGAAAAAGGGACCTAAAAGATAAGTCTAGCACTCTGCTTGGATTTTGAAATCCGTGCATAGTTTTTTCATAATACACATATTCTGTGAACTTGTTAAAGACCCCTCAGAGACAGTATAGCAGAGATACCTAAATTAATTTTGGAGTAGTAGTTCAGATGCTACTCTTAAATGGAATAATTTATGCAACTTTGTTTCCTCTAGCATTCGAATCGAATCCCCATCTCCCTCGGCGCTTCCTCCCTCTGCTTAGATCTGGGTTTGATTTTGCCCTGACTGTGAGACTCTGGGCAAGTTATTTACTGCGTCTGAACCAAACCATCATCATCTGTGTACTCGTGTATGATTAGCTCAGTTTGTGCAGATACAGATTTATACAGCAAAATCTGTATGGAGAGCTGCTTCCAGTTATGGGCTGCTCAAAGAACAGTATTTGTTAACTAACTCAGTACTCGATGTAGAAAGGCAGTGTTCTGCAGGTAGGCTAAGGCAGAGAACCATGTGAGATGTATTTTAATAAGAAAAAGGTCCCAAGCACAACGGTAATATGCAGGGGAGGGAAATCAAAAATGCAGGAGACTTTTTCGCTAAAGATGAGAAAATCCCTGCTTTAAGAATGTAATTTTGGGGGCCGGACTGTGGCCTAGCAGGTAAAGCCACCACCTGCAGTGCCGGCATCCAATATGGGCACCGGCTTGAGTCCTGGCTGCTCTACTTGCGATCCAGCTCTCTGCTATGGCCTGGGAAAGCAGTGGAAGATGGTCCAAGTCCTTGGGCCCCTGCACCCATGTGGGAGACCCGGAAGAAGCTCCTGGCTCCTGGCTTCAGATTGGTGCAGCCATCTGGGGAGTAAACCAGTGGATAGAAGACCTCTCTGTCTCTCTCTGTCTCTGTCTCTGTTTCTCTCTTTCTCTCTCTCTTCCTCTGCCTCTCTGTAACTGCCTTTCAAATAAATAAATAAATATTTTTTTAAAAAAAATGTAATTTTGTTTTTTAGTGAGACAAAGCTAGCTCTCATCCACGCTGCTGTACTCCCAAATGCGAGCAGTGGCTGGGATTGGGCCAGGCCAAGGCTGAAAGTCCAGGTCTCCCACTGGTGGCAGGGACCCAATTATTTGAGCCATCACCACTGCCTCCCAGGGTACACATTAGCAGGAAACTGGAATCAGGAGCCAGAGCTGGAACTCAGACTGGCGTGTGATACAGAATGTGGGCATCTTAGCCGCTGGTCCACCACCGAGCCCTGCACTTAGAACCTCGGGGCACCACTGGGTAAAAGTTGTAACGCATTCTGCAGTTTCCCTGACCTACTTACCGTTGATGGAGTTTATCCTCTCAAAACCAGAGCTGCCTTTCTTCTCCTTCCGTAGTCTTTTCTTTCTATGAGTCTTCTCCTTGTCAGTGATTTGTTGAAACCTATCCCAGTGAGTCAGGAAAATAAAATCTATTCTTCCACCCACTTGTACTTCATATTTGTCTTTCCTTCTCTCGCTCCCTTCCCAATGCCCACACCCACATTTCTGATAGTGTTTCTCAACTGTTAGTGCTAGTGCTCTAACGTGACAGGCATTTCTAAAGCTATCACAGACTAGTAAAGTTAGACTCCTCGGAGTTAATACAAGGCCAGTGCACTGTGCTTTCCTGCTTGTTGCTTTTCTGGTCTCTTGCTTACTGCGAACCATCCTTGGTGGACAGGGGAAGTGTAAAGTTGCACATTTGTGAGTCCTGGAGGGGAGTATTGGCAGCTGAGGACTTCTTACTGAAGAACAGTTCTCTTCCACTCTTTTCCTCACGTATTTAAGCCAAGCTACTGCGCCAGTACTGAGTGTAAACCTTGATTTTACAGTATCAGTGGAAGAGCCAATAACTTTGAAGAACTTAGCAAATTATATGATGTTAAGACTGATAACTCGTTTTAACTGGAAATTGGTTTTTTAGAATGAATTCCATGCCTCTGAATAAAGAAGGAATAAATTGGATCTCCAAAAAAGTTCATCTGGTAATAATAACAGACTTTGCTATGGTTTAGATGTCTGCAATGTAAAGCTCACCTTCAGATTTTCAGTTGGTAACTTCATAAATAGTATTTATCTTCCAGTGGTGCTCGCTGTATAGGCAGAACATTTGCAGGATCCGGCAGCATCTGGCAGTCGCCACTCTTAAATTTCTCTTACCGCTTTCTGTTTAAAACTCCCATTTGTCTCTGCGTTGGTAGTCGGTGCTGGAGTTTGTTTTGCCCCTGAACAATTAAGGTATTGTATGGTTTGTTTAGGTCATTCACCAGATGTTGCTTTAGTGGTTCTGCTGCTATCTGATCTGGGTTGCTCATTGTTTGGCAGATCTTTATGAAAGTTCTTTGTAATTGAGCTCCCAGTGATTTAGCGTGTTTCTAAATTACTGTAATCGTCTGATGTTAGGTTTTGAAATTTGTCAAATTTGTCGACTTTCCATTTATGCCTATAATTGTTACCTCTGTCTTCTTTTGCCCCTATTTTAAATCTCTGCCTTCTGTTTTAGTTTATTTATAACTGCTTTGTTTCCTAAGTTAGAATGAAAATAGTTCAATAATTTTTTCTGCTCTATAAATGCAAAAAGATGAAAGTTTAATACTGTATTCACAGTTTTACAAATAATTAAATTTTATTCTTTATCTGCTCCAATCCTTGAATTAGAACTTAATCCCAAAAACATTTAAATACAACTTCAGGATCAGAGACAAACTTAGGAATGAAGTTCATGTTTATTTTCTGTCTGCTGTCATCCTTTTTGGTGCCCTGTGGCTTTGCTTCAAACTTGGTTTAAAAGCGTTCTCAAAGATGCATTGCCTTCTAGGGCAAGTGTTTGGTATGGCAGTTAGGATGCCACTTGAGACCCCTTGCCCTCATCCCATATTGGAGTGCCTGAGTGTGAGTTGAGGCTCTGCTCTGATTCTAGCTTCCTTCTGATGCACACCCTGGGAGGATGGCCCGGGTACTCCAATCCTTGCCACTCACTTGGGAGCCTGGATTGAGTTCCCAGCTCCTGGCTTCAGCCCTGCCCAGCCCCAGCTAGGGAGTGAACCAGTGGATGTTTGTCTCTGTTTCTCTCTTTCTCTGACTTTCAAATAAAATGAAAATTAATTTTAATATGTTTATTGCCTTCTAAACAGAGATTACAATAAGTAGAAGAGCAGGGACTAGTCTGGGAATAAGACATTTCTTGTGTTTCCCAAAATCCAGCCCGTACATCTCCCAGTGATCTAAACTTAGCCATGTTACTTAACTTTCTGAGTCTGGTTCATTGCTTTTAAAGATTGATTTTTGTTTATTTGAAAGGAAGAGAGAGAGATCGATCAATCAGTCTTCACCCACTGGTTCACTCCCCAGATATCCACAAGGGCTAGGGCTGGGGCTGGGCATCCAGGTCGCCCATGTCGGTGGCAGGGGCCCAAACACTTGGGCCATCTTCCACTGTTTTCTCAGGCACATTCTCCAGGAGCTGGATCAGAAGCAGAGCAGCTGGCCTGTGCCCTGAAATGGGATGTCAGCATTGCAGGCGGCACGGGGTAGATGTAAGAGCAGTACGTCACCCGTCATAGAGAAAGTGCTTCCCCAAAGGCAGTGTCTCCGACCATGTCAGAGTACAGTCTGCTGAAAATCTGTGGCTCTGTCTTTGATTCTGGATGCTTGTAAGTTCTCATGGTCCGACAGCCGAAATAAAGAAGTAAGTTCCGGGGCTGGCATTGTGGTGTGGCGGGTAAAGCCACTGCCTGCTACACCAGCATCCCATATGGGCATCTGTTCAAGTCCCGGATGCTCTACCTGGACCAAGGTTGCAAAGATTATTTTTTAAATTATATTGCAACTATTTTTCTAATCCTACATAATTATTCTCTCTTAATTGGTAGTGATTTATTTAAGAACCAAAATGTCCTGAATTCGCTGTGGCATTTCATGCAGAACTGCACTGAGGACATTGTGCCGTTGCACATCAGGGTGCAAATTAGTTAGCCAAAAATAGGCAGAAAGAACAATATTTAACTTTTTAGCTCATTTTGTCTACAAAGTATATTCATATTAAGAATTAGTTTATTAGCTTCTTTAAGTTCCCTTTATTTTTCATCTGGTAGTGTTTTGACTAAGAGTCAGCTTACTATTCTTATGTAAGTTTTCATGGTTTTGAAGACATACTATCAAAACTAAACTTGTACAAAGTTATAATAGTGCTGATTGAAAAATGAATTATCTTTGTTAATATAAGACAGTGAGAACAGTTAAAAAATAATACCTTCTGATTTTAAAGTGTGAATGAAATATTATACTTCATTTCCATTTAGAAGTGTGGGGTTGTTTCTGTTTTGTTTCTGCATTATAATTTCAAAGCTGTGAATCCAAGAAGTTTCCATCTATTCCAAGGACTGCTCTGGACTGTGTGCTTTTTAAAAGCTTTGCACATGGGACCAGCACTGTGGCGTAGTTGGTAAAGCTGCCGCCTAGAGTGCCAGCATCCCATCTGGGTGCCGGTTCAAGTCCCAGCTGCTCCACTTCTGATCCAGCTCTCTGCTATGGCCTGGGAAAGCAGTAGAGGATGGCCCAAGTCCTTGGGCCCCTGCACCTGTGTGGGAGACCCAGAGGAGGCTCCTGGCTCCTGGCTCCAGATCTGCACAGCTCTGGCTATTGCGGCCATTTAGGGAGTGAACCAGTGGATGGAAGACTTCTCTCTCTCTCTCTCTCTCTGCTCTCTCTCTCTCTCTCCTTCTCTGTGTAACTCTGACTTTCAAATAAATAAATCTTTTTTAAAAAAATGCTTTTCACATCAATTTTCTCAATTATTGGAAGAATGATTTTTGTGAATATGAGTATTGCATCATCTTGTGGTGAAAGCTAGAGTTCAATACTAAAAAGCACTCTTGCCTTGATTTCCAATGGATTTCACTAGGGGCCATGGAACCACTTTAAATGCAGTGAACGCCCAATGTGAGGCTTTGTTAGTGAGCCACCTTGCCAGTAAGCTATGATCCGTCCTTTCAACATCAGCCGTTCTAGCGGATCTAAGTAGCATCTCATTGTGGTTTTAATTTGGAGTTCCTCAATAACTAATGATTTTGAGCATCTTTTCATGTTCTTATTTTCCAATCTGTTTTCCTTGATGAAATATCTGCTCAAATCTTTGCCTATTTTTATAGCTCTTTTTTGTTGTTGTTGGTATTTATTTGAGAGACAGATCTTCCATTTGCTGGTTCACTCCCCAAATTCAAAGGCCAGGACTGTACCAGGCCATAGCTGAGAACTGGGAACTCAGTCCAGGTTTCCCATGTAGGTGGCAGGGACCCAATTACCTGAGCCTTCAACACTGCCTTTCAGGGTCTACAGTAGCTGGAAGCTGGAGTCGGGAGTAGAGCTGAGTATTAAACTCCACCTTCTGATATAGGACACAGGCATCTTAACTACTAGGTCAAACATTCACCCTGCCCATTGAGATGTGTGTGTGTGTCTGCTCGTTGAAATCTGTATATGTGTGTGCTCTGTGTGTGTGTGTGTGTGTGTATTTGAAAGACATTCACAAGTGGCAGGCAATGGAGAGAGAAAGAAATCTTCTACCTGTTCAGCTTTGCCTTAATGACAACCATACTTGTTATATAGCATGTGCTATTCAGTCATTACAAATGATTTCCCCCTCATCAGTATCTCACGTGATTTTGAAAACACTTAGTTTGAGGGGGAATTTAGTGATACATTAGTTAGCGTTCTCAATAAGGTTTGAAAATGGTTCCAAGAGTATATATTGAGTGTCTTCAGCCATCGAAGGCTGTGGCCCTGCAAGGCAGTATATATTTGGTACGTGTGAAATCCTTTGCCCTTGTTAAAGTAGCTTTTCTTGAAGAGGGAGATAACAGTGTCCAGTTAAAGGATAAAGCACCGTAAAGCACCTTGGTCCACTTCTTTGTTCACAGTGTTAATGCTGGTCTTGTAACTCTGCCCTGTCCACAGGTTAAAGTATTGCACAATCAGCTGGTCCTTTTCCACAATGCCATTGCCGCCTACTTTGCTGGGAATCAGAAGCAGCTTGAACAGACACTTAAACAGTTCCATATCAAATTGAAAACCCCTGGAGTGGATGCCCCATCGTGGCTTGAAGAACAGTAAATCACACCTGTAGAGAAAGTGGTACTGCTATGTTTCTAAACCAACCTAACAAGAAGTAGGCGGAATGGGGGCAGGTGATGAGGGGCGACAGCCATGGTAGTGATTCTTGCACAACAGCTTTACTTTTTCCCTTTTGTCACACTTTAACAATTGAACTGTTAAATTTGAGGGGAAGGTGGGTGGTTTTAATGTAAACACAGTTTCTATAATCTGAACACAATAATTTTTCCCTTTTGAGAAATCCTTTTGTATTATGAGGGTTGATGGCTATTTCTGTAGTTTGAAAACATCTAACATAGATTTGCACTGACAAGATAAAACTGCGAGGATCTGGCCCAAGAATTGAGGGCCAGCTGTAACTTTTCCAAGGGAAGGTTTACATGATTTGTATCGATGTCTGCTATTTTGTATACGAATATATTGAACATCTGTAAGAGATTCATTTTCATGTATCGTCAAAGAGAAACCTATTTTACAGAGGAAAACTCTATGGTGTTGCTGCAGCATTCACAGAGGGGTGGCAGTTCCAATGAATGACTGAGTGGCCTGTGGGGGTGTAGCAGGTACCTTTTCGGAAGTGAGTCTGTACCACGGTGATTTGTGTGTAGGCTTCTCCTGAGATGCAGGGGGCACACAGTCGTTTCCGTGAGGCGCTGAGGCTTATGCGTGCGCATCACCCGGAGTCACTGGGCAGTCACACTAGTAATTCCTTTCGATTTGGCATGAAACCTGCCTGAGACAGCTTTTTCTTTTTTTTCTTTTTTCTTTTTTTTTTTTTTTTTTTGGTCAGGTGGACTTGGGAATGGAAATTCTTGAGGATTTCTAAAGTAGAAATCTTCTCAGAAAGCTAGTTTTTGGGTAAATTCCATGTTGACAGAATTCCTAGATAGCTTTCATTGACTTTGTGTAACAATACCGTTTAAGCCTTAAATCACAGATATGTGCCTTCTCAGATACAGTGATTCTCGTTCACCCAGTGTACATAACCCATAAAGAAGCCCCTTGCAGATAATGTCTGATGTGCTTGTTCCTTCCTTGGAAGGGAGCACTGTGTGCAAATGTTGGGTTTCTTTGTCCTCCTTAAGCCACATTTGAGGTTTATGGTGACATCGACTTCTGAGTTTGCTGTTTGGTTTTGCTGGATTCCTTTTGAGGAATGGGAAGAGCGACAGATGTTCCATGTGGGTAATAGAAGAGTGATGTGGGACAGAATGCGATCACGGAAGAAAGGGGCGTGGAAAGCCAGTAAGTACCGTTCTAGTTGCTCGGCATCCTTAGTTTCGTGTTCTGCGGTTGACCTGTCACTGTGTGCTTCTATCAGTAATGCAATCCTTATTCAATGTAAAATTCTTTTGGTTTTTGTCATAGGCATAAATTAATGTTTCGAGAGACGCCGCTTCACCTGTTCATTTCTTTTGTGTTGAAATGAAGTACTTAAAATTACTGTTATACATGAACTTTGTGAACTGTAAGATTCTGTTACGTATGTTCAGATGCCTTTTAGCTGGCTTTTTAATTAATATGCCTGTTTTGAGTGCTTAATACAATGTAATGTGATTGTAAATCATAAACGTATTTTAAATCATTCCCTCCTGTATATTTGTACTCTGAGAGAGCCTTATTTTATTCTTCCAGCAGAGTTACTACTTGTGATAGTTCATTCACATTCCCCAGAATGTGCCTCTGGTGTGGATTTTGTATTCTTATTAAAAGTGTTTGCTGCAGTACTCTCTCTGGCCCTTCATAGTTTTGTGGGATTTGGTTGGTTGGTTGGTTGGTTGGTTCTAATTTGGGAGTCAGAGGGACAGAGATAGCTGCCATCCACAGGTTTACTTCCCAATGTCCCCACCTTAACCTGGGTCTCCCAAGTGAGTGTCAGGTACCCAACTATGTAAGCCATCGTGTCTGCCTCCAAGGGTACACATTTCCAAGAGTACACATCCAGTAGGTCATTCTTTTCCCTCGTTCTGCATCTTTTATGGAAGCTGAACATGTCCAGTCATATGACATTTCAGTAACAGTTGTAGCAAAGGAACTAAATAGTTCCAGGGATTGAAGTTTGTTCAGAATAAACTTCATTGATTCTGAGTAGTGAGTACATGAAAGAAGTAAGTAAATTACTACATTAGCCAGTGGTTTGTTTACTTTGTTAGGGAAGGAAATCACACATTTGTTATAGAAAAAAATTAGAAAATTTCATAAAATGGAAGGTAATAGGTATTTTCCTAAGTGAATGAGTACTGCATGAAGCTGCCTAACTCTCCCAAAGGTGGTTGTTTTAATGGCCACTTTATAAGCTCTGGTTTGCATATCCCCATACACACACTTTGAAGATTTTTACATGTTGCTTGTTTGCTTTCTAGAGTGTGCCAGTTTACATCTCTTAAGTGTATCCACAAGTACCTTATTAGTGTATTTTCAGCCAGTCTGAGTGAAATGCACACAATGAACAGGCCATCGCTTTATAAATATTGTAGGTGGAAAGGAAAAACCAACAGGAAGATAGTTTGAGCAATCAGTTTGGAGAATTTGGTTGGAAATGGCAAAGTTTTTGTCATTAAAATAGAAATTATATGGGGCAGTGTTGTGATATAGAATGTTAAGCCTCTGCCTGCAGTGCCAGCAACCCATATGGGTGCCAATTTGAGAGCTCCACTTGCAATCCAGCTCCCTGCTAATGCGCCTGGGATAGCAGTGGAAGATGGTCCATGTCCTTGGGCCCCTGTACCCATGTGGGAGACCAGAGGAAGCTTCTGGCTTCAGTCTGGCCCAGCCCTTGCCATTGCGGCCATTTGGGAAGTGAACCAGTGGATGGAAGATCTCTCTGCCCCCCCCCCCCACTCTGCCTTTCAAGTATAAATAAATCTTTTTTTTTTTAATTAGATAAAATAGAAAGTCATTCAGGAAAATAAGGACACCGGACCTGGGCTAGCAGAAGCTACTTAGTCAGAATCCAGACTTCAATCTGCATATTCAGAACATGCTGATGATGTCAGTGAAGCTTACCAGAAGGTTCTTTTTAAAAACAATACCAATGCCCCAAAATGCATTGAACTGACTTAGCCAACTCCACATCTCCAAAGATAATATCAAAAAAGTATTTGCAACTAAATATGTGAGTGAATCCCCCTTTAAATCCTGCCATTACAACTGCCTAATTAAATCATTGTGTTAAAAGTGTCAAGTGCTTCTAAAGTTAAATACAATATATAGTTAATGTCTTCTCAATTGAAAAAGTAAAAATCCATCCACCCCTAAATAGATTTGTATTAGGTACACTGCAAAGTATATAAGGTGTTCGTGGTTTTTTTTTTCTTTTCAAGATTTATTTACTTGAAAGGTAGAGTGACAGAACGATGGAGAGACAGTGATATCTCACACCCACTGGTTCACTCCTCAAGTAACCACAGCAGCCGAGTCTGGGCCAAGTAGAAGCCAGGAACTCCCATCTGGGGCCTCCCACATAGAAGGCAGGGTCCCAGGTACTGGGCCATCAGCAGGAAGCTGGATCCTAAGCAGAGCAGCTGGGACGCAAACTGGCACTCTGATACGGGATGTGGGTGTCGGGTGGCGCTGAACCCACTGCTGCACAACGCCATCCCCATGATGTCATCCTCTGTCTATTGCTCTTTAATTCTCGATATTCTCCCAAAGAAACTGGATGATTCCAAAAAAGTGTTGTAGAAAGTAACATTGTGTATGTTGAAAAAAAAAAAAAACTAAAGATAAAAGTCTTTTAATTTTAATCATGGAACTGCTCATTTAAAGAGCAATGGATCTACCTCAAAATGTGCCCAGGCTCTTTTAATTTCCCCTGGGGACGATCTTAGGTGTGCAGAATAAAAGTGGATCATCTGAGTGGCTGCTTCAAGGCAACATTCTGTAATTTGTGCCATTTGTGAAGGGCTACTTAGAATGCCTGCATTTTGCAATAATCCTAAGTATCTTCTGCCATTAGCAACTTTTCTTCAACTGTTTAATTGTTCGGGAGAGTCAAGAAACTTCACTGAATTCTAACCAAATTTAGACTCCAACAAATTTGATTCCCCTTTCGGATAACAGATTTTTATGTTGACTAGACTATCCAGGAGCGAGCAGTAGGCTGTTTTCTGATGGAAAGCTAAGTTACATTTTACATTAGTTCAAAGCTTTTCTAAAGCCTGAAGTCCTTTACTATTTCTGCAGTATAGCAAGCCCTATTAAAATAGATTGGCCGCAGTTTTCCTCTTGACTTTTAATAAATGCCCTGTTCCCACTTGAAGGTTTCCTGCTTAAACAGGTTTCCTGGGATAAATGAGGCCTTATAACAAATTGCCAAGTAGTCCTAATGGTTAGGAAACTAAAGTTCAGCTTTGTTTTTGTGAAATAAAGTTTGACTTTAAATACTACACGTACATTAAGCAGAGAATTATTTGTTGTTCTGAGGTTAACCCTGATGTGGAACAAAGAGACCATCAGATGAGGAATGGAAGTCAGACCCTGTCTGAGAACTAACTCTGTTTCTGTGCCAGTGATTGATCAACATGCTCTCAGAGCTGGGAATTTCAGCGACCCCAAAACCTTTCCACAGACAACAAAACCCCCATTTGCTTCTGTGGGCCCAGCCAAGGCTTCACCATAAGCATGCTCTATCAAAGACTCTGAACTGTCTCCACTGTGGTTCACCATGAGTGGTTGATTATTTTTAAAGATTTATTATTATTATTTTTATTTGTAAGAGTTACAGGGAGAGACAGATCTTCCATCCACTGGTTCACTCCTCAAACAACCGCAACAGCCAAAGCTGGGCCAGGGGCAAGGAACTCCATCCAAGTCTCCCACACGAGTAGCAGGGATCCAAGCACTTGGGCCATCCTCTGCTGCTTTCCCAGGCACATTAGCAGGGAGCTGGATAGGAAGTGGAACAGCCAGGACTTGAACTGGCACCTGTGTTGCAGGCAGTGGCTCCACCCACTGTGCCACAGCGCCAGCTCCTCGGTGGTTTATTGGTAAGGAAACCATAAGAGGAACAGGATCCTATTTTGCTGATCTTCAAAGTAGCTTTCCTCTGCTTACACATCCAAAGCACCTTGCTTTCCGTACAAGTGTATGTGTTTCTATAAATAACCTAGGGATGAGATGGGCGCTGTGTACATCTTCCCAGGATATTGGACCACTGGCTGTAGAAGTTTTACTAGAAAAAAGGCAAGCTCTCACTATGCAAACTTTTTTCAAGTAGATGCAAGGTATTATGGAGTAGAGAGAAAGCAGCATTAATCCTTTTGGTTTTCATGAAAAATTTAGAAAGGAAGATGTTTTTAGAATAATGAATAAGAAAGTATTTGTGCCACTTTTTTTTTTTTTTTTTTTTTTTTTTTTTTTTTTTTTTTTGATAGGCAGAGTGGACAGAGAGAGACAGAGAGAAAGGTCTTCCTTTGCCGTTGGTTCACCCTCCAATGGCCGCCGCGGCCGGCGCGCTGCGGCCGGCGCACCGCGCCGATCCGATGGCAGGAGCCAGGAGCCAGGTGCTTTTCCTGGTCTCCCATGGGGTGCAGGGCCCAAGCACTTGGGCCATCCTCCACTGCATTCCCTGGCCACAGCAGAGAGCTGGCCTGGAAGAGGGGCAACTGGGACAGAATCCGGCGCCCCGACCGGGACTAGAACCCGGTGTGCCGGCGCCGCTAGGCGGAGGATTAGCCTAGTGAGCCACGGCGCCGGCTTGTGCCACTTTTTATTCCAAATGGCTTCTGAGTCTATGTTAGAAAGCTCTTTTATGAAACCTACATGTAAAGTTTCAGGTAGATAATTACACTTCTTTCCTTTGAGGAATATGTACTTATTATGGCTAGACGCTAAGCTCTTGAGGACGGCACAGACTATGCTGTTTTATTCACCTTGTAGCCCTGACTCCTTGCACAGTTCTTAGCTCAAACGACTCAGGCATAAAAATCTGTTCATTTTTTTTTTCCAAAACTCAGTGCAGAAAAGTATTCAGTTGCAATGCTATTTCAGTTGAATGAGTTACAAAAAAGGCAGTACAGTTAGAGCTATTACAAAGTAATGCCAGAGTGTTACCTAAGATAATAGGATGTATCAAAAGTTTTGTTTTAATGTAGTAAGAGGGTTAATCCTTAACCTGCAGCACTGGCATCCATATCAAGTGCTGGTTCAAGTCCTGGCTGCTCTGCTTTGCACCAAGCTCCCTGCTAATGTACTTGGGAAGGCAGTGGAGGATGGCCTAAGTGCTTGGGCCCCTGCCACCCATGTAGGAGACCCAGATGGAGTTCCTGGCTCCTGGTGTCTGTCTGGTCCAGCTCCGACCATCATAGCCATTTGGGGGAGTGAACCAGAAGGTGGAAGATTCTCTCTCCTTTCTCTTTCTCTCTCTCTTGTGCTCTCTCTCTTTCCTTTCAAATAAATACAGGAAATTTGGAAAATTTAGGAAGAAAAGCAGAATGGAAAAAATAGCATTTTGCAGCCCCTATCAAAATAATTGATTCACACAGGGGTAACCAGTGGATGCTAAAATAATGAGGGGAAAGATTGAAGAAAAACAGTTTCCATCAAAGTATTCTCCTATACATTACTCAGTTTGAAAGGGGAATAGCACCATTAATAGGAAGGAATTTGTGTATATCATCTAATTCACATGACCAAATTTATCATCACTAAAAACCTGGTAATCAGGTGCTGCCAGATAAAATAGAAGTTATGCTGCATCAGTTCTGAGATATCCCTGCTGGAATTATTTAACATCAATCCAACTAAACCTTTTGTCTTAAATTCCAGTGTATAGAGGAAAGGGAATTAGGGACAAGGGAAATAATACTTCAAGGAATCAGTCAGACGTTCCACAAGATAATTGGGCTTGGTCTCTTCAAAAAGAAAAGAAAAAAAGTTTTTAGTATTACAAAAAAATTTACATCACAAGTTAAAAGTAGCTGCATAAGATATTTGAGGAACAACTGTATAAATACACAATTATTATTTGAGGAACAACTGAATAATTGTGTATTTATACAGATGCTTCCAGGGGTGTTAAATTTTTTTTTTTTTTTAAGATTTATATGAAAGGCAGAGTTAGGGAGAGAGAGAGGTCTTCCATCCACTGGTTCACTCCCCAAATGGCCACAAGGGTCAGAGCTACGCCGATCCAAAGCCAGGAACCAGGAGCTGCTTCTGGATCTCCCATGCGGGTGCAGGAACCCAAGGACTTGGGCCATTTTCTACTGCTTTCCCAGGCCATAGCACAGAGCTGGATCAGAAGAGGAGCAGCTGGGACATGAACTGGCACCCATATGGGATGCCGATGCCACAGGCGGAGGCTTAGTCTACTATGCCACAGCAGCAGCCCCTTGCAATCCACTTCTAAATGGTTTGGCAAGAATGCACACGTTCTTACATGTGCATTTTTTTTCCTCAGACCATTCCCATTTTGATACTTTCTGAATAACTGAAAGTCAAGGGACGTTAACTGTAAAAACACTGATTTTATTTTGGCTTAATAAGAATAGTTTCTTCTCACTTTTTTGTCCTTTTTCCATAAATAAGCATATTCTTACCTCCTTGTGGATCTCTTACAATTAGCTGTTTATAGCTTCGTTTACTGCAACAACTTCAAGCTGCTTAGATTACACTTTTGCATTGATCTTTTATAATAACTTAGTTCAAATCCAAAAAGATATTTGTTTAAAGATTTATTTATTTATTTGAAAGAGTTACACAGAGAGAGGGAGAGGTGGAGAGAGAGAGAGGTCTTCCATCTGATGGTTCACTCCGCAATTGGCCACAACGGCCAGAGCTGGGCTGGTCCAAAGCCAAGAGCCAGGAACTTCCTCTGGGTCTCCCACGTGGGTGCAGGGGCCCGAGGACTTGGGCCATCTTCTACTGCTTTCCCAGGCCATAGCAGAGAGCTGGATTGGAAGTGGAGCAGCTGGGTCTCGAACCGGCACCCATATGGAAAACCAGCACTTCAGGCCAAGGTGTTAACCTACTGTGCCACAGTGCCATCCCCCAAAAAGATAGTTTTTAAGAAGGCCATTTTCTCTAGTTCATACTCCCGAAATTAATGAAATAGCTTAGCTCTTTATAGTAGCCCCCAAATAAGCAATGAATGTTTACATGGTTCTCAGATTCTCTTTCTTATTCACCCACCCCTATCTCAGATAAGAACAAAGAAAATACTCTGGGTTAAAATATCCTCATTTATTTCAGTAATAGAAGCAGCAAAAAGCCTGGGCAACAATGTTTTGAGCATTGAGTTCTGTCATGGTGATGGTTACTATATAATCACTGATACTATCGAGGGAGTTTAAAAAAAAAAAGTGCAAGTTTAAACGGTCATGAGTATTTGCTGAATGACTGGCTGGCTTACCTGTGTTGACTTTTCATCACCTGATCCCACTAACATCCTGAATAGGTTCAGCTGATTCTAGAAGGGGAACTAATCATTTCTCCTTGGACTGGAGTTGGCCACGCGAGGGCCGCCCTCTCATTCCTCATTTCAGTATCCTATGAGATGGTCTTTTTAAAAGTAACCCGAAAGTCCTCTCTTTCCCCAAAATTCGTTTCTCTAGAAAGGCTCATTTCTGTTTTCTTTGTGAAGCTTAGGTGGCGTTTCCCTCCAATCGCATAAGCCATAAAAATGAGTTAGAAATTGCAAGTGAACAATTGGAAGTCTGACAAAAATCTGTGTGTGTATGTGTGTGAGTGTGTGCAGGAGACCTTGCCTAAACTCACAGCGGAAGGGAAAGTAAAGTGTAAAGCTTCGTAGCAGGCTCTGGTCCTAACATGCCTCTTTGTCCTTTTAAACAAAACAACACCAGTGACATCACAAGAGGCCGCTGTGCTGTGTCTGCGTTTTCAAGCTTTTGCAGTCACTGTTTGTGCTCGTAACTAGAGCAATGAAAACAAGGCTTTTTCCCCCCAAACACAAGTAGCTTCAGTCCAAGCCACTCCAGACTTCCTTGCCACTGACCTCAACACTGACCTGGATTTCTTCTAGGAGGAACTCTGCCTGTTTGGTCTTTTTAGCTCCTTTTAATGTGAATTCCCATTCACTCGTAGTGAATTGGGACCATGTGATTAGTTAAGGAAAACTTTAGTCATGATTAATTTCTTGTCTGCTGACTTTCCATTACTGTTAAATCATTTTCCCTCACAGTCGCTTCTTTGGAATCTTGTACGCCTCGCTTGTGGAAGCCGATCGGCGCGAGCAGTGGCAGAACCAGACAGCTGTCTTACCAAGGTTGTACTTAGTCTATGCTTGCTTAGAATCAGGAATCCTTGTCTCTCTGGTATGAAGGATCCAAGCTACACACTTCAATCCTCAATCCCCTTACCTGATCTCTTGACCAAATTTCAGATGAAAAAGCTCCATCCCCGTCAGTCTCCTTCCCAGACTGTCAAAACTGGAGCTGTGATCATCCCCTCCCCACCCCACCCCCCAGGCGCCGTTGCTCTGGGTCGAGTACCAGGCATGTCTCCTGCAGGGTTTCACCTCACGGGCCTGTTGCAGGTCCACCCTTTGTACACACGTCATTGAGAAATGTGACAGTGGCTCAGTGCTCTCACCTGCACTCACATCCTCTTCAGAGAGCTTCAGTCTGGTCCATTCCCTCCTAGACCATCATCCACAGCTCAGCCTGTGCCTGGCACAGAACAGGCTACTCCTTGTTTTCAAATAGCGATGATTGTCATTGCTGGGGCCTCCAGCCCTGCATGACCTGAGGCCCGCTGGTGTCGCTTGCTGGGGATAAGTGGCAGACTGACCGAAAACCACCGGAAGAGCCTTGGCAGTGACCGCTAGCGAGACACAGCAGAGTGAGGGACGCAGCCCTGGCCGCGTGCTCTTCTGTATCTTGAAGAGGAAGTCTATACACATCCAAGGAATGGAGGGCGTGGGAAGGCAGGTGCCACCGCGGAGAACTTGCTGGTCGTGGCTGCACGTGGCAGCAGCCAGCCTGCCACTCCAGATTTGGACGTCTGGATCCCGGGCCTGGGTGTTGGTGGGGAAGGGTGCATTTTGCCACTGTCCCACAGCAGCCTGGCCCATGAGGATGGTCCTGTGGAGGCTGTCAGGCTGAACCTCACATTAATCATAAACGTGACACAGATTCTTTCTCTGCAAACTTGGAATTGTAACACTTTTCCCTTCCCCCAGTCAAGCCAGTCCTTACCTGGAGGCACTAGAATGTATCTGCACGGAGTAGCAGGTTCACCTGAAACTTCTGGTCTCCGGGGAGAACTGTTAGCCAGTTTAGCAGTTTCATAGATGGCCTAGTTTTGATCTGCAGGTCAGCCTAAGTGCTGCCATTTTAGGAAAAGAAGTTAATAACCAGACACCCGGCTGTTCAGGTGTATGGATTATACTTGTGAGCACACAACAAAGACTGCAGCACAAGAGAGTTTCAGTGTCACCCCAGCGTGGCTTAGAATCTACCAACGAGGATTTCTGGAATTTGAAAACTGTTCCAGTAGGAAAGTCCTTTATTATAGTATGGGTGTTTGGTCTTCAGACGAAATTGGCTTACTGTAACAGGGAAGTCTTGCACAGGCAAAAAATGTCATTACTGATTATCTCAAGAGTTCCTTGCCTAAAGGTAGAGTAACATGTGACCTTTGTTAATTAATTTATTTTAAAGACAGAGAAAGAGAGAGAGAGAGAGAATGAATGCTCCCATCCACTGGTTCACTCCCCAGTCACACATGTGGGGCTGTGCCAGGCCAAAGCCAGAGAAGCCTGGAACTCAATCCAGGTCTCCCATACAGGTGGCAGGAACCCAACTACTTGGGCCATCCCTGCTGCCTCCCCGGGTATGCATTTGTAGAAAGCTGGAATTGGGAGCAGAGCCAGGACACAAGCCCACTTGGTGTGCAGGTGTCCCAAGTCGTGTCTTAATTGCTGTGCTGAATCCAGGAGCCAGGAGCTTCTTCCGGGTCTCCCATGTGCATGCAGGGGCCCAGGGACATGGGCCATCTTCCACTGCTTTCCCAGGCCATAGCAGAGAGCTGGATTGGAAGTAGAACAGCCGGGACTTGAACCCGTATTGGATGCCGGTGCTGGAGCAGGCAGCTTAACCTACTAAGCTGCAGCCCTGGCCCCCAACACGTGACTTTTGTTAA
Organism: Oryctolagus cuniculus; assembly: GCF_964237555.1. Lineage (NCBI taxonomy): Eukaryota > Metazoa > Chordata > Mammalia > Lagomorpha > Leporidae > Oryctolagus > Oryctolagus cuniculus. The sequence continues at coordinate 11,644,707 of NC_091439.1, read as the reverse complement.
AGTCTGGGTGCTGATACAAATTTGGGGAAAAGGCATAATCTCCGTGGCTCCCTTGATGCTTGTACCCAGCCTCTGCGCAGTACAGAAGTCTTTGAACCATCAAGTGACTTCTGTAGACTCCAGCCCAGGGAGTCCCTGTGCACAATCACAGGGCTGCGTCTTTGGTGAGTTCTGCATGGAGCCGCCTTCTCTTCCATCCAGTAGACAGGGTTGAGCCTGACTTTGCTCAGGCCAAGCGGCAGGGAGCCTGCAGGGAGTGACCCTCTGGAACTGGACTCTGTTGAGATAAACAGTGAGGAGGGTATGCCTGGAAGGGAAAGAATGTAAATTTAGAAAATGCGTTCTGGGGCCAGCGCCGTGGTGCACTAGGTTAATCCTCCCTCTGCGGTGCCTGCATCCCACATGGGCGCCGGTTCTAGTCCCAGCTGCTCCTCTTCCAGTCCAGCTCTCTGCCGTGGCCTGGGAAAGCAGTAGAAGATGGCCCAAATGCTTGGGCCCCAGCACCTGTGTGGGAGACCTGAAAGAAGCACTGGGCTCCTGGCTTCGGATTGGTACAGCTCTGGCCATTGTGGCTATTTGGGGAGTGAACCAATGGAAGGAAGACCTCTCTCTCTCTCTCTCTCTTCCTCTCACTGTCTGTAACTCTACCCCTCAAATAAATAAATAAAAATACTAAAAAAAAAAATGCATTCAAACTTTGCAGTGGAGAGTATGGAGGGAGGAATGGAGATGTGTGAACATCAAATATTTTCTCTGCTTCCCTTTATTACAAAAAGTTCATGGAAAAAATGGAATTAGAAGAGGTTTATTTTGGTGCAAAAAAAAATTTGAAATCCATGCTCATGAGGGGGTTTCTTGAGAAAGTTTATGAAAAATGTGTATTAAGAAAAGCTGTGAGGCAGATACTTGACACAGCAGTGAAGTTGCTGCCTGGGATGCCTGCATCCCATATCTGAGTGTTTGGTTCCAATCCCACTCCTCTGTTTCCAATCCAGCTTCTGCCAGTGTGCAGCCTGGGAGGCAGGAGGTGATGGTTCAGGTATCTGGATCCCTGACAGAGGCTGGGATTGAGTTTCAGGCTTTGGTCTAGCCCCTCCCTGCTTGTTGCAGGCGTTTTAGAGTGAACCAGCCGATGAAGGATCTGTGTCTGTCTCTCTCTGCCTTTCGATAGCATGAAATCACATACAGTTTTTAAATGTATTTCAAACCTTTTTTTTTGCACCAAAAATAAACTTTTAATTCCTTTTTTATTTTTGAGACATTTTTGAAGTGCTTTTGGATACTCCTCTTTTAAATTATAAATGTGGCATGCCTTCATGATCCCAAATTTTGGGTAAATAAGAATTTCACAGCGAGAGGATTTTCATTTCTCCTAGAGAAATTTCACTGGGTGTGGGTGTGCACCACGCCCATATCTAGCATTGATGATTCTATTTTCCAGGGACAGGCGTTTGGCTTAGGGGTTAAGATGCTGCTTGGGATGCCGCATCCCATTATCAGAGTGCCTAGGCTCTAGGTTCTAGTCCTGGCCTCGTCCAGCTTCCTGCTGCTGGGCACCCTGGAAGGCAGCAGTGATGGTTCAAGCAGTTGGGTCCCTGCCACCCACACAGAGAGCTCAGATTGGGTTCCTGTCTCCTGGTTTCATTGTTTCAGGCATTTAGAGAGTAATCTGGGGAATGGGGAAACTCTCCATCTCCTTCACTTTCTATCTCTTCTCTGCTTCTCAAAAACATGTTTCAATTTCTTTTTAAAATCTCAACCTTCAGCACCCTGTACCCTCCACCCTCCCCAGCCTTGTAAAGCAGACACCCACAGTGGCACTGCTCATCGGTCACCCCAGAAGCAGCACAGCACAACCCAGATCTCCCGAATTCCCTTACCTGTGCCTTCCACAAAGGGTGGGTAGGAAGCCCAGATATTGTGTTGCAAAACCAGCAACATTTCAAGAAAAATTAAATGCAAAGCTATTTTCTCTTTTCTCTCTCCTAGTCCAGAGCCACTGCTGGAATATTGTATACATGTTGTACTCAGTTTTTTGTTATGTACAATTTAGTATCAGAGATACAAAAGTTGATCATATGCAAGAAGCACCGGATAAAAGTGATTTAGAAGTGTAAGGGAACTTTTTTCTCTGCATCCATTGTAAAATACGAGTGAGCTCGTATTTAGTATCACCTCTCTGAGTTGGATTAAATACGGACCCTCTTTTGTTTACATTGGGGACCTGCAGGTAGGAGAGAGGATGAAAGGCCCCTCTTCAGTTGTAACCTGGTAAGACCGACAGAGGGATGTCACTGGGGGCTAATGAGGATGTGTGTTTGACAGAGATCTTCCTCATGTGCAAGGCCAGACAGAACTTGAATAATACAGTATGTCCCACACAGAGCTTCTCCCCTTGACTTCCTCCAAAACTGATCCATTTAAATCATGGCTGCAAATCTGCTGGAGAAAAGGATTCTGACTGTTATGGGCTTGGTTCGTGATTTGCAACCATACTCAAAAGTGTTTACCTTCTTATTAAAAGCAGCAGCTTAGTGCAAACGGACTGTCCACAGCTTGTCCACTCGATTTCCAAGTGGAACAAAAAGTGCTTCATGAATTGCTAAGTCACCAGCATGTCCTTTCCCCAGTTTTTATTTGCCCTACAAAGCCTTGCCTTGCATGGGATGAGAACAGCTTGCACTAGAGGGCACTTCAAAAAGTTCGTGGAAAACAGAATTAAAAGGTAAGTGTATTTATTTTGGTGCCAAAAAAAATCCATGCAAAGTTGTTTCGTAATACACATTTTCATGAGCCTTTTGAAGGCTCCGTAAATTAATTCCCCCAGGGAAACACACACACACACACACACACACATTCTCCAGTATTGTTGATTCATTGGGTTTGTTTGGGAACTGCTCATATTGTGTGTGTTACGGCTTCAAGTTACTGTTTGCTCTTTTAACTTCTTAGTAGGGTAAAGAACTTGAAAACAGCTAAAAGCAGTAGCAAAAGAAACTGACATCTGACATGCTTTTTAACTGAATTCCTCCTACTCAGATTCGCAGGCTGGCTTTGGTCAGGGGTACTGAAAAGAAATCACACGCCTTCACCTTATATTTTAAAGTGGTTTTCCCTCGAGACTTGAATGTTACAACAGACCCTCCGTTTGCAATGAACACCAGCCAGTTGTCTAAGCACTTAATTGTGAACGAAAAAGAGGCCTAACCGGATGTTTCCTGGGTAAAAGCTCGGTGATATATATTGGCTTGGTCTCCTCTTCCATGCCCAGCCTTCAGAACACACTGTCCCACAGACATGCATGCACACTTACACACGCCCCTGGAGCAGGAGGAAATGCACAGTTGGCTCTAAGGAGATCTAGACAGGTGGGGACAAGGGTCATCAGGAGTCTTATTACCTCATTCCTTGTGTTGGGTAAGGGCCGCCGTCTTTTTCTCTCCTACCCTCAAACAAATCAGGCCCTATACTGACCGAGTGCCTGGGTGTACTTCTGGCAAGGGAGGTGCTGTTGACGCGACCATGTTTACTAACAGCAGGTGGAAAAGCATTTTCTATTTAAAACTTTCACAAATCACTGCTGCATATCCAGAAGGAAAAGCTTCCCCCTCATGATGATCAGAGTGGAGTCATATTTACTATATTTAGAAGCAACTCAAGCATTTAAATTTCTTAGCCTGCAAAAATAAGATAATTTACCAGTTGAAAAGTTGTTTGGAAAATCATAGCAATATGACAGTGGCATTTTGTCAATAGGCTGTCTGATGCAGACTTGCATTCCTGGTGACAGTCACAGTTCTGCTGATTTTATTTATTTTACACTTTGCACCCTTAGAAGGAAACCACATCAAGCAAGTTCTCTCAGAAATGACTGTTTCTGGAAGGCGGGTTGCTGGACTCTGCATTTGTCTGCAAGTCTGTTTAACTACAGAGTTGGCAGAGTTTGTTTCTCCCCAGTTTCCAATTTAAAGAGGCACTGACACAGCCTATAATCTAGCCACTGAACAACTGATCTCATCAGATATGTTTTAAGAAGAATAAAGATTAAGTCAAGCTCCGTGTATATCACAAAAAGAAAAATGGAGAGGAGAAGGAAGGGAGAGGAGGATGGGGAGATAGAGGTTGTGGGTGAGATTTAAACCTGTGCCAGAGGGGACCGTCTTCAATGTGTCTGTCCCTAGAGGCCCGTGAAGTCGGGTCCTGGGTTAGATCACTCCTTAAGCAAGTAAGGCTGTTTTAGAACTGCAGTCCGCGGAACGGATCCTGAAATTGGTTTCCTTTGGGTATGAAGGCTTTGTCTGGTTCCTGATGACAGATTCAGATACAGAGTTCTTAACACAAAAGTTAAAAGCTGCTGGGGCCTGAGGAGGTGGAAGCAAGAGGGAAGAAAATGAAGGAAATGGGGCTCTCTGGAGGAGAGCGGAGTTGTTCTTGGGGCTTGCTGCTGCCCCCTGGCCACAGCCTTACCTGGCCACACTGCCTACTAGCACACCCTCCTTGGAAAGTGAGTGGGGGCCACACCACCCACAGCTCACGAGCCACCTCCGAGCCACAAACCCCAGTGTCTGGGCTGACTTTGGGGTGCTCCAGGCACATTTTTGGGACACTGAAGCTCTTTCCTCCCAACCTTAGGTGAGATGAGGGTGTGTTAGGAGGTGAAGGGCAAACTGCCTTCCGGAAGTGCAGCCTGGGTGATGGTCTTTCCCAGCTGTGTGCTTTTTGACCACTCAATATTTACAATACCAAAAAAAAAAAAAAAAAAAAAAAAAAAAAGTCAAGCACCACATTCGATGGGGCTTCAAATTTTAAAATCAGGCCGGCACCGCGGCTTACTTGGCTAATCCTTCGCCTGTGGCGCTGGCACCCTGGGTTCTAGTCCTGGTTGGGGCGCTGGATTCTGGCCTGGTTGCTCCTCTTCCAGTCCAGCTCTCTGCTGTGGCCCGGGAGGGCAGTAGAGGATAGCCCAAATGCTTGGGCCCTGCACCCGCACGGGAGACCAGGAAGCAGCATCTGGCTCCTGACTTCGTATCGGTGCAGCGCAGCGGCCGTGGTGGCCATTTTGGGGGGTGAACCAACGGAAAAAGGAAGACCTCTTTCTCTCTCTCTCACTAACTCTGCCTGTCAAAAAAAAATTTTACAGGGCCGGTGCTGTGATGTAACAGGGTGAGTGACCACCTGCCACACTGGTATCCCATGTGGCCACCAGTTTGAGTCCCAGCTGCTCCACTTCCGATCCAGCTCCCTACCAACGTGCCTGGGAAAGCAGCCGGAGATGGTTCAAGTGCTTGGCCCCTGCCACCCTCGTGGGAGACCCGAATGAAGCGCCTGACTTGGGACCATTTGCGGACTGAACTAGCAGATGGAAGATCTCTGTCTCTCCTTCTTTCTCTGTAACTCCGCCTTCCAAATAAATAAATCATTTTTTTTTTTTAAATCAGCTGTTGGGTAAAGGTAGGGAGAGAGTGCTAGTTTGGACCTGAGCTATTACAGGACAATATGGACTGGAGAGCCCCTGACACAGAGGTGAAAACAGGAGATTTATGGGAAGTGCAACGTTCCATCCCCCTCGCTTCCCCGGCCCCTTCCTGGATGCACACCCAGGGCTGTGCACGTCTTCACTGTTTCTGCGTAAGAAGCTCCCTCGTGCAAATTATATGCGCTTCAGGCCCTACAAAGCCGGGACAGATCTGGGTTGGAGCCAAAAGACAATAATTCCCCAGGGGAGGATGGGAGCTCAGGAGAGGGAAGACCCTTGCTGCTGTCCTCAAATGAAAAGAAAGGTCAGCAGAGAAGCAGAAAGAAAGCCGGCCCGCCAAGATGCTGCAGGGGACAGCAAAAGCCCCAGCGACGGACGATGGGTCACCGGGCTTGACCCCGCCCAGAGAGATCAGAGTGTGTGTTCCGTGTAGACGGGGGCCCGGAGCCCGCGGGCGCAGGGCTGCAGAAATGGAAGCATGCAGGGCCCAGGGTCCCAGTCTGCCACAGGGGGTGATGCCATTGCCGACTCCCTTGGGACGCTTGCCTATGCACTCAGTATCCCTTTGGGATTCGCAGTAACGTGGAGTCCTGAGCGTGGAGCTGTCTTCCTCCCGCTGCGTTTTTTTCCCACCCCGTGCGCGTTCCTGCGGGCTTGGTCGGACCCACTGCACGCTCGGTGTCCAAGGAACTGGGCTGGTGCCCGACGCCAACTTTCGGTTTGTGCTTGCTGCCCTCGGGACGCGCGCAGCTCCTCTCCTTTCCGTCGCAGGCCCGCGAGTGGAGGTCAGGGATTCTGGGGCTGAGGCTCCGGGGCGAGGGTGGGGAGGAGGCGGAAGTGCTCGGGCCCACGGGCGGGAAACGCCAAGCGCAGTGGTTATCTTAGCGAGGCAAAGGTGGCGATGACTTCATCCCCGCGAGGGCGTCTCTCCGCCCCTGCTGCCCGCGGCCCGCCGGCCAGTGTGCTCGGGAGCCGTTTGCCCGTGACCAGGCGACTCCGCGCCGCCCGGGGACGCGAGGAGTTTCGGGGAGAGTTGCGGTCACCCCGCCTCCCCTGTCGCCTCCTGCGAGTGTGAGGAGCCCCCTCCCGCCCCCAAAAGCCCGTGTATTCCATGCATCAAGCCCTGCAATGCTCCTGTTCCGGTCACGGAACCGAACCGTGCGCAAAAGAACAGGCAGCCCACTGACAAGCTGGCCGGTCCTGCGGGGAGCTCCGCTGGCCAGGACTCGGCGAACTGGGGACAGCGGGCGCCAGCGCTGCCCAAGGCCCCGGGGAGACGCAGGTGCGGGCCCGACGGTGGCCGGGCGCGCGTGCAGAGGGGTGTGTGTGTGTGTGTCCGCGCGCGCGCGCGCACCCGCGCGCGGGGAGCAGGGACCGCTGAGGCGGCTCTTTTGTGGCGGACGCCGGCCGGTTCCGAAGCCAGCCCGGCCCCTCCCAGAGGACACCTGGCTCTGCTTCGCAGCCCGGCCGTCTCCGTTTCCCCGCAGCCCAACTTCCCTCGGGGGCCCCCGCGCCCACCCTGTGCTGGTCTTCGGGGGCCTGGAGCAGCGTGCCAGGTCCCCCCGCGCAGGTGCAGGCGCGCGCAGGGAGGCCCGGGGAGGGGGAGCGGGGGCCGGGCAGGAAAGGGCGTGCTGCCCTCTGCGGCGCGCGCGGGGCGCAGCCTGGGCCGCAGCATTGTTACCTGAGGCAGCGGCTCCGCCCCGCCGCGCCGCCCTGCCCCCTCGCGGTCCTAGGCGGCGGGGCCTGCAGTGGGCCGGGAGGAGGCGGCGGCGGTGCTGTGAGACGGTGGCTGGAGATTGCAGGGGTCCGCACCTAGGGTGAGTGTGGGTCGCGCGGCCCAGGATGGGTCTCGGGGGAAGAGCGGCCGAGGGGTGCCGGTGGTCGACAATCTTGGAGCTCCGCTGGGGAGGCTGGGGGAGGAGGTTCGAGCTCCCATACGCGACCGCGTAAGACTCGCCGGGCCGGACCCGCGTCCAGAGGTCGGGACCTGGGTGGCCGGAATCAGCTTCGGACGACACTTTTAGACCCACCGTCCCCTATTTACTCGGGCCGATCGGTGAGGAGCCCCGCATAGGACGCACGGTCGGGGGGCCGGGACCCCAGCCCCTGTGACGGTGGGTGCGGGGTGCGCGGGCACCGAGTCCGGCGATGCTGACCGAGGACCCGGCGGCTCCCGCTCCGGCCGCGCCAAGTTCAGGGTAGTAGTTGCGCCCCGCGCCGGCAGCAGTGAGGGGAGAAGGCGGGTCGCCCCCCGGACACGGCGGGATCCCCAGCTCTTGGACAGCGACTCCCTCCTTTTAAAACTCCGACCGCCCGTTGCAGACGCCCGGAGTATCGTGTGTGCTTTTCCCGCCGGTTCGTCCTGGCTACTTTTTGGTTAAGCAGCCGCAGTGCGTCGCCAAGGCTTTCAGTCCCGCGCCCGCTGCCCGCACCGGAGCCCCGGGAGGCGTCGCCGCCGACGCTCGAGGAGGGGGCGTAGCTGCGCGCGACCCCGCATCCCCGAACCCGGAGACTCCCCCCGCTTTGGCTTCGGGCTCAGGGACACCTCCCCGAGGTGCCCCCCACCCCACCCCCGCGCGCACCCGTCTGGGAGCTGTGAGCCGCACCTCCGCAGAGGGGCGGGCACCCAGGGCCGGCGTGGCAAGGGCGGGCGATGCGGGCTCCAAAGCTGGGAGCTCCGCGGGGCGAGGGGCGGGGCCCACGACCCCCTCCCCCCTCTCCACGGCCCGCCCCGACCCGAGGAGCCCCGGGAAGGGGTTGGCCGAGCCGGCGTGGCTGCCGCTCGGGTCGCATCTGCCGGAGGAAGGGAGGACGCCCGGGGCTCCCGGGAGGCGGAGGGTCCAGTCCTCCCCGGGCGTCGGCTGCCGGGGCAGGCTGTGCGGGCTCAGCCAGTGCGGCGCGGCGCGCGTGGGTGTCCCTCTCCGCCGCGCACCGATCAGCACCCGGCGGGGCCGCCCTCTCGTCGCCCGCGCGTCCTCCGGCGCCCCGGGATCGCGGCGAGCGCAGCCGGGGTGGTGGCCGAGCCCGCGGCGTGGCGGTGAGTGGGCTGGGGACGGAGGGAGGCGGCGGGCCGCTCGCCAAAGCCAAGACTTAGGGAACGCCTGCGTGTCTCGGACTGACGCTAAAGCAGCCGTGCCCTGCACCGTACCCCGCACCGACTTCCTCGGCCCCGGCGGGCCGGTTTCTAGCAGCTGTTCGCGGGGAAACTGCCGCCAGCGCTCGGCCGCCCGCAGGCCCCGCTGCCTGTCCTGGCAGGGCGGCTGCGTTCCCTGCCCTCCCCCCAGAGAGCAGCATCCTTTGGCTCCGGGGCGCGTCCGCACCTCGATTTTTGGACGCAGAGGAACGGAATGCGTGCGTTCCGAACGAGCCTCGCTTGCCGTGGCGAAGATTTGCTGGGTGACCTGCAGCTGTGCTGGTTGACTTTCTGATCTTGCCGGTAGAGCCAGAAACTCCCTGTTTGAAGATTGCCTGAACTTCCTCCACCCTGTTCTTCCCGGTTGTTGCTCTCTCTGCCTGTCCTCTCTCCAAACCCGGCCTGCCCTGTCCGGACTTCGAATGGGACCCACGGCAGGAGCCCCCGGGGCAAGACCTTCTGGTCGGTTTTGCTTGGTGTGCCTTCTAATTATTGTTGGCCGAGGGGGTGAGCGACCAGCTGGGCCTCAAGACCCCACTGAGCCCTTAACTGCGTTTCAGGAGCGCGTTTTCTCCTTAAACACGCAGTTGGAGGAAGCCGGCCTCGTTTCTTTTGTGTATGTGTGTGTATCTCCTGAGCCACCGTCTTCAAGAGAATGGAATTTCAGGGATGTTGCAAGTACTGTGGGCTCTTTAGGCCAGAGGGCCTAGGAGGGGGGCAGGGGCCTTCTTTGAAGACGCTCAGGAGCTGGTCTCCAGCCTCCAAAGATGTGGCCCCTGCCACTTAAGTCCGTGAACTTTCAGGGCTTAGGAGGCCCTCCGTGGAGGGGCTGTCACTCAAGCACACCTCTGATGGGTCATGGTTAGCACGTGACAGCTCTGTGGTTTGCTCCGGGCTCTGGTGGTTGTCGGCCTCCGTGGCAGAGATGTGGATTCCAAGCCCGTCCATAGGGGAGATTGATGGGACACCTGTCAATTCTCACACGGAGCTGGGGCGTGTTCCATGGTCCCTGCTGCCTGCTGCAAGCCATCCGCTGGGTTCTCCCAGCGCACTTTGGCTGTGGACTGGCGCTGTAGTGCATGGAATGTTCTTTGGGTATCCTCTGTCTCGTGGCTAATCATTGCTGACAATCTGATGCATGGGAAGCAGTTGGGGGCTCACACCCTTGTGTGTTACCCTGGGGGAAAAATGAACCAGATGGCATAGCAGGGATAATGCTGTCCATTTTTCTTTGGTCCCTTTCACTTTGGAAGAGGACATCCTTTCTCAAGCTGAGGCAGCAGCGAGAATCATGCCAGTCAGTGCCTGACTGCCACACGTCCCTTTTAACTTTTTTTTTTTTTTTTTATTTTTTGACAGGCAGAGTGGACAGTGAGAGAGAGAGACAGAGAGAAAGGTCTTCCTTTGCCGTTGGTTCACCCTCCAATGGCTGCCGCGGCCGGCGCGCTGCGGCCGGCGCACCGCGCTGATCCGATGGCAGGAGCCAGGAGCCAGGTGCTTTTCCTGGTCTCCCATGGGGTGCAGGGCCCAAGCACCTGGGCCATCCTCCACTGCACTCCCTGGCCACAGCAGAGAGCTGGCCTGGAAGAGGGGCAACCGGGACAGAATCCGGCGCCCCAACCGGGACTAGAACCCGGTGTGCCGGCGCCGCTAGGCGGAGGATTAGCCTAGTGAGCCGCGGCGCCGGCCCCTTTTAACTTTGACAAGCTTTTATCTGGTCCCGCCGCCTCTGTGCACACCGCTGTCCTTTGGCGTGAGCAGGTAGCGCAGCCTCGGAGGGTGTGGTCATTCTCTTTATTGGCACCTCTCCGTTTGCTTTACGAGGTCTAGTGGCACGGTGGTACCTACACTTGGGCAGCACGAAGTGAGCTGCTGCTTTCTAGGTTGGAGACTTCAGCTTATCAGCGTTCTTAAAAGGGATAATCTGTAAACTTGTCAGCTATCTGGAGTCGGAGATGAATGGGGGATTAGCAGCTCTTCTGTACTTGAGGTGTTCAGAAGTATTTTAAAATCTGTAAGAATCTACTGCCAAAATTACCTGTGCAGTCTTGAAAAAAAAGTTCAAATATAACTATAAACTATAATTGACAGTGAGTCATTTGCTCTAGGGATGCCAACTGTGAAAACAGCCTAGTTATGCCCCTAATGATAATTGTGAAAACTTCTAAACGCCAGTTCCATCTCAAGCAAACTGTAACTCAGTGTGGATAAATATTTTCGATTTTACTTACGTAAAAGTTATCCCACGGTGATAGCTGCATAGCACTGTGAATGTGCCTCCTGCAACTAAATTGTACCTTGAAAGTGGTTTAACTGGAAAAAAAAAAAGAGTGTGCAGTTGACAGTTGGAAATGCCATCTTCTGCCTGTATGCAGGCAATTTTCAGGAGTCAAAGTTTCTTATGATTTACAGATAATCTTATATAGAAATATACGTAATCACTGAGCATTGGAAAAGGGCAAACCTAACTTTGAGAGCAGACAATAGAAATATTAAAAGTATATTCCTAGCAGCCAGGAGTAGCTTGGCATTTTATGTATAAAGCCAATGCATACATTCAGGCAGATGTAACTCCTGGGCGACTACAGGGAAAGTATATGGTCCTGTGATCCCAGTGTGCTGTTGTCACTGATGGCTGCCTCTGTACCTGGCATTTTGGTAAGGACTGTGCGTGTGTTAGCTCATTTGTTCTTACGCAAACCAATTAAGCAGGTATATCGTCAGATCGTAGGTGAGGGTGCTGAAACACAGGTTACATGACCTCCCCCAGATCAAGTTATGTATCGAAGAGGTAGCCACACTGGATTCTGAGAAGAAACTGTCTGTTTTAGAATCTCCACTTGTTTGTAAGGGAGTCTTGCCTTTTATGTGCGGCTCTGTGTAAAACACTTCAGCATGTTTGGAAATGGTGATGGCTGATGGCTGACTCTTGGATAATGCAGGGTGGTTTGACTGGCTTGTGTGTGTGTATGGGCTGGGCCCTGACCCCATGGAAGGATCCTTGCACCCAGAAATCCAGAGCGTGGAGCTCCTCCAAACGGCCCCTTGAGAGCTGGAGGACACTGCTCCCTTTGCCCGCTCCCACCTCAAGGAGGGGTGCTCACTCGATACCCTCCCCAGGGTCCCTCCTCCACACCCCCTCGCTCACCTGCCCTCATATCCGACCTGTTTTCATGTCAGGTCAGCAACATCCCAACACCGAAAGCAAACATTACAGGCCCAGAAATGTACAAGTCACCAAAATAAGTCGGTGGCCGTGTAGATAAGGGAGAGACATGTGGCAGACGTGATATGGGCCTTGTGGGTATCTCTTCTTTGCTAATACTGCCACAGAAGAGGTGGCTAAGAAATTCTGATGGTTTCCAAACCATGACTTAATTAGAATCCAGGATGACAGCGTCGGAAGGGGTGACAGAGGCCAGTAAAAGTATTCCCCTTGGGAGAATCCAGTGAGCAGAACAGCGCGTCTGAGCTTGTCAGTGGCAGGAACCCGGAATCCTCACAACTGCCGTTCCCTTCCCTGTCTGCTGGGGGGGAAGGCACATCACCAAGTGCAGCAGGAACTTGGTGGCCCTGATTCCAGGAAAATGAGCGAGGCAGTGATTTTGTCATCTCCAGATGCCCTGCCTGCCCTGTGCTAGGGGGAAGATGCCTCTGACCCACTGGTCGGTGGGAGATGTGTCCGAACTGGAAGAAGGCAGGATCACGGACGCCTACTGCTTCAGCAATTTGGGCAGATTCCCTAGGAGCCGGGCATGCAGTGCCCAAAGAGAGAGAACTAGGTAGTGAGCAGGGAGCTCGTTCATCAAGGGAGTAATGCTTGCGGAACCTGGAGCCGGCTCTCGGGAAGTGGGTGCTTTCTTGACTGCTGGGAGGCGTCCACACGGGCTCTGCTGCTCTGGCAGTGTTTCGGGTGGGAAGACGTGGCTCGCGGTCGTAGAAGTGGTCGTACCTTTTAATGCACCGTAGGATGTGTTGTACCCCCCCCACTCCCACCCCCCAAGGGTTGACTTCCGGGAGGACAGAGCCTGGCCTCTGGAGAGAAGAGCTGGGGTGAAAGGCTTTGTCTGCACTGATCTGAAACCCGTTGTATCCCGGCAGGTTCGGCAGCTGACAGGCGGCGTGCTGGCCTTTCCCTAGGGCAGCTGATGCGCCGGCGAGAAGCTGTGACCCGAGTTGGATGGCTTGTGTGTGCTTCCCCGCGGTCAAGCAGTTATCTCCTTAGAAGGCAACAGTACTATGCATGTTATGAATTGTGTCTCCTTGGCCAGTGATAAAGAAAATGGGAATCCTGCCACGGCAGCTGGATTCATGATTGAGCAGACGCCCCCGCCAGCTCCTCCTCCTCCACCCCCTCCTCCTCCACCATGTCCATTTTCGGGGCAAGGGTTTCTTCCCTCCCCGCCGCCTCCCCCACCGCCTCCACTGCCTGGGGGGCCTCCTGCCCCGCCTCCCCCTCCAGGACTACCCCCAGCTCCTCACATCAATGGCTATAGCCAAGTGGGTAAGAAAAAGCGGATGAGAAGCTTTTTTTGGAAAACCATTCCGGAGGAGCAAGTTCGTGGCAAAACCAACATCTGGACATTGGCGGCCAGCCAGCAGCATCACTACCAGATCGATACCAAGACCATCGAGGAGCTCTTCGGGCAGCAAGAAGACACGGCCAAGCCGACCCTCCCCAGACGAGGGGGCACTGTGACGTCATCCTTCAGGGAGGCCCGCGAGGAGGTGAGCATGGCCTGGCAGGTGCACTGCTGTGCGTCCTGCCTTGTTTCATGTTTTTTCTTTCTTTTAAAGATTTGTTTATTGATTTGAGAGGCACAGTCACAGACAGAGGGAGAGACAGAGAGAAAGGTCTGTCCATCTGCTGGTTCACTCCCCAGATGGTTGCAATGGCCAGAGCTGGGCCGATCTGAAGCTAGGAGTTTCTTCCGGGTCTCCAGTACAGGCACAGGGGGCCCAAGCACTTGGGCCATCTTCCACTGCTTTCCCAGGCGCATTAGCAGAGAGCTGGATGGGAAGTGGAGCAGCCGGGACTCGAACTGGCGGCCCTATGGAATGCCACTGCTGTAAGCAGAGGCTTAACCTACTCTGCCTGCCACAGTGCCGGCCCCCTTGTTTCATGTTAAGGAGAGAGAGAGAGAATGCAGGTGAGCATGCGCTGGAGATGAGAGCCAGGGCCTCCTGTGATGAGCTTGAGCTGAGAGGCAGAGAGGGAGAAGTGTGCAGGCGGGTCTGCCCCGAAGTCCCAGGGCTTATGCCTCCATGCAGCACCCTTGCCTCTGGCCTCTCAGCACTGCTCTGTCTCTGGCACATTTGCTGCCTCTTCCCCTGGCACAGAAGTTCTGCTGTAGTCCAGTGTTGCTGGTCTCCACTGGAACAAAAACCAAGTTCCTGAACTCCGATCCTGGGACAAGCTGCAGCTGTCAGGGACGGAAAGCCTCCTGTTAAATCACACGACCAGCTAATATATATTTACCCTTATTGTCCTTTTGACAAACGTCTCGAGACAGCCTTCCTTCCTCAGATCTCTGAGCTAAGTCATGGCCGTGTAGAGCAGAAATTTTGAGAGCCAGAGCAGAAAGCTGTTTGCAGATAAGCCTGTAGGAAGCATGTTTCTGCTTACCACTAACTGTGTCACTCAGAGAAAATCAAGCTGTTAAACTCTCAGAAGGGAACTGAAAGATAACCCCAGAGCCACCTGGATTACAGAGACCCCATCAAAAAGTGCCTTTGCAAGTACGCACAGTCAGTTGAGAAACTAGGAGCCCTAAGCAGGAAATCAGAGATCAAAAGCAAGGAACGCTGTCAAGGAAGGAAGGGAAGGTAGACAGATAGGAAGAGAACATGCATCCTTCATTTTTAAATCTGTCGTGAGTGAGCAGAGAAAATGGGTCACAGATGGCGGTGACGAGATAAGAGAGTGGGCGGGGCCCTGGGCTGAGGAATCGGGCGCAGCGGGTTGTGGAATTCTTGAACCATCTTCCCTCCTCATATTCGCTCCGTCTCACCACCGGCCCACTTGCGGGCCCTTAAGGTTGATTGCGTGATCCCCTGGTAAAGGAGCCAGGAGCTGGCTGACGGTGAGACGCACAGAACACAGGTGTTAGGACTGTTCCCATGTAAACCGAGAAGCCCTTGGGGCCCCTACACAGCCCATCCTTTCTCCTCCTTTCCTGGAAAGCCATCTCCTTAGCACCTCGGCCCTTGCCCTGGCATCTGGCAGCGGTCTCCCGGGAACAGTGGACCATTTCTCACCGTCCCCAGCTGTCTTGAAGTGCAAGAGTGCTGGAGTAGTGAGCAGGTGGACGCGTGTGAGGCAGATGTGTGTCTGGGAGCCCTATTATGGAGGGGCTGTCTCCCTAACGGCCACTGGCAGGTCAGAGCAGGTGGCCCCGTGGGCCCACAGGGAAATTCTACTTTCTGTCCTTAAAGAGAGCTTCAGGGCCGGCACCGTGGCTCACTTGGCTAATCCTCCTGGCGCCGGCACCCCAGATTCTAGTCCCGGTTGGGGCACCGGATTCTGTCCCAGTTGCTCCTCTTCCAGTCCAGCTCTCTGTTGTGGCCCGGGAAGGCAGTGGAGGATGGCCCAAGTGCTTGGGCCCTGCACCCGCATAGGAGAGGAGGCACCTGGCTCCGGATTGGTGCAGTGCTCCGGTCATAGCGGCCCTTTGCGGGGTGAACCAACGGAAGGAAGACCTTTCTGTCTGTCTGTCTCTCTCTCACTGCCTAACTCTGCCTGTCAAAAAAAAAAAAAAAAAAAAAAAAGCTTCAGAACCATCCCGCAAGGGAGGAAAGTGGCCCTGAGTGTGGCGTGTTTCCCTGGCTATGGCAGAAACGGAAACACCCATTTCCAGGCCGGAACATTAGTTTTGCTTTTTTTTTCTCCTTTAACTTTTAAAAAAAGATTTATTTATTTGAAAGGCAGAGTGACCGAGAGGCAGAGGCAGAGAGAAAGAGATTTTCCATCTGCTGGTTCACACCCCAGATGACAGTGACATTTGGGGCTGGGCTAGGCTGAAGCCAGGAGCCTGAAACTCCATCAGGGTCTCCCACGTGGGTCAGCCCAAGCACGTGGGTCCTCTGCTGCTGCTTGTCCAGGCGTCTTAACAGGAGCGTGGAGCAGCCTGAGCAGCTGGGACTCGTACTTCATTGTGGGACCCGGCGTGGCAGGCAGTGGCTTAGCCCACTGTGCTACAATGCAGGCCCTGTGACGTCGTCGTCTTTTTTTTTTTTTTTAAGGAATTATTTTTTAATAGTTAAGATATTTTTAATTTTGGTAAAATGCATGTAAAATAAAACTAACGGCTTTTTCGCAAACCCATGCAGATCAGTTGCTTTAAGCACGGGCGCATGGCTGTGTAGCCAGCAGTTTTATCTCAGAGCTGAAACTCATCGACGTTAACTTCCCTGCTCCTCTCCCCCCAGTCTCTGGCAAGCAACCATCTGCTGCCTGTGTCTGCAAGACTGACTCTGCTGGGCGCCTTTCATAAGGGAACCATAGGAGCCTGAGCTTTTGTGGGTGACTTATTTCACTTCGCATGATGTCTTCAGGGCTCACCCAAGTTGTAAATGTGTTAGGATTTTAAGGTTGAGTGACATTTCCCTATTTGTCTGTATCACATTTTATTCAGTCATCTGTTCAGGGACACTGGAGTTGCTTCCACTTTTTTTTGGCTAGTGTCATAATACCGATGTGACCATGAGTGTTACAAAGATCTTTGCATTTTCAAAATTTTATTTTTTAATTGTATTTTTGATTCACACATAATTATTCACACTACTGGGACATAATGTGATGTTTTGATGTTAAATACATTTTTTTAAAGGTTATTTTCTTTATTGGAAAGGCAGGGTGTCTCAGAGAGAGAGGGAGAGACAGAGGGAAATAGATCTCCTATCCACTGGTTTACTCTCCAGATGGCTACAATGGCCCCGGGCTGAGCCAGGCCAAAGGCAGGAGCCAGGAACTCCATGTGGGTCTCCTGCTTAGGTGGTGGGAGCCTAAGGACTAGGGCCATCTTCCACTGCTTTCCCAGGCCATAGCAGAGAGCTGGATGGGCAGAGGAGCAGCCAGAACTGGGATGCCAGTGTCTTAAGCAGTGGCTCAACCTGCTGGGTCACAGTGCTGGCCCTGATATTGTTTTTGAGATGCAGAGAAACAGAATGACAGAGAGACAGACAGACAACTCCCATGTGCCTGGTTGACTCCCCAAACGCCTGCAGAGATCCTGGGCCAGGGGCCAAAGCTGGGAGGAGTCAGGAACTCAATCCAGGTCAGCATGCGGGTGGCAGAACCCAAGTACTTGCGCGACCAGTGCTGCCTCTCAGGGTTGCTTGAGCAGGAAGCTGGAGACAGCAGCCGGAGGTTGCTATTGAACCCAGCTTCTCCAATGGCAGACACAGGAATCTCAACTACTAGGCTGAACGCCAGCGCCAGGGTCTTTACTTTTAACCCTTATGTGTCCCAATCTGAGAGACAGCATGGTAGGAAGAAAAACTGATTCACTTCAACTGCACATCATAAGATAGTCTAAGTTTTCCGTACTCAGATATAATGAATAGTTTAAGCTGATCCATTGAAATGCATGTGAGATAGTGATGTCGCGTAAGAGAGGTGATCTAGAATTCTTAGCAGTTTTGTCATGTTGTCTCCCACTTGGCTAGAAGCACTAGGCACAGTCTTTTTCAGTAAGAGAACGTGGTACATGCTGTTTTCTTCCAGCGTTAGACTTTCTTTTGAAGAAGTTCTAACTCAGCAGAGTTCTAGCCTGACAAAGATCAGTAATAAATCTTCCAACTCTGAAGTCCAGGGTCAAAAGTAATAGTCCTCCCCACCTACCCAGCTGGCCTGCAGAATACCCTGCGCGGTGCCACCAGTGGAGGCACCGACCCTGAGCCTGGACGCATGGCCTTGGCACACGCTGTGATCCTGGAGGCCCACACCTGCCAGGGACCAGCGTGTGTGCTCCTGAAACAGCGTAGCCTGTTACGAGTAAGTGCCACTAAATTCCCAAGGAAGGATTTGCTGGACGATGGCAAGGGTTCGAGTATGAGAATGGCTGAACTTAGGATAACATTGAGAATATTAATTAGAGCATTTAATAAGGGGGGAAAGGTTATGAAATATTGCTATCCTTGTATCTTTGCTACCTAAATATTAGAGACTATAGGTGTGATGGGACAATAGTAATTATGTTTTTTTTAAAGATTTATTTACTTGAAAGAGTAATAGAGGGAGAGACAGAGATAGAGATCTTCCATCTACTGGTCACTCCCCAGATGGCCACCAGGGCTAGGGCTGGACCTGGAACTCCATCTGGGGCTCCCATGTGGGCACAGGGGCCCTAGGACTTGGGCCATCTTCTACTGCTTTCAGGTGCATTAGCAGGGAGCTGGCTTGGAAATGGAGCAGTGCGGACTTGGACTGGTGCTCCAGTGTGGAATGCAGGCAGTGGCTTAACCCGCTGTGCCACAGTGGCAGCCCCAGGACAACAGTAATTAAGCTGCAATAGAATAATTAGAGATAACAGTGATCCACCACTGAGAATAATGATAGGAGCCAGCTCAGACTCACCTTCTTTTCAGAGTTTGCTTTCAGATTTCAGATCTCGTGCCCTGAGAGCTCCTGCAGCTCCCTGTCCATCCAGACCTCCTGCTCGTGACGCCTCCTACGATCGGACCAGCTCTTAAGGGCAGGGATATGTCTTAGCCATCTGGTGTCCTCCAGAGGAAATCAAAGGTCACTGAACTGGATAGAACTGGATGCAGGGACCAAAGGAAGAAAGGACAGTCTCACAGGATACTGAAAAGTCAGAATTGGCATTCACAAAGAAAATGCAGATGTTGAGAAATGCTGAAAGTCATTTACAGCGATGTCTATAGCAATATTATATTGGCCATAAAGGAAGTCCCTAAGATACCAATTAGAGAAAGAGTTACAGGAGAGAGAGAGAGAGGAAGGAAGGATAGAGGAGAGGTTGGTTTTACTAAACCCACAGGAAGTCATGCTTTATCGTCCTACACTGTGATTCAGATACTGGTCATTCTTTCTCAACTTTTGTTCCCATTCCAGTATGTTCTAGAACTCTGGGGCATTCAGACATTCCAGAACTATAGAATTAGAGTATTTAGGGAAAAAAAAAACGTGCTTGGTTTCGATCCTCCACACTGCCCCCATCCCTGCTGTCCCGGGTGAGTTGAGAGAGGAACAACTTGCTGCTGACAACCAACGACAACGAGAAAGGCAGTGAAGAACAAGTGATCAGAACCCAAAAGCTGAATCCACCTGGGAGGATGGAGGAGGATCTCTACAATTGTGCTTTCTAGAATTTGCGGTGGGATTGAAAGAGCCACTGTCAAGGGTGAGCTTAGGAAGTCTGGAGGCCCTGTGCACCTGTGGAAATGAAAGTGTCACGAACGTTTCTTCTTCTACCTTGAGGACATGAGTGTCGCTCCCCGTCTTCGTGGAGGAACGACACAGGACCCTGCGTTGTTCTTTCGTCTGCTCGGCCCTCCCCGGGTTTGCTGCTGGTTCTTCCCGGGTTGGCTACCATCCCTTCCACCTCTGTGGAAGGGCGGTTCCCCCTGGCCACTTTCCCCACTTCCGCAGGGGAGTGGCACACCGCCGGCCGGCTCTCTCGGGGGCTGCACAGGTGTTCCTCTTAGATGTTTCCCTTAGATGTTCCTCGTGCATGTTGTCTCTCTCCTCCTTTATAGTCCTCTTCCACCAATCCCAACTCTGCTACCCACACGCCGAGTATGCTGTTCTCCTTCAATCAGGAGCAGCTCCTGCAGCTTGTCAAGTTGGTGAGAGGCAGCTGTGTAGAAGCTGTTTCCTCCTCTCCCAGCGCCATATTGTGGGAGAGCAGATGCATAGAATAAGTCTTAATTCCAGTAACTTAGTCTAGTCCGAGTTGCTCCCAGTTGCTCCCCACAGATCCCCCTTTCTTTTTATTTTTTGGCATTGATATGCGCCTGTCTTCAGTGCCCCGTGGCACACACTCTGCTCTGCTTGCTAGAGTTGCCCACAGGTGCTTACAAGCCCTACCAATCAGGCAAACCGAATCCGGGTCCTCTCTTCGCCATGTTGTGAGGAGGTTTTTAGGCGCTGATGCGTGCCTGTGTTCGGTGCCCTGCAGCTCATGCTCTGCTCTGCTAGAACTGCCTGCAGGTGCTTACAAGCCCTATCAGGCAAACCGAATCCAAGCCTTCTCATTGCCGTATTGTGGGGAGACTTATTGATGTTAATTCGTGCCTGTCTTCGGTGACCTGCAGCCGCCCACAGGTACTTATCGTCTTACTAATCAGGCAGACCAAATCCAAGCTCTCTCACTGCCGTGCTGTGGGGAGGCCTTACTTTTCTCTATTTCTCTACCTCCGGGCATTCCTATTTCTCCTATTTTACTTCTATCTACCAGCATTCTTATTTCTCTCATTTTACTTCTAAACTTCTGTTTCTCTTATCCCCGCGGCTTCATCCTCCCTAACATTTTTCTCTACCCGGTATGTTTCCTAACTTTTCTTCCAACAATATTCCCCTCTCATTTCTCCTGGCTTCTCCCCACAGTCCGTATCCAAGTCTAAGTTTCTTCTAGGTTTCACTTTCACTTTCAACCTGCAGTCCGTATCTGAGTCTAAGTTTCTTCTTGCTTTCACTTTAAATCCTAACTTCTTTCCCACAGTCCGTATCTGAGTCTATGCCTAGGCTTTCAATAGCTTCTTCCGGCACCTTTTCCGTCCGGCTTTTCCCTAGGCTCTTTGCTAGTCTCTCTCTCTGGTATTTTCCCACTTCTTCCCGCTTCTTCCCTCCTAGGTTTCCTATCCGAGTCACGGCACCATTATGTCGCTCCCCCTCTTTGTGGGGGAACGACACTAAGCCCTGCCTAGGCTTCATATCCGAGTCACGGCACCATTATGTCGCTCCCCCTCTTCGTGGAGGAACGACACAGGACCCTGCGTTGTTCTTTCGTCTGCTCGGCCCTCCCCGGGTTTGCTGCTGGTTCTTCCTGGGTTGGCTACTATCCCTTCCACCTCCGTGGAAGGGCGGTTCCCCCTGGCCACTTTCCCCACTTCCGCAGGGGAGTGGCACACCGCCGGCCAGCTCTCTCGGGGGCTGCACAGGTGTTCCTCTTAGATGTTCCCCTTAGATGTTCCTCGTGCATGTTGTCTCTCTCCTCCTTTATAGTCCTCTTCTGCCAATCCCAACTCTGCTACCCACACGCCGAGTATGCTGTTCTCCTTCAATCAGGAGCAGCTCCTGCAGCTTGTCAAGTTGGTGAGAGGCAGCTGTGTAGAAGCTGTTTCCTCCTCTCCCAGCGCCATATTGTGGGAGAGCAGATGCATAGAATAAGTCTTAATTCCAGTAACTTAGTCTAGTCCAAGTTGCTCCCAGTTGCTCCCCACAATGAGGCATGGGAGATAAGCCCATCTCAGAAAGACAAGTCCCATATAATTGCAGTGGCATGGGGTCCCTGGAGTAGCTGGAGTCACAGACAGGTCGCAGGCTGCTTCCAGGGGCTGGGGAGAGGTGGGGAAGGGGCCCAGGGTTTCAGTTTCACAGGATGAGGTGGGCTGTGGAGTGGATGGTGGTGGCGGTTGCACAGCTGTGTGAATGTGTACACTGAAAAAGGACTGCAATGGTAAATGTCAGTTGTATTTTTCCACAACTGAAAGAAAAGTCTCTCCTTCCTCTGAAGCGAATGGGAGGCAGGTTTTGTGGTGGGTAGATGCTAGCTGAAACTGCAGGAATCACAGCAGGAGAAGCTGGGAGAGCTTACTTGGAGTTGGTAGCAAGATGGGGATCATACAGCCCCGGAGTAGCACAGCACTGCTGCGTCCGGTACCCCCTGGCATCCATGGCGGGGCTGGTAGCCAGGGCCCCTCCCATCCCAGCAGGAAATCCTTGAACTGCGAGTTCAGTGCCTTTCCCTCTGCTCCCTCTCTGGCCGTAGCCCGGTTCAGGGGAGAGCTAGCGAGCTCTGGAGTGTATCCACCGCACCTGCTGTTGCAGGCACTGGCTTCAGTGGCAGACCTGCCTGCGTGGCGCAGTGAGTCCAGAAGAGCAGCGTGCAGGTGGTCTGGAGCTGCTGGGAGGGGCAGCACGTGCAGCTCAGGCACTGGTCAGGCTGGGGCATCCCTGTGCTCTGAGCCACTGGTCCCATCTGACTTCTCAGCTTGCACAGCCAGCGAGTCTCCTGGGATCCCTTGGGCAGATTCCACCGCTGTGAGTGATCAGCACCACATCCCACGGGGACTCTTCTGTGAATGGCCCCCGCTTGGAGACGGCCAGCATTTGGGAAGGGAGATAAGCTCACTTACGCGTGCAGTGATAACCCCCTTGAGAGAACTTTGTCACCAGCACTCCTGTCTCTTTGCTCTCGAAGGATGAAGCACTGTAACATATGAGAAAGAAAACTCCACATGCGCCCAGCCAGTCTGCAGGTGCACAGTCCTAGCAGGGTGGCAGATGTCTGACACGGGCTGGCTTCATGTTCTCCCATGAGATTCTCAGTCATGGCCAGCCCAGGTTCTACCTGAGAGCATCCTGGATTCTCTTAAATGCTTCCAGCTTGCTGCAGGCTGGGGTCTATGCCTGGGGGGCCAGAGCTCCTTCTCCTGCAGGTTGTCATACCTGTGACCATGTGATTCTAGCTGTCAGTCCACAGATCCAACCCTGGGGCCACCTGGGGGACGAAGCCAATCCGCCCATTCCTGGGTGAAACCGCCGGCTGTGCAGCTGTGCAGCCCTGGCTGCTGGGCGGTCCTTTGCCACTTCTCCCACCCCTACTCAAACACACAGGAACTGGAGTGAAAAGGGAGCAGGGGGCCCTGGCAGGCAATTCGCGTTCCTGTACTGCTTTGGGGAAATGATGAGATGACATCTCTGAGGCTCAGTTTCCTTGTCTGTCAGCTAGGGATAATAAGAATCACTTTTCCAGGAACAAGAGCTGCGGATCTCAGCCAAGTGTGCAGAGCCCCAGAGAGCCCAGGGGTGAGCAGGACGAGGGTGGGGCTTTGAAGCATGTGGGAGCTGGGAGGATGTTCCAGTCAAAGGTTAAATATAGCAGGAGGTGGCAGCATAGTGTGGGGAATATAAAACAAGTTATTTCCCCATTCTCAACAGAGGGAAACAGCGAAGTTACAGAACTTTGTTCTGACTTGTGGCGTTCTGATTTACACAGTGTAACCAGACTGTAGTTTTCTGCCCTAATGAATTTGAGATTCCTGTCTGTGGTATGAGCTTCCCCTGTTTCAAGGGTGTTAAGCTTGGTGAGCTTTATTCTCCCGCTTTCTTTCTCCCCTCCTTTAATGCTGAACTTGAGCTACGGTTCCCGGGAACTCCGATAAAGAGTCTGCCCTGTTTCTTTGGAAGTTCATTTTATGGCTGGCAGATGATTGTGTTAACAGGAAAAGCACACCTAGGTTAGTAAGTCATGTAATTCTTCAAGATGAGTCTGCTAAAGAGGGCAGCCACACGCTCATCATATTTTAGCCTTTTCACCTTATAGCCAGTGACATCAACGCTGCTGCCACTTGGCTGAGCAGCCGACCCGAGAGCAGGAATTCGTCTGGAACCTGGTTGTCTTTCGTTCACCGTGAATCCCATATGTTTGGACAACACTCCTGTTCTCACTAACCCTCCTCTGCTGAAGAAACAAATGGAAAAAATCCCAGCAGTTACAAAATTCTCTTTCTCCACTCTTCCTGGGTGTCTACTTCCACAGATGGGAATGGCTTCTGTATCTAACAACCACATAAGAAGAACTTCTCACATCTAGTCTGATTATTTTAGAAACCCTCCCAAATTCTTCATTTTGACAGCCAAAGGCAAAATGTGGGTTTTGGTGGTATATTAGATGAGCTATGCCATATTTCGTTCAATCAGGTTGTTCTTATTGTGAGACATATTCTGATTCCAGAGATGTTGAGGTACAGGGGGGAAAATGCATCTTGGACTCGGTGAAATATATTCACTGCTCTGAGTACAATGGAGGACACGTCTCACCTCCTCCTTAAATGGGCTATGGGACACATAGTCTTTTTCAGTAAAGAGAAATCTTGCTTTGAGGAAAAAGGGAGAATTTTCTGATGTTTCTGAAAGCAGCATTTGTCTCTTACATCTGTTAATCAGGGTCAGGACTCCCATCTGATTTTTTTTTTTTTTTAACTTTCTGAGTTCAAACCTGGTATGATCTGTGCTATACCAACACATCTGTATCCAAACTGAGGCTTTCAAGCATGAGTTGGGCTTTGGGACTCGAAAATGAACTCACTAGATAGAAACAGTAGTTAGATGCAGGCATCGTGACATAGCAGGTTGAACTGCCTCTTGGGACGTCTGCATGGGCTAGAGTTCCAACACCTCCACTGCCACCCAGCTCTCTGCCAGTGCACCCTGGGAGGCAGCAGGTGATGGCTTGAGTGCTTGGGCCTCTGTCACCCATGTGGGAGTCACCGAGGGAATTCTGAACTCCTGACTTTGGCCTGCCCCAGCCCTGGCTGTTGGGGCATTTGGGGAGTGAACCAATGGATCAGAAGATGCGTTTCTCTCCTCTTCTCTCTCTTTCTCTCTCTCTCGTGCGTGCCTTCAAGTAGATGAGAATAACAGACTTTTAAAATATATCTTTACAATTGCATAACACTGAGGCCAAGGCAGGCATGTGGCACAGCAGGTGAGGGCGCCACTTGGGAGGCCCGCATCTCCTTGGAGTGCCTGGGATCAAGCCCCACCTCCACTTCCTATCCAGCTTCCTGCTGATGTTTCTGGAAGCAGCAGGTGACCTTCTAAGTACTTGTGCTCCTGCTGCCCACGGGGGAGACACGAATGGATCTCTTGGCTCCTGGTCTCAGCCTGGCCCAGTCCCGGCTGTTACAGGCATTGGAGGAGAGAACCAGCAGATGGAAGATCTCTCTCCTTCTCTCTCTGTCTCTCTGCCTTTCAAATAACTAAATAAGACTTTTTTAAAAATTGCATACTACTGGGGCTGGCACCGTGGTGCACTAGGTTAATCCTCCGCCTGTGGCGCTGGCATCCCATATGGGTGCTGGTTCTGGTCCCATTTGCTTCTCTTCCAGTCCAGCTCTTTGCTGTGGCCCGGGAAGGCAGTGGAAGATGGCCCAAGTGCTTGGGCCCTGCACCTGCATGGGAGACCAGGAGGAAGCACCTGGCTCCTGGCTTCGGATTGATGCAGCACTGGCCGTAGCAGCCATTTCGGGGGTGAACCAATGGAAGGAAGACCTTTCTCTCTGTCTCTCTGTCACTGTCTATAATTCTACCTATCAAATAAAAAAAAAATTAGTATTGTGCTCTGATGGGGCTTACTTCTCTATTTTTACTTACACTTTAACAATCTTGATGTGACTGGTTCTTTTCCCCCAGATTACCCTCTTGGATGCAAAGCGGAGCATGAACATTGGAATATTCCTTAAGCAATTTAAGAAGTAAGATTTTTCCCGCATACCTGAAACCTTAGTCACCCCCATGCTGTCTGTAGGCACAAGCCAGCTGACATCCCGATTCTCCTAGGAGTCCCAGTTGGTCCCAAGTGCACTGGCTGGTGTCTGTCACTTCCTACTGTTCTCCCCCATAGAAACATCATCTAGTGGTTTGGCCCCCACAGGGAGAAATCAGCCTGGAGGGACTTAGGGGTTCCTCCTCAGGGACGCCCCTTCAGGGACCGGTGGTTGCTGCGACCCTTGGAGGCTGGATTTACACGGAGGAGGAGGGGGCGGCTCTGTGAGGACTCCGGACCCCAAAGGGGGTCGCCTCTCTTGCCCCCCAGAAGACTCCCGGTGGTGACTCCGAGCCTCTCTGGGATGCCCGAGGCTGGGCGTCGGGGGGCAGGGTCCCCATTTCCTCCGACAGGGGTGTTTTGAGCGTTGCCACCAAGCGCCCATCCGTGGGGAAGAAGGCCAGGTGGAAAGGGTGGAGGAGGATTGTCCAGTCTCCATGGGCTTGGGTCTTTGGCACAGCGCAGGAGGGGACGTGACCAAGTCTCTCTCCCAGGTCTCCCCGGTCCATCGTGCAAGACATCCATCAAGGAAAGAGCGAGCACTACGGCTCAGAGACGCTGCGAGAGTTCCTTAAGCTTCTGCCCGAGTCAGAGGAGGTAAGAGACGCGTGGCGTGTGTGTCGAAGAAGTCGGGCGCGGTGCTCAAGCTTCGTGTGCGCGCGAGCTGCGGGAGCTTGCGTGGGAGTGGGCAGGCCCAGAGACCCAGAGCCGGAGGTTCCCCCTCCCCGTGAAAGTAAGACGTGAGCCGGGGCGGTGGCGGCAGGGTTCAAAGGCAGGTCGCACCTGCAGAAACCTGGGCACGGCTCTGAACTCCTGTGAGGTGAGGACAATGGCCCTGGCCTTGTGGGCTTGTCAGGATGACTAAACCCTGCTTGTGCATGTGACCTGGTGCTGGGCACACGGGCGTGCACTGAGTGTTCATTTTCTTTTCCGTCATCTCAGAGTGAACTTTGCCCAGGGTGACTGAGGTTGTCTCATAATACATACACTTTATTTTATTTATTTATTTATTTATTTATTTATTTATTTATTTATTTATTTTGACAGGCAGAGTGGACAGTGAGAGAGAGAGACAGAGAGAAAGATCTTCCTTTGCCGTTGGTTCACCCTCCAATGGCTGCCGTGGCCTGCGTGCTGCGCCCGGCGCACCGCACTGATCCGAAGGCAGGAGCCAGGTGCTTCTCCTGGTCTCCCATGGGGTGCAGGGCCCAAGCACTTGAGCCATCCTCCACTGCACTCCCTGGCCACAGCAGAGAGCTGGCCTGGAAGAGGGGCAACCGGGACAGAATCCGGTGCCCCAACCGGGACTAGAACCCGGTGTGCCGGAGCCGGTGTGCCGGATTAGCATAGTGAGCAGCGGCTACGGCTAATACATACACTTAAAAAAAAAAAAAAAGAAAAGAAAAGAAAAGAAAAAGAGGAGGACCACTGCTGCATAAAGATGCTCTAAAACCTTGCAGAGATTGGTAAACTTCTAACAGATGCCTTCTGCATAATTGAAAGAAACTGCTGGGGCAGCAATACGGCTCCTTCCCATCAAGTTCTTTAACTTGTTTAGACTGAATTAACTGAATTGTCGAATGGCTACAAGCCAGAAGGGAACCAACAGAATAACAGTTGTATGAAAGCTTCCCAAATGGTGACGTTGTTTATTTCTAAAATAATTTGAGAAGTAGTGAACATTAATTATTATAGTCTTAATTTTTTTTTTACTTTGTAAGTACAATGATACTTCAACCAGTTCATGGAAAATGGAGTTAAAGATGTTTGTTGTAGTGCAGGCATTTTTTTTTAAAATCTGTGCATCATTTTTTCATAATACGCGTTTCCCGTGAGATTTGTGAAGACCCCTCATTAAAGGACGAGTTTGGGGTGAGCTCAGTTTAAGAGTGGCTTTTGGTGTCCGTCAGCCTTTTTACCTAGATGATGGGCTCCTCGTCCCATCCCATCCCACTGTGCTTTCCAGACACACGACTTCTGAACTTGACTTTTACTGACATTGAATAGCAAGAGTGAGATAATTGTGCCCTGTGATGTTGACCAGTGTTAAATTCACAATGCCAAATCAGGGTGTTCCCCGGGAGCCAGGCCCCAGGTATGTCCAGGTGATTCTGCAGAGCTGAAGTTCCCTGCCGACCTGGGGTTTTGTTTGCACGTTGTGTGTAATTTTCCTAAGCCTAGATTAATCAGTGGCATCTGTCGATGTTGGTGAAGGGACTTAAAGTCTTAAAGGAGAGGTACCTTCAATCCTAATCTTCTCTGGATCCTCCCTACTGGACAGTCCTTAATCGTTGTTTGATGTAAGGAATGGGAGTTCCAGAACCCCTGTGGGGAGGGTTGGGGCTTAATGAACTTGAATTTTTAAAAGATTCATTTGCGCTCACAGTCTATACGTGGCTTTCCTCGGTGAGGAGCCATCGTGCTGGCGCGTGGGCCGGCGCCTTGAAAAAGCTCTCACTTTCTGACTTAGTGCAAGTTAGGCAAGAGTGGAAGCTGCCAGCTTCGTGCCACGAGGAGGTGGGAATGTGATCTTCTTAATATCGTCCTCTCTCATTTACAAC
This sequence comes from Oryctolagus cuniculus, assembly GCF_964237555.1. NCBI lineage: Eukaryota > Metazoa > Chordata > Mammalia > Lagomorpha > Leporidae > Oryctolagus > Oryctolagus cuniculus. The sequence continues at coordinate 11,617,023 of NC_091439.1, read as the reverse complement.
GCAGAGCTGATTGGAAAATGCAGAGGCGTTTTTCAGAAAGGCAGATGAGCTGTCAAATGTCGCAGGTGTTAAAGAACTCTGTGGGATGTGATCCTACAGGAAGAATGTTAAGGGCAAGGTGATAGAAACCCACCCAGGGCCTGCCCCTGGGCCCTGCAGCTGTTGGCCCCAGACCCAGCGTCCTGCGGGGATGAAGCCCTGGTGTGCGATTTGGCCACCTCAGCCCCTTGCTGCAGGGTCACCCCCAGCCTGCGTGTCTCACAAGCTTGGTCACTCCTGTTTATTTCACTGCCTCACCACACCCTCCAGGCTCAGCTGGGAGCTTCCTCCAGCAGGAGCACCCTGACAGTCCCTCCATGACACACTGGGGATCCGTGCTGGCTGCCGGGGCCCAGGAAAAGCCACAGCCACCACAGCTTGCCTGCTGCAGGGACACGGTGGCTTTGCTGGCTCTGCTTGGTGGTCTCTGGGTACCCCCAGGACCCACGGCTGGCTCTGGAATCTTCAGGGCTCCAGATGGAGGGTTGGAGGCTGGGGATGAGGCCAGGGACGCTACAGGGCCAAGGAAAAGAGGGTTTAGAACGTGACAGCCAAACACTGGGAAATTCATAAGAGTGCGTGTCCCCACGTATGGTCTCGCCTGTGGCATAAGGAAAGGACCAGACACCTGCCTGGTGTCACCATGAATGCTACGAGATGAGGTCAGGTGTTTAAAGCGCTCCCCAGTGCCTGGCTCCTAGCGAGGCAGCAGGCCAGAGTGATGAATTGTGTGTGTGTGTCTGTGTGCATTTTTTCATTTAACTTTTACGGCGAGGTTATAAAACGTTACTCACTTTACAAATAAGAAAGCGAGGCTCACAGAGGTTAGATAGAACCTGTCTGCGTGCCTGGTGTCACACGATGGCTAGGTGGACTTGAACTCTGATCCCTCCGGCCCTGGAGCGATCCTGCTCCCTTCTGCCAGCTCCCCTAGAGGCAGGAAGGGCAAAGGTTGTCAAAACTCTGCCCCACACGGCGGAGCTGGCCCGCCCACCTTTTCATCACTTCTGCTGTCACCGCATATCGCGGGGAGTGTCACCAGAGTGATTCTCTAATCTTATTAACGCGATGAAAAGTACGAACGGAAGCAGCCCTTTTCACTCCTGCCTTCTCTGCCGACAAGCCAGCCGAAGCCAAGGTTACCTTGTCTGTGCCGAAACCCTCTGTCTGATTTTGTCTTTCCTCTGAAGGGCGGTTGACACTTGCCGAGGAAGACTGTACACCCAGAAATGAAATGCGGGGAGGGGCTTCTTGACCAGCAAAGTGTCTCCGTGCCGGAGGGCAGCAGTGAGAGGAGCCAGGGAGTACCCCTCCCCCACCCAGCCCCACCAGCCCCTGCTCCTTGCCCGGTGCCTGACCTTGGGCCCAGGGCTTGGAGAGTCTTGCGACTCTGGAAGCAGGCGAGGTGCCTCCTGGTGTTACGGCATCCCTGTCTGGAGGGAAAGTGCCAGGGGTCTGCCGTTGGGGGCTGTGTTTGTGGGGAGTCCTGCCGTCTGCAGGCCCTCCGAGGCATGAAGGTGCCCTGCCCCCTGGGACTGCAGGGTGTGCTCTTGCTATCATAGGATGGAAACCTGGCACAGCCGGGCATAACGAAAATTACGCCTTAATGAGGTTTAATAAATGCTTTTTGGTGATGATGAGGATGCGTAGTAATTATAGGGTGCCTTCACCTCTCCTTTTTACTTCCCTACCACTGGGAAGGCCCGGTAATCCCTCTTAATGAACAGAACTCTCGTTTTGAAAGAGAACGAAGAACCATGTCCGTGGTGTTTACATTAAATACTGTCTTTCATCACCATTCTCTTGAAATCTATAAACATTTCCAGGCTCTTACATAAGTGAGGGAGATTAATCACTGCTTGGTTACAGCTTAGTGCATGTTTAATAGCAGGAGGCACCAGGTTTACTTAGCGTGACCTGTCCCTGCGCTCTGCACCCAGCACCACGCCGTCCCTTCCAGCAGCTCTGCGGGAGCTTCGTGCCTGGGCCCCGGCTGCACGGTGGGAGTTGCTGAAGGGAACAGGACCCCTCCCCCCAACCAGTATCTCAGCTCAGATTCGTTTTAGCTAAAATGGAAGTGCCCCGTGCCTTCATATTTAATAAGACCAATTGTGCTCAGTTCATTTACAGGCTGTAAAGTAAGGGAAACACAACTCTGAACATGGCTGTATTCTGTCCTAAAAATACTCTTTTTTTGTCCTAAGAAACGTCTATTACCAGTATATAAATTGCGCTGTTTCATTTTTTAAAATATTTTATGTTTTTAGAATTATTATTTATTTTATTTGAAAATCAGAGTTACATAGAGAGAGAAGGAGAGGCAGAGAGAGAGAGGTCTTTCATCTACTGGTTCACTCCCCAAATGGCTGCAATGGCTGGAGCTGAGCCAATCAGAAGCCAGGAACCAGGAGCTTCTTCCAGGTCTCCCACGTGGGTGCAGGGGCCCAAGGACTTGGGCCATCTTTCACTGCTTTCCCAGGCCATAACAGAGAGCTGGATCGGAAGTGGAGCAGCCGGCACTAATATTTTCAAATAGAGATAGGTATTTCAATTTGTAGCTCTTGGCAAACACTTCTTTCTTTATGTCCTTGAACTGTGATTTTTTTTCCTATTTTTCAAGGGACTTGAAATCATATTATTAATAATGTAGGGGTGGAAGAGAGTGAGCTTTATAAAGAAGAGCAGCAAGCAGTAAGCACTCAGTAGTGGCAGTCAGATGTCAAGCAGGTGACTTGTGTCACTGGGGTATTCAGCTGCCACCTAACAGGAAGTGCTCGTCACAAGACTGATGAACAGTGATGCACAGTGGCCTTCAAAGTGGTTTTGCCATCAGCTTGGTCCAGGTTTCCCTCCCACCCCGTTCCAGAACTTTCTCTGCGTGTACCCCCACCTGCCAGCTGTGGCTCTATACCTGTAGCCTAGCTCTTCTTGTTTTCCTTTTCTTATAATGGAAGGGATATTCGTGTGCTTTAGTTTATATGAGTATAATACAGGTTCATTGTAGATGTTGTGGAAAGCACAAATGAGCAGCAGAGGAAAATATAAGGACACCTTAGAAAGTGCACGGAAGAGGCTGGCACCATGGTACAACAGAGGAAGCCCTGCCTGAGACGCCAGCTTCCCCGACCAAAGCACTTGTTCGAGTCCCGGCTGCTCCACTTCCAGTCCAGCTCCTGCTAATGTACCTTGGAGGCAGCAGATGCTGGCCCTAGTCCTTAGGCCCCTGCCACCCACTTGGTAGATCAGGATGGAGTTCTGGGCTCCTGACTTCGGCCTGAACCAGCCCTGGCCGTTTGGGGAGTGAACCAAACATTTGAGGATGGAAGATCCCCCCCTCCCCTTTTCTTTCTCTGTAACTCTGCCTTTCAAATAACCAAATCTTTAAAAAGTTCGCAGGAAAATGGAAGTAAAAGGTAACTTTTGGGGTGGCTGTTTGACCTCGTGGTTGATTCACTGCCTGGGAGGCTCACCATGTCCGAGTGCCTGGGTTCGAGTCCCAGCTCCGCCCGGGATTCCAGCCTCCTGCTAATGCAGACCCTGGGAGGCAGCAGTGAGGGCTCAGGTAGTTGGATCTCAGCCACCCACAGGGGAGACCTGGGTGGAGTTCCCAGCTCCTGGCTTTGCCCAGCTCAGCCCTGGCTGTTGTAGGCATCTGGGTAGTGAACCGAACCAGTGCCTGAGAGCTTGTTCAATGTCTCTGTCTCTCAAATGAATAAAGTAAATCTAAAAAAATTTCTAATTATGATACATAATTTTTAAAAAATATTTATTTACTTATTTGAAAGTCAGAGTTATACAGAGAGAGGAGAGGCAGAGAGAGAGAGAGAGAGAGAGAGAGAGGACTTCCGTCCGATGGTTCACTCCCCAAATGGCTGCAACAGCCGGAGCTGCGCCGATCCGAAGCCAGGAGCCAGGAGCTTCCTCCAGGTCTCCCACGCGGGCGCAGGGGCCCGAGGACCTGGGCCATCCTCCACTGCTTTCCCAGGCCACAGCAGAGAGCCGGGTTGGAAGAGAAGCAGCCAGGACTAGCACTGGCGCGCATATGGGATGCCGGCACCTCAGGCCAGGGCGTCAACCCGCTGCGCCACAGCGCCGGCCCCAGTACATACTTTTTTTTAATGTTAAAATTATTTTTGTGCAAAAAAAATGTGAAATCCATGCATACTTTTTTCTCAGGAGCTTTTTCTATGAACTTTTAGATTCCTCATATAGACAGATTCAAGAATTTTTGCACAAAAATAAGCTTATCTTGTAATTCTGTTTTTCACAAGCTTTTTGAAGTATCCTCATAGCTAAAGCTACCTAAGTGGCACTAGCCTCTCTCCTTCAAATTTGTAGTTTTTTTTCTTCTAAAAAAGTAGTAGGTGTAATGTCCTTTTTTTGTGGCTTTTTAAAAAGCTTTATTTTATTTACTTGAAAGGCAGACTGAGAGAAAGGGAGAGACAGAGAGAAAGAGAGAGAGAGATCTTCCATCTGCTGGTTCACTCCCCAAAGGGCCTTAACAGCCAGGGCTGGGCCAGGCCAAAGCTAAGAGCCAGGAGCTCCATCCCACTCTCCCATGTGAGTGGCAGAGACCCAAGCCATCTTGCACTGCTTTCCCAGGTGTACTAGCAGGGAGCTGGATTGGAAGTGGAGCAGCCGGGACTTGAACCGGCGCTCCAACCTGGGATGCTGGTGCTGCAGGTGGCGGCTGGACCCACCATGCGATGCCGCCACCTCAGTGTGATCCCCTTTCCTGTCTTCCCTGAGGTCTACATTTTTATTCCATACTGAAAGTCACATTTTAGTAGAATTCTAAGATGACATGAGAAATCTCAGATTTTAATTGCAACTGATTTTTCTTTCTCTGCTCCCTTCTCCATTTGTCTCGTAGGTGAAGAAGTTGAAAGCATTTAGTGGGGATGTGTCCAAGCTGTCCCTGGCAGACTCCTTCCTGTACCACTTAATTCAGGTGCCAAAGTAAGGACAAAGCCGCCGATCATTATTGTTGGCAGAGGGAAGTTTTTTTTTTTTTTTAAAGAAATGACCTTCCATTGTACAGTGTGCTCTGTCTCTTTCAGCTATTCACTTCGGATTGAAGCCATGGTGCTAAAGAAGGAGTTTCTGCCTTCTTGTTCTTCTCTGTACACGGATGCAACGATTTTAAAAGCTGCTATGAAAGGTCAGCAAATGCACGCTCTTCCTACTATGTGTTGTTATTTGTTGTGATAGCAGTTTATTTGTGAAAAATTCAAATGAAATCAGAAATAGAAAGTCCCATTTCTGAGGTACCCTAAAAGGGAAATGAGGCATTACTGTGGATGACCTGGAGTTATATCTATTGGTGCTTTTATTCCCCATAGTGAGTATTAATTTTTATGTTCTTCCATGAAAGAAAGTTTCTTTGATCTCAGGCTTTGGGGTAAACCTGGCTGGTGGTAGCTCTCTGTGTTCCTCTCCTAGGTTAGCTTTCTGTTTGTGTCCATATAGTGTCCGTGTGTGTGTGTGAGTCTCTGTGTGTGCGTGTGTGTCTCTGTGTGTCTGTGTCTGTGTATGTGTTCATGTGTGTGTGTCTGTCTCTGTATGTGTGGTATGGCTGTATAGCATAGTGGTGTGATGTGATGTGTCTCTGTGGTCTCTGTGTGTCTGTGTGTGTGGTATGGGTGTGTAGTGTCTGTGTGCTATGTGATGTGTCTGTGTATGGGTGTGTGTGTGTGTGTGTGTGTGTCTGTGTCTATGTGTGTCTGTCTCTGTATGTGTGGTATGGGTGTATAGCATATGTGGTGTGATGTGATGCGTCTGTGGTCTCTGTGTCTCTGTGTGTGTGGTATGGTTGTGTAGTGTCTGTGTATGTGTGTGTGTCTGTATATGTGTGTGTCTGCGTGTGTGTGTATGTGTCTCTATATGTGTGGTATGGGTGTATAGCACATGTGGTGTGATGTGACGTGTCTGTGTATGTGTCTCTGTGGTCTCTGTGTCTGTGTGTGTGTCTCTGTCTCTATATGTGTACTATGGGTGGATAGTGTCTGTGTGCTATGTGATGTGTCTGTCTCTGTGTGTGTATGTGTGTGTGGTATGGGTGTATAGTATATGTGGTATGATGTGTCTGTGTATTTGTGTGTGTCTCTGTGTCTGTGTCTATGTTGTGTGGTACAAATATACAGTATCTCTGTGTGTGGTGTGATGTGTCTGTGTATGTTGTACAGGTGTGTGCTGCCTGTGTGGTGTGTGTTTCTGTGTGTGTGTGTGGTGCAGTTGTGTGCTGCCTGTGTACTGTGGTACAGTGTGTATTTCTCTGTATATGTGTGTGTGTGTGTGTGAGTGTGAGTGTATAGGTGGTACAGGTGTGTGCTGCCTGTGTGCTGTGGTACAGTGTGTGTTTCTTTGTGTGTGCATATGTCTGTGTTGTGTGTGTGTGTGTGTGTGCATGATCAGCTGCAGGCCAGCTGTTTCTCTCCTCCCTGCTGCAGCCTTCCTTGGTGGCTGGGGCCCTGCCGGCCTGGACAGACACTGAGGGTCCTGTCACTGTCTCACTCCATGGGGAGGGGGCGTTGGTGTCTGGCATCTGCCCACTTCTGGTGGGCTCCCGGCGCGTCAGCACACCTTCCCCGCCCCCACACTCAGAGCCAGCCTGGCTTCTCTCGGTCGTCTTCCGGTTCTGGGACTCCCCGTTATCGTCACAGAGCTGTGTGTTCCTAGGTGGTGTCTTGATGCGTGCTCTGCCCTGGGTTGAGATGAAGTTTCTCTCTCTGACCCGCCATCTTTTCTTCATTGAGAGACTAGGCTCAGAAAGTTTTCTGCTTGTGATGAGAGACCTTTTCACATTTTTCCCATAGCAAGAGCATATTGCAGCAACTCTGTAAGTGTAGCTCTTTCTGCTCAGAGAGAGGTGGGGGGATATGTTTTCTTATTCAGCAATGCAAATTTATGGGCCTGGTGGAAACATTTCTTATCTGGTTACCCTTCCCAAACTGGCCTGCTTAGATAACAAAACGCAGGCAGTGATCCAAGAGTAAGGTGGAGTTTTTTTTTCAATAATACTGACTTCATGGAGGATATCACTTGAAAATGCCACAGGACACATTTTATGTGTATATACCCTAATTTTAATGATTGTTTTCCTCTCAGCTTTTCAAATATATTTTTAAAATTCTAAAATTTGTTTCTTTGCGTAGATGTACAAAGGACTTGGTAATAAATAAAGAACTAGTTGACCAATATATTACAGTAAGGTCGTTTTTAAGTTCTTCAGCCAAGCCAAGTGAAATGTGTAGCTTTTCCTCTTAGCTCCTGGGCCCTGAGATCTGGGTGCTTTGCAAGTTATTTACCTTATTCACTCAGTCTGTTTCTTTTTTATCTCCTCGTAACTTACTGGCTAAGCAAAACTTGCTTGCTGTTAGTTTTCATATTCCATAAACACGTTCCCAAAGACTCATGGGCCTAGAGAAAAAAAATCAAAGTGTTGTAGCACAATATACTGCCTCTCAATAGCCTTTTATATTTTTCGCCACTTGAAAATTTTCATTATTGAATGATTTTTGTGGCAATAGACTGTTGTATATATATACATTTGATTCCCAAACACTATGACACAGATTGCCAGTGGCACATAATACGTTAGGTTACAAGCGTTCTTTGAAAAGTTCGCAGAATGAAACCATGTTTATTTTGGTACAAAAAAATTTTGAAGTCCATGTATATGCATTTTCCATGAACTTTTTGAGCACCCCTCCTATGCATGGACTTTACAAAACTTCTGTCCCCAGTTTAAGGTCAGCGCCCACTTCAGGAACCCTCGAGCTTGGCTCGGGTAGCTCTTGCGCCTTGGGCAGCGGAAGGCTTCTCTCAGGGCCTGTGTGTGTTCTTTTCGATAGAGCTGATGTCATGTGAGGAGCTGCACTCGATACTGCACCTGGTGCTCCAGGCCGGAAATATCATGAACGCAGTAAGTAAGATCTAAAGCAACTAAAATGTTGTGTCTTCAGCTTGGTCCATGGCTGCACATACCCATAAATATTTCTTCCCTTTGCTTTGTCTTCTGCAGGGAGGGTATGCTGGCAATGCGGTGGGATTTAAACTGTCATCTTTGCTCAAACTGGCAGACACAAAATCAAACAAGCCTGGCATGAGTCTCCTGCACTTCGTCGCTCAGGTGTGTGGGAAGCGGTGCGCGCAGAGACAGAATGTGTAGGAAGCCCCTCGGGCACGGGACAGTTTTTCCCAGGCGTGAGGTGGCATCAGACAGAGCCGGAAAAGGGCGTGGCAGAGCTCCGAGGAGGCCCTGTCTGCAGGAGCACCACCAGGGATACCTGTGTGGAGCTGTGCCTGGGGCTGCGGGGAGGTGGGGCGGGGGCGCCGCTGTCACCACACTCAGCTGTCAAAGGCAGGGGTGGGGGGCTGGGGTGGATCTTATGCTGGAGCCACCGGGAGCCCACAGAACTGTGTGCGCCACATGATGGCGTGGCCAGGTGTTTTGTTTTTGGAAAAATAAGGCTGGGGGTACGTCTCAGCTTGTGGTGGGGGCTCAAGGGCAGAGAGGAGAGGATGTGGAATTGATTTGTTTTCTGCAGAGAAAACTTGTCTGTGAACTGTGCTTTGCAGGCCTGGAGGCTGTGGCTTGCTTTTTTTCAAGGGGGTCTTTGCGAGCCCAGGACAGCTGGGTGCAGGGTGACAGAGCAGCCGAGCCGCTGTCTCTGCGGAGTCACCCCCTGGTTACACTGACTGCCTCTCCTCCGCTGGCTCCCCTCGTGTGACACTGGTGACACGCACCGAGCCCTCACCCAAGCAGGAAGCCACGCCGCCTGCTTGTGCTGGGCGGGAGCTTCAGAACGGGAAGGGTCTCAGCGTCCTGCGTCGCCTGGACTTCCTGGACAAGCGGCTCAGGCCTTCAGCCCCTCCAGTTTTTCACCGAGTGCAGGGGGTGGTGGTAGCTTCCCTCAGAATCAGGTGACTGAGACAGGGTTGGGAAGGGCTCAGAGCGAGTGTGGTGCGCAGCAAGCCCGCCTCAACCACACGCACCTGCATCGCTGTGTCCGCGGAAGGCAGCGGGCCGTGTCCAGCTCCCCGCCTGATTGGAAAGTCAGCTTCCAGGGCATAACAGCAGGGCTGTTACCGACCCATGCGTCCAGTCACTCTGTGTGACCTGGTCCCTGCCTGTGCTGGGACATCTCCCCAGTCCGTCGTGGCTCCCCTCCCCCCACTCCCTCTCACCCTCTGAACAGGTGAAGAATCCAGACACCCCCACGCTTGTGCACCTTCTGGTTACACTCAGCTTGCAGACTGGTTTAGCAGCCGAAGGCATCTCGGCCATTCAGAGGCAGGCTCCCGGGTGTGGGCGGCATTCAACAGGAGGATCGGGTTCCCCCAGCAACAGCGGGCTCTGCGGAGCTGGCACCTCCCTCCACCAGGGTCACCCGCACACAGGTTGGGCTTCCCGTCCCCATCAATTGCCCAGCAAGCTAACTGGATCTTGAGGGTCAGGAATTTCTGCTGAATCTTACTGTCAGGGTTCGTGTCCCAGCAGTCGCTTCGAATGCAACAAGCTGAGAAACAGGAGCAGCAATTTGAATGTTCCTAAGTCCCCAGAAAATGATTGGCTCCCAGTTGTAGCCATCCCGTGAGAAAAAATTCTGGTTTTGTTCCAGGAAGCCCAAAAGAAAGATGCGGTTCTTCTCCAGTTTTCAGCAAAACTGCAGCACGTTCAGGAGGCTGCTAGGTAAGCTGGGGCGCTGGAAGGCAAGTCCTGAGGCTCAGCGTGTTCCAACTCTGCCTTCCTAGGAAAACGCAGGCCTTCTTGCAGATTTGGAGTCAGGTTCGAACTCTGAAAAGTTTTGTCTTGTTGAGCTTCTCAGGCCCTCTACTTACTCATGGACTCAGCAGAGGCGTGGATGTGTGTGCACCTTTGGAATTTGGGTTTTTTTAATAATCAATCTTGACTTTCAAACATTTCAGCGTCCTCCAATGAATATCATTAGTATTAACAAAATATATGGATTAAGAACTTCAAATCCCTCCACACCCAAGAGCTAGAGCTCAGTACTCTGGCCTGTCAGACTTGCAGGCCATCCGTCACTGCTTCCTCGTAGAAGCTAACATGGTACATTTATTTTCCATTGCACTAAAAGGGATTGGAACCGTACCAAGTGCTGGGAAAGGATTTATTTTGAATTAGTCACTCTGCTTCACAGAGAAAGTATCCACCAAACATAAAGCTCTGATTATTACATCACTCCAATTTGCTTCTGATCCTAATACAGATATGTGTTTTAATGTAGTTATAATCTCTGTGTGCCTACTATTCTGAGTTCTGGGTTTGATGGCATATAATATGTATCTCCATGCACCCTGAGGCAAATGTCCAGTAACCAACCAGCTGCTTCCTAGCCCCTGCCGACTTCCATGGTCGGTTTTCAGTCAGCTGCCGAGGTGGCATTACTGAATGCAGAGCTGGGAGAGACCCCCCCCCCCCCATCGGCCCCGAGGAGTTGGCTCAGCACACTTGTGGGGGTTGACTCAGTTCATGCCACACACTTATAATTTGAGAGGCTCTGTCCAGCTATGACAGCTATGAGCCGTGTGATGTAAACAAACGAACCCTAGCTCGCAGCCCTGTCATTGATGGGTATCTCGATGCGATCGACTGCGAAATCTGCCCACAGATTATACATCTTTCCCAGAGTGGGACTGTCAGCTCAGAGGTGTCACCCATTCATAATTCATGTTTACAGATGGCCAAAGTGCCCGCCCGAAAGAGTGGGTGGCTTACGGGCCAGGAACTGTTTTTGTTTTGAATGAACAAAGTTTACATGGGAACAGTTTTCCTCTTAACTAGTATGGAAATATAACTAGTAGAGATAGAGAGAAACTGCCATTCTGATTTTTTTTGAACTGGCATTTCTGGTCAGGGCTGGCTGAGAAGTTTGGCTAGATACTATCTGAGAAGCGCTCTGTTTGGTCAGGTTGGTTGGTTGGTTGGACATGGGAGGTACAGTAAGCTTCTAAAGTACAGACAGATCACAGATGGGGGCAGGGGACCTTCGAAGGTGGACTGCTTTACTATCCAAAGAAAGACTTTTGGAATCCACAGTGGAAGTGTTAGTGCATCTTAATTTATGAATCTCACCTGGATTTTAGATGTTTATCTCCCCACTTTCCAAGGTGATGAAACCTTCATTCCTGTTCTTTCCAGTCTGGACTGGATGTCTGTAACAGAAGCATTGCCATGAATCCAAGTATTTATTTGCTCAAGAGGGAGCTGTGTTTCAGTTCTCCATCAAATATGTGGAGCCTGCCCTGGCTGGCTGTGGGGAGAGGAGGCCAGCCCGGTAACCCCGAGTACTGGAGCCTGGCCGCTGCCCCCCACCCAGGAAGCTCGAGCTGGGAGAATCTAACCTGGCGCTCAGCTGCCGGCCCTCGGCTCTTGGTGTGTAGTGCTTTCTGCGTGCAGCCGTCCAGAAACTAGTTATGAAAGCCCTCAGGTCCCAGGACTCTGACCATCTCCCCGGCAGAAACGAAGTTACTGCCTGTCCTCTAGGAATCCGCACCAGTCTGCAGGAAGGGATCACCTCTTAACACAACAAAAGGGAACGCGGGAGCCCTCGGTACAGGGATGGGGAGGGGGCGTCCCGCAGGCGCCATCCCTTCTGTTCCCAGAGCTGGCCAAACGGTCATTCCCGTGTGACGTGCCACGCGGCTCCCTCGTGCCCACTGCCCGCTCGCCCCTGTCTCCTTTCAGATTATCCCTGGACAGCACCGAGGCAGAGCTGCGCTCCCTGTTCGTCAGGACGCGGTCGCTCCAGGAAAACATGCAGCGGGACGCGGAGCTGGGCCAGCAGATGGAAGACTTCCTTCAGGTCTGTAGGCGACTCCAGCCGTCGGCAGGGGCTTCCGTGGCTGCTGCAGGCTCCTCCACTGCCGGGTCAGGAAGCAGAGCCGCGTAGTCCCCCGTCCGTATTTGACAGAGGCCGTGGCTGAGTCTGGGGACCGGGCCTCTGGTCTTCCTTGGGAGGCTGCACCATGGCGCTGTGCTCAGTGGCTGGCCGCCGGTGGCTTACCGGGCTTGCTTACCCTGGACTCGCCCTGGCAACTTGGGTTTTGTCTCTGCACACCCAAACAAAGCCCCACAGACATCAAGACAGCCTTAGAGCTCGGGGTGTCCTCGCCACTTGCATGTGCCTAGCGTGCTTTCCCAGGGCAGCTGCAGAGGCCACGCCCATCAGGCCCCCGGGGCCTGTCGGGAGCTGCCTGGAAGGGCTTCGCCCAAGCACGGCGGAGCGGACCTGTGTGCGGCGTGACTCACTCATCACTTAGGCTGACACACTTGTCTCTCCCTTACTGAAGAAGGAAGTGACACCGGCCGTGCTTTCAGCCCTCAGTGAGACAGGAGCCACCCCAGGTGCCGGGGGTGCTCGGCGTGCGAGGGGGCACTGGGTGCTAGAGAGGAACAGCAGGTCCCCAAGGCTTGTGCCAGCAGAGGCCTTTGCTCACGTGTGCCACCAGAACAGCAGTGGGCCTTGCTTGGTGCCCAAGTCCCCACCACCGGTACACAGGGTTGCAGAAATACCACCTGACCTGTCCTAATTCTACTTCTGGACGTTGCCTTCCCCCGAGTAACGATTAGGCCCCCCAGACTAAATGCCGACACAGCCAGGCTCAGGGTACAGCTGCCTGTGGAGCAGGTGAGATGAGCTAGGGTCAGGCCCTGGGCACAGCGCTGAACTCCGACCAGACCTCGCAGCATGGCTCTGGGCGGGAGGCGGCAGGAGGCCTGTTCGGCAGACCCTTCCGGTGAGAACTGCCGAGTTACCTGTGTGGGCCTGGGGCCCCTCTCAGGCAAGCCGGAGACGTGGCATGGAATGGAGTGTGTCACAGAGCGCGCGAGCTTGGTTAGGTTTTCTGAGGTCCTAAGGTGGCTTCGCTGCGTTTCCGTTTTTCCCTCTGCCCATCTGTCCGTCTGTCCCCACGGGCCCTGGGAGGTGGGGCACGGTTCCCGTGGAGATTCTTGTCAAGGGGCCTCTTTGCACAGCTCAGGGGCCCTTGGCTGCCATCCATGCCCCCTCCCGCCCCCGTAGAGGAGTGACAGGCGGAGATTTATTCTTTGGATAATTCCTCCTGCCCGCCAAGAGACACGCAGCGGGCTCGCGGGCTGCCTGGGGGCCCTGACTCCCAGGGTCGCTTTCTCTGCTATTTGCTTTCCTAAATACTTTTGGTTTCCTGCTACCTCTCACGTGTGTTTGGTATGAGGGAAGGGCCTTCAAGGGGGAAAGGGGCCGGGGACGCGACTCCCAGGGGCTGGGCCCTCTGTCTCAGAGACGCTCTTCCGAAACCCGAGCCATGTGGTCTCATGGCATAGCATACCTCGCACACGCCATCTTCAAACAGACCACTTGCCCATGGGACCGGAAGGCCGGACGGGACTTGAGTGTGGACCCCAGCCCTCGGTCTCCTGTGGGGCTGTGGCTGCCCCGGAGTCCCTGTCCCTCCCGTGCCGTGGTGTGTGGGACCCTCGGAGGTGGAAGACTCCATCTGGAAAGGCGTGTGGACTCACTGCAGGACAGGAGAGAGAACTTCCTTCATTCCCACACCTTGTTGAGGCAGTACCAGCTTCTGTAGGAGCTCACGGATGTATTCGACCTAGAAGAAGTAGGGCAAAATAGAGAAGAGAGTGGGCTTGTAGGGAAAGTAACTTCTTAAAAAAAAAAAAAAGACATTTTATTTGAAAGTCAGAGCTAGAGAGAGAGGGAGAAAGGGTCTTCTACCCGCTGGTTCACTCCCCAAATGGCTGCAATGGACAGAGCTGAGCTGATCTGAAGCCAGGAGCCAAGAGCTTCTTCCGGGTTTCCCATGTGGGTACAGGGGCCCAAGGACTTGGGCCATCTGCTGCTGCTTTCCCAGGCCATAGCCGAGAGCTGGATTGGAAGTGGAGCAGCCAGGACTTGAACCAGTGCCCATATGGGATGTCAGCACCGCAGGCAGCGGTTTTACCGGCTATACCACAGTGCTGGCCGCAGGGCAGTAACTTCTAACCACAAGGAGCCATCAGAGTCTCCTGTTGGGGGGAGGGGGGCTAATAAAACATGAAAGCAGAGCTCCCACAAACCCATTAAGTTGCATGATAGGGGGTGTCAGCAGGGGCTGCTGCCTGGGGCGTCTGGCTGCCTTGGCCAAGAATCCCGGCTTCAGTCCTGTGGCCCAAGTCAGGGGTTAAGTGTGAACTTTCTGTCAACAGGGCTAAGCTGACAAGTCATCAATCCAGCAAGTGACTTCAGGCACCCTATAGTAGACTCTAGGCCAGTGTAAGACAGCTTTCTAAGAAGGAAGGAGAGGTGCAGGGGGAGATTTCTTCATCAGATCGACTGTAGGCCCGTGAGTTTCCTCAGCGACATAAAGGTGACATCTGTGTCCATGGCAGGTTCTCAAAGGCATCTGCCCGCTTGCCCGAGGTTGTGCTTGGGTTGCATTATTTGCCCTTGGCATTGCCCTTGGGTGCATCGGCCTCACAGGAAGCCTGCGGGTCCCGGGACCTGAGCCAGAACATAGGAGCGGGCACGTCCTGGGCCCTGAGGGGACGCCCAGCGCCCGGCCTGCTGCTGACCTCCGCCTGCGCCCGCTTGTGTTCCGCAGTTTGCCGTGGAAAAGCTGACAGAACTGGAGCACTGGAAACAAGAGCTGCAGGACGAGGCCCACACCCTCATAGACTTCTTTTGCGAAGACAAAGAAACCATGAAACTGGACGAATGCTTGCAGATATTCAGAGACTTCTGCGTCAAGTTCAACAAAGCAGTTCAGGTACGGCTGGGGGCACCTCCGTGTTGCCCGAGTTGTTTGGGTTTTTCTCCACCCCGCTGCTGGCCCCATCCTCTGCCCACAGCACAGTTCAGCATCTCCAGGGTTTCAGGGACTTGTGGCCCAGGCGGCGTGACCAGGCTCTTGGCTCCGGGAGTCATCGGGAGACTGGCGCATGGCCGCCTCCCATCCTGTGTTTCTCTGACCCAGGCTTGCATCCAGCATCTGGTTCTTTATGACAGCAGTAGTTCTCGTCCCCTCCTTGGAGGAGACTGTCCCCTTCCAGGGAGACTCATGTTGCCATGGGAACCATGGTGTCCTTGGCCAGAGCAGCTGTGGGATTCACATCCACGTAGGATAGGGTTGTCCTCCTTTGGCCGCCCAGCCCATGACCTCCGAGTTCGGGGCAGGAGCCAGAAAACTCTGTGGGATGTTTGCAGCTGAAACTTTATCTGTCAGTGAAGAACCAAACAGCAGCCCCAGGCCTTCGTCCCGGGTGGGGATGCGCTCCCAAATGCGTGTGAGTCACGTGTTCCCCCATGTTGAAACTGCAGATCTGTCCACAGCCGTGTTTCTCAGAGGGACCGGTCACGCTCCCCTCAAGCCCCAAATCACTTTGCATTCTTGGCCACTCCTTTCTCTGTCCTGTGAAAGCGGGGGGCCCAGGCTGTAGCCACGTTCACGCTCCCTGGGCCAAGCCATGAGCTCAGCTGTGGGGGGCTGTGGTGGGTGCTGGAGGCCAAACGGGCTCCCCGTGAGGGCTCCACGCCCATGAGCCACACCTGTGTGATGCTCTGAGCGGCCCAGCCTGGCCCCCCTCCCCCACTCCCCACCGCCTTGAGGGGAGACAGCCTGGGAGACTTGGGGACCTTGCGGGAGGCTGAGGCCAAAGCTACAGGAGGAGCCAAGAGTCCCCGGCTGGAGCCTCACAGAAACTTGGAAAGTCCAACCACTGGAGGAAATCGATATTTAAGTCAAAGCTGCTAACGGGAGTAGATTGGGGCTGGGAAGGCCACGTCATTAAGGGACACTAACAACAGCCACGCCCCCACACCCACGGGCCACAAACCCATGGATTCAACCGACAGTGCGCTGAAAATATTTCTGGGGGAATTACATCTGTGCTCAACATGTACTGCTTTTTTTTTTTTTTAATTGTTTATTCCCTGAATGATAATGGAGGAACGGCTGTTCACGTAGTACTTACATTGCATTGGGCAGTGTAAGTAAGCCAGAGGTGATCTACAGTATACGTGAGGATAGAGGGCGGCTTTTATGCAAAAAGTGCCCCATCTTATAAAAGGGCCTCGTCGACCTACTGTGGCATCCCAGGGGGCGTCCTGGGACCAGTTCCGCGTGGACAGCGAAGGGCATCTGTCTGCTGAAACCTGTGGCCAGGCGAAGCGTGCTGTGGTTTCGTCACGGAGGGCTCTGTGTGCTTTGGAGCAGGGTGGAAGGGTTGAGGTTTGTAAAGCAAAACTGTTGCTCCTTCTCGTCTCTGCGCACAGGCCCGGCACGCTGGGCAGAGCTCTCACAGCAGAGAACAGAGCTGAAAGGCGTCCCTTGCTCTGCCTGCTACAACAGGTGCAGCTGTGGGTCCTCCAGGTAGAATGGGCTGCACTTGAATGTGTGCCCAGATAACATCCATGCAGCACACAGAGGCCCAATTGTAGGCTCACTCATACAGCACCTGGGGCATTTTTCTCTCGCCGTTGCCTAAACAGCACGGTCCTGGAATCCTCTCAGCTTTTCCCTGCTTGGAAACCAAGTCTGGGGGGCCGGTGTTGTGGAGTCCTGCGATAAGCGGCCACTTAGCTTGCTGGCATCCCACATCAGAGTGGCAGTTTGGGTCCCAGCTGTTCTGCTTCTGGTCCAGCTCTCCACTAATACACCTGGGAAGGTAGTGGAAGACAGCCCAGGTCCTTGGGCCCCTGCCACTCGTGTGGGAGACCTGGATGGAGCTCCCGGCTCCTGGCTTCTGCCTGGCCCAGCCCTGGCTGTTGGGAGCATTTGGAGTCGCCGGCATGGGTGACATCTCGCCTGCACTGAGGAAGTGGGGCCCAGGGATCAGATGCATGCTGATTGGTGTGGCCGGATGGTTGGGGCCAGGCCTTGGGAGAGCCCCCCCCCCCAACACCTGCACACAGGCACACGTGCGGGCACACAGTCTCCTCCTGAACACTGGCTGTGACCGGGCTCTGCATGCAGGGTCTCAGGGAGAGAACACTGGAGCTGCACAGGTGGGTCCCCTGTCTCATGCTTCTCTGTACCCCTCATGCAGGACAATCACGACAGGGAGGTCCAGGAGCTGCGGAAGCAGCAGCGGCTGAAAGATTTGGAACAGAAGCGACGGTCGTGGACGGCTGGAGACCTTGGGGGCTTCGGCCGGAGCAGCAGTGAGAATGACGTGGAGCTGCTGACTCAGAAGGGCTCGGAGGACCTGCCCCCCTTCCTGCACCCCAGACCCAGCAGCCCCTCCTACCGGCCCCCCAGCAGCCGCCGGTCCCGCCACTCCCTGGGCCTGTCTGCCGATCGGGAGCTGCTGACCTTCCTGGAGAGCTCCTCGGGCAGCTCCGAGGAATCCAACAAGTTCAACAGCTTGCCCCGGAGCAGCCCCCGGCAGGCCCGGCCCACGCCGGCCTGGACGGAGCCAGGAGCGCCCAGGCGCCACGACTCCAACATTGCACCCAGAGCCGAGGCCTCAGAGAGCCAGGAGAGAGCTCCCAACCCCTGCTCCGACGGGCAGAGCCAGCCTCCGGCTCCCCCGGGGCACCAGGAGCCTGCCTCGGCCTTCCCGCGGGCTCGGCGCAGCGGGGCCAGCGTCCTCAGGAAAAGGAACAGTGAACCTGTGTGCCTGGGCCCGGCCTGGTCCCCTCCACTCTCGCCCCTGGCCCTGGGCATCAAGGAGCACGAGCTGGTGACCGGGCTGGCCCAGTTCAGCCTCCAGGGCCACAAGGGCCTGGAGGAGCCGTCCAGGCTGACCCCGAGTGACTCCAGCCCTGAGGGACAGGAGTCCCCAGGGGACAGGAGCCCTCCGCAGCCCCTCAGCTCCGAGGGCAGAAGGTCCCCCAGGGCGCCCAGCCCGGCCGTGGAAAATGGCGGCGCTGCGCCTGAGGAGCCCAGCGGTGCAGCCCTGGTGTCTGCGGGGAGCAGCGACCCCGAGAATAAAGACCCCGCGCCTATATTGTACATCTCGGATGCCACCGACTGCTCCCTGACCCTCGACTGCTCGGAGGGAACCGACTCCCGGCCGAGCATGATGCAGCCGGAGGAGGCAGGGGACGAGGGCGCCTCCGAGTCCTCGGGGGCTGGGACGACGCCTGGCAGCCAGATCTCCTCCTCGAACCCCGCATCCAGCCCCGCGGGGGAGGCACCTGCCGTGGCCGTGAAGAGTGAGCCCAGCGCCAACGGGGGCCTTCCCAGGGTCAGATCTGCCAAAGGGAAGGAAGTGGCCACGCCGAAGAGAAACCCGCCGAGAGAGGCGGCTCCCAGCACCTGCAGGCCGGCGAGCGTGCGGCGGGGCCAGGGCGCCGCGCCCAAGCCCGTGCGCACCTTGAACGCTTCGGAGAGCGAGAGCATGCGCAAGGTCGTGCCCATCTCCAAGGCGAGCCGGGGCCCTGCGGGCTGGAAGCGGCCCGAGCCGCCGCCGTCGCGGGCGTCCCCGCGGGACTCGCCCGGCAGCGTGGACGCGCGGCTGTCTCGCCGCGGCTCGGCGCTCGGCACCTCGGACACGTCGCCGCGCAGGCCCTCCACGGGCGCTGAGGCGGTGGTGGCCGTGGAGGAGCCGAGGCCGCCGCGGAGCAGCACCCGGCCGTGGAGGGAGGCCCCGGTGCCCTCCAGGGGCTCCCTGAAGAAGCCCACCGCCAAACCCCTCAGGAACCTCCCCAGGCAGAAGCCCGAGGAAAATAAGGTGTGCCGCTCGAGCTCCACCTCGGAGGGCGCCGACGACGAGCCCAGGAGCCCGCCGGCCCCCAGCGCCCCCCGCGCCCCAGCCCCCGTGCCCAGCTTTGCCCGCAACACCGTGGCCTCCTCCTCTCGGTGCATGAGAACCGATCCCCCGGCCGCGTCCAGAGCCCCCGGCCTCACTCGGGCGGTCTCGCAGCGGCAGCTCAGGGTGAAGGGGACCCCCGAGGAGGAGGCCTCCAAGGACAGCGGCACCCTGAGGCGGGCCGGCAGCGCCCGGAGCCCCCGGAAGGGTGCAGACTGTGCCGAGGCCCCCGGCGCCAGCAGGGAGACCCTTCCCAAGGGCAGAGCGCTGGGGGAAAGGGCCTCCTTCAGGCTGAGAGACGCCAGTCGGACCACACTGGGGAAAATCCTCGACCCGCTGTGGAAGTGAGGAGTGCGGAGGGGTGAGGACCGGAAGAGGCCGACACAATGTGCGTTTATTCTGTGCAGGCGGCACCTGCGGGATGGCGCCATGGTGGCGCCCGGGTGACTGCGGGGAGGCCAGTGCGTAGCCCTGCCCCCCCAGACAAAGGTCCCATGGAAGACGGACGGCTGCGTAAGATGACATTCTTACACGTAATTCTTTTACTGGCCAGTTTTTATATATCAAAGACTTATTTTTTAATATTATGCAAATAAAGGGTTTTAGTTGACTTTTGCAAAGTGAAATGCCTCCCAGGGAACCCAACGCCTGAATAATGGAGACGCTTGTACCTGCCTGTGTCCTCTGGCCTCAGGGTCCCACCTGCCCGCACACCGTCCGTCGCTGGACCCCCAGACCTTCCTGGAGCCCCTGGGTGTCCTGGGAAAGTCCGGCCCGCGCCGTCCTCTATGAGTGACTCAGGGAGGGCTTGCGTGTGAACAGGTGGGAGTAGCAGACTCAGGGGGGCGCTGATCAGATGCTCCTGTGTCTTCAGTGCAGGCGTGGAGGTGGGGGGTGTCCAGTTCCCCTGCAGGTGCCGGCGCCCTGGGGTAGGATGCTGGGTTTTCCAACATTTGGAAGTGCCATGTTTTCGTGGAAAGGGGTCCAGGGCTGTTTGGCTGAGCACCACGTTCCTGTCCTATTCTGTGTCTCCCTATGTGTGTATCTGTCAGAAAACAGAGTGATGGCAGCTATGACAGGTGTTCTCTCTGATCACAGGGAGGAACCAACCCTGCTCCCTCCCAGCCTTTCTGCCCCCTTTGCCTGCACGCAGTCCATCCCAGTCCGTCCTTTTTTGGTGAGGCAGGAAGCCCTGACTGGCTCTTGCTCTGCCTTATTCTCTTGCACGCCTCTCTCTCTCTCTCTCTGTCTCTCTCCTTTTCTCTGTGTCTCTGTCTCTGTCTCTTTCTAGGGTACTTTGAAATGTTAACTTATCTTCTTTGGTGCAGCAGTTTTTAAGTCTTGGGAAAAACCAGTCAAGTTGTTAAAAGCAGCCTCCCAGAATGAAATCGCTTTCAGAAGACTTTATATCTTAAGGAAACGTCTGGAAGAAAGCATTAAGCTATTTCTACCCAACGCCCTTTCCACTGCTCCTCTCTGAGACTGAGAAGTGGGGGGACTAATTTAAGCTTTGGGTTTTTAAAAGTTGTCTCACACCTTCCCACCTGGGATCACTTGTTTTAGATCTGGCCCTGGAAGGCAGATGGGGGTAGGCCCCTGGGAGGCAGGTGTGGGGAGTCCAAGAATGGTTCCTTTTTATCGGGATCGATTGGAAGCTCTGAGCTTCCGCCAGTCAGCTGGGGTGGAGAGACAGGTGTAAGGTGAGCACTTGACCTCAGACCTTTTGCAAAAGTGGGTCCCGAGGGAGTATTTCCAGGGCTCACGAAGATGCTTGTGGGAATCCAGAGCTGCTTTCGCCATCTGCAGAAGCCTGAGGAGCCACATACTTAGCCAGGTGGGCAAGCGCTTGCCAGTCAAGGTCCTTGGGTAGATGGGAAGTGGCTGGAAACTGTTGTGAGTTTGTGGGCTTGCGGATAGTGATGGGGTCGGGATGCCTTGGAAGGCCCCTGGGAACTGAGGTCCCAATGCCTACTCTCTTCCGGCCGCTGGGAGGACTGGTTACCTTCCCAAGCCTCTGCTTTCCAGCCCAAGGACGTAGGGGCAGGGCCTCGATGACCATCTCGAAGGATGTGAGACCTGCTCTGCCCCGGGCCCAGCTTCATGAAACCCATCCCTAGCACCCCTAAAACCCCCCCACCCAAGACGAGTTGCTGCTGTCAGATCTGGGAAGCAGGGTGTCGCGCGCCCTGCGGGCAGCCTCTGTGCGCATCTGTGTGAGCAGGTGATCATTCTATTACCTTTTATCGGTAGTAAGCTTGGAAAGATAATTTAAGTCTACAATGGAGAAATGTACATACGTTTCTATATAAATGTGTTTAAGATGAACTGAATGTATTTAAAGGTCCATTTATATGCTCTTTTACGTAACAAGTAGTTTAATAAAAGTTCCTGTTTATGGGAGCTGTGTCCTATCTCAGGTGCTTCTGTTGATGGGTCTGGGTGAGCCTGCTGGGAGAGTGAGTGCCTGAGGCCCCATGGGGAGAGGAGGCACACACAGGGGCGAGGGAGCTGAAGTGGAGCTGTGAGCAAGGTGTCCTCCCCATGGGGCACAACCTGCACCTACGGAGGACTCAGGCCTGGGTCTTGTGCCAGGTCGGCGGGGAGGCAGGTGCACGGGACGACTGGTGCAGGAACGCTCATGTCACTCCATGCAGGGCCGGGCTTGGCGTCATCTCCGTGGGGCCACGAGTCTAGATCAGCTTCTGTGTGCCCCGTGTGTTGGCTCAGGCAGGACACCACTGGGAAGTCACGGCCCTCTGTGGCTGGCTGAGGCGTGAGCAGAGCGGGGGGAGGGAGACGCTGCTTTATTGGAAGGGCGATGAAGATTGTGTGTATGATGCGCCTCGTCTCTTGGGCTTTCCATCAGTGCTGGTCCTAGACACTCTCTGCTTTATCTGCAGGTGGGTGTGAGCTTGAGGCCTGTCCGCGGGTCAGACCTCAGCAGATGGGAGAGTACACGGTGTTGTTGTGGCTGCTGCTGGGCCTCGGCAGGTTGGCAGCCTGGTTTGGGCTGTGTTCAAAGCACCTTGGGACACCAGCCGCCTCCCTGCTATAGGGGGACTATAGGCAAACCAAAACACAAAGTGTTTTTTTTCTTCTTAGGGGGCTTGAGTAATTTTACCCCCTTACTCTCTGGCATTCACCAGGCACCTGTGTTTCTGTCCTTCTCAACATGTTTGTTGAATTAAAGAGGTCACAGAGTCCTAAGTGTTCACTCAAGAGCCTGTGTAGCTGCATGAAAGGCCTTGGGAAAATGAATAATTCACCTTTTAAAAAAGATTTATTTATTGATTTGAAAGGCAGAGTTACAGAGAGGAAGAAGCAGGGAGAGAGAGAGAGAGAAGCGGGGGGTAGAGAGAAAGAGGTCTTCCATCCACTGGTTCACTCCCCAAATGGCCGCAACTGCTGGAGCTATACCGATCTGAAGCCAGGAGCCAGGAACCTTTTCCAGGTCTCTCACAAGGGTGCAGGAGCCCAAGCACTTGGACCATCCTCCACTGCTTTCCCAGGCCATAGCAGAGAGCTGGATCAGAAGTGGAACAGCTGGGACTTGAACCAGCACCCATATGGGATGCCAGCACCACAGGTGGCGGCTTTACCCGCTACACCACAGCACCAGCCCCAATTAAGCTTTATACTTAATTCTTCATTAATTTTTTTCATGTGCCAACCCTGCCCCCCAGATAGAAGAGGGGTGTATATTTGGCATGATTAAGACCCCACGTGGAACACCCACATCCCATACTGGAGCACTTGGCTTCAAGTCCAGGTTCCACTCCCGATTCCAGCTTCTTGCTAATATACACCCTGGGAGGCAGCAGGTGACAGCCCGAGTGGGTGAGTGCCTGCACCCATGTGAGAGACCTGGGTTGCGTCCCTGGCTCCCGACTCTGGTCTGATGCAGCCTCAGCCGATCCAGGCACCTGGGGGAGTGAACCCGTAGGTGGGCACTGTCTCCCTCTGTCTTTCTCTCTGTCCTTCCAGCTCTCAAATAAATGAATAAAGTGTTTCTGGGAAAATGGAAGAGGTTCTGGGGAAAATGGGTCCCCAAACGAAGTATCAAAGAGAGAAACGAAATTTGAAGGAGCAACGTTGCAACTGGACATTTGGTCACTCTGTAAGGGCTTACGATGCTTTGGGCCAGGAGCACGATCACAGTGGGCCAGCATGGGTCTGCCCAGCAGCTGTGGGCAACAACACGTAGCTCAGACTAAATCCGCGACAGGGCTGAACACAGAACCTGGAGCCCCCTTCCTGGGGGACTTTGTCGTCTGCAGACACCGTCCAGTTAAAGCGCCCGTGGCTCACCAGGCCACCCGAGGGAAGATAAGAGCACCACTCCTGCGGTTGAAGAAAATGGCTTTTCTGTCCTCTGGACCAGAGCTGTGCAGTGGGGTTTTGGCTTCTTGGTGGGTGGCTCGAACAACTGGACTCCCCTTGCCATGGGGGTCACGGCCCCAAGCAGCGGACACGTCCCAGCCACCAGCCCGTGGAGTTAAGGCAGCTGAACAGGCGGCCCTGCCTGCTTGGTGGCCCGTGGATGGCCGCACTCATGGCTCCTGGCCTTCTGAGGAACATTTCAGGGCTGAGTCCCAGAGGCTGTCCCTGACCCGAAAGCAGGTGGCGTCCCCGCAGTGCGCAGGTAGATCTGAAGGGGTTCAGAATGCACCTTCCAGGAGCGACTGTGCTGCAGGCATCATGGGTGGCTCTCCGGGGCAGCACAGCAGAAACCTGCCTGACCCATCGGCCATGGCCCCAGTGTTTGTCCCCACAAATGCATGGGTTGGAACCAGTTCCCAGACTTCCGGCCTGCTGGTGCCTTGATCTCGCCAGCACCCAGACCTGGGAGAAGTAGACACCTGTCTGCTGTGTGCCAGCTGCTCCTTTGATGGTATCGTGTTACAGCAGCCCAGACGGACGAGGACAGCACCTGTGGGTAGCTGCATGGGCACCCACGTCCCTTTAGAAGAGCCCCTCACACACAGCAGGGCTGCTAGGAGAAACACCAGGTGGGGTGGGGGGGTGCCTGCGGCACCTCTCCCTTGCTTCCTGACACCATGTAGAGGCGACACCAGGGCTCCACCGTCCACTGCTGCATAACAGATGGCCTCTTCGCGCTGTTAGTGGGTCCCTCTGGCTTTAGGCAGAGGCTGACCCCAGGGTTCCTACATCCAACGCCCCCTCCCTGGGGGGCTACCTCTGGTCTATTCCAGCGGAACGTTGTACACCCTCTGCCGTCCATTTTCCACAATGGAGTCTGGCTTCACCCCCTGGCCCTCTTGGACCCCCAAGGATTGTGGGGAGATCAGCTGAGTGGCCAGGGCCCTGGCCTCCTGCGTCCCAGTGGTGCCACACAAATGGGCCCCTAGTGAGAGCCGGGTCACCCGCTGCAGGTGCCTCCCAGAGCTGGTGATCCCGGGTCCCACCCTCAACATCCACCAAGCCCAGCCAAGCCAGGCTATTCAGAGGGACCCCACGTGGGGCACTGCCCACAACCTTGCACGGGGTCATCTTTCAGCCTGCTGTGGAGAACCAATGGGCTGGAGAAAGGCCAGGCAACCGACTGTGGAGAATTCCCGGGGCAGGCGTGGGGTAGGGGAGCTGCATTCTGGGCTGTGCCCCTCAGAGCCTGTGTCAGGGCCACGTAGGTGCGTTTCTGTGCGCGGTGGGGTTTGGAGGGCTGCGTGGATGCTGGTCTGCTTTGCATTCTAAGAAGCGCCTTTGAGGCTTGGCAGTTCCTGGGGTCCGCAGCGCTCCGTGAAGCAGCGCGCGAGCTTCGGTCACAGCGGCTCCGGCGCAGCAACGACCCCCCTTCAGAAAGCTTGTAACCATGCGAAGCCATGGGCCCAAGTGCCGAGCCGTGCTGCGCGCGCACACTGCTGGAGCGGCCCTCTGGAACCCTGGCCGCTGGTCCTCTTAGGTCCTGGGACTTTCCCCTGCTCTCAGGAGTTGGCTTCCCCTCGGTCCTCGGATGCTTTGGCCCATCACTGCATGCTGGGCCGGCTGGCCAGTGTCTGTGCTGACCTCAGCGGTCAGGAAGTGGGTGGGGTGCAGCTCTCCAGGGTGCTGACTCAGTGCAGCCTGGGGCCCTGCGTGCTCTCACAGGCAGGCGGACCCCCACCCCCGCCCACCCCAGCGCATTATGGGGTGTGGAAGTGCTCCTTGGAAGGAGCACTGGGCCTGGATCCTGCCAAAGCTGTCAGTGTAGAATAATTTCCAAGGCATTGCTTCTGCGCCCCGTGTGGCTCCCCAACAGACTGAGAAGGTGGTGAAAGAATCCGGCCGTTCTTGCTGTTTTCCAGGATGACTGTTTTGCCAGAGCGGGCATGCGCAGGAGAGGGGTTTGTGATATATTTTGGAGAAAGTGGTGGTTCCTCCTCGTGAGTTGCCGCAGCAGGAAGAACAGTGCCTCCGTTCAGCTCCCTCCCCTCTTTCCCAAGGCACCAGAGCTTCCCATCAGCTGATTCATCCCCGGGGGAGGAGGAGGAGGAGGCAGGTGGGCTGCCCGCGGGGCAGGCTCTGCGGCCACTGCAGAGAGGCCATGGGGCCTCCCGCTCCCAGGTTCAACACTGACTCCAATGCAATAGCAGGAAGAGTCACGAGGCAAGCAGCTGCGCTCGGTGCTTAACCACTCAGAGCCCTTTCCCAAGGCCCTGCTCCTCTACAGGACTGGCGCTCCGCCTGGAGCTTGTCTCCTGGGCCGTTCATGGCTTTGCAGCCAGGTACTCCCCATACTCCCGTGCTGTGCCCGCATGCAAGGTCACTCCTGCTTGTCAGTGGGGGAATTCACCCTGGGGGAGGGGGTCGGGGGAGCCAGGGATCTCGTAGCTACCACAGGCACCATCTCTGGCCACACTCAGGGCGCAACTTGGAGCTGGAGGCCCTGCTTGCCTGTCCCCGTCTGGATGCTGTGTTCAGCCCTGTCACCCACCTCTCAGCTGGAGCGCACAGAGGGGAAGGACCCGGACAACCCAGGGTGTGGGCAGCCGGGACCAAGGATGCACAGCTGAGGCCACCACGATGGCTCCCAATAGAGGACTCTGGACAGGGGGAACTCGTGCCAAAGCGATGCGGCTTCCTCCCAGGCTGGAGGCTTCGCGGCCCCTCCCCTGCAAGATTCTGGAGCTGCTCTCATGAAGCGGCCCCCGGAGGCCACTTCTCCCTTGCAGGGGTCACGTTCTGGGAGGGCCAGCCTCACCTCACCACACCACACCACACCACGAGATGAAGTCTCATGGCACCGTCACACCTCAACGCACCTGCTGAGCTGCCCCTGGCTGGAGGGCCGATGGCGGCCTTGGCCAGCACCTGTGTATTCCTCTGGCATTTGTCCCCTTGTGATGGGTCCTTGGCGAGTTCAGGAAAGCTTGGAATTCTAGGGAGCTCTGCTTGGCAGGGATTCTGAAATGGGATGCTCCGGCCTGTCTTGTCCAATGGCTCCTGAGAACCCCCACTGCCCTCGACGCCCATCCACTTCCAACAGGCCCCAGCTTTGATCCTTCTGTCCCCTGAGCTCTCAGAATGTGTGGGGTCCCCACAAGGACCCCAACCTATGTGTCCAACATTTGTTTGTTTGACTTGTGACCTGGGCTGTGAGCACCACAGGGTGTGAATATGTGTGTTGGGTAAAGGTGTATGTGTGTGTGTGTGTGTGTTGGATGAGGGTGTGGTGCGTGAGTGTGTTGGGTGACTGTGTTATGTGTGTTTGGTGTTTGTGTTGGGTGATGGTGTGGGTTTGTTGAGTGAGGGTGTGTTGTGCATGTGTGTTGGGTGAGGGTGAGTGTGTGTGCTGGGTGAGAGTGTATATATGTTGGGTATATGTATTGGGTAAGCATATGTGTATGACGATTGGTAAGGGTGTGTGTATGTGTTTTGGGTGATGTGTGTGTGTTGTGTGAGGGTGTGTTGGGTGTATGTGTTGGGTGATGGTGTGTGCTTATGTATTGGGTGAGGGTAATGGTAAGTGTGTGTACTGGATGATGGTGTGTGTGTTGGGTGAGGGTGTGTTGGGTGTGTGTGTTGAATGATGGTGTGTGTGTTTGTTTTGGGTGAGGGTATGTTGTATATGTATGTTGGGTGAAAGTGTGTGTATGTTGTGTAAGGGTGTGTTGGGTGTGTGTGTTGGATAATGGTGTGTGTGTGTTTGGTGATGGTGTGTGTTTGTGTTGGGTGAGGGTGAGTGTGTGTGTTGAGTGAGGGTGTATTGGGTGTGTGTGTTGGGTGAGTATGTTGTGTGTGTTGGGTGAGGGTGTATTGGGTGTGTGTTAGATGATGTATGTTTGTGTTGGGTGAGGGGATGTGTGTGTGTTGGGTGTGTGTGTTGGATGAGGGCAGGGGTGTATTGTATATGTGTATTGGGTGAGGGTGAGTGTGTGTGTTGAGTGAAGGTGTGTTGGGTGTGTGTGTTGAGTGAGGGGATGTTGGGTGTGTGTGTTGGATGATGGTGTGTGTTTGTGTTGGGTGAGGGTGAGTGTGTGTTGAGTGAGGGTGTATTGTGCATGTGTGTTGGATGAGGGCAAGGCTGTTTCTTCATCTGTGGAGGCCTCCAGGACCTAGTGAGAGCCGGCTACACATGGGTGCTCAGCACATGTGGGCTGACGGAACTGTATGAATGCAGGGAGGATCTGGGGATCCCTAGGCCCCAGGGAAACCACCAATCAAGGACACAAGGCTCATGTCCCCTCCCTCACTCTCAGGTCTCTGCCTCTGCCTGGGCTTGGCCCAAGTAGGTCAAGGTGGCAGCCCCAGGCGTGGAGGGAGCAAAAGTTACACAGAGGCCAGAAGAGGGGCAAGAGCAAAGCTGAAGCCAGCGTGGAATGCCCAGGCCTGTGGCCCATACTGTACATAGCAAAGAGGAGCAAGAACCTCATGGCTTTCCTGTAACCCTCAGCCTTGCTGTGAGGCAGCTCTGGGCTGGCCACAGGCCCCTGCACCTGCCCTGGATACCCCTAAGTCACACCCCAGGCACCGAGAGCAGGGAGACACAGCCCTAGGGCATGTCACACATGCCCTCACCCCCACAACCCTGGTGGGGTCCAAGGGCCCCAGCGCATTCTCAGGCACACTGGCCAGGTGCCCTCAGAAGCTGGGCTCCCGCCAGCTCTGCCACTTGTTAGCTGTGTGACCTGAGCAAAATCACGGAGCATCTCTGCTGGGAACCAGAGCCGCATGTAGCTGCAGCGTGGTGGAAAGGGGTGAGCCCCTGGGTGTGAGCACACTGAATGCTTGCCACTGCTACTCTTCTAGGTCAGGGCCAGACGTGGCGACTGCCTAGCACCAGCACCGCGAGGCCAGGTGACTCAGGCTGGCCCACAGGGCTCTGCCTGTGGAGGGACAAGGCCTCAGAGACCCTGTGTTCCTGTGTCGGGCAGGGAGGCCACCAGCTCCACAGCTGCCCGATGACTCAGGGCCCTGGGCCCTCACCTTGACAGCTTCCCTCGCCGGCAGGTGGCCTTGAGCAGCTGTACCTCTAATTCTGCTTCCTCCTCCAGCAGAGTAAGCGAAGCAGGATCCGGTGCCACCTGACAGTGCATAATAGCCAGTTGTTCCATTTATTGGATCTATAAAAGGCATTTGCTTGCAGAGTTCATGATCTCACCCTCGAGGTCAATGTCTCGGTGGGTTCCTTCCCACCCAGGCCTCCCTTCCTCCTGGATATATTTGCCCAAGATGTACCAGGAGGCGGGTGACCTCTCCCTAGCAGCCGGCGCTCTGTCTGCTCAGGGAACAGCCCAGGGAACAGACTGTACCCAAAGCTCCTTCTCAAACTCAACAAGGCCCAGCAGGAGCATGAGAAACGGGCGGCTCTGTCTCAGGGCCCTGCTCACTCCCCACAGGCTCGACCTGGGCCACCTGCTTCCCTGTGGCCTCCTGAGCTGGTGTGGCCTCCACCCACCTCACACCTGCCAGCCCAGCTACAAAGGAGGCAGTACAGACCAGGGGAGCGACATCAGGGGCCCCAGGGGCTGCAGGCTGCTCGGGAGAGGCAGAGACCTGGACTGCACAGGCCCTCCTCGCCCGGACCTGGGCTGACCTGGGCGAGTTCCACTCCCTCTCCAAACATCGCTTCCCTCATTCCCCCCCAGGAAGGTGGGGCTCGGTGATGTCCCAGTTCCCACCCAGGCTGCAATACTTGGGGGTCTCACAGTCCAGTTCTCAGGATGAGTGTTAGGGACATGGGGCCCACTCGACAGCCCGTCAGACGTTATATTTATTTGAGAGGCAAAGAGAGTGAGAGAACACTGTCACTACTGGTTCACTCCCCAGAGGCCTACAACAGAGGCTGGGCCAGGAGCCAGGAACTCAATCAGATCTCCCACATGAGAGGTGGGAACCCAATAACCTGAGCCTTCACCACTGCCCCCCACCCCAGGGTCCACACTGGCAGGGGAAACTGTTGTTAGGAGCCAGAGGTGGGTATCAAACCCAGGCACTCCAGTGTAGAACATGGACGTCTTAACTGCTAGATCAAACGCCTGCCCCAGGTACTCACAACCTACCCCAGTAACCTCTCCCTATCTCCTGGAAGGGTCTGCAAAGAGCCCACCCATCCCTGGTCTTTGTGGCTGCCCCTACAGGGCCTTTCAGAGGCCCCCTGGTGACTGATGGGGGAGCATGGACTTTGGAGCCAGGTAGACCCACTTCAAATCCCAGCTCTGCTATGTATGGCCTGAGTTACCTCGGGCAGTCTCAGTTTCTCATCTGTAAAATGGGCAGAACTGCGCCTACCTTTCAGAGTGGTTACTCAAATGGAGGCTGCATCCCGGTACACAGAGGGTGCTGAGTAAATGGCACCTGTGCTGTTAAGCAAGGCTGCTCGGTGATTAGTCCTGGTGGAGTGATTGGTGGGGCTCTGGGCTCTGATGGGAATGCATGTGAGAAAACTGGGGGCTTGGTATGGGGTGGTCCAACAAGCTTGAGCCCCTCTCTCATCACAGATGCATTGCAAACTTAAGCCCAAAGATCTATTTTCTTATCACTGGCTCCCAAAGAGAAGTCCGAAGAGCAACTTGAACCAGACCACCACTTCTCACGTGCAGCTCCGATGCAGGGATGGTCCCAGCGACCTCACAGGTCTGCGGCACTCTGAGGCTTCTCACCACTGAGGTTCCTGGAGGAAATTGCCAGGAACTCATCCCAGGCCCCCACATCTGAGGTCATCCCAGCATGGCCCATGAGGCTCAGCAAGCGCTATAGCCGTTGGATGCCACCCTGCATGGCAGGTGGTGCAGGGCATGCTGGGAGCCAGCCTGGGTTCCTGGGTGACTCCCTGTGGGACTTAGAGACAAAAAGTAAGTGTGCAATGTTCCCTTTGCTCAGCTGCCCCTGGGTGGGGGAACCTGGCCAATGACCTGCCCACTTGACTGGACCACCACAGGATCAAGAGAGCTCCTCTGTGTGCTTTTTTAAAAAAGGTTTATTGTTGAGGGGCTGACTCTGTGGCATAGCGGGTAAAGCCACCACCTGCAGTGCTGCCATCCTGTATGGGTCCCAGTTTGAATCCCGGCCGGTCCATTTCTGATCCAGCTCTCTGCTATGGCCTGGGAAAGCAGAGAAAGATGGCCCAAGTTCTTGGGCCCCTGCACCCGCATGGGAGACCTGGAAGAAGCTCCTGGCTCCTAGCTTCAGATTGGCCATTATGGCCATTTGGGAAATGAACCAGTGGATGGAAGACCTTTCTTTCTCTCTTTCTCTCTCTCTGCCTCTGCCTCTCTGTCACTCTGCCTTTCAAATAAATAGGTAAAACTCTTTAAAAAAAAAGATTTTTATTTATTTATTTGTAAGAGAGAGAGAGAGAGAGAGAGAGAGAGAGGTCTTCCATCTGCTGGTTCACTTCCCAGTTGGCCACAATGCCCTGAGCTGCGCCGATCTGAAGCCAGGAACCAGGAGCTTCTTCCACGTGCATGCAGGGGCCCAAGGACTTGGGCCATCTTCTACTGCTTTCCCAGGCCATAGCAGAGAGCTGGATCAGAAGTGGAGCAGCCAGGTCTCGAACTGGTGCCAATATGTGATGCCAGCACTGCAGGTGGTGGTTTTACCCACAACACCACAGTGGGGGAGGGGGGAAAGTCTTCCATCCACTGGTTCACTCCCCAAATGGTCTTAACAGCCGATCTGAAGCCAGGAGCCAGGAGCTTCATCCGGGTCTAATATGCAGGTAACAGGGGCCCATGCACTTGGGCCACTTCCACTGCTTTCCCAGGCACATTAGTAGGGAGCTGGATTGGAAGTGGAGCAGCTGGGACTCGAACCAGCACCATATGGGATGCCAGCACTGCAAGTGGCAGCGTTACCTGCTACGCCACAGCACTCCTTTGAAAAGAGTTTGACTAGAACTGGCTGATGATGGTGACATCACTTGAGGATTCCTTCCACTCTGGTTGGCATTTTGCCATGGATCCAACCTGAATGCAAACACAACCTCCAGGGAAAAAACGTCCTTTATTTTTTTTTCCTTTTTCATTCTGCTGGTCACCAGCTCGATCACTAACTTGGGAGATTTTCCAGACACTCGATTGCATCTCAGTGTGGAAACAGATGGACCCGGCGGCGTGGCCCAGCCATGGCAGGGAGACGTTGCCCAAAGCTTCACATCCCAAGTCAGTTGGGAGCCCAAATGTCGAGCTAAGCCAACAGGCATAGGTTTCCCTGGCCGCTGTTGAAACTGGGGACACGAAACTCGTCTGTGCAGGGAAGAGTCAGGACAGTGGCTGCCCAGTGGTGCGCAGGGGGTGGGCGTGATGAGGAATCTTATGTGGTTTGGGAATGCCTGGCTCATGATCAGGGTGCTGGCAATATGGGCTTGTGCAGGGCTGAAAATCCATTCTCACTGGAGCCAGTGCTGTGACGTAGTGGTTAAGCCGCCACCTGCAACACCGGCATCCCATATGGGCATCGGTTCAAGTCCTGGCTGCTCTGCTTCAGATCCAGCTCCCTGCTAATTTGTCTGAGAAAGCAGCAAAGGATGGCCGGAGTGCTTGTGCTCCTGCACCCATGGATGAAATCCAGATAGAAGTTCCTGGCTCCTGGCTTCAGCCTGGCCCAGCCCCAGCTATTGTAGTCATTTGGGCATGAACCAACAGTTAAAAGATCTCTCTCTCTCTCTCTCTGCATCTCTGTGTGTGTGTGTCTCTCTCTCTCTTTGTAACTGACTTTCAAACAAATCTTTCAAAAGAATGAAAGAAAATCTACCTTATGAGAAGTGGGTATATACTGGCCTTTAACAATAAAAATACCTGAGTCATGTGTCTTTGGGTGCAGCGGAGACAGAAGCTCCCTGGGAAGCCACTCTTAGCAGAGGCGCCCTGGCATTACTGCGCTCTCTCTCTCTCTCTCTCTCTCTCTCCAGGAAAATCACTGTCTGAAAACTTGACCAACTCTTGTGGGTCTGTGGGTTTGCTGCAAAGCCCTTGGTAGGAAGACGTCATCCCCACGCAGGACAAGGGCTTCTCTGCAGGTCATGGCCAAGGCCGATGGTGAACAGGCTGTGGGAAAACCAGGAACTGTGCGATCACTCTTCCTGCCCTCCGCACCACGGTGACATCATCCCCTCCCACCTGGCTTCAGGCTCGGTTACAGCCCCAGCCAGGTTCTGCGCCTACCTGCCCAGGTGAGTCAGTGAGCTCATCAGAGCTTTGGGGCAGTCGTCCTGGAAGGAGAATACATTCAACCACAAAGAGAAAGCAGTGCCCGGGCCGCCCCACTCCCTATGAGGTCTTCACCTTGAACTCCACACAGGAAGGGCCCCGGCGCATTGCTTCAGACTGGGGGCGCCTGTGCTCAGGTAAACACAGCCACACCCTTTAGACAAACGGCGGCAGTGTTGGATTGAGCCTCCGGAAACAGAACCTGGCACAGGAAGGGTGCCAGCTGGCGGCTGGAGCCCGCTAGAACCCCCTCTGCTCACCACGGAGGAGCTGTGTGATCAGGACAACTCACATGCCCTCTCTGGGCCTGGGCTCCTTAACCCTAAAGTGAAGAGTTGAGCTGGAACAATTCATGAGGTCACTGAAAAAGAAAAATGGGATAAAATCATTGAGGCCCCATGAAGTCAGGACCTGTGCAGGTTTCTTTTCTTTCTCTCTCTCTCTCTCTCTCTTTTTTTTTTTTTTTTTTTTTTTTTGCATTTCATAAGTACAACTTTAGGAACATAATGATCTTCCCACCATACGCATCCTCCCACCCTCACTCCCACCCTTCTTCCTCCTCACTCTCCTATTCCCATTCTTATTTTTGAATAAGATCTATTTTCAATTAACGTTATACACATATGATCAAGTCTATACTAAGCCAAGAGTTCAACAAAGGGTATGGAAAAAAAGAGAACTGTTCCTCATCAGTCGAGACACAGGCTGTTCAAAGTCATTGCATCTCGAAGTGTTCATTTCACGTCTGTAGATTACCTTTTAGGGGCTCTGTTGGTTATCTCAGGTCAGGGAGAACGTATGGTATTTGTCCTTTGGGGACCGGCTTATTTCACTAGGTATGATGGTTTCCAGTTTCTTGTTTTGTGCTGGACCCCAAGAGCAGAGAATGAAGCTGCCACAATCCCACTTCCTAGTACATAGTCACCATCTGCTCGGGCAAAGCCAGCAGGTTAAGCGGCCGCCTGTGATGCCAGTATCCTGTACGGGGGACAGTTGGAGTCCCAGCTGCTCTGCTTCTAATCCGGCTCCCTGCTAATGCCCCTGGGGGAGTAGTGGAAGTTGGTTCTGGTACTTGGGGCCCCTGCTACAGACCAGGATGGAGTTCTTGGCTCTTGGCTTAGGTCTGGCCCAGCCCCAGCTGTTGTGGGCATTTGTGAGATAGTGAGTGAAAGATCCCCTCTCCCCCGTTACTGCCTTTCAAATAAATAAATTTTTTTTTTAAAAAAAGGTATCTCACCCATTCCGCTCTCATCTGCACTCCTCATCTCTTCTCCCAGCAGGTACCCCGAGTGTTACACTTTGTGTACACGTGGGGCGTGTGTCTACCCGTAACTCCATGTTTCTATATATAATTACATCCCCATAACAATACATCACCGATTGGTGTGTGTGTGTGTGTGTGTGTGTGTGTAGAGGTGCTGGTGATTTACATGAAGGGGCGCGTGCTATGAATCTTTTCCTCCAGGCTTCACCCTGCCTTTGTGATCTCTGTGTTACTCCATGTGCATCTGGCTGCTCAGCTGTGATGCATAGGGCACGTGAGCGCGTGGCCGCCACACTGTTCCACTCCCCTGCCGCTGGACACCTAGGTTACTCACACGCCCTGCACTGCACACAGCTGTGCGGTGACCACTGCCACGCTCAGCCCCTTGAGGACGGGCAGGAACGTTTCCTGAGGATGGCTCCCCTCAGAGCGGCTGTGCAGTCTGTGTCACTGGGTGCAGCCACGTTGTGCTGGGGGCGGGGCAGGGGCCACCGCTTGGCTGAGGCGCTTGGTGCAGGCTCTGGGGACCGGCGCCTCTGTGAGGAGCCACACCTCCCCTTCCTGACAGCCCGCCCCATGGTAAGTGGGCTTGACTTACATCATATTACACGGATCGTCTGCTTCTCCTCCTAGACTGCAGGCTCTCTGAGGACAGGCATGGTGGTGCTGTGCCCAGTGCCCGAGGCATGGCGGACACCGCAGCCAGCACATAGCCCCTGAAGCTAGCTGTCAGTCAGGGGGCAAACTTGAACTTGAGCAGTGGGCGCTGTGCAGGAAGCCTCAGCACCAGAGGGAGGGGAGGAAGAGACAAGGGCATACATCTAAGGAGGGCTTGCTCCCGGGTGCCTGCCTGTCCACGTGGGGCCTGAAATCGGGGGCCCCCCTTGCTGTCCCCCTGAGCCTCGGGCAGAGCTTCTGTCTTAGAAAAGCTTTGGGCGTCATTTAGCATCTGACCTGGCCCCTCCCTCTTCCTTGTCTTCCTGTCCCCTTCACCGAGGGTCAGCCAAGTGCCAGCGATAGGCTAGGACCTGCGCTAGAGAAACACTCAGGAAGCCACTGCCCAGTGTTAGTGTGTGTGTGTGTGTGTGTGTGTGTGTGTGTGTGCTGGCAGCTGACAATCAAGCAGCATCACGCAGTGGAGAAGAAAGAGGGGCGTGTCTTCACCTGGGAGGCAGAGAAGAGGGGCTCACCCGGGCAGCATCGGGAGGTGATGCTTGTGTCTGAGTTTTGTCCGACCAGAGAAGCTGCATGGGGCCAGCGCAGGGCGGCCAGGGGCCTGCGAGAGGTCTGTGTTTCTGGAGCATCCGTGTGGGTCAAGGCCAGGAGGCAGGTGGTGGCCTGGGTGGTTGGGCAGGGAGCAGAGATGTGAGGCTGTAGGGGGAGGGGGGACTGGGGGTGTCTGAGGGACCCTGTGGACTCTGCATGAGGGGGCAGCCACTCAGCACAGAACGCACGCTGGGCAGTGGTGGGGTATTTCGGGAGACTGGAGGTGTGGGGTGAGCACAAAGTCTGGGGGCGGACAGTGGTGGGAGGCTGTGCCCTGGGCAGGGGTGGTGGGGGTGAGGCTCTGACTGAGGCAGGAGGAGCAGGGGGAGGGGTGGTGACCTGAGTGCCCAGGTGCGAATTCTGTGGTCCTAGTGTCCAAGTGTGAATTGTGTGGTCCTGGGTGTCCGGGTGTGAATTGTGTGGCCCTGAGTGTCCGGGTGTGAACTGTGGGCCCTGGGTGTCTGGGTGTGAAATGTGTGCCTTGGATGTCCAGGGAAGCCCTGTGTTGCCAAGTAGCTGGGACTAGGGTTTCCCCTTGGTGGAGAGGAAGAAAGTACCTCCAAGGCCAAGAGGGGTCTTCCCCAGAGAAGGGACCCCAGGCTCATACAACAAACACCCCCCAGGCGAGGCATAGTCCAGACAGAAGAGAAGGCCACAGGGCAGCTGGTCAGCCTTGCCTGGGATGGAGGACATGTCAGGCCCCACCTAGACACAGGGAAGTCACCAAAGCCAGCCCTCTGACTGCCCCTCTCCATGCTGGGGGCAGAGAGGCCAGGGCTGGCGGGGCTGAAGGGCTGTGGGGCTGTGGGCACTGTCCCAGGGAGGGGCAGCTCTCACAGACACCTGGCCCCTGCAGGGGCTCCCCGGGCACGGTGGGGAGCCTGCTCCTCGCCTCTCCTGGAATGACCCCCTAACACGCGGGCTTGGGCTTGAGCGGCAGGGACGGGCTGCCCGTGCCATCCTGGGGATGCCTCACTCCTCACTCTGCTTCCTCTGCAGCCCAGCTCTGTGGAAGAGGACTCTCTTCTCTCCGCCCATGCACCAAACTGGACTTGCAGGCTGGGCGACTCTCTGGGAAAGTGTGTGGGGGTTTCCAGTACTTCAAGTCAGTTTGTTTGAATCTGTCCTGTGTGCCGGGCCTCAGAGCCATTGCCAGCAGCAGCCTCTGCTCCCCTCCTCCCCTCAGCCCTTCCACTCCCAGCAGCCACAGGGCCATGAAACCATGAAACCTGCTGTCCACACAGCCCAGGCTCCGGCCGGCTTCCTGGCACTTAGAGACGGTGCCAAAAACTGACTTCTGGTGTTGTCTTGGTGCTGGTGACTTGCATGTCTGTCTTGTAGCCCACCCCTACCCCCCAGTACCCCCTGCCCCAGGCCCTTCCAGAAGGAGGCCCTAGGGTCGTAACAGCCCATGGAAGCAGGATTTGGGGAGTTGTTCAGCCCAGCCTGGTTACAGTGACACCAGCTGTGGATCTTTGCGTAGCAGGGGTGTCTGAGTCCCTGGGCAGCTCATGACCTAGAATAAAGACGCAGGGGCCAGCATTGTGGCTCAGTGGTGTGAGCCCCTGCCTGTGACACTGGCATCCCATATAGGAGTGCCCTTCCAACCCGGCTCCCTGCTATGGCCTGGGAAAGCCGTGGAAGAGGGTCCAAGCGCTTGGGCCCCTGCACCCATGCGGGAGACTGGGATGAAGCTCCTGGCTTTGGCCTGGCACAGCCTGGCTGATGAGGCCATCTGGGGAGTGACCCAGTGGATGGAAGGTTCTCTGTATGTCTCTGTCACTCCACCTTTCAGATAAACACATAAACCTTTTAAAAATAATAATAAAATACAGACACGATAAATTCAGTTGGTTTTTTTAAGGCGTTCACTTCCTTCTCCAGCTCCTCTGTTACCCTCTCACCCGGTGCCCTCCCTGGGCTGAGGTAGACCCCAAGGGCTCCCGGTGGGGTGGAAATGAGAGAAAAGCTCTCGAGGGGGAGTCGGACACAACCCAAAGTCTGGGAGCCCCCAGCTTCCAGCAGCGGGCAGGTTAGTGCAGTCAGGGCCTTGCAGGTTTGCTGTGGGAGGGGCCTGTTGTGGAGACCCGGATGTTCACTTTCCAAAAGAGTGAAAGCCGAGACAGCAGGTTGTAAAACAGCCAGGGATTGTCTGGGCTTGGAGGGGGCAATTTGTGTGCATGGAGCCCAGTGCTGCTATTTTGCCAATGACACCTTTGACCTCATGCCTTAGGGGGCCGACTAAAGACTTGGAGTCAGGGCCTCCCTCTGTATCTTTGGATCTGTCCACTGTGCCACGGGTTGAGCCGTAGTTTGGAGTTGCTAGGTCTGTGTAGGCAGAACAGGAAGAAAGGTGGAGGAGGAAGTGAGAAGGCGGTGCAGGTGGGGATGGGATACCTATTTTGGATTCTTCAGTGAGCGGAGGAGAGGATTTTATTTTTTAAAGTCTAGGCACGGTAGTTTTCATTTCAAACACTTGCATGATAAAAAAAATCCACACTGGACAAAGTAAGCATCTCCCTCCCTGACCACCACACCCCAAACCAGTCCCCCAGTTCGTGGTGCTCCCTGCAACACGCGGGTTTCCCCAGGCCCCTCTTCTCTGCACCTGCACACGTGCACCAGCGTGCACCACGCACCCCTGCACCCCACGCGGTTCTGCCGCTGCCTTTGGTTTCTCAGCACCACTGCGAGGCCACGCAGAAGGCACTCCCAGCGGTGCCACACTGGCCAGCAGTGAGCAATCCCTCAGTCCTTCCTGCCTCGCGGTGGGTGAGGTCACCACTGTGTGTGCCAAGCCTCATTTGTCCAGCTGGGGACCAGTCAGGTCCACTCATCAAGAGTCTCAGGAGGAGACTCCAGGAGTCGTCCCCAGGAGAGTCTCTGGGGCTTCTTCATAAACCCTCGGCTCGTGGCACCACTGGAGGCCGGTCAGAGTCTTAGAAGGGGCACTGGCCGGGTCTATCAATCCATCAGCGACTATTTGTTGAGGTCCTACTATGTGTCAGCCATGTCCAGGCGTAGGGAAGTGGTGGGCATGAGAGAACCCACCACGCCCCAAGGAGCTCCCCTGCTGGTGGGTGTGTGGGCAGCAGACAGGGGCACTCGTGTCGATTTCCAAGTAGTTTCAGACACTGCTCACTGCTCTGGATTTAGCACAACCTCAGAGCGGATGATACCTTGAAGGAGTGACTGGGAACCAGCAGGCACTGGGGTGGGGGCCGGCTCTGGAGACTGTGTGAGCTGGAGCGAGATGTTCCCCGCCCCTGCCCTCTCTTTCCCCTGCTGGTCACCTTGGGGCTCCTCCTCTCCGTGGAAGCAGACACGATGCTCTCCGACTCTTTGCTCCCAGGATCTCTTTGCTGGGTTGCAGCCGCTATGTTCAAATCCTCCATCAAATAGTGGTGGGCGCTCGAGAGAATGCACAAGTGGGAGGAGGACCCAGCCTCGGCACCAGCACATTCGCTGCGAGTTCCACGCGGCTCCGTGCCCTGTGGGCCGGTGCCGGGAGTTCAGGTCCGGAGGAGGAAGCACGGACACAATTGAGAGCACCCAGGCACCTGGGCGGGCAGCAGACAGGAAGTGGCTCTGGGGCAGAGGGCAACCGCAGCTCCCTTGTCACATCCCCAGCTCCACCAAGTCAGTCCCTGTGGGCATGGCTCTGCCACCAGCAGGGCGAGCAGATCGGGTTTGCTGAAGGCTCTCGGGAGCCAACCGGAAGGGAGACCGGAGTTCAGGCACCACCAGGAAAATCCTGCTTTGCCAAGATGATTAGTGTCGCCTTTGAAAGCCAGCGCGGGAGGGAGGAGTGGAGAGAACCCCCAGCTGCCTGTCGGCCCACCCTCCCTGACTTCTGATCCCTAGGCTCATGTGTCACTCAGAAAGTGGACCCTGGCTGGGGGCCCTGGGCCCTGGGCCCTGGGGTTTTTTGGCCCCCAACAGGTGTAGCACGGTGGAGCTCCATCAGTGCCTAGGTTTTCCCTGTCTCCGCGCGGCAGGTGGGACACGCATCAGAGGACACGGAGGCCTTGGTGCTTTTACTTGGGGGTGGGGGGGTGGGAAGACTCCCAAGGGCCCCTCTCGCTCATCTGATTCATGAGCCTCCATCAGGCAGCAGGCCAGGGAGGCGTGAATAATCTTACTGCAAGAAAGCAAGCCGGTCTGACCGACTCATTTATCACTGCTGCTGGGACGCCCGGGCCGGCGCTCTGAGCCCTGTGACGGGCGAGAGGCAGAGGCAGCCTGGGGAGACGCCCACTGCAGGCTTCTGATGAGAGGGAAGTGAACTGGTGCCAAGTGCAGGGCACAGTGCGCTCTGACTGTGAGTCCTGGGACGGGCACTGTGACGGCCAGAGGGACTCAGCGTGACAGCAGACAAGCGACCAGTGCGGAGGGACCTCAGGAGCACAATGGGCAGGCTGTGGCCAGCGCTCTGTGCAGTGCCCCGTGCTCAGCCAACGCCCGTTCCAGGCCCGAGGCCTCAGGGCGGGGGGGGGGCTGATGGAGCCCATGGAGAACCTTCCTTGAAATTCTAGAAAGGACTAGGAGTTTCTCCACTGTTCCACTCCGAGAAATAATGCAATGTGAAAGATGTGTATTTGATGTGTGGCTAACAGAGATTAAGACAGGGGCTTAGGGGTTGACTAGGGGTCCAGAATCATCTGGCTACAGCCTAAGCCTTTACTGATGCAAGTATGTGCCAGGTTCTCCAAAAAGTCTCGAAGGCAGTCCCAGCACTGATGTGAGACAAAAAATTATGCAGCTGGGGGCCCCGAGGCCTTCACTCTGACTCTTAAAGGCTCAGTGGGGTTTCTTGGGGGCCTCGGGGCGTGGTTTATTTCCAAGCTGCCCTGGAGGAAAGCTCTCTGTGCAACATGGCGTGGCTGGGCCGGTTCCAGACCGCTGTGGCCAGCCGCCGGCCTCGTCCCTCCTGGCAGAGAGGTTTGTGAACTGACCGGAGCTGTGGCAGATCCAAGGGAGCTGGAGACGCTTCCTGAGAGCCAGCCACATCTGGAAGTTCCCACGCGCCCCAGACTTCCTGTGCTGGACGCCGACGCCCAGGGCATGGGGCTGGGAGGGCAGAGCATCAGGCTCTGGCCTCCTCACTGGACTCAAGCCCCGATGGCAGCTGCATGCCGTGATCCCAGGAGCGGGTTCCTGACGAGAGGGCGAGTGCAGACCCTCGGTGTCTCTCACAGGCTGTCTTGCCCTTCCGCCTTCAGCCATGGGATGACAAAGCAAGAAAGCCCTTGCTCCTAGATCCTGGCCCCCCAGACTCCAGAGCTATAGAAAATCCTCCTCTGCTCTTCATCGGTTGCTCGCTCAGTAGAAATCACCTTGTCTGCTCCTGCAGCACAGACTAGATTAAGACAAATAAATTGCAGGCTGCCTTTCTTGGGCCCTGCTGTGTTGAAGATCCAGGGCTTCTGTGGGCCGATGGGACAGGGGAAGGCATCCGTGCACCTCCACTCTCTGTTGTAGCTTTCCAGGGAGGAAAGCTAGATGCTGTGAGAGCCCCGGGGAGACTGAGACTGGCTGGGGGTCTCACTCTGAGCCCTTGTTTGCCAACTATCCAGTGGCCTGCCTGCCACCACCTTCTGCCTCCACAAGCCCTGAATGGGCACGGGCACCACGGCAGGGGTGCATGAGCGTGGATGTGAAGCTCTTTCTGCAAAGGTGAGCCCAGTGTGCAGGGCCGGGAGACCCTGTGGGTGCAGGGGAGCTGCTGGGAGACGCCAAGGCTGGGAAGTTTGGGGTGACGGGGGACGAATGGGTTCCCAAGACAGGGGTTTTCAATGCTTCACAGGGGAAGGCACTGGGCGAAGCAGGCGGGGGTGGGGGGAGCAGGTTCGGCTGAAGGAAGTTCACTCTCCTAGGTTGAAGCGTCGGGGAAGCAGAGGGTTAGGGGACCCCACCCAGCTCCTTTTTTTTTTTTTATTTTTGACAGGCAGAGTGGACAGTGAGAGAGAGAGACAGAGAGAAAGGTCTTCCTTTGCCGTTGGTTCACCCTCCAATGGCCGCCGCTGCAGCCGGCGCACCGCGCTGATCCGATGGCAGGAGCCAGGAGCCAGGTGCTTTTCCTGGTCTCCCATGGGGTGCAGGGCCCAAGCACCTGGGCCATCCTCCACTGCACTCCCTGGCCATAGCAGAGAGCTGGCCTGGAAGAGGGGCAACCGGGACAGAATCCGGCGCCCCGACCGGGACTAGAACCCGGTGTGCCGGCGCCGCAAGGTGGAGGATTAGCCTATTGAGCCACAGCGCCGGCCCTCCACCCAGCTCCTTTAAGGGCGTGGGGGTGAGCTGTGTGTGCACACAGGGCTGGGGAAGCAGAGGGTTAGGGGACCCCACCCAGCTCCTTTGGGGGTTGTGGAGTGAGCTGTGTGTGCACACAGGGCTGGGGAAGCAGAGGGTTAGGGGACCCCACCCAGCTCCTTTGGGGGCGTAGGGGTGAGCGTGTGTGCACACAGGACTGGGAAAGGCACCACTCCTCCGGTGGTCGCACCCTCGTCCTGCCTTAAACGTGGCTTGCCAGGGCGGGGCTTTGTCCCAGCAGCTAAGACACCTGAGAAGGGGCAGCCTCCCTTTCAGCTCCCGAGGTGGCCGCACCGATGCAGGGGGAGAAGTGGCAGGAAGAGAACAGGACTCCATGCTGCTGCCCTATGTCTGCCGCTGTCTGGCCAGGCTCTGCACTTCGAGGCAGCTCACAAGCAGCTGATATCCATGCCGAGTCCTCACAGGGAAGGACGTCTTCCAACGGGAGCTCATTTTATTGAGCATCTACTGTGTGCCAGGCGTTTCACATAATGGATCCCCCTGATGCCCAAGCCTCCACTTTGATTCTTCTCCTTAATGAACAGCTGAAGTCACACCACGATCAGGTAAAACCAAACTTGAAACCAAACTTCCAGCTCTCTTTTATTTTTTTTAAAGATTTATTTATTTATTTAAAAGGTGCAGAGAGAGAGAGAGAGAGAAAGAGAGGTCTTTCATCTACTGGTTCACTCCCCAAATGGCTGTAGCAGTGAAAGCTGCGCCGATCCGAAGCCAGGAGCCAGGAGCTTCTTCTGTGTCTTTCTTGTGGGTGCAGGGGCCCAAGGACTTGAGCCATCTTCCACTGCTTTCCCAGGCCATAGCAGAGAGCTGGATGGAAAGTGGAGCAGCCAGGACTCGAATCAGCGCCCATATGGGATGCCAGCAGGGCAGGTGGTGATTTTACCTGCTACACCACAAGCGCTAGTCCCACTCCCAACTCTTAAGCCAGTGGCCCTTTCTTCCCTTTGCTAGGCACTCTGTGTTTGCTAGACTAATGAAGAAAACATGGGCCAGCGTCACGGCTCACTAGGCTAATCCTCTGCCTGCGGCGCCGGCACCACGGATTCTAGTCCCGGTTGTCCCTCTTCCAGTCCAGCTCTCTGCTGTGGCCAGGGAGTGCAGTAGAGGATGGCCCAAGTGCTTGGGCCCTGCACCCGCATGGGAGACCAGGGGGAGGCACCTGGCTCCTGGCTTCGGCTTGAGGGTGAACCAACAGAAGGAAGACCTTTGTCTCTCTGTCTGTCTCTCTAACTCTGCCTGTAAAAAAAAAGAAGAAGAAGAAGAAGAAGAAGAAGAAGAGGAAGAAGAAGAAGAAAACAGAAGTTTCCAGAGTGGGAGAGGGAACGGCAGAGACATCCATGTGTGTTGGAACATCACATGTGTGTGAACATCACAGATTTGCTGTGAGCTCTGGGCTACCAGCCAGCTGGCGCCATTTTAGAGCAGCTCCCACAGAACATCGTGGAGCCCAGCTGTCCCTCATGTAGCTACCTTTGTGCCCCGTGGTTGGGCCATCCGTCTGCTAGCGGCTAAAACTCTCCACACCTGTATAGACAGCGTCCACCTGCATTCTATCCTGGGCTACTTCCTTGCTGGCTTGCCACCTGCCCCGAAGTAAGTTGCAGTCATTTTTCTTGGTCCCACAATTGCTTTTCCCAGGTGTCCAGGAAAGACTTGTCAGTTCACCCTTGCCAGTGTGTTCTCCTTCTCTGAGACGTGCAGGATATGTTAAAGTTCAAACTTACTCTTATTTCTATTAGGTCTGCAATAGCTCGGGGTTCTGGCCTTTCGTACCCTCTGACAGGAGAGACGCCAAAAGGAGACGGAGACTGACCTCAACAGAGACAGGATGCTTTATTGGAAGCATAGAGGTCCGTGACAGTCTATTCTTGTGAAGGGACTGCGCGCCGGGCATGTTTAGAACTCAGATTTTTATCCAGTTAAGGAGAGACTTTGCCACTACCCAGGGGACGGAGTAGGAGGTGGCTGGCAGAAAAGTGGGGGGCTCTTTGAAGTCTTGGGGAACTTTCCTCTTATCTGTTTCATAGTTGCCCTGTGCAGCTTATGTGCTTTGCCATTTGTATTGCAAGGAGTAGAGAAGGGTCTGGTTAGGGACCAAGGGAGGAAGTGGGGAGGGGGCGGAGGAGGAGGAAAGGGAGGAGGGGAAAGTGCAACACGTCCTTTCGTTTCAACCCTCATCTCCCAGATGTGAGAGCCCCCCGGCCCCCTTCTTGTCTAGCCCAGCTGATTCTCCGGGCGAAACACTGCCCTTCTAGTCCTCCTCAATACGATCTTTGTGCCAATAATATCCTAGGCCAGGCATCCTACTGGGGTCCTGGAGTGAGGCTCTGGTTAATAAGATGCTGGCGTCAAATGCACTGATTTGTTGAGGGGCAGCTGGGCACATGGTTCTAAGGGTCTCCTCTTCCTGTCCCCTCCACTTCCGTCCTTGGGATCAGCAGGAGGGCCTTGCCAGGGCCATTCTCCTCCTAGAAAGCCTTGGGCCCTTGTCCAGAGGGTGTGGAGTGAGGGGTGTGCGCAGTGGGCGCTCAGCAGGCCCACACACTGCCCCATGACTTCCACCTGTCACACCTGGTGTGCGGTGTCTGACCCACGTCCCAGACCCATGACCCGCTTCTCCAGGGACACCTGGTGAACAGTTTTGGGGGAGGTTGGCAGAGTGTGGCTGTCCTTTTGGGCTGGGAGTGTGTGTTGGGCTTGCTCCAAGTTCTTTTGCATCCCGACAAGTTGAAGTCAAAGTTTGCAATTCTGGTGCGGGGGTTTGAGCTGTGTCCCCACCCCCACCCCCACCCCCACCCCACCTTCCAATTCCTATGTTGAAGTCCTTACACTCCAGCACCTCGGAGCATGATCCTTTTTGGAAATGGGGTCAGGGCAGATGCAATGACTCACCTTAGGATCAGGTCACGCTGGAACAGGGCGGGGCCCTATTCCGATAGCGCTGAGGTCATTATCAAAATGGGAAATGTGGACACAGGGCCACACACAGGGACAAGGCCCTGTGACGAGGGAGGCAGAGAGGGAGGGAAGCTCACTTGAGCCACAGAACTCTGAAGATGCCTTCAGATGTGCAGTGGCCGGAGGGGAGGCCGGACACCCAGGCTCCCATGGCCCCTGCCGCCGCCCCCATCTCAGACTGCAGCCCCCAGAGCTGGGAGACAGCACAGTTCACTGCTGACACCACAGCATTCGTGGCAGTTTGGGATGACGGCCCTGGCGAGTTAGTGCACCTGCTCTCGACTTCAGAACTGCTCAGAGCCTTTCCTACAAACTGAAGCCGTGTGCGATGGCCACGTTTGATCCTAGGACACTTTTGTTCCACTGGGCATCCGGCAGGGATGGTGTTTATGGAACCAACTGCAGGAAGTAGCCGTTCTAGGGTCAGGCTGCCTAGTCTGACAGTGAGACATGCGCCATT
Source organism: Oryctolagus cuniculus (assembly GCF_964237555.1). NCBI lineage: Eukaryota > Metazoa > Chordata > Mammalia > Lagomorpha > Leporidae > Oryctolagus > Oryctolagus cuniculus. Next base: position 11,572,306 of record NC_091439.1, on the reverse strand, counting down.
GGGTCCCAGCACCCATATCTATCTATCTATCTATCTATCCATCCATCCATCCATCTACCCATTCATCCATCTATCTAATCTATCATTTATTTGAAAGGCAATTATGGGGTGTGGGGGTCTTCCATCTGCTGGTGCTGAAGCCAGGAGGAGCCTGGAGCTCCATCTGAGTCTCCCACATGGGTGCAGGGGCCCAAGCACTTGGGCCATCAACCACTGATTTCCCAGGCGCCTTAGCAGGGAGCTGGATTGAAAGCAGAGTGGCGTGGGATGCTGGCAGTCACAGGTGGCAATTTAACCTGCTGTGCCACAATGCTGCCCCCATCTATGTCCTTGACTTCTCTGTGCCTCCGTCTCTACATGCGTGTGCCGCTGGAGTGGATGACTGCTGAGAACCTGGCCAGGGCATTGTGCGACACAGGTGCTCTGCATGTGCCCAGGCACTTCCTGATTCTGTTTTCTGGAGTGGCACTCTTCACGGAGCCTGGACCATGCAGGGTGAAGAGAAACAGATCTGGCCCCGTCTGGCTTGAATCCAATGACACAGCATGAGCCAGGCCCCTTCTGAGAGGCCGTGGGGACAGCGGAGGCTGCAGGTCCCAGAAGACAGATCCCTAGGATCCTGTGGGCTAAAGTGTGGGCTGGCCTCAGTCACGGCTGCTGGCGCTCTGCACCTGCGCTCTCTTGATGCAGACGGTCCCAGCTTCCAGACAGGAACCCTGGCCAGGCTGACCTCTGCGAAGGGGCCGGGGAGCTGAAAATAAAACACAGAGCCGGGAGGGAGTGTCACTTCCTAATTCCTCCCTCAGGGTGGATCTGGGAGATAAGTGGGAGGAGCAGGAGATGAGGCCACCGGGTGAGGGACACCCATTGTTAGGTGGCACAGACTCCACCTCCAAAAGCACCCAGCTGCACAGCTCTCCTCCACCCCCCACCCCCTACTCCCCACCCCTCCGCCCAGGGTTGATCTCATGCCAGTTGTGAGTCCGATTTATAGCAGCTCACACCCGGAGCGGGAGGAGAGGGTGGCAGCAGGGCCTGGCAGCTCCTGTGCCCATGAGATGGGTGCAGGAACCTCAGGTTAACACCAGCCCTGCCCCCCCACACCCCTACACCCCCACAGCCCCAATGGAAGGCCTCAGGCATTAGGGGAAGAAGCCACAGTTCCGACTGACTAGGGCAGAGCAGGTGTGGACGAATCACAGTGTCTTTCTGGGGACAAGTGAGTGACACATCCAAACAGGGCTCCCAGGGATGGCGACTGGACCTGGGGAGCCAGGGGTCACCCAGACAGGAGGCTCCCAGGTGCCTCACTGAGAGTGCACGAGACGGTCATCATGACAGAAGGCCAGCGCCCTAGACTAGCAGTGGAGAAGGCTTCTCCTATGGGAGCTCCACTCTCAGCACCCCACCCTGGGCATAACCCCAAATCCCAAGCAACGGGAGGACGGATCAACCAGATGGCTGTTGGTGGGGAATACTGCTTGGCAATGAAGAAGGAAACCAGCTACCCTGGCTGGTAGTAGACACGCGAGCAGAGCTGGGCACACGTGAGAGCTTCCTGTGTGATCCACGTATACGAAGTTCAATACCAGGCCAAACTCAACAAAAGAGGTGGAATCAGAATGGTGACTGGCCCCGTGGGTGAGGGCTTGGCCGGGAAAGGGCAGGAGGGACTTCCCTGAGACCAGAGAGCTCCCCCATGTGTGAGGTGGGTGCTGGTCACACCACAGAACTCACGCCTTTTCAGTCAGCAGCTGGAGGAGCAGATCGGAACTTGTCGGAACATTTCCTGGGGACCTGTTCCGATTTCCCCTTACGTGTCTGGTCCAGGCTCACCAAACCCGCCTCCCCGAAAGAGAAGAGGAAGCTACTCAGAACCATGGCCTTCTGGGTCTCCTGGTGCCTCAGTTTCCATGTTTGCACAGTCAGAATACTCCCTCAATGCAGATCTTCTCAATAAAAAAAATTTTAGCTAAAATCTGAAGCAAGGTTAGCTACTGCCCTTATCTTCCATCGGATGCTGGGGAGTGAATCAGCAGATGGAATCAATCTCTCTCTCTCTCCTTGCCTTTCAAATCAATCAATCTTTTTAAAATTGCATTTCTTTCTTTCTTTCTTTTTTTTTTTTAAAGTAGAAAATGTCCTTAGCCCACAGGTCATAGAAGTGTCAGAAAAACTTGGGCTCCTGGGCTGCATCGTGCCGGCCTCCCAGGGCTGGTCCAGGCCTGCGAGGGTTCAGCATCTCTCTGGTACAACCCATGAGTACAGAAGTGGATGTGAGGGATCTGGGCTACCTGACTCCCTCTACACCCATCTTTGAGGGTGAGGCCAGGGAAGTGCCCCATTCCAGGAGTCTGGAGGCTACAGGTGCACCCTGGGGGCTGTGTAGACAGAAGCACCCCGTGGAGCTGGGCCTGGGCTCTCTCATGCCGGCAAGAGAGCCAGCCCAGGCCCTCCCCTGATAACTGTCCATCATTGGTGCTCTCTATACTAACGCCTTCAAGAGCCAGCATTTAGCCTCCTTAATTTTCTCGTGTTCCATAACAAAAAATAGTAGTGTGTTTGAGCTGCAGATGGCCTGGCTTTCAACCCCAACTCTTTTCACTGTTTGTGACCTTGAACGAGTCCATGGTTTCTCTGGGCCGTGGTGAGAATGAGCTGAATCAGCACACAGAAAGGACTGACCGTGTGCCCCTGTGCGCCTCGGCTCTGGCCGTGCCTGTTCTCGCCTCTGCTTGCTCTCAGCTGAATCCATTCCTTCTGTGTTATAAAGGGCCTGGCTGTGCTGGTGGGAGGGGAATGCAAAGCCCCTCAGTGCATTGAAGATCACAGTTGTGGCAGTTAGCGATCGCCACCCAACAAAACAGCCCCAAACGTAGTTACGACAGCAGCCCATGTGGAGCTGTTATGGTTCTGCTGCTGGAGCCGGGTTCAGTGTAGACGGCTCAATTCCAGTCTTCACTGGGGTGGTTCCAACTGGAGCTGCAGGATGCCAGACAGCTGGGTGGGGTGACTGGAACAGCAGGGGACTGGCTGAGCTGAATCCCCTTCTTTGCAGCAGCCCTTCCTCACGTGGTGTCTCTCTCTCTCTCGCTCTCGCTCTCGCTCTCGCTCTCTCTCAAGGCAGGCAGATTTGTTTGCACAGCAGCTGCCCACAGCCCAGGCCCCAAACAAGCCACAAGGCCAGCCAGCATCGAAGGGAGGTCAAAGCAGTCTCCACCTCTCTGGAGGAGGAGCGTGTATGGAAGTGGGGGCAGTCACGGGCAGCCATCCACGCGGCCAACACAGAGGCATGAGAGGGGGCGCCATGCCTGCTTCTCCACCCATCACCACCAGCACCACGAGCTACGTTTTTTGGAGCCATTCAAGAAGCGTTTACTTCTCTACTGGTTTTGAAATGTTCTCTTAACTTTGAAATGGATTTGTTTTCTCAAAGCTTGGCTCGTACCCCAAGTAGGGTAGGGTGGGAAACGCTAGAGTTACATGAATGAAAAATCAAGGTTTCCATTACTTATGCCAATATAATTTTTTAAATTGCTTCCTGTTTCTACGCATGCTATTTTTGAAAGATTTATTTTTATTTATTTGAAAGGCAGAGTTACAGAGAGAGGTAGAGACACAGAGAGAGAGAGGTTGGTTCACTCCCCAAATGGCTGCAAGGGCCAGAGCTGCACTGATCCAAAACCAGGAGCCAGGAGTTTCTTCTGGGTCTCCCACGTGGGTCCAGGGGCTCAAGCACTTGGGCCATCTTCTACTACTTTCCCAGGCCATAGCGGAGAACTGGATCGGAAGTGGAGCAGCCGGGTCTTGAACCAGCGCCCATATGGGATGCCGGCACTTCAGGCTGGGGCTTTAACCCACTGCACCACAGCACCGGCCCCTATACATGCCATTTCTATCATGATAAATTATACAACATCCTAGAACATGTGAGAAACAGAGACACCCCTCTGTAGCTTGTTCACACGTGATTCTGTATTTGGCTAGTGTTGCTTATCGCACTATCTCCTGTTTTTCCATGTCGCTATGTGGTTTTCAAAGTCACCTTTTGAACAGCTACTGCGATGTTCCATGGAGTTGTGCTGCCTCGTGCATTAAATCTTTCGGCTCGTGGACATCTGGGACACATTTTCCACAGAGCCTTCCTGAGCATGTTTTTAGTGGCTGATGCACACCTCATGCTTATGTACCCCGGCCCATGACCACATGTTCCCCTCCCGCAGGCTGTCTTGGCTGCGCACCGATGGGGCCACAAACCAACCTGGCCACAAAGACATCTGCTGGACCAGGATGGGCTGGGCCGGTGAGTCAGAGGCAGGGAATGGGCGGGTGCATGCGGAACCTGGCTTCAACCACAAATAGCTGATCAGACCTGCTGAACTGTATCTGTGGCCCTGCTGATAGGTCAGTCCCCATGGCTGGTGCTTTTGTCCCAGCTTGCCCCAAAATGCTTCTCGCCTCCCTCCAGTTTCCTCTTCTTTCAGGAGTATTATGGTTCTGTTGTCTCCTTTGGGGGTCTTTGATTAAGGCGCATTCCAGGAGCGCGCTCCTACAGGAGGGACATGGACATCTCTTTGGCTTCTGCTGCAATTGGAGAGTTGCAGTCCGAAGTGGACAGTACAGGGGCCCATGCTCCAGCGCAGTGGGCTAAGCCGCCACCTGTGATGTCACTGTCCCCGGGTCAGAGTGTCAGCTGAGTCCTGGCTGCTCGGTTTCCTATCCAGCTTCCTGCTAATGCACCTGGGAAGGCAGTGGAAGATGACCCATGTGGGAGACCCGGATGGAGTTCTTGGCTCCTGGCCAAGTTCTGGCTCCTGAGGCCACTTGGGGAGTGGACTGGCTGATGGGAGACCTCTCTCCTCTCTCTCTCTGTTGTCCTGCCTTTTAAATAAATATTAAAACAGGCAGATGAACAAATGGACACCGCGACCTGCTGCTGCCTTGGGATGTTAAGTGCTGCGTGCAGGTGGGTGAATCCGGTATGCACCTGCTTGGGTTCTTCACTCCTGCTCCCGCCGGCCCTGCCCCCTTAGTTTCCGGTTCTCCTAGCAGAAGGAAGCAGTGAAGTGTACCTTTATGTCCCCATGTGTAGCCTGGAGTACACTCCCGAAGAGTAGCAGTAGGTCAGGAATGGCTGGCTGATGACCGGCATTGATAATTCTTCTCTCAACTTAGGTTCAAATTCCATCTCCCGAAGCTTTGTCTGTACCCATGGGCCTCAGCTTACTCACCTATAAAATGGACGTATAACATCTCTCTTGCAGGATCTGTGCCGGGATCTGAGACGGCGTTTCTCTAGAGAGTAACAGAGAGCCTGAAGCAATGCAAAGTAAGGATGTTCATGAACTGAACTCCCTGTGTGAGAACTGTTTCTAAAGTCCATGGGAAAATGGAATTAAAAAATGAGATACTTGTGGTGCAAAAAAAAAAAAAATATTGAGATCCATGCATAGTTTTTCTTAGTAGCTATTCCCTATGAACTCTGAAGATCTCCCATTTTCCATGAACTGCCGAAAATTTCTTTATTTATTTCAAAGGCAGAGAGACAGAGCTTCCATGCTATGTTTCATTCCCCCAAGTGCACAGTGCAGCTGGGGCCTGAGCCAGGGCTGGGACTGAAGTTAGCAGCCAGGAACGGAACCCAGGCTTCCCGCGGCATCACAGCTGCCACCAGGGCCTGCATCGTGAGGAAGCTACGGTCAGGGCCGGGAATCGAACCCCAGCACTCTGACGTGGGATGTGGGTGTCTTAACCACTCAGCCAAACATCTGCTCCCTCTATGAGGTTTATGAAATGCCCTCATACACTTGTCCTTCCTCTGTTTTTATGTTAGGGTCTAGCTGTTTTTCTAAAAAATTTGAACCAATTCTTTCTCTAGTTTTTTAGTCCTTTGCATATATTATCTTTTTGGATTTTTTTTTTTTTTTTTGACAGGCAGAGTGGACAGTGAGAGAGATAGACAGAGAGAAAGGTCTTCCTTTGCTGTTGGTTTACCCTCCAATGGCTGCCGCGGCCGGTGCGCTGTGGCCGGCGCACTGCACTGATCCGATGGCAGGAGCCAGGTACTTGTCCTGGTCTCCCATGGGGTGCAGGGCCCAAGTACTTGGGCCATCCTCCGCTGCACTCCCGGGCCACAGCGGAGAGCTGGCCTGGAAGAGGGGCAACTGGGACAGAATCCGGCGCCCCGACCGGCACTAGAACCCGGTGTGTCAGTGCCGCAAGGTGGAGGATTAGCCTAGTGAGCAGCGGCACCGGCCTGCATGTATTATCTTTTTTTTTTTTTTTTTTTTTTTTTGACAGGCAGAGTGGACAGTGAGAGAGAGAGACAGAGAGAAAGGTCTTCCTTTGCTGTTGGTTTACCCTCCAATGGCTGCCGCGGCCGGCGCACTGCAGCCGGCGCACCGCGCTGATCCGATGGCAGGAGCCAGGAGCCAGGTGCTTTTCCTGGTCTCCCATGGGGTGCAGGGCCCAAGCACCTGGGCCATCCTCCACTGCACTCCCTGGCCACAGCAGAGAGCTGGCCTGGAAGAGGGGCAACCGGGACAGAATCCGGCGCCCCGACCGGGACTAGAACCCGGTGTGCCGGCGCCGCTAGGCGGAGGATTAGCCTAGTGAGCCGCGGCGCCGGCCTGCATGTATTATCTTTAAAAAAAGATTTTTTTTTATTTGGAAGTCAGAGTTACAGAGAGTGAGAGCAAGAGAGAGAGCTAGAGAGAGCAAGAGAGAGAGAGCGCTTCCATCTCCTGGTTCACTCCCCAGATGGCCACAACAGGCAGGAGCCAGGAGCCAGGAGCTTCTTCCAGGTCTCCCTTGTGGGTTCAAGGGCCCAAGGTCTTGGGCCATCCTCCACTGCTTTTCCCAGGCCATTAGCAGAGAGCTGGATCGGAAGTGGAGCAGCCAGGACTTGAACCAGGGCCCATATGGGATGCCGGCACTGCAGGAGGCAGCTTTACACATTGCAATACTATGCCAGCCCTAGTCACATAAATTTTTAAGTACTTTTGTTTCTTCATTTTTATTATAGAAATTTTGCAATTTTTATATGCCTAAGTTTGTAGATTTTTCTCCTTTGAGATTTACTTCTTCAAATCAGGGCAGCATGATTGTCTCATTTCTGATCTTTGTTCCATTTGCTGCTGGTTTTGTTGAGATTTGATTTCTTAACTTTTTTTGTTGGTTTGTTTCCCAGCTCTTCCATCTGCTGGTAGAATAGGATGTGCCCCCACTGGCATTCCTGGGCTGGGACACGCCTGTGCTCTGCTGCTAAGGCCAATGGAACAAGTTCCACAGCCTGGGTGGCTCCAACAACAGGACCTGTCCTCCCCCAGTCCCGGAAGTCAGCGCCTGAGATGGAGGAGTTGGCAGGGCCATGGCTCCGCGCCTCTCCCAGCTCCTGGTGGCTCCACGCGCTCTTGGCTGGTGGCCACATACATCACGCCTGTCTCTGCCGCCCCGGTCACAACGCCTCCTCTGCTTTTCTGTGTCTCTCAAGAATCCCGTTGCTTCTCTCGCGCGAGGACACTTGCGATGGCACTGAGGGCCTATTGGGATTTGCCAGGGGACTCTCATCTGCAGGAAGCTTTCTCCAAATAAGGTAACATGCACTCGGCACAGGAATAAGGACGCTGTATCTTGAACCGACTGTCAGTACTTTGAAGAAAAAAACAGGTTCCCTCCTTATTCCTCGGGGAAGAGAGGAGCAGGTGCCCTTGACCTTAATGCAAGGTGTAGAAGCATCCTTTGGTCTCTGGCAGGCAGAGGTGACCAGTTAGCTACTCAGTAACTTCATGACAGAGCCCCAGCCCGAAGGCTACATCTCTCTGCCACCCTTATATCTTGTGGCTGTCAGATCAAGTTCTGGTTCAAGATATGCGTGAGAATTCACTGGGTGGAATTTCCAGGAAAGTTCCCACAAAAGGAAGCAGGTAACTGGGCTTTCCCCTCATTGCCCCTTTCCCGTTCTCTTCTTCCTGCCTGGAACACAAATATGATGGCTAGAGCTCTAGCAGCCATCTTGACCCATGATGCAACTATAAAGCTAGAAGCAGATACTACAAAGAAAGAGCTAGGCCCCTGATGGGCTGTTAGGCTGCCTATCCTTGTACTTAAGTGAGAGAACCCCTCACCCAGTGAAACCACGTTAGTTCTTGCTGGTAGCAGTTCTTCTCAGTTTTCAATTGATAAAATTCTAATACTTTATTCCCTGTCCTTTGCTGGTTGGCTTTGGACATGCGTTGACCTATAGGTTTCTCTGATTGACCACCTCCCCGCCCCTCCATCAGGTTGCCCTGGTGACTGTCCCTCGTGGCTTTCACACCAGCAGCCGACGTATCTGCTTGTGTGTTGTGCGTCTCCCTTGCTGCGGGATGCCGGGACCAGACCTGTCTTGCCGTGCACTGTTGCAGGGAGAGTGCTCAGCATGCGGTGAGAGTTTGATCTGCCCGTGTGGCCTGGATGAGTCTGAAAGGGAGTCAAGACGGGACCCTGGGAGTAGGTGTTTCAAAGGGGAAATCAAGAGGCCTGGTGAAAACCCATCAGGGCCTGAGCACACCCACTGGGCGCCCCACTGCCTGAGTCGGACATGAGTGCACAGCATTGCCCAAACCCGCTCCGCACGGCCTCCACCTGCACCCTCTCAAACCCCCAGAGCCTTTGCGTGAGGCTCTGGCTTGGTCCCCTGTGAAAACCGTCACTGAGAGTCTCCGGGCTGACGGCGTTCACGGATTGAGCCCCCGGCATCTCCAGCAGCAGGAGGCTTTCTCTCCCCAGATCATTGGCAGAAAAAGCAGTCCTTGGTCTCGGCTGCCTGGCCCCGGTCTCCCTCCCCCAGGGAGCCTTCCCGGATGGCTTTGGTTGACCTGGGTTCTGTCTGTTCCTGTTTTCATGCCTCTCATTTTGATACATCATTTATTTCTCTACTCGCTTGCTCAGTCAACTAAAAACTCTTTCTTTAGGGAGTGGATGTTTAACCTAGTGGCGTAAATGCTCATGTCCCGTATCATAGTAGCTGGGTCTGAATCCTGGCTCTAGCTTCTGAATCCAGCTCCCCGGAGTGTCTTCACCCCTGTGGCCAAACACCTGCCCCAAACGGCCATTTTGACTTTGCCACCTGGTCTCAAATCCAAACAACCACAGAACCGATAGAACCAGAACCCCTTCCTCTCCTTGACTCGTGTGCCCGCTCCTCCCTCGTGTCACAGGGCCAGCAAGACGTGGCCTGTCCCCCGCACGGCTCACCAGCGGGGCACCACCTCCACCTGTGGCTGCCACTGCACACGACAGCCTTGGGCACAGCTGGATGGCGAGGGCCAACTCACTCAGCACACATGGACCGTGCTGGGGGCATTTGAACGCTGAGTGCATCTCCCTGGAACATGACGTGGGGCGAGTGGCCCAGCAGCTCTAGCATTCCGTTCCTTAGAATGCTAGCCCAAGCAGGCCAGCCGTGGGTTGACCTTGGCCGAGCAGGCTCGGGTTCCCTGAGTGGACGCACGGTGCACATGTTGGGGGGATTTGTCTGTTTTTCATCCCAGCCTGGCTTCTTCCTGCCACCCAGATGCTCCGAGCCTGCTCCTGCCCTTCATGCTGCCGTGTGCTCGGGAAATAGCGATTTGACTGGGAGAGTGAGCAAAACGTCATCGTAGGGAAAAACCTGTTGGAGGAAGGCAACCATAAACAGTGACACAGTGCAGCCCAAGTCATCCGCAGCTTTACCCGGCTGTGTGCAGCCTTTGGTGGGCATCTGGGAGTGGTGCTTCACGGTTCTAGGGCTCTGGGTATGCCTGCGTTGTTTTGAGGGCACATACCCGGCCACTGCATTGCACCAGCCTGGGGACTCTCAGCCACAGGGGACCACCGCGTCTCAGCGCTGGGTTTGTTCTGTGGACCTCGCTCCTCCCCACTCACAGGGCAGCATGGCGGCTCTTTCTGAGGGAACTACAGGGCTCTTTGGGACCAGCAATGTGATGCTACGGGCCCACGGGAGTAAAGACACCAACAGCACAGACGGAGCCGCCAGACCCCCAGCCAGGTCCACCCAGCGCTCATCTAGCCAGCAACTGGTGATCCTCCCATCTGAAGGTTCCAGAGGCTCCCGCTGCTTCTACCACTAACCGCCCCCTTCCCTCCGACCGCCTGTTGTGGGTTGCATTGTGCCCACACCACGCCCTGAAAAAAAGACCTGTTGACGTCCTCAACCTCAAAATGTGACCTTGGTGGGAAAGGGAGTCACTGCAGCCGTAATTACTTACTGAGAAGTCACACTGAGAAGAGTGGGCCCTCAGTCCAATGTGACTGTGTCCTCATGAGAGGACAGCCATGCTGGGGGGGTGCGCATTTGACTCGGCCACTAGGACTCCCCTTGGGAAGCCTGCACCCCATACAGGGGAACCTGGGTTAAGTCCTTCCTCCCCTCCTGGTTCCAGTCTCCTGCTGAGGCGCTAGCTGAGGGCAGCAGGTGATGGCTCAAGTGCTTAGGGCCCTGCCCTGCCTGTGAGTCCTGGATTGAGTTCTTAGCTCCTGGCTTCCACCTGGCCCAGCCCTAGCTATTGTGGGCATTTGAGAAGTGAACCAGTGGATGAGAAGTCTCTCTCTCTCTCTCTTTCTCCCTCCCTCCCTCCCTCCTTCCCTCCCCTCTCCTTCTCTCTCTTTCTGCCTTTTGAATAAGTGGGTAGAAATTTAAACGAGAAAAAGGAGGTGGCCATGTGAAGGTACAGGCACACAGGGAGAACACCCCGTGAGAGCAAAAGGCAGAGACCAGAGAGAGTTGCAAGCCCTGTGCGAGTGTCAGAGGTAGCGCAGCCCTGCTGATGCCTCCATGCCAGGCTCCTGGGCTCTGGAACTGTGAGTCAATCAATTCAATTCCCATTGTTGGGGGCTGACGCTGTGGCATAGCAGGTAAAGCTGCCACCTGCAGTGCCGGCATCCCATATGGGCGCCGGTTTGAGTCCCGGCAGCTCCACTTCCGATCCAGCTGTCTTTCACTGCCTGGGAAAAGAGTAGAAGATGGCCCAGGTCCTTGGGTCTCTACACCTGGCTCCTGGCTTCAAATCATCTCAGCTGTGGCCATTGCCGCCATCTGGGGAGTGAACCAGCAGATAGAAGACCTCTCTCTCTCTCTCTCTGCCTCTCTGTAACTCTGCTTTTCAAATAAATAAATAAATCTTTAAAAAAAAATTCCGATTGTTTTATTCCACCTGGTGTGTGAGATTTGGTTACAGCAGCCACAGGAAGCTAATAACAACAGTACCTCAGAAAGTTCATGGTCAAATAATTAAAGGATGCATTCATTTTGGTGTAAAAAAATAATCTTTGTAAAATCCATGCTTTTTTTATAATATGCATTTCCACAAACTTGTGGATTTCAAACATCTTGCACCAAAACAAGTGTCTCTTTTCATTTGACCATGGCATTTTGAAGGATCTGTGTTTATGCTCGCCTCCTGCTTCCGTGTAGGGTGCACCAGAGGTTGGCTGACTGGGAAGCCCTTGAAGTCCAAGATGCAGATGCCGTCCCAGGCCCGGGGCCACTTTTTGCATTTGCAGTCTCGTATTCTTCATCTTCAAGGGGGCTCCCCACCATCCATCGTACAAAAGTCCCAGCAAACCTAGACCTGCTGCCGATCAAGTCTGCCCCTGCCTGTGCTCCCCCGGCCACCAGCGCCGGGCAGAGCGGCCCTACCTGCGTGTCTGCCACATTCCTGCTCCCGTGGGCGGTGCCGCTAGAGCAGCAGGAAGAGACGCCAGCACGGGCGGTTTCATCCTTTGTCCCTGCAGAGGCTGCACTTCCTTGGGGGCTCCTCCAGCCAAGGCCCTCGAGGACAACCACGCAGAGTCTCCCTGCTTCAGAGCCTCAGGCAGCCAGGGGCTCAAATCCCCGACAGGCAGCCTGGTGTGAGCAGAGCCCAGGAGCTGCAGGTGCCTCGAGCCAGAGCCCTGGGAGAGGCCTGCTGCGTTCCGGGCGGGCCGCTCTTATTCCAGCCGCCCTGCCTGCCTGGTGGCTTCCTCCCCTCCACCCACACCGATCTCCATTCTGTGCATTTAGGACAGCAGAAGTGGCAGAAATGCCTGCTCAGCACCGCCATGAGCACGCACACACACACACACACAGAGCACATGCGTGTGCACGCGAGGACACGCCTGCTCCTCCTCCCCACCCCCACTCCCCCGCCTCGTCTCAGTGGGACTGCTTTCTCATCCTGCCTCCCCACTTCCAGGCCTGTTCTGATTCAAGCCACGCACATGCACACACACACACACCGTGCTACATGCTGGGGACCCCTTGGCAGATGGTACCTGGGCCCTGGCAAGGGTTCACTGAATGAAACTGGAGACAGACCTGAATACAGATAACCTCCCCACCTACACTTCATACAGGGGCCAGAACTGTGGCAGAGAAGGTTAAGCCCCTGCCTGCAGTGCCAGCATCCCATAGGTGCACCGGTTCAAGTCCCGGCTGCTCCACTTCCGATCAAGCTCTCTGCTAATGCACATGGGAAAGCAGCAGATGGCGTAACTACTTGGGTCCCTGCACCCATGTGGGAGTCCTGTTTGGAGTTTCTGGTTCCTGGCTTCCACCAATTCCAGCCCTGACCATTGGCAGTCATTTGGAGGGTGAACCTGTGGATGGAAGATCTCTCTATGTCTCTCCCTCTCTCTCTTTGTCACTCTTTCAAATAAATCAATTTTTTTAAAGATTTATATTTATTTATTTATTTGAAAGTCAGAGTTACACAGAGAGAGGAGAAGCAGAGAGAGAGAGAGAGAGCACTTGGGCCATCTTCTCTTGCTTTCCCAGGCCATTAGCAAAGAGCTGGATCAGAAATGGAGCAGTCAGGACTCAAAGTAGTGCCCATATGGGAAGCTGATGCTTCAGCCCAGGGCCTTAACCCACTGCCACAGCAACAGTCCCTAAATCAATATTTAAAAAAAAAAATTGCCTGGCCGGTGCCGCGGCTCACTAGGCTAATCCTCCGCCTTGCGGCGCCGGCACCCCGGGTTCTAGTCCTGGTCAGGGCGCCGGATTCTGTCCCGGTTGCCCCTCTTCCAGGCCAGCTCTCTGCTGTGGCCTGGGAGTGCAGTGGAGGATGGCCCAGGTGCTTGGGCCCTGCACCCCATGGGAGACCAGGAGAAGCACCTGGCTCCTGCCTTCAGATCAGCGCAGTGCGGCGGCCGTGGCGCGCCAGCTGTGGCGGCCATTGGAGGGTGAACCAACGGCAAAAGGAAGACCTTTCTCTCTGTCTCTCTCACTATCCACTCTGCCTGTCAAAAAAAAAAAAAAAAAAAAATGCCTGCCCCAACCCATCAGCAGCCAGCACCTTCCTGGAGGGCCCTGACAGAGCCCTCAGGGGCTGGGTTTGAGGGGCACTCTGCAAAGGGAGCCCCTGGGGGCTGGCAACATGGGCAGGCTGGGTGCGGCCGCAAGTCTTTGGCGGTGCTGGATTGCACCCGCCGGCTCCCAGGCTGGGAGCATGCACAGCACTTGGCCGGCTCCTTCCCTCTGGAAACACATTTCCGTCCACGGCTGGCCCAGCCTCTCGCCGCCATCTGGCTCAGCTCCTCTCGCTCTGTGTTGCAATGAAACCACCTGCCTCTGCTGAATGACCGCATTGTTTTTGCACCTGAGCCTCCCACACCTGGGCGGAGAGAACATCGGTCCCGGCTGCAGGGAGCGTTCCCCACCTGGGCCTGCTCGGAGCAGCTGGGGTGTGGGCCTGCTGTTGGGAAGGGCCTTCTCCTGGACCCCACAACCGCGGGGTGCCGTGGAGCAGGTGGGTGTGACTCTCACGGGATCAACAGCTCCCTGGGCAGTGCACAGGCGAGCCCAGGGCGGTGGTTTCCTTAAGGATGTCACCACCTCTGCAAAAGCTGCTCGCGCCGTGCTCCCCAAGACTTGAGAGGGAAAATGTGACGGTAGGAAAAAATGCCAGCGGTTCTGTTTGTTTTCCCTTTGGACACTTGAGCCGCTCACAATGCCAGCTGCGGCAAACAAAATTCACGTTGTACGGAGAGTGCACACTAAAACAGCGGGAGTGAGTGTCCCAAGCAGGGCTTGGTCAGCCCCAGGCCTGCAGGCTGGGAGCCAGGGGCCCACACCTAGCTGCCTGCACCCCGGGGCTGTGCCAGGGGCCGGCATAGCTGGCGGGTGACACCAGAGCACCTGGGCAAAGTGATGGCGGTGAGTTTCTAGATTGAGCTGAGGCAGGAGCTAGGCCCAGAGGTAAGGTGTAGTGAGCCTGGGTGTGTGTGTGGACCCCAGTCACTGGGTGTGGTTAATGGGCCACAGAGGCACCCTGGGGGTCCCCAGCCGCACAGGGTGGCCCGCCAGCCCGTCGCGGCTCTCGCTGTCTCAGCACTGCTGTGAACCACCTACAGTCTCCCCTCTGAGAGCAGTGACAGGGCAGCATGTCTTAAGCATCAAGCTGTTTTCTTGTCAGGGGATGGGATGCACTGGGCCAGCTTCGCCATCTGGCAGCAGGGCTGGGGGTCTGCAGGTCCCTGCCGGGATCCGCCCTGCACTCACCCTCAGACTGGTGTGGCCAGGCCTTGGCCCACCGCCTCCTCTTTCCCTTTCTCCTCCCCTCTCCACCTTCTCACCATGGTGAGATAAGCAAACTGTGGGCCAGAGTGCTTTCCTGGCCACCAGCTGGTCATTGCCAAATCTTGAACATGGGGGCAGTGGGCTCAGACCCCAAAGTCCCTTCCAAGAGCAGTCCTTGGGGGCAGAGGAAGACGAGGCTGCGCAGGGGGTCAGCGGCCGGGTGGGAGGCCCCTGCGCTCCCCGCCCTGGCACCGGCTCTCACAGGTTAGAGGTGGTTTCTCCCACCCCGTGCTGTCTCCTCGGAGCACCTGCGTCATGCAGACTGTGAAGCCTCGGCAATTAGAAGCATCATGCGTGCATCAGCATCGAGCCCCACCAAGTCTGCGTCGGTTGAGGATTTCATGTGTTTTCTGGGGTCACTGTGTTGTTCGGGGAGGCGCGTGGTGGCGCCAGCTGGAGCCTGCCAGGCTGTGCAGCCAGCCTGTCCCTCCTCCCAGCTGCTGGCAGGGTGAGAAGCCCCGCCAAGATGCCTCCCTTCCCCATCCACTCATCAGGGTTCATGCTGCTGTCTGTGTGTGTTAAAATACATATAGCCTGAGGAATTGTATGGGGGCTGGAGGAGGGCGGTGCTATGGCTCAGTAGTTAATCCTCCACCTGCGGGACTGGCATTCCATATGGGCCCTGGTTCGAGTCCTGGCTGCTCCTCTTCTGATCCAGCTCTCTGCTATGGCCTGGGAAAACAGTAGAAGATGGCCCCAAGTGCTTGGGCCCTTGCACCACATGGGAGACGTGGAAGAAGCTCCTGGCTCCAGGCTTCGGATCAGCTCAGCTCCGGCTGTTGCAGCCATCTATGGAGTGAACCAGCAGATGGAAGACCTCTTTCTCTGTCTCTCCCTCTCACTGTCTGTTTCTCAGATAAATAAATAAAATCTTTTTTAAAAAAGAAAATGAAATTGTATGGGGAGTGAGAACACACCTGTTCTATGACCCTCAAATTAAAACCTTCGCTTAAGCGTTCAAGGGCACTGGAGTAACACATTTGTAGTCATACAGATCGTTTTCACGAGTGTGTACGTTCGTGTAATACTTCCCATGGGTGGAGACCCAGCGAGAGAAATTGAGTGATGGCCCCTTCCCAGCCGTGCGTCCTGGGCCTCCCATCTGATAACCCACCCCCCACTCAACATGTTGGTGGGCTGTGGTGAACTTGCTATGTGCAGTGCGCTGCAGGTGACTTGGGATCCTAAATCATGGCCTTTCTCTTCAAAAAGCATTTGCTCTCTAGTGAAAATAGAAGAGGAGTCGTTAAAATGTTCGTGGAAAATGCATACTGCGAAAAAGCTGTGCATGCATTTCACAATTTTTTGCAGCAAAATCAATTTGTCTTTTAATTCCATTTTCCATGAACTTTTTGAAATACCCTCAAATTATTCGTTCTAAAACTACCTGTTCACTGGCGCTGTGGCATAGTGGGTAAAGCTGCCGCCTGCAGTGCCAGCATTCCATATGGGCACCGGTTCAAGTCCTGGCTGCTCCACTTCTGGTCCAGCTCTCTGCTGTGGCCTGGGAAAGCAGTAGAAGATGGCCCAAGTGCTTGGGACCCTGCATCCATGTGAAAGTCCTGGAAGAAGCTCCTGACTCCTAGCTTGAGATTGGCCCAGCTCCAGCTGTTGCAGCCATTTGGGGAATGAACCAGTGGATGGAAGACCTCTTTCTCTCTCTCTCTCTCTCTCTGCCTCTGCCTCTCTGTAACTCTGCCTTTCAAATAAATAAAAATAAATAAATCTTTTTTAAAAAATAGAACTACCTGTTCCCCCCCTCAAAAAACCAACACTGGTGTGCGTGGTCTCAGTGAGGTATTCCAAAGGGAAGTTAGACGGGGAGGAGCAGTGTGCCAGGGTTTCCAGGAGAAGGCTCCATGCATGGGTGCTCCAGGTCGTTTCAAGGAACAGCAGGTGCCGAGGCACCGAGGCAGGAGATGCACAGGTGTGTGTTGGGCATGGGGGCACCGAGGCAGGAGATGCACAGGTGTGCGTTGGGCATGGGGGCACCGAGGCAGGAGATGCACAGGTGTGTGTTGGGCATGGGAGCCTTGGAGGGGTTCAGCAAATAGCAGCATCTTTGGTTCCTGGAAATTCTGGTTAGAAGCCATAAGCAGGTCACTTGTTCTTGAAGCCTTGGTGTGTCATGGGCAGAAGACCAAGAGGTGATTGGACGTGTGAGCAACAGCTGTGACATGGCTAGGACCCAGTGAGGTCTGATGCGGGCTGAGGTCTCCCCCATTTTGGTCTCACATGAACGTGTTGGCTGCCATAGCATCAGGAGGTGGGAGTGACAGTGGCAAGGGGGTAGCTGAGGCTTTGGGGCAGCAGGTGTTCCAGGAGTATTTTGTCAGTGCAGCAGCCAGTACAGCTGGACTGTGCGTGCCAGCTCTGTGTCAGCCCCGGTCAAGACAGCACTGGCTCTGCTGAGCTTCTGTGACTGCTGTGGGGACCAAATGTCATACTGTACATGGAGCACTCGGGGAACTGCCACAGGCTATGCCAGCACAGATTGTTGCTATGGCGCTCATCCCAGTGCATGGTGCTATGGTGGCGCATGTTGGGGTGCAGAATAGTAAAGCAAGCCTCTGAAACAGTCAGAGACCCACAATGAGATTCTTGACCACTGTGATGGAGATAGCTTATTTTATTTATTTTTTGGGGGTTACTGCCATTAAAAATTTTTTGAGATAGCTTATTTTATTTTATTTATTTTTTTGACAGGCAGAGTGGACAGTGAGAGAGAGAGAGAGAGAGAGAGAGAGAGAGAAAGGTCTTCCTTTTTTTCTGTTGGTTCACCTCTCAATGGCCGCTGTGGCTGGTGCACTGCGCTGATCTGAAGGCAGGAGCCAGGTGCCTCTCCCAGTCTCCCATGCGGGTGTAGGGCCCAAAGACTTGGGCCATCCTCCACTGCACTCCCGGGCCACAGCAGAGAGCTGGCCTGGAAGAAGGGCAACTGGGACAGAATCCGGCACCCTGACTGGGACTAGAACCCGGTGTGCCAGTGCCGTAGGCGGAGGATTAGCCTATTGAACTGCGGCGCCAGCCCGAGATAGCTTATTTGATTAAAAGATATAGTTCTGTGAATAAAAAGCACTTGTACTTCTAGTGTTGCATAATGAGCTGAATGCTAAAAGCTCCTGACATGTCACAGTCACAGCACAATGATAAGGCCAAGAGCAAGGATCCATGATTTCCTACACTCAGTATCCTCTAGGACAGAGGTTCTCAAACCCAGGGCTCTTCACACTCTTCACACTGACCAAGGAGTCTTACGCTTCTGGATTTGACATATGTTCCCATGCTTCTTCCACTAAAAACAGCCAACAGTTCTAGACATTACATATAAAATGGCATAGGGAAACTCTGAAAGGCGGATAGAAGGTGATAGAATAGCGAGGACGCTCAAGACCCGAGTGGTGACACGGCTGACTTCCGGTTGCCTCTGTTTCTCCAGAGAACTGGAGTGGAAAGAGCCTGGAAACGTGCAAGCATCAACAGATACAGGCAAGAAACGCCCAACCAATGTTCCTCTCTCTAGGCAAAGATCTGGGACCGGTGGTCTAGAGAAGCAGAGCATTTGGACCAACTTTCATTCACGCTACTCCAGCTGACAGCTGTGACCCCAACCAAACTCACAGCAGCAGATGTAGTGGGGACTCTGCCCCTGTGAGGCTGTAAGGAGGCCCCTCCATATCCTCGACAGGTTGTGTCAGAGAAGACCACGTGGGGAGTCAGAATTGTCTTCCCTGCCAGCCTCTAATAGTCTTACACACACACACACACACACACACACACACACACAGTGTCAGTGGACGCCCTGGGGCCACCTGGACATCCATCTGTGCCTGGCAGTAATGAGGAGGGAGCCCCTCCCTCTCCATGATGAGGAGTGAACCAGCAGATGGAAGACCTCTCTCTCTCTCTCTCTCTCTCTCTGCCTCTCTGTTAGTAATGAGGTGGTCCTCTCCCTCATTTCCTGTCTAATGGTATCATACAAAATGTAAAGGAGATGACTTAAATAAGATCCAGGCTCTCATGATACAAAAATGTACAGGTTCAATCAAAAATTACTTGTTACAGCAAGAACCAGGAGTATCTCAAGCTGAATAAGAAAGAGCCATAGGTAAATGTCGATTCCAAGATGACAGAAAAGGTAGAATCATGCTGACAAGGATTTTAACATAGTCATGTTAACAATACCTCAACAAATAATTACAAACATGCTTAAAACAAATTTTAAAAAGTAGAAAGTCTTGTCACATAAACACAAGAAGTAAAGAACCAAATGGAAATATAAGAAACACAAAATACAATACCAGAAATAAAAAAAGTCAGTGGATGAGCTGAATAGCAAAACGTTAGGAAACAGAGGAAAGAATCTGTGAACTGGTAGAGAGAACAATAAGAATCAATCCGGAGCCAGCATTGTGTCATAACCGGTAAAGCCACCACCTGCAATGCTGGCATCCCAAATGGGTGTCGGTTCAAGTCCCAGCTGCTGCACTTCCAATCTAGCTCCCTGCTAATGCACCTGGGAAAAACAGCAGAGGATGGCCCAAGTGCTTGGGCCCCTGCACCCATGTGGGAGACCCAGATGAAGTTCCTGGCTCCTGGCTTTGGCTTCGCCCAGCACTGGCTGTTGCAGCCATTTGGAACAAACCAGCAGATGGAAGACCTCTCTCTCTCTCTGTCTCTCCCTTTCTCTCTATAGCTCTGACTTTAAAAATCAATAAATAAATCTAAGAAGAAAGAAAAAAAAAAACAATCACCTAATCTGGTGACAGAGAAAATATACTGGGGAAATAAAAGAACAGAGCCTCAGAATCTAGTCGTCTGTACCGGGAAATCTGAAGGTCATGGAATCGAAACTCTGAAGACGAGGGGAACACAGTGAGACTGAGAAAGAACCTGAAGAAATTATAGTTGAAAACGCCTCAACTGGCAAGGTACACAACCCTACAGATTCAAGAAGCCTAACAAGTCACGAACAGGATAACTCCAAATAAATCCATACAAGAAACAT
Source organism: Oryctolagus cuniculus (assembly GCF_964237555.1). Lineage (NCBI taxonomy): Eukaryota > Metazoa > Chordata > Mammalia > Lagomorpha > Leporidae > Oryctolagus > Oryctolagus cuniculus. Next base: position 11,552,699 of record NC_091439.1, on the reverse strand, counting down.
AATAATTAAACTTCTGACTACTAAAAGAGAAAATCACAAAAGCAGACAAAAGAAAATGACACATACTGTGGAAAATCCAATTTGAATAATAGTGGATTTCTCTTCAGGAGCCATGGAGGAGAGAAGGAGGCAGCATCGCCTTTTTCAAGTGCTAAAAGACCTGTCAACCAGGAATCTACACCTGCAAAGACATCCTTTGGAAATGAAGAGATCAGGACATTCTCAGATGCAGAAAGCTAAGATAATTTGTTACTAAAGACCTATTCTAAGATAATGGCTAAAGAAAGTTCTTTAAGCAAAAGTAAATGATAAAAGAAGGAACTTGGAACAGACAAAAGAAAAATAAAACAGTAAGCAAAAATATGGCAAAATAGGCTCTACTTTCCTAATCCCCTTGAGTTGTCAAAATAATTGTGGCTTTTTTTTTTTTTAGATTTATTTATTTGAAAGTCAGAGTTACACAGAAAGAGAAGGAGAGGCGGTGGGGAGGGGGGGTGCGGTTTTCCATCTGCTGGTTTACTCTCCAGTTGGCTGCAACGGTCGGAGGTCGGAGCCAGGAGCTTCTCCTGGGTCTCCCACGTGGTTACAGGAGCCCAAGAATTTAGGTCATCTTCTACTTCTTTCCCAGGCCATAGCAGAGAGCTGAATCGGAAGTGGAGCATCTGGGTCTCAAACCGGCGCTCATATGGGATGCTGGCACTGCAGGTGATGGCTTTACCCGCTATGCCACAGCACCGGCCCCTAAATAACTGTTTAATTATTAAAGAAAAAGTTAAGACATTGAGGCTGGTGTTGTGGAGTAGCAGGTAAAGCCACCACCTGTGACACTGGGATCCCATAGCTCCACTTTTGATCCCATTCCCTCCTAACGCACTTGGGAAAGCAATGGAAGATGGTCCAAGTTCTTGGGCCCCTGAACCTACATGGGAGATCCAGAAGAAGCTCCTGGCTCCTGGCTTCTGCCTGGCCGTTGCAGTCATTTTGGGAGTGAACCAGGGGATGGAAGATTTCTCCTTCTGTTTCTTTCTCTCCCCCCCGCCCCCCGAGCTCTGCCTTTCAAATAAATAATTTTTTTTTTAAATTAAGATACTGTGTGATACAATTTTAGATGTATGTAGACATTTATTTAATGATGGGGGAATGAAAAGACATAAACAGATGTAAGATTTTTATGTTTATCGAACTGGTAAACAGATGACACCAGTTATCTGTAGTAAGTTATGCATACCTAGAGCAGCCAGTAAAAAAGCTATATACAAATAGATACAATCAAAACACTAGAAATACATCAAAGTAATGATTTTTAAATGTTCAAGCAGCCTGCAGGAAGGCAGGAAAAAGGAAACAAAGGAAACACACAGAACAGGGGTGGGTGTCTCCCTAGTGGTTAGGGCAGCTGTGTCGGATATCACGGTGGCTGGCCCCACTCCCAACCCCAGCTCTGCGGCCGTGAACCCTGGGAGGCAGCACTGATGACTCGAGTGGCTGGGCTTTTGCCACCGTGGGAGACCTGGCCTGTGTCCCCAGCTCCTGGCTATGGCCCAGCCTGGGGCTGTTGTACATTTGAGGAGTAAAAGGTAGCTGAGCTCTCTCTCTCTCTCCCTCTCTTATTCTCACTCTTGCTTTCTCTCTCTCTTTGCCTCTCAAAACAAATTTTTAAAAAACAGAACAAACTTAATGCAAAAATTTAATGGCAGACTGAAGCCCTGACACATCAATAATTATATTAAATGTAAGTACCCTAACTATACCATAAATTATTTTTGCTTTTCCTTTATTTTATTTTTTAAACATTTATTTATTTACTTGAAAGTCAGAGTTACACAGAGAAAGAGAGGCAGATAGAAGGAGAGAGAGGTCTTCTATCCACTGGTTCACTCCCCAGTTGGCTGCAACAGCCGGAGCTGTGTCAATCTGAAGCCAGAAGCTAGGAGCTTCCTCTCGGTCTTCCATGTGGGTGCAGGGGCCCAGGGACTTGGGCCATCTTCTACTGCTTTCCCAGGCCATAGCAGAGAGCTGGGTAGGAAGTGGAGCAGCAGGGACTCGAACTGGTGGCCATATGGGATGCCGGCACTGGAGGAGGCAGTTTTACCCACTACGCCATAGCACCAGACCCTACCATAAATTATTATGCTTTTTTTTTTTTTAAATAAAATGACCCAAACTGGGATGACGCTGTGGTGTAGTAGGTTAATCTGCTGCCTGTGATGCCAGCATCCCGTATGGGTACCAGTTGGTGTCCCGACTGCTCTACTTCTGATCCAGCTCCCTGCTGATGGCCTGGGAGAGCAGCAGAGGATGGCCCAGGTGCTTGGACCCCTGCACCCACGTGGGAGTCCTGGAAGAAGCTCCTGGCTCCTGGCTTCGGATTGGTGCAGCTGCGGCCGTTGCAGCCATCTGGGGAGTGAACCAGCAGATGGAAGACCTCTCTCTCTCTCTCTCTCTCCCTCTCTCTCTCTCTCTCTTTGCCTCTCCTCTCTCTGTGTAACTGTGACTTTCAGGTAAAATAAATAAATCTTTAAATAAATAAATAAATATTTAAATAAATAAATGTTTACACCAAAATAATCTTTTTTTAAGAATTTCAATAACTTTTTAAAGATTTATTTATTTATATAACTTGAATATTCCCATAACTATTAAAGAAATTGAATTTACTATGAAATAACCCAGTAAAGGCCGTCTCCAAGTTCAGGTAATTTTGCTGGTAATTAAATTACTGATAGTTTGATTGCATTAAAGGCAATCTCCAAGTTCAGGTAATTCCACCATTTATTTTTTAAAAGTTAATACTAAATCTACACAATCTATTCCAGGAAATAGAAGAGAAGGAACATTCTCCAGGTCATTTTACAAAATTAGTAATACCCTGATACCAAAACTACACCAAGACAGTGTATTAAAAGGCAACTATAGACCAATAGCCTTCAAGATAGCCAATATCCAAAATATCCAAAAGAACTTGGTAGCAATAGAGGCATTATTCATCATGACCAAGAAGTGTTTATTTCAGGTATGTAAGACTGGTTCAAATTTGAAAAATCGATCAATGTAAATCCATCATATTAACAGACTAAAGAAGAAAAACCATATATCATAACAAGCCATGCACCAAAAGCATTTGACAAAATTAACATCCACTCGGGATATTAAAAACTGTTTAAAAATAAGAATAGGAGGGCTCTCCCTCGACTTCATGAGCAGCAGGCACACAAGCCTAATGATGAGAAGCTCGCTGCTTCCCCCTGAGCTCAGACACAAGGCAGGAACGTGCAGCGTGCACTCCCACCACTCACTCCAGGTCTAGCCAGTGTCAACAGGCAAGGGAAGGAAATTCACAGAGTGCAGTGAGGGGAGAAATCGAAGTTTCCCTATCTGCAGATAGCACGGCTGCACAGAAATCCCCATGGAAGGAGTGGGTATTTGGCCTAGAGGTTAAGGTAACAATTAGGACAGGTGCACTTCATATGGGAGTGCCTGGGTTCCATTCCCAGTGCCAGCTCCAGATTTCAGCTTCTGCTGTTGTGGGCCCTTGGGGGCAGCAGTGAGGGCTCAACTTGTTGGGCTTCTGCCACCCATGGAAGAGAACAGGATTGAGCTCCTGGCTCCTGGCCTTAGCCTCTTAATCCAGTCCCAGCCATTATGGATGTTTGGTGCATGAACCAGTGGACAGGAGCTCCTTTTTTATTTTATTTTATTTTATTTTATTTTATTTTATTTTTTAAAAGATTTATTTATTTGAAAGATAGAGTTACAGAGAGAGGGAGAGAGAGAGAGGGAAAGGTCTTCCATCCACTGGTTCATTCTCTCAAATGGCAGCTATGGGGAGCAACTCGGACTAGACTAAGTTACTGGAATTAAGACTTATTCTATGCATCTGCTCTCCCACAATATGGCGCTGAGAAGGGAGAAACAGCTTCTACACAGCTGCCTCCAGTTCAACCAATAAACTGTAGGACCTACTCCTGATTGGAGGAGAGCAGCGTACTCGGCGTGTGGGTAGCAGAGTTGGGATTGGTGGAAGAGGACTATAAAGGAGGAGAGAGACAGCATGCACCAGGAACATCTAAGGGGAACATCTATCTGAAGGAACACCTGTGCAGCCCCCGAGAAGAGCCGGCCGGCGGTGTGCCGCTCCCCCGCGGAAGTGGGGAAAAGCGGCAGGGGGAACCGCCCTTCCACGGAGGTGGAAGGGTCGGTAGGCAACCCAGGAAGAACCAGCAGCAAACCCGGGAAGGGCCGAGCAGACGAAAGAACAGCGCAGGGTCCTGTGTCGTTCCTCTGCGAAGACGGGGAGCGACATAATGGTGCCATGACTCGGATATGAAGACTGGGCAGGGTTTAGTGTCGTTCCTCCACGAAGACGGGGAGCGACAGGCAGCAATGACCAGGGCTGGGCCAGGCCATAGCCAGGAGCTTCCTCTGGGTCTCCCACGTGGGCGCAGCAGCCCAAGGATTTGGTCCATCCTCTGCTGCTTTCCCATGCACATTAGCAGGGAGCTGGATGGGAAGTGGAACAGCTGGGACTTGAACTGGCACCCATATGGGATGTCAGCACTGCAGGCCAGGGCTTTAATCTGCTGTGCCACAGTGCCAGCCCCTGGAGATCTCTTTCTCTGTCTCTCTTTCTCTCTGCCTCTCAAATTAAAAAATAAATAAATGAATAAATAAATAAATTTCCAAGGAATCTACCAAAAACTTATAGACCCAATCCTGCAAAACTACCAAATACAAGATCAACACATAAAAACCAGTAGTTTCTGTATACTGTTATAAGTACATGAACACCAAAATTTAAAATTACAATTCCATTTACAATAGTTCAAAATTAAAATGCTTACATTTATTTGAGAGGAATACAGAAAGAGAGAAAGACATAAAGAGACAGACAGAGCTCCAACTGGTTGGTTCACTCTCCAAACGCCTGCAACAAACAAAGTTGGGTCAGAAGCCAGACACACAATCCAGGTCTCCCAGGAACCCAATTACTTGAGCTGTCACTGCTCCCTCTGAAGGTGTACATCATCAGGCAACTGGAGTCCAGGGCCAGGATTGGCATTGAACCAGGTACTCGGGTATCGTATGTGGGCATCTTAACCAGTAAGTCAAGCACCCACTCCAAATTCTTAAGTTTAAATCTATTAGAAAGTGTGTAAGACTTATATGCTAAAAACTGTACAGTGCTGACAAAAGAAATAAAAAAGATCTAAAGAAGTAGAAAGACATCCTGTAGTCATGGGTTGGAAGACTCAATACGGTAAAGGTATAAACTCTCCCAAAATTTACACACAGATTTAGCACAATTCCTATCAAAATCCCAGCAAGATTTTTTGTGATTATAGTCAATATTATTTTAAAATTTATTTGGAAAGACAGAATAGGCAAAAGCAATTCTGTAAAAGAATAAGATGATAGGAATTCATCGTTCTGAGTTCAAGACTTACTATGTAGCCAGAGAAAGGGAGACTGCATGTTACTGATCAGGAATAAACACGTAAGATCCATGGTAACTATCAGAGAACCCAGAAATAGACCAAACAAGTACTGCACCTGATTGTTGCCCAGGTGTAATAAGAGAAACTCAGTGGAGGAATGATAGCCTTGTCAACAAATGCTGCTAGAGCAGTTGTACTCCAACAGGTGAATGAGAGAGAGAGAGAGAGAGAGAGAGAGAGAGAGAGAGGAAGAGGGAGGGAGGAAGAGAAAGGAAGGAAGGAAGAAAAGAGCCTTGACCTAAGTCTCACATGTTACTTAAAAAGTAACTCAAAAATGGATCGTGGATATAAACATAGAACCATAAAACTGTTGGAGAAAATCATAAGGGAAGGGGCTGGCGCCGTGGCTCACTTGGTTAATCCTCCGCCTGTGGTGCCAGCATCCCATGTGGGTGCCGGTTTCTAGTCCCGGTTGCTCCTCTTACAGTCCAGCTCTCTGCTGTGGCCCGGGAGTGCAGTGGAGGATGGCCCAAGTCCTTGGGCCCTGCACCCGCATGGGAGACCAGGAGAAAGCACCTGGCTCCTGGATTTGGATCGACTTAGCGCGCTGGCCATAGTGGCCATTTGGGGGGTGAACCAACGGAAGGAAGACTTTTTTTCTCTGTCTCTCTCTCTCACTAACTCTATCTGTCTAAAAAAAAAAAAAAAAAAACATAAGGGAAAATCTTAAGGATTTAGAGTGGAAAATTCTTTGTCTTGAAACCAAAGGCATAATCCATAAAACGAAAATTTGATAAATTGGATTTCATCCAAACCAAAAACTTCTGCTTTGAAAAAGGCAATATTAAGAGAATAAAAAAGCTACAGAATGGGTGAAAATGTTTGCCAACCACTCATCCCACAAAGGACTTTATCTAGAATTATATAAAGAACCTTGAAATTTAACAGAAGAGGGAACAGCCCAGTTAGAACACTGACAAAAGACATGGAGAAATGCTTCACCAAAGAGGAGCTACAGGTGCAAATAAGTTCGTTAAAGACACGCGATAGCATTAGCCACAGGCAAATACAAGCTAAAACCCCAATGAGCCATCGCCACAAACACATTGAAGGGCTGAATAAAAGTCCCCAGCGAGAGCTGAGGGGAAACTGGATCCCTCAGACAATGCTGATGAGACTGCAAAGGAAAACCAGGCCACTGGGATAGCAGTTCGGCTGTTTCTCTCAAAAACTAAGCATGAAGGGCAGGCGTTTGTTCTGGTGGCCAAGGTGTTGATTGGGATTCCAGCATCTCGTTATGTAGTGCCTGGGTTCAAGTCCCGCTTCTCCCCATTCCAGCTTCATGCTAATGTGCACCCTGGGAAGCAGCAGGTGATGATCAAGTAGTTGGGCCTCTGCTGCCCACGTGGGAAACCTAGCTCGGGTTCCCAGGTCCTGGTGTTAGCCTGCTCCAGCCCCAGCCATTGTGGACTTGGGGCAGTGGATGGGAGCACGCTTTCTCTCTCTCTCTCTCTCTCTCTCTCTCTCTCTCTCTGCGTGTGTGTGTGTGTGTGTCTGCCTCTCAAGTAAATAAAAATAAATAAAATTAACAGAAATAAACATGCAACCATGCTATCACGCAGCCATTGCAATTTTGAGAGCTTAACCCAGAGAAATGAAGACTTTTGTTGATACAAAAGCCCATAGAAGAATGTGCACAGTGGCTTTATTTGTAACAGCACAAAAACAGGAAATAACCCAGATGTCCTTCAATGAGTGAATCATCGACAACTCTAGTATATCCATTCTGTGGAATACTACACAGCTGTAAAAAGAGTGAGGCATTGATACAAAACCCTGGAGGTCGAACATTCAGGAAGTGATAAAATGACCTGACTGCGCAGACTCGTGTTTGCCGGGTTAAAGAAGAAGTAGGGAATGACAAGTGCGTGGCTGTGGCTCCAAGAGCAGCAGAAGGGACCCTGTGACCTGAGGGTCCCGGAGTCAACATCCTGTGCTATGGCTTAACAAGATGTGACCACCGTTTCTCAGGAATGGAGGAAAACTCACAGGCAAGCTCTGGACTGTTTCTAGCGAATCTGCAACGGTCTCGTGGCACAAAGTTTAACTTAAAAAGTTACTGGATTGTGTCCGTTATACCTATTGATAGTTAAATCATTTTAAAAAACACAGACATTTGAAAACATTTACGCTGGGATCAGACATTTAGCCTAGCAGTTAAGATACCCATGTCTGATACGGGGGTACCGGGTTCAATTCCCTGCTCTGGCTTCTGACTCCAGCTTCCTGTCAGTGCAAACCCTGGGAGGCCGTGAGGATGGCTCCAGTAACTGGGCTCCTGCCACCCACGAGGGAGATCTGGATTGCATTCCTGGCTCCCACCTTTGGCCCTGGGTCAACCAGCACTGGGGGCCTTTGGAAACTGAACCAACAGATGAGAACACTCCATATCCTGTCTGCCTCTCAGTTAAATAAATACGCACACATATTTGAAATTTACTTAATTCACTGGAAAGCGCTGAACACATCCGCACATTTTCTTTAAAATCAACTAAGTTTCTCAAAACAAAGGGAAATTAGTGAGAAGAGGGCATTGTTTCTCCTTTGTCGGCTCTCCGTAACATGTGACTCCATCGCAGGCAGCCAGCTTCTCCCATCTGCTCGTGCATTCCGTCTCTTGCAATATGTTGTTTTGGTTGAGGACAATCTAGGCCCCGCCTTGGGAGAAGAGCAGAATATTGTCATAGCCTTTTTCAGATGTTTGTAGACATTCTGTATTGATACTGAACAAATGCTTGACAAGTGACAGTATTTTAAAGATGCAGTGGATAATCTGAAACTCTATCAATGTGTTTGTCATATTCCATTAACACTGAAATTTGCTCACCTCTTGTACACTTTGCAGGGCATTTGCCTGTGCTTGACTTGTGGAGCCCATGAAGAGTCTGTGGTTCGTGGGCTCCTGGACCACATTTCGACAACCACTGCCTTTAACATTGGTGGTTTGAGACTTGATAGAGGTGTCCAATCAATGCACCAGTTGGATGATGGAATGCAAAACCCTTGGTTCCAAAGACTATCTAGAACGTGGACAAATAAAACAATTAGAGGGAGGGAGACAGCCTCCCTGGTAGAAGTAAGACAGCAAACATATTCAATAGGATGCATGGCCGTGGCCTCTTTTGTGCCCCCAAGGGTGGCCCCCTGTCTGTGTGCCTTGATGATAGAGCGGTTCCTCAAAGAGGAAGAGACTGGGAGTGGATGTTTGTCCTGGAAGGTTACGACACTGATTAGGATGCCCACAGACCATATCGGACTTCCCAAGTTCAAGTCCAAGCTCTGCCCCTGATTCCAGCTCCCTGCTACTGTCAACCCTGGGAGGCAGCAGGTGATAGCTAAAGTAGGGTATCTACTGATGACATGACTGAGTTTCTAGCCCCTGGTTTCATTGTGGGCCTATGAGATATAAACCAGCCAATGGGCGCACTCTGCTTCTCTCTCTCTCCCTTAAATAAATTTATTAATTTATTATTTTTAAAAAAAACAGACGATTCTGTTAGTACACAGGCCCAAGAGGCAACATTTCAAGCACTGTTTATACAAGCTTTATTCTCTTCTTACAGACGAGGAAGTTGGAAAGATGGAAAAGGCTTCTATAGGGAGGCAGAATGGGGAGCAGGTGCCAGACCTCCAACCCTCTTCCCCATCCATGTCCCCAGCAGAGTGATGAATGGCCCCTTTCAGCTGCTGTTAACCAGCTTATACTTAGCTTGTCTCCTAATGGAAGCGTAATGGTTCTCCCTGAGTCCAAACCAATGAAATGAAGAATTCTCTCCCTCTTACAGTGAATAGTAACCCAGGAGAGCTCACTGCCACAAGTTATTATGACAGCGGATAACGAAGCCAGGGTAAGAACGAGATCAGACACTGTCCGAATAGGGAAAGCCGTGCCAACCCCTTTGCTTGGAAGCGGTAAACGGTCACTAACTCAAATCGGGATGACATCCCAGTAAGAGGTGATTAGGTGTGGGAGCGTTTGTTGTTTTATTCCTTTTGATTCTCTTTTGGGAAAGGTTTGTATCTTATTATGAAACCCCCTGGGAAAATCTGAGCAGGGATTTGCCCAAATCTTTCACACAGGACCTGATAGATATTCACTGGTAACTAGACAATGGGCGCAGTTTTGTGCTCTCGGGTTTTTGCTTGAGGGAGCCCGGGGGCAGTGTGCGACGTGGTCTGTTCACCTGTGGGTGTCTCCCTGGGAAAGCTCCTTGTAGGCAGGGGCTGGGTCTGCAGATTCCCTACTTGCCAGCATGAAAAGTCCTGCAGAATTGATGCTCAGTTATTTATTGAACGAGTGAATTTCATGTAGCCAGCTGGACGCTGGGGCAATGCTAATCAATTGGGTAAGAGCCTTTTGTTCCAGGCTGTTCTACCATTCGTTCTACGGAAAATGTCCTGGGATGCTACAGGGGGTAAATTTCAGTTGTACATTCTATGGCTTTTTCTGACTTTTCTGAACTATGCTTGAGTAGTTTAATTTGTGAAGCGAAAGGATTTGGGGTGGGGGGTGCAAGTCATGTTTTAAAACACCTTGCTTTGTTCCCTGAGGGCCTAATTTCTGGCACGAGGAGCAGGCTGGCGTGCCACTGAATCAGAAATAACGTGCAAGGACAGTTTTCAAAACCAGAAATTGTCTTCTTGGTTTTAGGCCGGGTCGGAAGCCAAAGGCTGTAGGCCCTTAAGGTATCTTGAAAATTGCTGCATGGACTCCGATTCTATCAATAGAAAAAGATGGACTTGAGATGGACGTCCTCTACCTTTTCTTTTCATTCTCGTGGGTTTTGTGTTCGGATGCATGCTTTAGAAGAACTCTTAGTTAAATCCAATTATAACACATACAACAACAATAAGAACTCCATGTAATAAAACATTTCCGAGCCCCAGCTGGTGACCCACTTAACAACAGCAATTACACAGTCCTCTGGTTTGTTCTGATGGGATTTGATTTGCATTTAGGAATCCTTGAGGAATATTTTCATAGATGATTTTATTTTGGTTTGTGGCTATTGCCAGGACATATAGGAACAAATCTTAGCAAGCAGGCTTTCAGTGGAATTTTGGCTTCATTCATCTATTTTGCCACCCTTCTATGGTTACAACCCCTATAAAGTAGACACCGCGCCAGCTTTCCTCTCTTAGAGAAAATGATTCAAGAAGCACTGTGTTGTGACTTGGCTGGGCCCAGGTTCTTTCCCCCTTTGCAAGAAGGAATTCAAAGAGGAGACATAGCTACAGGTCAGCAGAGAAGCAAGATTTATTTGCATAAACAGCGAAGTTAAACACAGAAACAAGTGTGGGCAAGCTCAGGAGACAGCATCTTCAGCAAGGTGCAGGGCTGTGCTGTCCCTTTATATGGTCTGCAGACACAGGAGGTCGTGCATGGGTGTGACTGCACTGAGTAGTCAAAGGGGTGGGGCTTCGGGCAAGGCTGGAGTGCCAACTATTTTCTCACCCTTTTTTGGGAAACCTTGCAAATGTCAGGGCATCAGGTGCTTGTTGGGAGTGGAGTAGTTTTATTTTGTTATGGTAAATTTTATTTTGAGGACATTACAATGAACTAAAGTTCATTGCCAGGAGGTCATGGGCAGCCATATTGGATATGTTTAACTGGCACTGGTTCTAAGTGGTGAACTCGCGAGGAGTTGGGTTTTCTGGTGCATGAGAGGGGGGAGGTTTGACGGTGCGAGGGGTGTGGGTGGTGCATGCAGGGCTGAGTGGAATGATGGCAGGGGAGGGGCGAGGGAGGCAGGGCAGTGCTGGCATCCTCAGCTGCTCCCTGCCTACATCACTCACACCTTCCTTCTCATGCCAGGCTCTTCCGCGTATTGTTCCATATCACACCACCAACCCACACTCCCATACTCGAAGTACTTTGTTCATCCTTGCCAAGAGTGTATAGTTTTTTGAAGGAGACAAGCACATAAGCAGATAAACCCAGACCAACATGGTAGACATAGAGGAGGACTGGTCTAAGAGAATTATGGAGGCAGGAGAAAGACACGTGAGTCAACTTCCCCGTAATAACAGAGCTGAGGGGAAGGTAAGGAAATTTAAAGCAAGTCATCGCTTCTTCCTAGCTAGGGAGGAGCAAGGAACCACAGATGGGACCAGATACTACACCAGCTTCCAACGCAGGGGCACACGGATTGGAGCCACTGCTGGAGCCATGAGCACATGGACTGTTGCTGTACCAGAACAACAGGTGCCCAGGCTGTAGCAACCATCAGAAGCGTGGCACAAGGACTGTAGCAACCACCAGAGCAATGCTTGCAGCTCAGACCAAAGTCTGATTCTAATTGTGCAACAAAGTGTCTTCCCCCCTCATCCTCTCCTCCCTCACGGTCATTCTTCCTCCTTCAGTCCTCCCTTGTTTCCTGTGCTGTTTCATCATCTTGTCCCTTTACATTTTTTGTGTTATTACAGAATAGGTTACATATTAAAAGAGGACATACAATGCAGGTGCATCTATTCTCAATGCAAAGCATCTATTAGTGGAGGAACCAGAACACGTGCACTGTACTCCACAACCTCAACTGTTTCTCTCCTGCCCACTCCCTCAGAGGTGATAACCTGTGTGTTGGATTTTGTAGGTCCCCCCTCCCCCCATGGCGTTTTTGAACCACATGTGATAACACTAAACAATGCCTCGCCACTTTTGAGGTCTTTATAGAAATGATGTATTTTGTGTGTGTGTCAGCCTTTTGCTACTGATACTGCTTTTCAGCAAGACTCATTTTGCTGGGCTTGGCATTGTGGCTACTGGGGTTAAGATACCGCCGATGACACCAGCATCTCATATGAGTGCTGGTTTGAGTTCTGGCTGCTCCTCTTCAGATCCGGCTGCCTGCTAATGCTCCTGGGAAAGCAGCAGATGACCAAGTACATGGATCCCTGCCTGCCACATGGGAGACCTGGATGAAGTTCCTGGCCCCTGGCTTCAGCCTAGTACAGCCCCAGCCATTGTGGCCATGTGGGGAGTGAGGCACCAGATGGAAGACCTCTCTCTCTCAGCCCCACCCCCACCCCATCACTCTGTTTTCTAAATAAAATAAATCTTAAAAAAAAAAGGGGGGGGGGCTGGCATTGTGGGATAGCGGGTAAAGCTGCTGCCTGCAATGCCTGCATTCTATTTTGGTGCCTGTTGGAGTCCTGGCTGCTCCACTTCTGATCCAGCTCCCTGCTGAGTGGCCTGGGAAAAGCAGTGGAAGATGGCCTATATGCTTGGGCCATTGCCACCCACATGGGAGACCCGGGAGAAACTCCTGGCTCCTGGCTTAAGCCTGGCCCAGCCCTGGCTGTTGTGACCATCTAGGGAGTGAACCAACAGATGGAAGATCTCTCTCTCTCTCTCTCCTCCCTCTCTGTGCAACTCTTTCAAATAAATAAATGAATATTTTTTAAAAATTCTGCTGATATATGCAACTGTAGTTCACTTTTACTGCTTTTTAAGTTTTTGTTTATTTATTTTCATTTTATTTGAAAGTCAGGGAGACACAGGGAGAAAGACAGGACGATCTTCCATCTGCCCCTTCACTCCCCAAATGCTGGCAACAGTCAGGGCCAAGTCAGGCCAACCAGGAGCCCAGAACTCCATCCAGGTCTCCCATGTGGGTGGCAGGGACCCCAGGGCTTGAGCCTCCTAAGGTGCACATTAACAGGAATCTTGATGGGAAGCGGAGCCAGAACTTGACCCAGACATGTGATGCGGGTGTCCCAGCTGGTGACTTAGCCCCTGCCCCAAATGCCTGCCCCTTTCACTACCTCTTGGTCCTGCGTATCCAGGAATTCATCAGTGTCCTGGCACAGACATTTGAGGTGTTTCTGGGCTTGGGCTGTGATGATGAGCAGTATCTTTGTGAACTTCGCGTCTGTGTGTTTGGTGCCTGGGGATACACCTACAATTACAATCCCTGATGGAGCTGAATGGGCGGTCATATTATTTTCCAAAGTAATTCTGGTGGTCTATTGTCTCACCCAAAGTCATCATCTTTTTTTTTTTTAATTCCAAATGTTTTCTTTAAAGAAATCTGTATTCATTAAATACGTATTCCAATGCAAAGCTTTACCCTTCATCTCACATTCAGCGACCCCAAGGTGCATCCTGGCTCCTGGTGCCTTTTCACTGTGTTTTCCCCTTTGGAATTTGTCTTCCAATTTTCCGTTCGTGGCGTCCTTCTAAATGCCAGGGTGCATTTCTGCATCCTTCTTTATTCTGCTCTCCTGCTGGGAATAGCGAGTGGTGGCCCCTGGGAAAGCCCCATTCTCTGCCCCCACCCAATTCCAGGTCTGGAGATCCCCCAGTGGGCTCGGGGGCTGTGGCAAAATCCCCAGCCCCGGGCCAGGGGCAGAGGGCAGGATCCAGCGGCCCCTGGAAGCCCCCGCCAGGACTGGCTGTGGGTCGGGGCAGTCTGTCCCGGCTTGTTTTTCAGACGTGTCGCCTGTGTCAGTAGCCTCTGGGGACCAGCGCACACTGGGCCTGCTGACCTCCCAGCTTCCTGAGTGGAAAAGCCAATGGCCTGGGCCCCACGGGCTGTTTCCCCGAGGTTGTGTGTGAGTGGTGGTGTGAAAAGAGACACAGCCGGGTGTCCCGAGGTGAGGCCAGGCAGGGCTGGGGACCAGCGGCCGTGGCTTTTTTTGCTTTTTTTTCCCCCCAAAGAAATTTTTTATTAAATGAGTACAAATTTCAAAAGTAGAACTTTAGGAATATAGTGATTCTTCCCACCATAGCCACCCTCCCACCCCCACTCCCACCCCATCTCCTCCTTCCTCTCCCATTCCCAGTCCCATTCTCCATTCAAGAAAAAAATAAATAGATAAAACTGTTTCTCAACAGTCAAGACAAGGGCTGTTCAAGTCATTGCTTCTTAAAGTCTCAATTTCACGTCTACAGATTTCATTTTAGGTGCTCTATTAGTTATCACAGATCAGGGAGAGTGTATGGTATTTGTCCCTTTGGGACTGGCTTATTTCACTAAGTATGATGTTTTCCAGATTCATCCATTGTGTTGCAAATGACCGGATTTAATTTTTTTTAACCACTGTGTAGTGTTCCATAGAGTACATATTCCTATAATTTCTTTATCCAGTCTTCAGTTGATGGGCTGATTCCACATCTTAGCTATTGTGAATTGAGCTGCAATAAATATGGAGGTGCAGACAATTCTTTTATTTGCTGATTTCATTTCCCTTGGGTAAATTCCCAGGAGTGGGATGGCTGGGTCATATGGTAGTTCTATATTCAGATTTCTGAGGTTTCTCCATAGTGTCTCCCACGGTGGCTGTACCAGTTTACATTCCCACCAGCAGTGGATAGGGTACCATTTTCCCCACATCCTCACCAGCATCTGTTGTTGGTTGATTTCTGTATGAAAGCCATTCTGACTGGGGTGAGGTGAAACCTCCTGGTTTTGATTTGCATTTCCCTGACAGCTAGTGATCTTGAGCATGTTTTCATGAGTCTGTTGGCCATTTGGGTTTCCTCTTCTGAAAAATGTCTAAGTCCTTGGCCCATTTCTTCACTGGGCTGTTTTTTGTTGTTGTTGTGCAGCTGGGACCTTAACAGAGCCGGTCAGCCAGAGCAGCCAAGGTCCCTGCTGGCACAGAGCGGGAAGCTGAGCCCTACCAAGGAAGCCCCCAGAGAATGTGGCAGAGAGAAGCCCAGGACCATGGCTCCAGGGAGGGCCAGGTCCCCTTTGTGGCCACAGACACTGTGCTGTCTTCCTGCACCTGACCTTGGGCGGCAGACGGTGGCCTTGGCAGGTGTCTGCGTCCAGGGTGGGGAGGGGGCCTTCTCTGTGAGCGCCCTGGGCAGCTTTAGCTCTCAGCTCCACTGCCAGGGCTTCTTCACTTTGCCCCCACACTGGAATCACCCAGAGAGCTTTTAAGGAAGACTGACCCCTGGGCCCACCCCTGAGGTCCTGATGCAAATCCTGCACTGGGGTGGGGCAGGGCGGGGCGGGGAGGGGGATGTTCCAGAGCCGGCCCCTGAGTCTAAGGAGGCCCAAGCCCAGAGCTGAGCTGGCCAGGGATCTCAGGGCACTGCCGACCCCTTTCCTCCTTTGCTTGGAGAGCTGCCATTCGCTGAAGCCTGTCACCTGCCAGACAAGGCGCGCCAAGCTGCGAACTGACCCCTGCTCCCAGTGAGGAGCCTGGGGAAGAGGAGGGGACAGAGGCTGGGACAGGACTCAGCCCAGCTTACACAGCAAAGCTCAGGCTCAGATTCAGGCTCCTGACTTCCCCGCCCTCGCTCTGCCTGCTGGGAGGAAAGGCAGGGAGGGTGTGGAGAGTGAGGGAGCCTTGGGGGAAGCAGGTTAGCGTGGCTGCAAAACGAGGAAGGGAGAGGCAGGAGAACGCGGGGACGGAGGGAGGAGGAGGGGCTTCCACTTTGCATCTGGGGCGAGGATGGCTTTGACAGCAAAGACTTTCTTTGTGGGTGCAGAGGAGCTGCCTTCCTCTGCAGTCTGGGGCTCTGTTGCTGGGCTGAGAGGCAGGCAGGCCTGCGTGGGGCCCGGCTCAGCCTGGTGTCAGCCTGGAGACAGAGGAGAGCAGCTCTCTTACTGCTGCACCCGCAACGTCCTCCTGACCCCTCGGTGTGCAGACAGATGTCAGCCGGGACTCTACCGAGCACCAGAGACCCTGGTGCAGTTCTGCAGGGCACAGCCAGATGGGCCAGGGAGGAGGCGGCGAGGAGACAGCCTAGGACCTGGTGGTGTGTGGGCTTGAATTTTGAAAGGCACTGGGGTTCAAAATACTGCTGGAGCCCCACGCTTTGGTCTCTGAGTAGCCATGGGGACCTCCTGCCCTACTGTGGCCTTCCTGTGGCTCGGGCCTGCCACCCTGTTAGCTTGAGCCACCAATTCCCACTTCCTGTCTCTCAAGGCTGAGGTGGGTTTGGTTCACTCCTTCTCGAAGTTGGATCTGCAACGTCACAAGAATGCACTTGCTTGGAGCGGCCCCTCCCTAGCGAGGAGCGGGTTTCTTGTCCTGTTCTTCTCTCCCTGGCTCCGACACGGTTGTCCCAGGGACCCGGGTCAGACACAGGTCTCTGGGTGTTGCAGAAGCAGGAAATCCCAAGGAGGTGACTTGCTGTTTCTTGTTGAGACTCCTGAGTGCCTGCAACTCCTTTTTTGGAGAACTTATCAAGGGTTCTAACTACAACCCAGAG
Organism: Oryctolagus cuniculus; assembly: GCF_964237555.1. Classification (NCBI taxonomy): domain Eukaryota; kingdom Metazoa; phylum Chordata; class Mammalia; order Lagomorpha; family Leporidae; genus Oryctolagus; species Oryctolagus cuniculus. Next base: position 11,536,037 of record NC_091439.1, on the reverse strand, counting down.
GATCAAAGACTTGCAGTTAATACACCCAAAACACTAGTTAGTGCTGTTGTAATAATTCCCTCAAGTCCCTCTGTCATCGAGGTCATTGAAAAAGGATTTTGAAAGATTGTGTCTCAGCTAATGAAATTGGAAAGACTGTGCACACGTGCGTCTGCGTGTCGTGTGCACAGAAGAGGGACGAAGGCGGCGTTGACATTGACGGAATGCATAGCCGTTGTCTGGGGCTCTGATGGGGGCTTTCGTGAACTAAGCATTTTGTGAACCCACAGGGGAAATGTACCGACTGTAGGATGGTGAATTCCTGAGAGCGCCCCCTCCTGGTCATGTTGGGTGAAGGGCTGGCGCTCTCTGCTCTCTGACCAGGCTTCTGATCCCCCAATCCCTCCACAGGGAGAACCAGTGTTGTGGCATAGCGGGTAAAGCCGCCACCTGCGATGCTGGCATCCCATTTGGGCACTGGTTCCAGTCCTGGCTACTCCACTTCCAATTCCGCTCCCTGCTATTGTGCCTGGAAAAGCTGCAGAAGATGGCTCAAGTGCTTGGGCCTCTGCACCCACATGGGAGACCAGGAAGAAGCTCCTGGCTCCTGGCTTCAGTCTGGCCCAGCCTCAGCCACTGCAGCCATCTGGGGAGAGAACCAGCAGATGGGAAGATCTCTTTCTCTCTCCCCATCGTACCCTCTGCAACTCTGCCTTTCAAATACATAAATAAATCTGTTTTTCCTTAAAGCTGGATGTTAAAAATGGTACCTGGACGTAGGACTCTGCCTAAATACTGGAAGAAATGTCTTATCCTTTGGCTGGTTTTTCCCTGGAGAGGCCTGAGATGGTTGAGAAATGCAAAATGTTGCAGGAGATAAATCAGATTTTACTACTGTCAGGCCTGACCAGCTCGCCTCTGACCAGGTCCAGTTAAGAATGTGGCCTTGGGGGCCGGTGCTGTGACGCAGCGGGTTAACGCCCTGGCCTGAAGCACTGGCATCCCATATGGGCGCTGGTTCGAGACCCAGCTGCTCCACTTCCCATCCAGCTCTCTGCTGTGGCCTGGGAAAGCAGTAGAAGATGGCCCAACTCCTTGGGCCCCTCTACCCGCATGGGAGAGACTCCTGGCTTCAGATCAGTGCAGCTCTGGCCATTATGGCCAATTGGGGAGTGAACCATCGGATGGAAGACCTCTCTCTCTCTCTCTCTCTCTCTCTCTGTAACTCTGACTTTCAAATAAATAAGTAAATTGTTAAAAAAAAAAAAAAAGAATGTGGCCTTGGTCCTTGTGTGGAATTAGACAGGAGAGGTATTTTGGTTTGGTTTGGTTTGGTTTGGTTTGGCTTGATTTGGTTTGGTTTGGGTTTGATTTGATTTAGCTTGGTTTGGGTTTGGGTTTGGTTTGGTTTGGGTTGGGTTGGGTTTTTTTTGCTCATTTGAGGGCTATGGAAAGGGGAAGAGATAACTAGAGGGCCTGGGAGATAGAAGTGTCCCTGCAAGGGGACACTAAGAAGTGAGGCGGGGCGTAGGGCCCGGGGGCCTGGGGACACCGTATGGAAGACGCCCAGGGCTCCGGTGTGGCATCCTGTGTGTGACTGTGATGGCACCTGACACACATTCAGTTCCACTGCCCTCCCTGATCCTAATGAGGTGTTGGAAATGTGGCCTGAGCTGTGTTTTCCAAACGGCAGCCCTCAGACCCCTGTGAGGCATAGGGTTTTAGAAACCCATGCATCCTGGCAGGAGTGTAAGGGTACAGCTCTCCTGATGGCCACTCGGAACAGCGATGCTATGGGTCAATGTGCCCACATGTGCTTTCGTGTTCACAGTCACCAAGTCACCAAGCAGTCAGTGAAAGTGACAGAGGTTCCCCTTTGAGACATTTCTTGGAGTTGAAGTAACATTCACACAGCAAATGGTTCCTTTTCCCAAGGCCCCAAGGCCCCGCTGTCCAGTCTCCCTTCTGTCCTTGGTGTCTGTGCCTGTGGCCTTCCTGCAGAGCAGGCATGCTTTACCTCCATCCACGATGGCAGCCCCACTGCAGAGGAGGCCACAGAACTGCTCCCAGGCAACAGAACTGGGCCAAGCAAGGAAGGGAGCCACAGGGGTTGGGGGGCAGGGTGAGGCAGGAACGGGTGCCTCTCAGATCCCACTGACTTCTGGTCCAGGCTGTCCCCAATCCCATGGGCAGAGCCTTAGAATTGGAGTGATTTACATCATGGTCATTGGGATGCGTGTAATTAAAACAAAATTCTGTTAATCTTCCACCTGCCTCCACTGTAACACAAGATTACGGATAAATTTTACTCTAACATACACACATTAAAACTAGACTTTAAGAGAATGAAAGACAAAGCACCTCCTGGGAGAAAATATTTGGAAAAGACACATCTGATAAAGGACCTGCTATCCAAAACATACAAAGAGCTCTCAAAACTCAACAGAAAGAAAACAAACAACCCAATTATAAAAAAAGGGTCAAGGACCTCACCAAAGATGCTTCCATGTGATACGTCATCAGGAAATGCAGACTAAAGTAGCAACGAGATGCCATGACGTGCCCATCAGAAAGCTCAGAATCCAGACCACGGACAACACCAGGGACTGCATGGGAGCAACAGGGACTCTCGTCACTGCAGTGGGGATGCAAGTGGTCAGCCACTTCGGGAGACAGTCTGGCAGTTTCTAACAAAACTAAACACAGGGCCAGTGCTGTGGCGCAGCGAGTTAAAGCCCTGGCCTGCAGCGCCTGCCTCCCATATGGGCAGCAGTTCAAGTCCCGGCTGCTCCACTTCTGATCCAGCTCTCTGCTATGGCCCGGGAAAGCAGTAGAAGATGGCCCAAGTCCTTAGGCCCCTGCATCCACACAAGAGACCCGGAAGAAGCTCCTGACTCCTGACTCCTGGCTTCAGAGCGGCTCAGCTCCAGCCGTTGTGGCCATCTGGGGAGTGAACCAGCAGATGGAAGACCTCTCTCTTTCTCTCCGTCTCTGCCTCTCTCTGTAATTCCATCTTTCAAATGAATGAAATAAATCTTTAAAAAAACAACTAAACACACAGTTACTGTACTCTTTTGCATTTACTGAAAGGAGTACAAAATTTCTATCTACACAAAAACTACATATGGATATTTACAGCAGCTCTACTCATAAATGTCAAACCTTGGAAGTCGTCAAGATGCCTTCCAACAGGTGAGTGGAGGAATAAACTGTGGGACAGCCAGACAACGGACTAGTACTGAGCAGTGGAAAGAACTGAGCTCACCTGACATTAAAAGCCTTGGAGGAGCCTTAGATACAGATTAGCCAGTGGAAGAGGGCTGTCTGGGAAGGTGATGTGCTGTGTGAGTCCAATTACATGACACTCTAGAAAAGACAAGTCTGCAGAGACAAAAACAAGACCAGTGGTTGCCAGAGGTTACAAAGGGGACAGGGAAGAACACGTGGAGTACGGTGGAGGTTTAGGGCAGTGAAAATACTCTGTCTGATACTATACTGGTGTTCCCCTGTTATTAAACATTTATCCCAAACCACAAGGGCTGGTGTTGTAGCGTAGTAGGCTTAGGCCTCTGTCTGTGGCACTGGCATCTCGTATGAGTGCCGGTTCATGTTCCAGCTGCTCCTCTTCTGATCCAACCCAGAGTGTTCAATACCAAGAGGGAGCCCTGGTGCAGGCGTCCATGGACTCTTAGCGTCCATGTAAATGCAACAGTTGTAATCCACCCATGGTTCTGTGGGGGATGTTGCTGATAGCAGAGGCTATGCAATGTTGCACTAAGGGCTGTATGCATAATCCCTCTGCCTTCCAAAGATATTTCTGCCTTGGATTCACCCAGGGGTGGAGTGATTTATAGCAGGCACCTGGAAAATATCCAGGAAAGCAGTTTTCGTTGACTTGGTAAGCACAGCCAATCCATCCTTTGGTTTCCTCATGTTCCTTCTCTATAGTGGGCTCCATATTGGCACAACTAGAGCTTGGAGAGACGGCTTGGGGGGCTGCCCCAGGGAGCCATGGGACAGAGGCCCTGTGGTTCCCTGCAGAGGCTGGGAATGCACACTTGGGCTGTTAGCTCTGTGGAAGTTTCTTGCCCTCCCTCTCATCCCCAGCCTGCTCTCACCTAACAATGCATTTTCTTCCGGAGTTGCCATGTTTGATTTGGAACCATGGCATCCTTTGTCATATCTGAAAAGGCATCTCTTCAGAGGCACTTGCTGTTTTCAATGTCTTCAGCTAACCTGAGGCAGCATCTGTTGGAAAGTTTCCCCTCCCCCAGGAGGGTCACTTCCCTGCCCTTCATCCCTTCTGCTCACACCCCCCAAAATGTCCTTTGCTCAGGCTTTCCCTTGGCTATTCACTGCAGGGAGAATGAACTTGAAATCCATCCTTCCAATAACAAGCTCCCACTTGCCTTCATTCTTTTATCAAATCCAAGGGTCCTCAAGGGAGCAGTTGTGGTCCAGCTCTGCACTAACTGGCAGGGTGACCTTGCATAACCAGTACTACAGACTCTTGAAGGTACAAGACAGGAACTTGCCCCCACCCTCAGCCTCCAGTCCCTCCCTGCCTCAATCCCGTGATCCAGTGGCAACAGCTCCAGTGGCCACACTTCCAATGAGGTGGACCAATTCCTGCAAGTAGCTCATGACAACAACTCAGACACCATAACTAGGAAGTTGTCCTGGTGCTAACTACCTGTGTTGACCTCGAGCGAGTTATTTCACTACTCTAAGCCAATTTCCTGTTGTGTAAAATAGAGATTATAATGATAGAACTACTTCAGATATGTAAGATTTTGGTACCGGTTACTCAATATCCTTGTCAACACTTTGGTTTGTGCCCTTTGAATTGTAGTCATTTGGGTGGGTGTATATGAGTACCTCATCATTATTTTGATTTGTATCCCTGATGCAGGCTGATATTAACATATATACTTATTGGCAATTGGAATATCCTTTTTTCAAAATTCCTGCTGAACTCTTTTGTTCATTTTTTAAAAATTGGTTATTTATCTTTTTTGTTATTTTTTGTAGCTCATTCCATGTTCTGGACACTGATGGTTTACCTGAGAGTGTATTCTGAATATCTCTCAGCCTAGGGTTTGCCTCTTCACTCTCTTCTTGGTATCTTTTGGTAAAGAGCAGATTCTTTAATGCAGCCCAGTTGATCAACATTACCAGGATGCCTCAAAAAAGTCCATGGAATAAGCATTTATTTTGGTGCCAACTTTTCTAAATCCATGAATAAATGGTTAATACCTTTTGTGCCCGATTGAAGACATCTTTGAGTGTCCCTGTGGTGGTGAAAATATTCTCCTATGTTCTGGAAGCTTTATTGTTCTACCCTTTTATTTATTTATATATATTTAAAGATTATTTATTTATTTGAAAGGCAGAGTGACAAAGACAGAGACAGAGAGATCTTTCATTCACTGGTTCACTCCCCACATGGTGGGATCATGCCATCATCAGCTCTGGGATCAGCCAACCAGGAGCCAGGAACTCCATACAGGTCTCCCATATGGATGGCAGGGCCCCAAATACTTGGGTCATATCCCATAGCCTTCCCAGGTGCATTAGCAAGAAACTGGATCAGAGGCAGAACAGCTGGGGCTGGGACCAGCACTCTGATATGGGATGGCCAGCAGAGCAGGAGGTGGCCTAACTGCTACAGCACAATGCTGACCCCTCACTTTACCTTTCACATTAACATCTACAGCCCAGGGGCCGTCGTTATGGTGCAGTGGGTTAAGCCGCTGCTTGCGATGCTGGCATTCCATATGGAAGCACTGGTTTGGGTCCCAGCTGCTCTGCTTCCTATCCAGCTCCCTGCTAGTGCCCCTGGGAACCCAGTGGAAGATGGTCCAAGTGCTTGGGTCTCTGTCACCCATATGGGAGACCTAGATGGAGTTCCAGGCTCTTGGCTTTGGCCTGATCCGTCTGGTTATTGTGGGCATTTGGGGAGTGAACCAGTGGATACAATATTATTCTTTCATTCTTTTCCTCTCTGTCATTCTGCTTTCAAATAAATAATAAACTTAAAAAATGTGCAGTCCATTTCAAATTATTTTTGTAGTGTGAATTAGGTGCCAAAGTTCATTTTTCATATATATATATATATATGACTCACACATATGTATTTGTTCATATATATATATATTTTATTGAGAACTATTTATTGAAAAAGCCATCTTTCCTTCACTGAGTGTGCCTTTGCCATAGATGCAGTAATTGTACATGCATAGGTTTACTGCTGGGCTCTCAATCCTGTACTATGGCCCTAACTGAATATTCTTGTGCTGTTACCATGCTGTCTTGGTTACTGTAGCTTTATAATTATTTTTTAAAATTTTTTTAAAGATTTAATTTATTTGAAAGGCAGAATTACAGAGAGAGAGAGAGAGAGACCAACAGACAGACAGATCTTCCATCTGCTGGTTCACTGTTCAAATGGCTGCAGTGACTGGGGTTGGGCCAGGCCAAAACCAGGAGCCAGGAGCTTCATCTGGATCTCCCACTTGTGTGGCAGTGGCCCAAGCACTTGAGCCATCTTCTGTTGCTTTCCTAGGCACATTAGCAAGGAGCTAGATGGGAAGTGGAGCAGCAGGATGCGAACCGGCACCATTATGGGATGACAGCACTGCAGGCAGCAGCTTAACTTGTTATGCTACGACACCAGCCCCTATAAGGAATCTTGACATTTGCTGGAATGAAACTTATGAAACTTCCAACATTGCTTCCCAACATTATCCTGGCAATTTGTTGTCTTTTCCATTGTCATATAAATCTTTGCATTGGCTTACCAATTTCCTCTCTTTGTGTCTCTCTCAGACAAATACACATGCACACACACACACAACTTGCTGATGTTTGATTGACATTGTGTTAAATCCACAGGGCATTTGGGGAAAAAACTGATACATTGGCAATCACTGGACTTGGTATAGGCCTCCATTGTTTAGGTTTTCTTTAATTTCTTATCATTCTCAGTTCAGTAAAAAAAAATTAAATAAAATAACTTTTTAAAAAATTTGGCAATATAAAAGCCATTGAAAATCCAGATTAAGCCACCTCCTGCAGTGTCAGCCTCCCATATGGACACTGACTCAATACCTGGTCACTCCACTTCTGATACAGCTCCTTGCTAATGTGCCTAGGAAAGCAGTGGAAGATGGTCCGAGTGCTTAGGACCCTGCCATCCATGTGGGGGACCCAGAAGTGGGATACTGGGATGAGAGAAGGCAAGAAAGATCTCTTACTCAAACTCTAGAAAGAGCTTATGGGGACAGGGTTGGAGGGGGCATTATGGTATAGCAGGTAAAGCCACCTCCTGTGACTCCAGCATCCCGTGTGGGTGCCAGTTTGTGTCCCAGATGCTCCACTTCCAATCTAGTTGCCTGCTAATGTGCCTGGGAAAAGCAGTAGAGGGTGGCCCAAGTGCTTGGGCCCCTGCTATCCATGTGGGAGACCTGGAAGAAGCTCCTGGCTCGTAGCTTCAGTTTGGCCCAGCATTGGCCATTGCGGCCATCTGGGGAATGGATTGGTGGATGGAAGACACCTCTCTCTCTCTCTCATTTCTCTCCATAATTTGGACTTACAGATACAGAAATAAATCTTAAAAAAAAGAAGAAGAAGAACTCACCAGGAGGGTGAATAAGGTGCTGTCACCAAGGGGAAGGTGGATGCTTGAGTTCTGGAGACCCAGAGAGTGGCACTTGCTATGCTATCCACTTGTGGGTGGGGCCTGGATCTTGCTCTCCCTGTCCCCGAATGTGGACTGTAACAGTGATACCTGTGGTTTTGGTTTATGGCAGTAAGCACAGCTCAGAAGATGCCCAAAGGGTTAACGGTGTGGTAGGAAACCCTTAGTTCTCATTAAGAAATGAAAAATGAACCTTCACTGCCTGGTTCCTTCTGGGTAATTTCAGTCCAGAGCGGCCATTAATAATGTTGAAGAGAGAAAAGGTAGCAATGCACACAGAATGATTCCAACCATGTAAAATATATACACATAAAACTACATAGGATGCGCACTAAAATATTGCACAGAAATGTCTGGTCAATTTTAACTTCCTCCTTTTTCAGTTTTATTTCCTGTATTTTCAAATTTTTCTGCAATGAGCATATAGTTCTTAATTACATTTTGATCATAGAAACTGATCTGCATCTTTATGGAGTTGGTTGAAATACACTTTTTTGTTTAATTTTATAATTTGTGAATGTTGGAAAGGAATATAAAGTCTCTATTTCCTTTTTTGAATGTTTATTTCTTTTTATTTATTTGAAAGCAAAGCTGTGGGGAGAGGTGAGGGAGAGAGAGAGAGAGAGAGAGAACTACCATCTATTGGTTCACTTCCCAAATTCCCACAATATTCACCGCTGGGCCAAGCTGAAGCCAGGAGCCAGGAACTTTGTAATAAGTCGTTCACATGGGCATAGGGACCCAAGTACTTGAGCTATCTTGTTCAGTGGTTTTTATCATTTTATTTTCTTTCCTATGTTTGAATTGACTTTTCTTTATCCCTTCTCCCTCCCCTCCAAAGAGTTTCCTTTCCGTATTTTAAAGTTTTGTTTAGGAGCCCTCACTGTGGCGTAGCAGGTAAAGCCACTGCTAATGATGCCAGCGTCCCATATGGGCGCCAGCTGGAGACTCAGCTACTCTTCTTTTTTTTTTTTTTTTTTTAAAGATTTATTTATTTACTTGAAAGCCAGAGTTACACAGAGAGAGGAGAGGCAGAGAGAGAGAGAGAGAGAGAGAGAGAGAGAGAGGTCTTCCACCCATTGGTTCACTCCCCAATTGGCCGCAACAGCCGGAGCTGCGCCAATCTGAAGCCAGGAGCCTGGAGCATCCTCCGAGTCTCTCATGTGGGTACAGGGGCCCAAGGACTTGGGCCATCCTCTACTGCTTGCCCAGGCCACAGCAGAGAGCTGGATCAGAAATGGAGTAGCTGGGACTAGAACTGGTGCCCATATGGGATGCTGGCACTGCAGGCCTGGGCGTTAACTCAATTCGCCACAGCGCTGGCCCAGGCTGCTCTACTTTTGATCCTGCTCCCTGCTAATGCACCTGGGAAAGCAGAGGAAGATGGCCCAAGTGCTTGGGCCCCTGCACCCACGTGGGAGACCAGGAAGAAGCTCCTGGCTCCTGGCTCCTGGCTTCAGCCTGGTCCAGCCCCAGCCGTTGTGACCATTTGAAGAATGAACCAGCAGGTGGAGAATCTCTCTCTCTGTCTCTCTCTGTCTCCCTTTCTCTCTCTTTCTCTGTAACTCGGCCTTCCAAATTAAAAAAAAAGTTTTATTTAAAATTTCCAACAATTTTAGGAGCAACTTATTTCTTCATTATGAGTCTTTACATCCTCGACTTTCTTTTGACTTCCCTTTCTTTCTTGCTGGTGTGTCTCATTTAACAGTGCATTGAAAAACAAGTTAATCAAATAATAAATTAATTTAGAAAATAAAAAAATAGTGCATTGACAGTTAATAACGAGGAAACTCTAAATCTTTGAATGCCTAAAAATGTCTTTATTTTCTTTAAACCTTTTTTTTAAAGTTATTTATTTATTTGAAAGGCACAGTTACAGAGAGAGAGAGAGAGAGAGAGAGAGAGAGAGAGAGAAGGAGGAGGAGGAGGAGAGAGAAATCTTCCATCTGCTGGTTCAGTCCCCAAATGGCTGCAACAGCCGGGACTGGGCCAGACCTAAGCCAGGAGCCAGGAGCTTCATCCAGGTCTCCCGTGTGGGTACAGGGATCCAAGGACTTGGGCCATCTTCTGCTGCTTTCCCAGGCCACATCAGAGAGCTGGATCAGAAGTGGAGCAGCCGCCAGCACTTGAACTGGCGCCCGCCCATACAGGATATTTTATAAGCTTCTGGTTGGGAAAAATATTTTCTTTGGTTTTTTAAAGGTAAAATTTTATATTTTCTAGAATGAATTATCATTCTAATAGTCTTTTGTGGGGGTTAGTACTCTATCACTTCCATTTCTCTGGTACTTTTATAGTTTTTCTTTGTGTTTGTTCTGAGGTTTCAGTGTTATATATCTACATGAGGGATTTGCTTTTGAAATCCAGCCCATCACATAGATTTGCTTCAACTTGAGCATATTTGTCATTCTTCAACTCTGGAATATTCTCACGTGTTTGGACATTATCTCTCCTTCATTCTTGGAGCACATTAGAGCTTTTCATTATGGACACTTCATCTCTTAAGTTTTCTTTCAGATTGTTCGTCTGTCCATCTTTGGCTGCATTCTGGTGATTCCCCAGGTTTATCTTCAGAGTGACTGGTTCTCTCTCTGACTGCATCCAGTTAATTTTCCACCTGCTCACCGAGGTTTGTGTATCAATAATCACACTTCAAAAAAAAAATCCACCACTACTCTTTATACACTTGCCTATTTCTTTTAATGTTTCATATGTGCCTATTTTATAAACTTTTTCAGATTTTTTCTTATTTATACTTCTTGACTCTTTTGGTTGTATGTAGTTGTATTCTTCAAGCAAATCTCCTCAAATTAAATGCATTGCTGTGGTTTGGGGCAGCACAGGCCAGTAGAGTCTCCTGCAGGAGAGATCCTCAGATCCCAGTGTAGGAACTGTCCCTCATTTTCTCTTACTTGGGCTGAGAGTCCCTGGGTTTGTATTCCCTCCCCGACATGGATCCTTGGGAGAGCCCTTTGTCAGGTTTCCTTGTGTAAATCTCCCGCTGAGGATCTTATAATGCACTCCGTTTCAGATACTGTCGTTGAGGTGTAGTGCTCTCCAAGCATTACAAATAGGGTTGGATGAACAGAATGAATGGGACATGGCTCTCGGGGGGGCGTGGCTGTAGGCCTAGGGGTGGGACAAGGTCTCTTTGAGCAAGAGCAGCCTTTACAAGGAGGGTATGGAGAAGGACTGTTGAAAGCCCAGCTGGGGGCCAAAACCCTTAGTGACAGCTGCAAAGCAGAAAATGGAAACCGGCAAGCCACTGAGCAGCCCTCCCAGACTGCTGGCCCCAAAGACAGCCTATTCAGCGCCAACAGGAGAAAGAAATCTGAACGCTTTGGAGAACAACCTCGGAGAAGCTTTTCATTCGCTGAAGCTTGAATGGAGCGCTAGAATCACTCTGAGAATCTCTCAACGTTAATTAACTGCTTGGCTGAAATGAATAAATAAGAAGCTTGACAAAGGGGGCTCCCCCTCTCCGTGTAGTCCTGCTGGTGGACTCTCCGAGGGCTTCTCAAAAGAAGCCGTGGAGCCAGAATACCCGGGGTGGAGGCGCTGAGCCGGGATTCCTCCTGTCCAGGGGTAGCCCTCATCTGGGCAGGCTTAGTGCAGAGCCCTCTCTGCCAACGGAGAGGTGCGTTGGTGGAAACCCCACTTGCTCCCTGAGACCTCGCTGGAACTCACCTCCTCAACTCCTTCTCAATACCACGCACAAGCAGAGTGGCGGTGGCCGCTGAGTTCCCACGCATGCTGTGCATGCTCCTGGCACAGCATCAACCCCTCTGTGCTGAGGTTCACGGTTCTGTGGTCAAACCTTGCCAGTTGACCTCAGCACCTCTGTGAGCGCCGTGTCTCAGTGTCCTTAGATTCTGGCTTTTATCCGTGGTCCAGCACATGGCCATACCCAACGTGCTCTGAGCCGCATTGACTTCAGAATCCTACTGAGATGTTTCCATGGTTTATTTTGGTACTGCTGTAATTTTCTGCCAGGAAAATCCCTCAGGGTAGAAATTAATTGCTCGTGTGTGGATCACTGTGTATATTTTTTAAATCATAATTATTATTATTTGAGAGAGAGAGAGAGAGAGAGATTCCATCTACTGGGTTCCCAAATGCTCACAACAGCCTGAGTTAGGCCAGGCTGAAGCCCAGAGCTGGGACTCAGTGCAGGTCTCCCATGTGAGGCCAGGGAGCCAAGTACTTGAGCCATCCCCTGCTGCTTCTCAGGTCTGTCCTCGCAGGAAGCTGGAACTGGTAGCCAGCGTCAGGACTAGAACCCAGGTGCAATGCATGGGACTGGACCTCTTAACTGGTGTATGGACTACGACACCAAATGCCCACCCCACAGTGTGCCTTCCAGCAGCACCTCACACCCCGTCCATCACCGCCTTGATAGGCACCATGTTTGAGCACCCTGGAACCCCAAAGCCAGCCAGGACTGGAGAAAGCACCTCTGCCTCCACGCACCTGGGCTGCAGCTCTTCTCATGTGGGGGATGCTTTTCCTGAAGAGCTCCCCTCCAGGCATGGAGGTACTGTAAGAATAGAAGACTGGGGCCAGTGCTGTGGCGCAGTAGGTTAAGCCTCCTTTTGCAGCGCCGGTATCCCATATAGGTACCAGTTCTAGTCCCAGCTGCACCTCTTCCAAACCAGCTCCCTGCTATGGCCTGGGAAAGCAGTAGAAGATGGCCCAAGTGCTTGAGCCCCTGCACCTGCATGGGAGACCCAGAGGAAGCTCCTGGCTCCTGGTTTCAGATTGGCCCAGCTCTGGCTGTTGCAGCCATTTGGGGAGTGAACCAGCAGATGGAAGACCTCTCTTTCTGCCTCTCCCTCTCACTGTCTGTAACTCTAACTCTCAAATAAATAAATATTTTTTAAAACTAAAAAAAAAGAATAGAACACCAGGGGGGCATTTGAATTTACTGTGCAATAAATAATTCTTGGAATTTCCTGCCAATACCTTCTTCCTCTCAAAAGATCTGGAAGGTGAGGGGTCTGGGCAGAGGTGAGAAGTCATAGACATCAGAGGCTCCATGATTCTACACAAACAACTGCCACACTGTTGCATCACCACTATCTGCCTTGATCATTTTAGCCCACTGAGGGTGGGTGGGAGGGAGTATAGCTGGGAGGCAGTCACATGTCCAGCTTATCAGCCGCTAACATCAGCCAGTGCTCAGCTAGAATGAGTTAGGGACCTGGTGGAGCTGTTCCCAACACTTCAGAGAGACAGGAAGTGCCCAAGACACACTGCCCTGCTTCAGGACTTTGTTAGGGTCTTGACGGCTCAAAAATCACCATGTAAGCTTTTAGCGTATGCGTCCAGGGCTGTTGATCTTCCCACAGGAGGTCCAGGAGAAAAGAACTGGTAACACAAACAGAAGGGCAAATAACCAAATGACAAATGTGATGGATAAAACACAGGGCACCCAGTTAAATCTGGGTTGCAGGTGGACAAAGAATCACGTTGTAGTATAAGCATAGTCATCTCCCTGTAGCCACACAGGATTAGTTCTAGGTTGCTCCGGGACCAAAATCCATGAAGTTCAAATCCGGTGTGTAAAATGTCCATCCACATGTAATCTCCGCCCATCCTTCCGCTGACTTTGTCATCTCTGGATCACATGCAATACGTAATGCAATGCAAATGTTATGTAAATAGTGTTGCATTGTTTAGGGAATTCTGACACAAATCACAGTGTGGACACGTTCAGTACAGATGTAATTGGTTTAAAGTTTGGATCTGCGGTTCATTGAATCAGAGGATGTGGAACCCACAAATACCAAGTTCACCCACATGGGGGGGACTTCAAAAAGTTTGTGGAAAAGCAGAATTAAAAGAAAAGTTGGGGGCCTGCATCAGGGCACAGGGGGTTAAGCCGCAGCTGGCAGTGCCGGCACCCTTACGAGTGCTGTTCAAGTTCTGGCTGCTCCACTTCCCTGCTATTGCGCCTGGGAAAGCAATGGAAGATGGCACACGTACTAGGACCCCTGTACCCCGGTGAGAGACCCAGATGGAGTTTCAAGGTTCCTGGCTTTGGCCTTGCCTGGCCCTGGCTGCTGTGGCCATCTGGGGGATTGAACCAGTGAATGGAAGATCTCCCTCTATGTCTCCCTTTCTCTGCCTTAAAAAAATCTTCTCTTTTTTAAAAGATAAGTTTATTTGGTGCAAACACATTTTTGCATCTGCGTATAGTTTTTTCATAATATACATTTTGTGTAAACTTTTAAAAGATCCCCATATGTGTCAAATATTGACTAGCACATACTTATTTCAAAAATTGCTATATGAGGGTCTGGCACTGTGGTGCAGTGGGTTAACGTCCTGGCCTGCAGTGCTGGCATCCCATATAGGTGCCGGTTCTAGTCCTGGCTGCTCCTCTTCCGATCCAGCTCTCTGCTGTGGTCTGGGCAAGCAGTAGAAGATGGCCCAAGTCCTTGGGCCCCTGCACCCACGTGGGAGACCAGGAAGACACTCCTGGTTCCTGGCTTCAGATTGGCACAGCTCCTGCCGTTGCGGCCATCTGGGGAGTGATCCAGCGGATGGAAGACCTCTCTCTCTGTCTCTACCTCTCTCTGTAACTCTTTCAAATAAATAAAATAAATCTTTAAAAAATAAATTAAAAAATTGCTCTATGAATACACTTAACACTACTGACTATACAGCTGAAAAAAATTTAAAAACTACAGGAGTTAAGAAATTACTTCTTGTTATCTGAGAGTCTAATTCAACTGGGTGCCAAACGGAGGGCTAGAACTTGCCTTCCGCTCGCCCCTTCACTCCCAGCCAGGGGCGTGGGGCAGTCAGGTGGATTCCTCTGGGCTCTGGAATTCGACTCCTGAGGCCAGCGTCTCCTGAGGCGGGTTGAGGCACAGCCTGTTGGGGTAAAGGGGTGTCTCCAAGTCCCCAACCTCTGTGGTTGGGGCCAGCTGGGACACCCCGCCATGATCCTGGCTCTGTGGGCTCACGGAGGAAAGACGCTGAATCCCAGGTACCCAGAGATCCTGTAAGACAGGCCCTGCCGCGGGCAGAAGTCCGTATCTGAATGCGCCTGTCCTCTGCAGGCCCTGCCCCAGGCTCTAAGCCGCAGAGCTGGGCCTGGGATCACACTCATCTCCAGCCAGCAAACCCATTGCCGACTACGAAACCTAAACACCACCGTGAGTGATCACTTTATCCCGCTGACAACACGACAGGTTGTAGGCTTTCTTTAGGGAGTGAACTCCCCTGGTGCTTCTAGAATAAGATTCCGTGTGGAAAAGAAAGCAAAATGGGAGTGGGGGTGGGGGAGGGGAACTGACACGTTACAACCAGGGAGAACAGGAATTTGCAAAAGCGAGTTTTTCTTGTATGCAGGACAGGCCACTGGCCAATATCTTCAGGTGGCTAGAAAAGCAGGTGCGAGTGCATGTGTGTGTGTTAGTGTGTGCGAGTGCATGTGTGTGTGTTAGTGTGTGTGAGTGCATGTGTGTGTGGCAGCCTAGTGTGTGAGTGCATGTGTGTGTGTGGCAGCTTAGTGTGTGTGTGTGTTAGTGTGTGTGTGTATGGCAGCTTAGTGTGTGTGTGTTAGTGTGTGTGAGTGTGTGTGTGAGTGCTTGTGTGTGTTAGTGTGTGTGGCAGCTTATTGTGTGTGTTAGTGTGTGAGTACATATGTGTGTGTTAGTGTGTGTTAGTGCATTTGTGTGTGTTAGTGTGTGTGAGTGTATGTGTGTGTTAGTGCGTGTGAGTGTGTGTGTTCGTGTATGTATGGGTGTGTGTGTGGCAGCTTAGTGTGTGAGTTAGTGTGTGAGTGCGTGTGTTTGAGTGCATGTGTGTGTGAGTGTGTGTGAGTGTGAGTGTGTGGCAGCTTAGTGGGTGTGTGAAG
Source organism: Oryctolagus cuniculus (assembly GCF_964237555.1). Taxonomy (NCBI): domain Eukaryota; kingdom Metazoa; phylum Chordata; class Mammalia; order Lagomorpha; family Leporidae; genus Oryctolagus; species Oryctolagus cuniculus. Next base: position 11,520,492 of record NC_091439.1, on the reverse strand, counting down.
AGCAGCTGCCTTGCAAGCCTGCACTTCCCTAGGAGGCTGGCAGAGCGATTTCGCTGTATCACGGGCTCACTGCCTGTGTATGGGGTCAGTGCCATTTGCTTCCCGTGGTGCTGTCTCCTGTCACTCCAGATGTGATGGGCAGAGGCTGGAGTGGTGGTGAAGACGTGGCAGGGGGCGAGGGTGAGGGCAGCCCTCTGTGGCGGGAGTGGCCGGAGGAGCAGTGCTTTCCTCTCCAGAGGGGTGTGTTGGGCAGATGGATAGGATCCGCCATGGCGGTGGCGAGGTGACAGCCACTGAGTCCGCCTTGGGTGATGGTGTACCCCGGACACAGGGCTGAGTTGGTTGGTAGCAGAAAAATCATGAAGCAATTAGAGATTGCAAGGACAGACAAACCCCTAGCTGGGTGTTATGAGTCCATCGTGTCCCCACAGGAAGACTCCGTGAAGTCCTGAGCCCCAGGACCTTGGAGCGTGACTTTATTTGGAAATAGGATCACTGTAGATGGACTTAGTTAAGATGAGGTCGTGCTGGAGTTGGGGAGGGGGAGCCCTCATCCAGTCTGACTGCTGTCCCCGTAAGAAGACGGTGTGTGAGACAGAGACAGGGAGAACCAAGGCAGAGGCTGGGGGACACAGCTGCGGGCCAGGGAACGCCAGCCCTGCCAGAAAGCAAGAGAGGAGGCTGGAGCAGGTGCACCTCCGCCCAAGGCCTCAGAGGAAACCAACCACGCCAGCGCCTTGATTTCAGACCTTCGGCATCCAGACCTGCGCGCAAGTGAGCTGGCACTGCTTAAGGCCCTCTGGTGACGAGGCTGTGTGAGGGCTGCCCCGGCCACGCCTCTCACTCCGTGACAACAACGCGTCACTGAGTGTGGGGACGTGCTCCGCGGTGTGCAACACCTAGCACAGCCTGATGAGAAAGGCAGGGCAGCTTGGAGAGGCCTGCGGTTGCACAACCAAGGCTCAGTCCAGGCGATGTCTCAGATGGAAGCCAGGGCTCCGGGGCACCCTGCCCACGGCCCCACTTAGAGTGAGCGAGAGGCGAGGAGCGCAGCAGCACCAGGCTGAGCTAAGACGGCTGTGGAGGGTTCAGCAAGCACCAGAAGGCACTGACACCTCGGAGGTGGTTCCTTTCCTTTTCCTTTTCCTTTCTTTCTTTCTTTTTTTTTTTTAAAGATTTATTTATTTATTTATTTGAAAGAGTTACACAGAGAGGAGATGCAGAGAGAGAGAGAGGGAGAGGTCTTCCACCTGATGGTTCACTCCCCAACTGGCCACAACGGCCGGAGCTGCGCCGATCCGAAGCCAGGAACCAGGAGCTTTTTCCGGGTCTCCCACACAGGTGCAGGGGACCAAGGACTTGAGCCACCTTCTACTACTTTCTCAGGTCATAGCAGAGAGCTGGATCAGAAGTGGAGCAGCCAGGACTTGAACCGGCGCCCATATGGGATGCAGGCACTGCAAGCGGCAACTTAACCTGCTACACCACAGCGCTGTCCCCATAAAGCACATTTCTAGCAAACTTTTTGAAGTGCCCTCATACACAGGATCTGGTATGATCTACAGCTTCTGGCATTGTCTGGGGTCTTGGAATGTTCCCCCAGGAGGCTAAGGGGGCAGCTGGACATTTAGCTTTGTGAGCATCTCCCTCCACCATCTGATTTGTCTCGTCCAGGCCAAAGGCAGCAATGAGCACTGAGCTGAGCCACCTGCCTGTGCCTGCAGAAGTCAGACAAGCAGAAGCCCAGGGCAGCAGAGCCTGGAGCCAGCTGGGTGGGAATGGCAGTGGCGTGCGCGGTTGCCCAGGGCTGGGGGGGGGGGCAGGAATGCTGCCAGGGTCAGGACCCCTCCTGGTTCCTGGCTGCCTCCGGCCCTGGCCCCGGCCCTCTCCCACTGAGTGGCATTGGTTCTCCCACGGGGAGCACAGGGCCCTGGCTCCTGGCCTCCTGCCCTGGCTCTCCCCGGAGAACATTTCTCACAGGGATTAGCAAGAGGCCCAGGCTTCCTCCTCTCCCTGGGAAGAGTGTCCCCTTTCCCTGCTCTCTGCGCCACCTGGGAAAGCTGCCTGCCCGCCTGTTGGCCCACCGGGCCCTGCAGCTCTCCGCAGAGTGAAGTGGCCGGGAACACAGGAGCACAGAGCCCAGGGCCGTGTCTCTCGGGTCTCGGTCCTTCCCTCTCAGTGTGTGCTCGCTGGCCTTGGGAAGGTGCTGCTTCCTCCACCCAGTGAGATCCCGGGGCCTTTGACCCCGGGGAACATGCAGGCTCCCGGGAGGGCATCGTCTTCACTCCTCGGGGCTGGGAGATGCACCATAAGAAAGAAATGCCAAGACATGTACAACATCTTTCCTGCTTATTCACACGCCGGGGACAGCATCTGAAGAACCCCGAGAAGCAGTTCGATTACGTTGATGATAAGACCATCTGGGCAGCCGGGGAGATGGGGAGCTGTAACAGAGAACACATCATAATTGCTTTACAGGGCTATAAGATAGGGACATGGGATCCACTGCTGTGGTTTTTTTCTTTTTACCTAGGCTCTTGTTTGCTAATGTGTGTGTGTGCGTGTGTGTGTGTTCCCAAGTTTAGACTTTCAGAGTTACATAACCATGACCTTGGCTTGTTATCAAACTTCCAGATTAGTTGGAGGGGCCCTGCCCACAACGGGAGTCGGCAGGGGGAGAGCCGGCTGGCCTGTGTGCTCCCCGGTCATGCTGTCTGGGTGTGTGCCCAGGTGTGCGCTAGGGGTCGTAGCATGCAGTTGTTTGCAGGTGGGTCCTGGAGCCCATTTTCGAAGTTTTCAGGCCAACACTCTAGGTATTGCCAATTCTCAAAACTGTCCCCATTTAAAGTAGGGAATTATTTTTATTTAATGAATGCATTTTTACATAGATACAACTTTAGGAATACAGTGGTTGGTTCTTTCCCCCATCCCCCCAACGCTTCCCCCATCCCACCTCCCATTCCCTCTCCCATCTCCTTCTTCATTATGGATGATTTTTAGTATGACTTTATATACAGAGGACCAACTCTATGCTAATCATAAATTTCAACAATTTGCCCCCATGCTCACACACAACATACAGAGTACAGTTTGGGGAGAGAATTTGCAGTTGATTCTCGTATTGCAATTCAATAGGGACAGAAGTCCAACCTGGGGAGCAAGTGCACAGTGACTACTGTTGTTCCTTTAACAATTAACACTGTTTTTTTTATGATGTCAGTGATCATCCGAGGCTCCTGTCGTGGGCTGCCAGGGCTATGGAGGCCTTTTGTGACCATGGACTCTGTTGGTATTTGGGCACAGCCATAAGCAAAGAGGATGTTCTCTCCCTTCAGAGAAGAGTGTCTCCTTCTTTGATGACCCTTTCTTTCCTCTGAGGTCTCACAGAGATCCTCCGTGTAGGATTTTTTTTCCCACAGAGTTAAAGTCGGGAATTCTATCACGTTTTGTCCCCTTATAAAGAGTGTCTGGTGCACTGAGATGTCTATACCAGCAGGAGCCACTCAAGGAAGCTCCAGATGTCCAGTTATTCAAGGTCTTCTTTAAGTGATGTGTTCAGCCCTCCCGGATCAGTGCTGTGATTCTCAGAAGGGGTCGCTTTTGGGGCACGGATCTGCGTGTCCTTTCTTCTCTGCCCGCCTCCTTCTTTGAACTGAGTTACTGCGTCCTAGCTGCTGATTAACAGGAAAACTATGTCTCTCCCTGTAGGACTTGCGAGAGTGGTGAGAGTGATCATGGGCAAGATGGAACATTTCGGACTTGCAGTAGAACGTTCTATCTGTGCAATGACTCATTCTGCACGCCAACTTGGCTGGGCTACAGTGCCCAGCTTTGGGTCAAATTCCCATTCTGGATGGTTCTGTGAAGGTGCTTTGTGGATAATACCAACATTTACACTGGTGAACTTTGAGTAAAGCAGCTTACTCTGTATCACACAGATGGGCCTCACCTTAAGAGAACAAAGACTGATCTTTCCAGAGAAGAGGGAAATTCTGCCAGTCCCAGCTGCACTGGGTCCCTCTTCCTGGGTCCCCAGCCTGCCCATTTTGAGCCTGGACTGCCTCCAACAGTTATGAGGGCCAATGCCTTGTAATCCATTTGCAGTAGTCAGCTTTTTGCTACTACAGTGAAATGCCCAGGGCAACTGACTTCATGAAGAGAAAAGGTTTATTTGGGTCAAGTCCAGGTTCCAGGCATCCCCTCTTGGTGTTGTGTACGGTGAGGCTGGCAGTGGACCAATCACATCATGAGCTGGGAGGCAGAGAGAGCAGCTGGGCCTGACTCAGGACTTCATACCAGTCCTCTCTGGAGAACTACCTTGTGAGGGCACGTCCCCAGGGACATGGGGGCCCGCCTCTAGGCCCACCTCCTGAACACCACACTTGGGGTAAGAGTCTACCCACTTAGTGCAATTAACTTATGACTTTGGGGTTTAAAGTCGTGCGTGATGAGTTCAACAGCCCAAAAAGTTTGAAGCCACGGCATGCTCTCTCTGTAGATACCCACTTCCACGTTCTGTGGATGATCTGTGTGTGTATATCAAGCAAGCGCCAGGCATGTGCCACAGGACAGCCACGGACAGGTCACAAACACCGGGCTGTGAAAATACTCTGTGTTCATTGCACCGTGACAGGATTGCTTAATGACACATTTATTCAGGACACATTGCTGGCGTTAAACACGGCGTGACTCTGTGCGTATGTGTGTGCACGTACTGTCGGCGCTGTTTCTCTGCAGAAGGCTGACAGATGCAGACTCTGGAGCACTTGTCCTTGGTGGAACACCCATCTCCCCTAAAATTTGGGGCAACCAGCTCTCCCCCTGCCTCCCTGCGCCACCAGGGTCTGCAAGGAGGAGGCGTGGCTCCAAGCTCTTACACCCCAGGCGAGGGCTGATAGTGAACCACACAGCACCAGCCCAGAACCAACAGGCGGGGTGTTGGGGACCCCTAGGCCAGCGGGGGCCATTTGAGCTGGGTACAGCCCCAGCTGCTGGGAGAAGGCAAGCATTTCCATCTAAGAGAAATATCTGAATCTTCTGCAGCATTGGCGGTTCCTGTGACGATCCTTTCTGTTTCTAATTATTTTATTTCATTTTAGAGAGAGAGAGGGAGAAAAAGAAAACACATTTCCATCCCCGGTTCACTTCCACAGATGCCCACGATGATGAGCAGAGGCCAGGCCAGGGCCAGAGTCAGGAGCCAGAACTCGATGCAGGTCTCCCACGTGGGTGGAAAGAACCCGATTACCTGAGCCATCATTGTCGCCTGCCGGCGTCTGCATTAGCAGGAAGCTGGAGCCGGGAGTGGAGCCTAGGTCCTCCAATATGAGATGTGAAGATGTGTCTTAACTGCTAGACTAAATGCCAGCACCCCCCACCCCTGCAGTGGTCCTGTTGGCTGTCACTCATTGTGAATTCAGCTGAGACTCCGCACCGCAGCCCACTGCCAGCTTCCAGTCGTTCTCAGTCTGATTTGCTGTTTGCCCTGGGGGTGAGGAGGACAAACCCACAGAGGAGGAGGTGCACAGCAATGTGAAAGAGTTGCTTGTGAGTAAACAGACAGGTGGCTGTCCCCCGACTGGTTTGATGACATGTTCATTCACACAGTCAAGAAGACAGGTCGCTCTATTTTTTTTAAGAATTATTTTATTTATTTTGAAAGATAGAGTTACAGAGAGAAGTAGAGCTAGAGAGAGAGAGAGAGAGAGAGAGAGAGAGAGAGAGGTCTTCCATCCCCTGGTTCACTCCCCAAATGACCGCAATGACTGGAGTCAGGAGCTTCCTCCAGGTCTCCCACGTGGGTACAGGGGCCCAAGGACTTGGGCCATCTACCACTGCTTTCCCAGGCCATAGCAGAGAGCTGGATAGGAAGTGGAGCAGCCAGGACTGGAACTGGCACCCATATGGGATGCCGGTACTGCAGGCTGGGGCTTTAACCCACTGCACCACAGCACCGGTCCCAGATCGCTATATTTTCAAGAGACTAACATGGGTCTTATTTTTGTTAAGATGTCTTTATTTACTTGATGACAAACTAAGAGAGAGAGATCTTACATCCGCTGGTTCACTTCCCAAATGGCCACAATGGCCAGGGTTGGGCCAGGCTGAAGCCGTGAGCCTGGAACTCCATCTGGGTCTCCCATATGTGTGTGGCAGGGGCCTAGCACTTGGGCCATCTTCCATTGCCTTCCCAGGTGCATTAGCAGGAAGCTGGATGGGAAGTGGGGCAGCTGGGACTCGAACCGGTGCGCATGCAAGCCATGGTTTAACATGCCATGCCACAACACCAGCCCCAGTATTTTTCTTATCATGAAAATGACATACTACACATTGACAAACATGCAAACATTAGGAAAAGTATTTAAAAGCTGGATTCTGCCACCCTGTGATAACCACTGTTGGAATTTAGTGACTGTTATGTGGATGTCCGTCTGCTCAGGCTGCTATAACCAAACACCACCAACTGGGCAGCTGGGACCACAGGGGTCTGCGTGCTCACAGCCCTGGAGGCTCAGGCCAAGCTGGCGGCAGTGCGGTTTCTTGCCCGGCCTTCCGCCTTGGCTGACCGGCGGCCGTCTTCTCCCCACATCTTCATGTGGTCCTCTCTCTCTCTATGTCGTCTGCATCCAAATTTCTTCTTCTGATAGGTCTCTGGTCTTGCTAGATTGGGGCCTGCCCAATGACTTCATTGCCACTTAATCACCTCTTCAAAGGCCCTTTCTCCAAATTCTGAGATACTGGGGGTGAATGCTTCAATTATGAATTCATGAATTTTTAGAGGACACCAGTCGGCCTGTAACAGTGTGTATGTATATGTCCGTTGATAGATTTTTTTTAATTTTAATTTTTAATTAGTTTTTTTTTGACAGGCAGAGTTAGTGAGAGAGAGAGACAGAGAAAAAGGTCTTCCTTCCGTTGGTTCACCCCCCAGATGGCTGCTGCGGCCGGCGCACTAAGCTGATCCGAAGCCAGGAGCCAGGTGCTTCCTCCTGGTCTCCCATGCGAGTGCAGGGCCCAAGCACTTGGGCCAACCTCCACTGCACTCCTGGGCCACAGCAGAGAGCTGGACTGGAAGAGGAGCAACCAGGACAGAACCGATGTCCCAACCGGGACTAGAACCCAGTGTGCCCGCACTGAAGGCGGAGGATTAGCCTAGTGAGCCGAGGTGCTGGCCTGTTGATAGATTTAAGCCAAGGCATTATCAGCCTATCTCTGCAGGATAATAAATGTAACCATGTATCATCATGACTTAGTGACCTACTTTATGTGCATATCATAGTTTGCCAACTCTGATATAAAATTTTTTTCTAATATTTCACTATTATAAACTACATTGCAATGGACATCTTTTGGGTAGTTGGCTGATTATTTCCTTAAAGGTAAATTTTTAGAAATTAAATTGCTGGATCAAAGTTTTTTTTTTTTTTTAATTCTGATGCAAATGTTTATTCTGCCTTGCAATGTACAGTCTCAGCAATGGAGAAGGGGAGTGGCCATTGCCTCGTGTGCTTGCCCGCCCTGGGCTCTGGGATTCTACTTAAATATTGCCAATCTGATGAACCCATTTGCCTAGTAGCTTTTATTTGAATTTTCAATTTTTTCTATATTGAGTAAATTTTATATGCTTTTTGACCATTTCCTATTTTATTTTTAAGATTTGAAAATTGTTTGTCATTTACAAAGTTACACAGAGATTCCAGTTCCAGTTGACAAGAGACACTAGGTTTGAAGTATTACATCCTAAAAAAAAAAAAAAAAAAACAACAACAACAACAACAAAAAAAACAAAAAAACAAAAAACAAAAAAAAAGCAAAGATAATTCATTTGGGGCCAATTAAATATTTCCTTTTGAAAGAAATGACACTAAAGAGAATGAAAACTGAATATTGGGTTATCATTCTGTAATTGTTCCATTTTGCTCTTTTCATTCTAAGAGTGTGTCTTTTTCAGAATACATCAGCCAGCTGGTCAAGTCTGTGCTGAGGACATCTATCCACACTTGATCAGGTGGCTAGTCTTAAGCCCCGTGAGTGAAATACGAACATTACTTTCCAGTCACATCTCCCTTCTCTTCCTCCTTACAACCTGCGTAGGCTTGTTTTAAATATTTCAAACATCTGTGATAAACTAGAGCCCTCGCGAATGGTAGAGGTAGTCTGGTTCGTGAGGAAAATGGTGTGGCCAGAGGAAAAATGAGCATTATTAATATGAATGAATGCAATTCTTCCCAACACAAATTGAGCCATTCTTTCCTCAATAAAAGAGCCAAGTTCTTTTTCTATAAAGATTTATCATTTCCACATCATAGGGAAAGGGTGGAACTGGAGTAATCTGCCAGTTTTCTACCGGGTGCCTTAGACATATTCATTACAAATTGGAATGGGACACAACAGAATGGCATTTGCAGAATGTAATATGCTAACGACAACACTGAGGTTGATTGGGACACACTATTAAACTCTTTTGAGTATTAAATGGCTACATCTTAATAATTTACATAGAACTTGATCCAGTAACATACAAATAGAGAACAGCATCTTTGGACATGTATTTCACTCAGGGTTCAGAGACAAAAGGCTAACCATTCTTTGCATCACCATTTTCTGCAAACAAATCCTTGTTCACGTGGAAATTGGGTGACAATGAAATGCTGGCCTTTTCCCAAGCTGCCGTGTGAACAGGGTGCTGAAGGCCAGGCAGCCACAGCACACTGCCATGCGGGGCCTCTCCTGTTCACCCACTCTGGTGCACTTCCAGTCATGCCCAGCAGCTCAGCAGGCTGGGTGCCAAGGATCGGATATAAGCACAGTTACATGTAAGCAATGGACTCTGCCAATTGAAAATGGCAGACCTGGTGAGGTCAGAAGGGGAAATGCACCTGCCTACCCTTCCCAGTTCTCTCTCTGGGAATCAGTCAAGTCCATGGTTTGTTTTTCTCAAAGGGTGCTGCCACTTTGATTTTTCACTTGCAAAAACTCTTTACGGATTAGAAAGACAAACTTTCCACTGCCACCTGGTTTGGAAATATATGATTTTCTGTCTGTTTTGTAGTATAAAAAAGTATTTTTAACATTTATGGACATGTGTCTTTATTACAGCTTAAGTTTTTATTTTTAAAAATTTATTTATTTGAAAGGCAGAGTCACATAGAGAGAGAGAGAGAGTTGTCCATCTGCTGATTCACTCCCCAAATGGCCACAATGGCTGGTGCTGGGCCAGGCTGAAGCTAGGAGCTGCTTCTGGGTCTCCCACCTGGGTGCAGAGGCCCAAGGACTTGGAACATCCTCCACTGCTTTCCCAGGCCGTTAGCAGGGAGCTGGATCAGAAGTGGAGCAGCTGAGACTCGAACCAGTGCCCATATGGGATGCCAGCAGCTTAACCCACTGTACCACATCACCTGCCCCAAAAGTATTTATTTGTAATGAGGTCAAATGTATTACTATTTTGGGAGGACTGTGAGTAAAGATGTCATAACTCTCACATGATTATTCGCATATGTTTATAGTCCTTTAAAAAATGTATGTCTGCTCTACCAGAATCCCTTTTGGGTATAAGGCATATGGTAGGGAACTAGCTCCTTGAATTCAAATGATTCTCTAGTTGCTCAATATCATATGTGGATTTTCATCAATTCCCTCTTTGATTTGAAATGACTCTTGGATCACATGTTAAACTCTTATTTATTACATGGGTTGACTTTTTAGATTCTGTTTTTACCCATTTGATTATGTCTGCAACAGTAGCCACACTTTTAATATTTTTATGATATATTCTGATACCGAGTAGATATCCACTCATTTCCTCCCAAATCCAAGGCTATTTATGAGTGTTCTAGTCTGACATTTTTTAAAATGTTTGTTTCTTTATCTTATTTATTTGAGAGACAGACAGACTGATCTCCCATCCACTGTCTCACTCCTCAAATGCGCACAACAGCCAGGGCTGCACCAGGCCAAAGCTGGCAGCCAAGGCTTAATTCTAGTCTCCCACTGGGACCAGCGTACCAGGCCATCACCTGCTGTTCCCAGGGCACACGTTAGCAAGAAGCTGGAATCTGGAATGGTGCTAGGGCTCCAATCCAAGCTTAGCATTCCTAGCTGTGTCTTAACCATCTTACCAAAAGCTCAGCCCTTACTTACCCCGGAAAGGAAGCTTTGTTTTTGATTTGGTTGAAGCCCGTGCAAGAGAACACGAGTCCAGGGATTCGGTGTGATCAGTTCTCAGAGGAGCAGAGGTTCACATTCCCATTGGGAGTAGCAGATCCCCGGTCAGGGAATAGCACACTCCGGACCCTCGCCAAAGAGAACCCCTGTACCGAAACCAATCACCACCATCGTTTTGGTTTCATTTGCATATTTTAAAAAATTTTTAAAATTATGGTGAAATATACAACATAAAATTTTCTATCTTAACCCTTTTCAAGTGAAGAGTTCAGCAGTGTTAGTATATTCCCACAGTTGTGCAACCCATCCTCAGCCCTTGTCTCATCTTGCAGAATTAAACCCCATAACCATTGAACAATACCTCCTTGTTCGCCTCCCCCTGGCTCCTGGCAGCCACCAGCCTACTTTCTGGCTCTGAATTCGACGGCTCTGGGTGTCTCATACGAGTGGAATCACACCATATCTGCATGTGTGTGTTGGGTAACTGGACCATTATCTCACTGTGTGTAATGTCTTCAAGGTTTATCTATGCTATTATGTAGCGTGTGTCAGAAAGCACCTTTCTAGTTAAGACAGAATAGTAGTCCATTGTCTGTGGACAGCGTTTTGTCTGTCCCTGTATCCATCGGGGACACATGAGTTGCTCCCACCCATGGACTATTGTGAAAAATGTTGCAAGGAGTGTGAGGGTGCAAACACCCCTGAGAACCCCGCTTTCAGTTCTGTTGTGGCTATCCCCAGAAGTGGACCGGTTGAATCACGTAGTAATTCTGACTTTGCTGTTTTGAGCAACTGTCCTATATTCCCCAGCAGCCACCCTATTCCTCATTGCCACCAACAGCGTGCTAGGGGTCCAATGTCACCGTATCCTCCCCAGCACTTGTTTCCTGGTGTTTAATGTTTTTTCTGTTTTTTTTTTTTTTTTTTTTTGATGTTGGTGGTTTTTTTTTTTTTTTTTTTTTTTTTTTTTTTTTTTTTGACATGCAGAGTGGACAGTGAGAGAGAGAGACAGAGAGAAAGGTCTTCCTTTGCCATTGATTCACCCTCCAATGGCGGCCGCGGCCGGCGCGCTGCGGCCGGCGCACCGCGCTGATCCGACAGCAGGAGCCAGGTGCTTCTCCTGGTCTCCCATGTGGGTGCAGGGCCCAAGCACTTGAGCCATCCTCCACTGCACTCCCTGGCCACAGCAGAGAGCTGGCCTGGAAGAGGAGCAACCAGGACAGAATCTGGCGCCCCGACCGGGACTAGAACCCGGTGTGCCGGCGCCGCAAGGCGGAGGATTAGCCTAGTGAGCCGCGGCACCGGCCTGTTTTTTGTTTTTAATAGTAGCCATCTAATGGGTGTGAGATGGTTTCCTTTGGAACTTATTAGGATTCAAACCATTTAATCGGTATTATTTTGTGTCTGGCCTCTTTTGATTAATATTATTTTGTGAGAATCATCCACACTATGGCAGAGATGCGGTAATGACAACTGAATAATGTACAATCTTTTTTTTAAAGGTTTATTGAAAGGCAAAGTTACAGAGAGGCATAGGCAGAGGGGGAGAGAAAGAGAAAGAGAGAAATGTTGGCCGTCTGGAGCCTCTCTGAGGACGTGCGTGCTAAGCCTCTTGCCCATTTTTTTATATAGGTTTTTTTTTTTTTTTCTCAGTAACTTAAAGGCCTTCTTTATTCACTCTGAATGAGTCCTTTGTTGGAAATGCTTCCTGCACATCTCTTCTCTCAATCCGTGGCTTGCCTTTTCACCCTCTCCAAGTGGTATCCTGTGATACACAGAAATTCTTTATCGTTGCCTCGTTTTCAGAATGTTTTCTCTTATGGTTAGTGATTTTCATGTCTTGCTTAAGAAATCCTGGCATACCTTCTGTCATACAGAGAGTCTCCTGTGTTATCTTCTGAGCACGTAAGAGTTTTCCTTTTGCACATTCTAGATTGTCCATCCGGCTGGGGTGGTTGTAATTGACACGTGGTAGAGATGAAGACGAGAGAGTAAGTCTTCCATATGGATCTCTGTTGGCTCAGAACCACTCAGTAAGCCGACTGTCCTTTCTGCTCTGTGCACAGTATCATCTTCCTGGTAAATCAAGTGTTTTTCCTAGGAAGTGCTTTATTTTATCCGCAGTTTAAAAAGTAGTGACATGAAGATATTCATGATATTACCTTATTGTTCTAATGTCTGTAGAATCTAGAACAATGTCCCTTTTCCCCTTGGTCAGCATTGACTTTGCTTATTTTTTTTCTGTTGCTTAGTTTCTTTCTTTCTTTCTTTCTTTCTTTCTTTCTTTCTTTCTTTCTTTCTTTCTTTCTTTCTTTCTTTCCTTCTTTCTTATTTTTTTTTTGCTTAGTTATTTTCTAATTCTTTGTTTTCTTCTCTTTTCCTTATTAATTCTTTCCTTGTACTTTGCTTATGTTTAATTTGATAATATTTTTCTAACTCCTGAGCTAGATGGATCATTATTTTTCAGTCTTTCTTCTTTTTCAACATATTCAGGGTTTTTGTTTTATTTTTGTTCTTCTAAATATTTATGCATGTATGTGTGTGTGTGTATTTAAAAAGCAGAGTTTACAGAGAGAGGCAGAGACAGGGAGAGAAAGGTCTTCCATCCACTGCTTCACTCCCCAAATGGCCAGAGCTGGGCTGATCTGGAGCCAGGAGCCAGGAACTTCATCTGGGTCTCCCGCATGGGTGCAGGGGTCCAAGTACTTGGGCCATCTTCCACTGCTTTTCCAGGAGCATTACCAGGGAGCTGGATTGGAAGTGGAACAGCTGGGATTCAAACTGGCGTCCATATGGGATATTGGCACCACAGCATTGGCCCCTAAACTAATCATTTTTAAGGCCATGCATTTCCTTCTAAGTGTGGCCCTGCTTACATCCTTCATATTTTGTTATGTGATATTTTCATTATAATTCAGTTAAAGCACTTTACAATTCCAAGATTATGTCATTGACTGATGGGTTATTTATCAGTGCATTGTGTAACATCTAATGTTGGAGAATTATCCACATTTTTTTTCTTCTTCATTCCTTATTTAATTCGATTGTGGTCAAAGACATAATCTACATGATTTGTTTACATAAAAGTTTTAAAATTCTTAAATTTTTAAATTTTTAAAAGTTTTGTGGCCCAGTGTGGATCTTTGATAAAATAACTGTGTGAACTTTTTTTTGAAGTCTAACTTGCTATTGTTTGTGTTTGGAAATTTTCAATTAGATCAAGTCTGTGAATTTTGTGCTTCAAATCTCTCATGCCCTTCCTGGACATTTTTGCATTTTGTTTGCTTTTGTCTACTTTTCACATTGGTTTCTGAGAGAAATGTGTTAACATCTCCACCCTGTTGGTGAACTTGTCTATTTCTTCTTATGGATATGCCAACCCTTGCCTTATATATTTTTGGATCAATGTTATTAGGAACATAAAAATGAGAATTGTTATATCTTCCTGGTAGATTGACTCAATAACATTATAAAATGTCCCTATTTATCTCTAGTAGTAATTCTTAAAAAATCTTTTTTAAAGTGATATTAGCACCTCCTTACATCTGTTTAAGAGTTTGCATGGTCTAACTTTTTCCATGTCTATACTGGTAGATCTCTTGGAGAGTTAGAGCTTTGCTTTATGCACTCTATCAATTTTTGTCACTTAGTCAAAATATTTAATCTATTTATTTATTTATTTTTGACAGGCAGAGTGGACAGTAAGAGAGAGAGAGACAGAGAGAAAGGTCTTCCTTTTGCTGTTGGTTCACCCTCCAATGGCCACCGCGGCCAGCACGCTGCAGCCGGCGCATTGTGCTGATCCGAAGCCAGGAGCCAGGTGCTTATCCTAGTCTCCCATGCGGGTGCAGGGCCCAAGGACTTGGGCCATCCTCCACTGCACTCCCGGGCCATAGCAGAGAGCTGGCCTGGAAGAGGGGCAACTGGGACAGAATCCAGCGCCCCGACCGGGACTAGAACCCGGTGTGCCGGCGCAGTAAGGCAGAGGATTAGCCTATTGAACCATGGCACTGGCCAATCCATTTATTTTTAATGCTATTTTCAGATATATTTTGATTTAAATCAACTTGCCAATTTTTTATTTTTAGGTATTCTGTGTGTGTGTGTGTGTGTTTTTTTTTTTTTTTTTTACTTATTTTGAATCAGTCATATGTGTTTTTGGTTTCAGTAAAATGTGTTTGTCTCTCCACTTCCTCACTCCTGTCAGCTTGTTAGTAACATGCTTTTAGTAAGCTGTTGCTGGTTGCTACAGAGATTAGAACATGTAATCATTGTTTAACGAAGTAGTACTTTCCCACCTCTCAGATGATGTAAGACCTTTCACTAGTTTAACGTCAGTGTTCTCTTGTAGGATTACACTATTGTAGGATATTTTTCTACCTACACAGGTTTTAAACCTGTATGGCTTTATTGTAGCGCTATACGTGCAATAGGCGCCTCCTTTTACCTATATATTCCTTCGTTCACTGCTCTTCATGCTTTTGTGGGTTGCTGTGCTTCCATTTGAAATGGTTTTCCCTTGTCTCAAATGCTTCTATATAGAGTGACACTGGGATCAGTGCTGTGGCATAGTGGGTAAAGCTGCCGCCTGGAGTGCCAGCATCCCATACAGGTGACGGTTTGAGTCCTGGCTGCTCCACTTCTGACCCAGCTCTCTGCTATGCCTGGGAAAGCAGTAGAAGATGGCCCAAGACCTTGGGCCCCTGTACCCGCATGGGAGTCCCTGAAGAAGCTCCTGGCTCCTGGCTTTGGATCGGCTCAGCTCCAGCCGTTGCAGCCATCTGGGGAGTGAACCAGCAGATGGAAGACCTCTCTCTCTGTCTCTACCTCTCGTAACTCTGCCTTTCAAATAAATAAATAAATCTTTTTAAAACAAGAATTACACTTACATATTTTTTTCAGCATATTAAAGTCAATATTGGCGTGTTCCCTAGCTGCCACTGAGTCACTTTCTGTAGCTACTTTGAGGGTAATAGGGAGCTCAGATTGTCCTCTTTGTGTTTTGTCTTCAGAAGGTTTGTTATAGTTTATGCCTACATGTGGTCTTCCTTGGATTTATTCTGCTTGGGGTCTGCAGATTTTGAAGCTACAGGCTGGTGGTTTTAGCCAGTTTTAGAAAGTCCTCAACAGCTATCTTCAAATACCGTGTCTGCTGCCTGTGCTCCCTTCTCCCCGGCTGAGACTCCAGTTATAAACTCAAGATCCTTCTGTACTTTGTTCCTGATACCTCTTAGAGCCTTCTCTGTCTTTTCCACTCCTGTTGGACACCCCCTTCTTTTAGTTTAGATATTTTCTTCTGAACTCTCTTCAGCTGTACCTAATTTGCATCAAACTCATTAACCCCATTTTTCATTTCAACTATTGTATTTTTCAGCTCTATTGTTTCCTTTGTTGTTTTTTTACAGACTCCAATATTCTTCACTTTTTTCATGTTGATTCCAGTGATTCTAAAGTCCCTGTTCGCTCTGGGTCTATTACTCACTTTCTTCCTCTCAGTTCTGTCTCTTGATGTACCTGTTGATGTCCGGCTGAACGTCATTGTTTATGGAAAACTGTAGATGCCCTAAATGATGTTATTATCTTCATCCTGAGATAATTTCTTTAGCTTCACTTAGGTGATCAGAGGAAGAACAGATTGCTTTAACCCGATTAGGGAGTGATCTTATTTGAAGCTGGATTTCATTCTCTGAAGGTCTGGTCTATTTCTGATTTAGCCTAGCTCCAATGTGTCCCTTTAGGAGTCCCAGATAAACAATGAGGGGGCTGACCTAAGCCTCCTCCTCAGCAGACCCTATGCCCACGTGTGTTCTCCCCAGGCTTGCTGAGACTGTCAGGAGCTCAGCTAACATTTTCATTCTCGTAGCAGCCGCTTTCTGCTGTGTTTATCTAACCTTAAGGTCTGTGCTGTTAAGACTGAATGCTTTTAGAGAAACTGCGCAGACTGTTGGGCTAAATTCTCTCACTTTTTTTTTTTTTTAAAGGCGGAGAGGGAGAAGGTAAGAGGAGAGGGAAGGGAGATCTTCCATGTACTGGTTCACTCCCCAAATGGCAACAAGGGCCAGGTCAGGGCCAGGCTGAAGCCAGGAGCCTGGAACTCAATCTGAATCACCCACATGGCCGGCAAAGACCCAAATACTTGAGCCATCACCTGCCACCTCCCAGGCTATGCAGGGGCAGGAAGTCGGGTCAGAAGCACAGAAGCCAGGACTCAAACCAGGCACTCCCACAGGGGACTCAGATGTCCCAAGTGACATAACTGCTGTACAGAATTCCCAGTTCATTTCACTTCTATGCTTTTTATAAAAAAGATATATTTATTTATTTGAAAGTCAGAGTTAAACAGAGAGATCTTCCATCTACTGGCTCACTCCCCAAATAGCCACAGTGGCCTGGGCTGGGCCAGGCCAAAGCCAGGAGCCAGGAGCTTCCTTTGGGTTTTCCTTGTGGATGCAGGGGCCCAAGCACTTTGTCCATCTTCCACTGCTTTCCCAGGCACATTAAGCAGGGAGCTGGATCAGAAGCAGAGCAGCTGGCTCTTGAACTGACGCTCCTATGGGATGCTGGTGTTGCAGGCGGCAGCTTAACCTGCTGTACTACCATACCAGCCCCAAATTTTGGTTTTTAAAACAGATTCTCAGGCCGGCGCCGCGGCTCACTAGGCTAATCCTCCACCTAGCGGCGCCGGCACACCAGGTTCTAGTCCCGGTCGGGGCGCCAGATTCTGTCCTGGTTGCCCCTCTTCCAGGCCAGCTCTCTGCTGTGGCCAGGGAGTGCAGTGGAGGATGGCCCAAGTGCTTGGGCCCTGCACCCCATGGGAGACCAGGAGAAGCACCTGGCTCCTGCCATTGGATCAGCGCAGTGCGCCGGCCGCGGCGGCCATTGGAGGGTGAACCAACGGCAAAGGAAGACCTTTCTCTCTCTCTCTCTCACTGTCCACTCTGCCTGTCAAAACAAAACAAAAGAAAACAAAACCACAGATTCTCAGTCTATCCTAAGTGCCCTTGGAGGTATTATAAATTCAAGAGCAATATATGATGGAATAAGTGCTCACACAATATTAGTTGCAGGATTTAATTCTCTCATCATAAAAGTCATTTATAAGAATATGGATTAAAGAAAAATTCAAGCCCACACACCACCAGGTCCTAGGCTGTCTCCTCGCCGCCTCCTCCCTGGCCCATCTGGCTGTGCCCTGCAGAATTGCACCTTTTACCTACCGACTTTGTAAATATGAGCAAATTACATAGACCCCTGGCTGCACACCGAGGAGTCAGGAGGACGTTGCGGGTGCAGCAGCGAGAGAGCTGCTCTCCTCTGTCTCCAGGCTGACACCAGGCTGAGCCGGGCCCCACGCAGGCCTGCCTGCCTCTCAGCCCCAGACTGCAGAGGAAGGCAGCTCCTCTGCACCCACAAAGAAAGTCTTTGCTGTCAAAGCCATCCTCGCCCCAGATGCAAAGTGGAAGCCCCTCCTCCTCCCTCCGTCCCTGCGTTCTCCTGCCTCTCCCTTCCTCGTGTTTGCAGCCACGCTAACCTGCTTCCCCCAAGGCTCCCTCACTCTCCACACCCTCCCTGCCCTTCCTCCCGGCAGGCAGAGCTCGGGCGGGGAAGTCAGGAGCCTGAATCTGAGCCTGAGCTTTGCTGTGTAAGCTGGGCTGAGTCCTGTCCCAGCCTCTGTCCCCTCCTCTTCCCCAGGCTCCTCTCTGGGAGCAGGTGTCAGTTCGCAGCTGGCACCTTGCCTGGCAGGTGACAGGCTTCAGTGAATGGCAGCTCTCCAAGCAAAGGAGGAAAGGGGTCGGCAGTGCCCTGAGATCCCTGGCCAGCTCAGCTCTGGGCTTGGGCCTCCTTAGACTCAGGGGCGGGCTCTGGAACATCCCCCTCCCCGCCCCGCCCCGCCCCTCCCCAGGTGCAGGATTTGCATCAGGACCTTGGGGGGTGGGCCCAGGGGTCGGTCTTTCTTCAAAGCTCTCTGGGTGATTCCAGTGTGGGGGCAAAGTGAAGAAGCCCTGGCAGTGGAGCTGAGAGCTAAAGCTGCCCAGGGCGCTCACAGAGAAGGCCCCCTCCCCACCCTGGACTCAGACATCTGCCAAGGCCACCGTCTGCCGCCCAAGGTCAGGTGCCCAAACCTCACATGGCTGGGGCCCCTTTGGGGTGCCGGTGTCACAAGGGGCAATGCTGGCCTCCACTTCTATTCTGATATGGCCTCAAGTCTCTGCGCCAGTTTCTGCCTCCCCCTCCCATGAGACTGCTGGGAGCTGTTCAGCTCTGTCTTGTGCTATGTGTGACAGCACAAGAATGCTGGATCGGTTCATCTCTTGATCTTTTTTCCTCGTGTTTTGGATTTTTGCTGCTCTCTGATGCCTCAGATGGGTAGTCTTTTGTGTTGTGTTTTTCAGTTGTTTCAATTGAGTCCAGTGGGATTATGGTTTTTGAAGATTGGTTTATGTATTTGAAAGGCAGAATGACAGAGGGAGAAACAGAGAGAGAAACAAATCGTCCACCTGCTGGTTCACTCCCCAAGTGGCTGCAACATGTGATCCAGGCTGAAGCCAGGAGCTCCATCCAGGTCTCCTACATAGGTAGCAGGGGCCCCAGCATACCAGTCATCTTCCGCTGCCTTCCCCAGGAGCATCAGCAGGGAGCTGGATGGGAAGTGGAGCAGCCAGGACTCAAAGTAGTGCCCATACGGGAAGCCGGCACTGCAGGCCTCTCCAAGGGAGGACTGATTGGTTTTTGGCTGCTTTGTCAGAGCCAGAGTAGAAATCTTCAACTTTTAAACTTCCATTCTGTTGCCTTGTGGCCCCTCTCACCTCTCCCCTATTAGACCTCTAGCTCAATGATCCTGTTAATTAAATAATATCTGGTTGCCAAGTCTAACCTCAGTTGATGTCCTTTGCTTCTAAGGACTCCTGAAGAAAATCACCAAGTTATATACTATCAGGGGAGGTTACCAGCTCATGGAGCAAATTGTAGGCCTCCTTCCAACCTGGACCACATCTTAAGCATCTCTCCTTTGAACCCTCCTACATCCTTCCCCACTGCAATGCCAACCCTTGGAGGTTCCAGCCTCCCAATCCTGCCTCCCTTGCTGTCAGCCAATGATCAGATGTCCGAGTTCATTGGGTCTGAATTTATCTAGATTTCTACTTCAAAAATGATTGATTTTCTTATCTGTCCTCTCCTCTTTTGCTTCTGATTCAGAAGAAAACACATCTTCTGTCAAAGAAACTCATGGATCTCATCTCACTCAACTCCTGCCAAGCTCTATTGATGGTTACTTCTCTCCCTCTTGTTAAGCCATGGCTCTTAAGGTCAAAGAATCTCAGAAACCAAGGGGTTTATTGAGCCCACACAGAGGGTAGCCAGAAAGAGCAAATGCCAGGTCCTGGGACAAGGGCCCTGGACCACCAGCAGCAGGGGTGAGCCGAAGCAGGACAATGCCTACTGGATCTGGAGCTACAGCCATTTTTTAAAATTTGGAAACATTAAAAAGAAACTATATTGAACTCACATTGGCTGTAGATAAGAGGGCAGGACAAGATAAAGCAGGCAAAACTTGGACTCAGAGGACAGTCCCCGAGAAGTACTTACTGCTTCTTCACTGTGGGAGCGGTGAGCAGAATGCAGTGGTACCCTGATGGGTGTCCTCCTGCGGTTTTGAGTCAAGCGTTTCAACACACATTCAGGAATGTGGAGCTGTTTTTTGTCATCATTGGTTTGGCTTGAAGCTATCAAGTGAATAGCTTCTCTTATCTCTCCTCTCGTCCATCCTCCAAACTTGTACTAAATTTAGGGCATCTTGGAATTTTTTCTTCCATCAATTGAATCTCTTTAACATTTCTGCTTCCTTATCTCTTGTCAGTAAACATGCTCAGATCTGCCCATTCCAAAAACAAATTCTTGCGTCAATCGTCAATCCTGTTGCCTTATCTTGCTGTGATCTCCCAAGCGCTGATGACCAAATTTCTTAAAACGTAACCTGCATTCATCATCTCCACTCGCTCACCACCCATTCATTGCTTGCAGTTTTGTTTCTCTCCCTGCCAGTGCACTGGAACCTCCAAGAGTCTCCTTTGATCTAAGCCCGAGGGCCTCTTGCTGGCTTTGCCTTCTTCGATCCTTCCAGAACATGTAGCCAACAGCATCTGAACATCCTCTCCCGTGTTGGCTTCTCTGACATAATTTTCCTTGGACCTTCTACTTCTTCCACGGGTTCCTCTGTCTCTTGCTCCATCGTCGTCCTCACTCCACTCTTTGTGTAGATGTTTCCTAGGTCTTTGTCCCGTGCCTTCTCCATAAATCCGCCGAGTCCTCTCTGTGTTCACTCCAGACTTGTAATTCCAGCTCCCTCCTGGGTTTCTGCCCCTCGATGACCTACCTACACATCAAACTCAACATTTCCAGAGAGAGTTCAAGTCTCCCTAACTCTGCTTCTTTCCTGAGAATCCTTTCCTGTTAAAAACAGAAACTCCCAGTGAGTTGGGGCTGGGAAATGGATAGTTGTGCTTGACACCTTTTCCTGTCCCACCCTCCAACAAATCAGACATTATATTCTGTTGATCTCTGGGAAGGTTTTTACATGTGTCCCTTCCTGCCGTCATCCCTACTCGTAAATTATTACTTTTGCAATAACAAGATGCTTTGGTTCTTGTTTGTACATCTTCTAGTCTCTTTGGCTCACTGCCACCAGGCTCATGTTGCTTAACATATGTTGAATGAATAACTGAAGCACAGCTTCAATTATGTTGCCTGCTGGTTCCCTCCCTGTTGTTGACTGAGCAAATCCAGGCTGCTGAGCCTACTTCCAAGTCCTCTGAATCTGCTTCTATCCTTTTCCACCTTGAACTCTTCCCCATACGCTGTGGTTCAGTGAAATGCACTGTCAGTTTCCAAGTCGCATCCTTTTTCAAGTTTCAGCGTTTCTGGATTAAAAAAAAAAAAAAAAGTCCTGTGGTATTTAAACGTAATCAAAGTCAGACAGCTTGCTTGCACAATCTCTCAAAGCCGTCACTCTTCCAATATACATTGTAACCCTCCAGTCGAGGGAAAAAGTATGCGGGATTTCCCAACTCCATGTGACCACGAATCCTGTTTACAGGACCCGCACTTGGCTCACAAGACGCAAATGGTCCAAGAAACACGTTTTCCAGCAGGCCCACACAGATGCCTCTTTATTCCCCAAGCAGGCTCCATTTCCTGCATCATTCTTGGACATTAGCCCCTCCAGGGGAAACTCTGCTCTGCGTGCAGACGTGTCGCTTGCCCCAGTGCCCAACGATGCAGAATTGGGGATGCTGCTGAACAGTCCGCAGCCCCCAGGGCAACCCCCACCCCCGCAGCCCACAGCAAGGAATAGCCCAGCCCCAATGACAGTCCTGCTGGGGCTGACGCCTGCCCTGCCCCTCCCTTCTTCCCTCTGCTGTTCAAAGCCATCTCCACTTCTGAAAATCTAGAGCAATTATTTTCTCTTCTTCAGTGAATACTTTTTTTTTTACCACTTAGATTTTCTCCTCTCTGATAGTCTATGTTTAAAGTTGTATTGATTTGCTTTTATTCATTTGAAAAGCAGAGCAATGGGGGAAGGAGGGGAGAGAGAAAGAGAGATAATAGGGCCAGCACCGTGGCTCACTTGGTTAATCCTCCGCCTGCGGCGCCAGCATCCCTTATGGGCGCCAGGTTCTAATCCCTGTTGCTCCTCTTCCAGTCCCGCTCTCTGCTGTGGCCTGGGAGTGCAGTGGAAGATGGCCCAAGTGCTTGGGCCCTGCACCCGCATGGGAGACCAGGAGGAAGCACCTGGCTCCTAGCTTTGGATCATTGCAGCACCGGCTGTGGCGGCCATTTGGGGGGTAACCAATGGAGGGAAGACCTTCCTCTCTCACTGTCTATAACTCTACCTGTCAAATAAATAAATATTAATAATAAATTAAATTATAATAAAAAATTAATAATAAATGCCCACAATAGCTGAAGTTGGGCCAGACTAAAACCAGGAGCCAGAAACTCCATCCAGGTCTCCCACATGGATGGCAGGGGCCTATGTGAGCCATAACCTGCTGCCTCCCAGGGTGGGAGTTGGGTCAGAAACAGCAGCAGAAGTAGATCCTAGGCACTCGAGTAGGAGATGTGGCTATCCCAAGTAGTGGCCTAACCTGCTGTGTCACAGTGCCCACCATCCCTCCCCTCTGATCTTCTATAGTATGGTACATAATGCTTTGACAACATTTATCTAAATATTTCACATATTATTCATGGGTGGGGTCTTTAAAAATTCATAGGGAAATGCATATCCTGAAAAAACTATGAACGGATTAAAAATTCTGTTTGCAACAACATAAACTCATCTTTATTTAAAAGCTTTATTTATTTTTTTGAGAGGTAGAGTTACAGAAGAGAGGGAGGAGACAGAGAGAGAGAGGTCTTCCATTTGTTGGTTCACTCCTCCAATGGCTGCAACAGCCAGGGCTGGGCCAGGCCAAAGCCAGGAAGCCAGGAGCCAAGAACAATATCCAGGTCTCTCCCCGTGGATCACAGAGGGCCAAGTCCTCTGACCATCTTCTGCTGCTTTCCCAGGCACATTCGCAGGGAGCTGGATTGGAAGTGGAGTAGCCAGAACTCAAACTGGCGCCCATAGGGGATGCTGACATTGCAGGCAGAGGCTTAACCCACTGCACCACTAAACCAGCCCTTAAATTCATCTTTTAATCCCATTTTGCATGAACTTTCAAAATTACCCTCCTTTTTATGCCTGGTATGTGATGACTTCTGTCTCCGAAGTGCCAGCACGGTTGTAACGGTAGGTTCTTGCTTGAACCAAATGGAGCTTTACTTAAACCGTTCTTTTCCAGTCATTTTCCAAACTTAACTCTCAGCTCAGTATCGTCCATTTTTGCCTTCACGTTTCCCCACGTCTTTCTTTCCCCTTGCACATCCATGGCCACTGCTGTGGTTCAGGTTCTATGGCTCCATGCCCCTACTACAACCACGGGAAGCAGAATGGCTTCCCAGAGAAGGCCCTGCACCCTGACCTCAGCAGGCCTCAGTCTGATCCCTGACTCTGCCCCTGCCTGCCCGCCTGGCCCCAGGCAATGGACCTGCCCCTGCTGGGAACGATGGTTCTCTATTCCAGTGTGGAGGTGAGTGTGCCTTCCAGGGTTGTGGTGGTTGTTTTTTAAGATGGATTGAGCTGAACAAGGCAGTGAGAGAGAGATTGAGAGACCTTCCACCTGCTGCTTCAGTCCCTAAAGGCTCACCACAGCCAGGGCTAGGCCAGGCCAAAGCCAGGAGCCAGGAACTCCATCCAGGTCTCCCACATGGGTGGTGGGAACCCAAGTTCTTGGGCCGTCTGCTGCTACCTCCCAGAAGCATTAGCAGGAAGCTGGATCGGAAGCACAGACACCAGGACTCAAATGAGGCACCATGTGGTATGGGATGCGGCATCCCAAGTGGTGGCTTAGCCCACTGCGCCCCAACGCCCACCCCTTACACCTGCCAGCCTTGTGTCGGGATTACAGAAAATGTATGAATCACCTGGCTCACAAGGGCGCACAACGAGGGGCTCCAATAGTCAACAGCCTCCGGAGGCTCCCTCCTACCGCAGCCTCTGCTCCAAAGCCTTTTCTTTGATCTTCCATCACTCCCAAAGCCCAAGATGCTGGAATTCGAGACCCTGGACCATTGTTAACAACTCACTTGAGAGACTCACCTCTAATCCTCCTCCACCTCCTCCTCCTCGAGCAGGTCCCCTCGCTGGCCTCAGCCCTCTCAGCTCCCCACTCTGGCCAGTGGGATTCGCCCCGCTGGGAAAGATCCTCAATACACAGCCCACCCACAGGGCAGCCACGGTGCTCCCCGGCCCGCTGGCCGACTCTGCCTGCAGAGGGACTGTCCCTTCCTGGGTGTCTGGGGTCCACACAGTCTGGCCCCTTGCTGGGCAATCAGCTCCCGTGAGCAGGCGATGATTCTCCCTTGGGGACCTCCTGTGTCACCTCTGGTGGGTTTTTTGCTTTCTCAATTTTGCGCTAAGCTGCTTGAGGACAATGACCACGTCTTATTCTTCTCTACCAAAGCTACCTTGCTCTTGCTAGAAGCTCCAGAAATAGTCAGTCCAAAATGTTCAACCTTCTCTTAACTGGGTGTCTTTTTTTTAAGATCTAAATCTTACTTTTTAAAAATGTTTAATTATGTATTTTATTTCTTTGAGAGACAGAAAAAGTTCCCATCTGCTAGTATACATCCCAAACGCCTGCAATGGCCAGGATGGGACCTGGCCAAAGCTGGGAGCTGAGGACTCACTCCAGGTCTCCCACAGGAGAGGCTGGCACCCAGTCACCTGAGCCCCCATCTGCTGCCTCCTAGAGTTTGCATCAGCCAGAACTGGACTTGGGAATCAAAGTCAGGTACTTCACTATGGAACACTGTTGTCTAAACCACTCGGCCAACCAAAGAAGGAGGTACCTTTCTCTGAAGGGAGGAGAGAACTTCCATTTTGATTATGGCCCTGTCTAAATAAGGTCAGAGTTTGTGAGCTCAAGAGGCTTCTATAGTCTTGGCAGCTCATGACAAGAGCCTCGGGTGATTACTGACGTCATAAATAAAAGTGTCAATTGTTAAATCAACAACAGGAGTCACTGTGCACTTACTCCCCATGTAGGATCTCTGTCCTTAATGTGTTGTACTATGCGAATTAACGGTAAAACTTGTCTTAACAGTACTTTTTACTTTGTGTTTCTGTGTGGGTGTAAACTGTTGAAATCTTAGAATTGGTCTTCTGTATATAAAGATAATTAAAAATGAATCTTAATGATGAACGGGATGGGAGAGGGAGTAGGAGTTGGGACGGGAGTAGGGCAGGGAGGGCAGGTATGGGGAGAAGAAACGCTATACTCCAAGTGCTGTACCTATGAAATTTGTATTCATTAAATAAAAGCTTTCTAAAAATAAAAGGAAAGCTGTTAATTAAATAAGCTGTCCTATTCTCAAGATTAAATAAATATTAAAATTAATTTTAAAGATAAATAAATAAACCACCAGACCAAACGCCCACCCCAGAGTATGTCTGAAATGCCTCTTTCCTTAAACTTTGTGCCCACCCTTGGGAGGCTCCTCGGGGGCAGGCAGAAGTGATGGAGATGTCAGGGCACTGAGGGTCACCTGCGGCTGGCAGGGCTGGGGGAGGGGAGCAGAGGTGCCCCCCCGCCACGGGTTATGAGAACGCTTGCAAACAGAATCACTGGCAATCAGACAGTAACGTTTTAATGAAGCATCTTAATGGCTTATCCAAAATAATCCTCTTGATTTGGAAGGATTAAGTTCCAGTTGACAAAACCGCCAACCCATGTGGAAGGAAGCCCCACGTGTTGCCCTGGCTGTTACAGCAGAGCCTGTGGCACTGTCCAGAGAAGCCACAGCTGCAGGAGCTGCCGGCCCCAGGCAAGTGGAAACAGCCCTTTGCCAGGCGCCAGCGTCAGCACCAGCACCGCCTGGGAAATGCTGCAAACCTACAGGGCAGCTCCGAGAACAGGGACAGCCAGCCGGCCACACTTCTCTCAGGCTAACCTTCTGCGGTGTTTTATCGTTTGTCTCTCCCTGTGCCTCCCTCTCCCACGATCTTGCCCTCTTTGATTTCTGAACCACTTGAGAGTAAGTGACATACAGATGCTTCCCAACTCAGGACGAACAACCCGTGACTTTCAACTTTACCATGATGCGAAGGCCAAATGCGTTCGGTAGGAACTGTACCTTGACTTTTGAAATTTGATTTTATTTTTCCCAAGCTAGTGATGTGTGATGTATGACAAAGCCCTCTCCCAGTGCTGGGCAGGGGTAGCAGCCACAGCCCCGGGGCAGCCCCCAGTTACAAGGGGGAAGTGGATTGTGTTGCTAAGCTGGGATGGTCAGCAGATGAGGGGAATTGAATGCATTTTCAACTTACACTTTTCCAGCTTGCAGTGGGGTTGCTCAGGGTGCAACGCCGTGGAAGTCAGGGAGCATCCATGCAGCAGAGCCCTCTGAGGCCCCTGCATCTTCATTGTGTAGAGACAGGCGTTCTGCCACAGCAGGTTAAGCCACTCTTTGAGGCACTCTGATTCCAGACCAGAGTGCTGGCTAGAGCCCAACTCCTCTGCTTCCAAGCCAGCTTCCTGCTGATGGTCCTGGGAGGCAGCAGGCGATGGCCCACATACTTGGTTCCTGCCACCATGTGGCAGGTGGAGTGCCTGGCTCCTGGTTTTGGCCTGGCCCAACCCTGGCTGTTGCAGGCATTTGGGGAGTGAACCAATGGATGGAAGATGTTTCTCTCTCTCTCTCTCTCCATCTCTTCCTCTTTCTCTGTCACTCTTTCAATTAAACAAATCTCCTTTTTTTAAAGGGAGCTGTATTCTTTACAAATATTGATATAATAAAAAATTCTAATTATGGAAGTGGAGGAGACTAAGGAACAAAACAACTAAATGCAATCCCTGATCTTGGACAGTATCCTCTGTCAAAGGAGGGGAATGTGATGACCAGCATCACTGGGAAAATTAACAAATGGAGGAGGAATAGCATCCTTTCTTTCTTTCTTTTTTAAAGATTTGTTTCATTTATCTGAAAGGCAGAATTACATATATATTACATTATATAGCGAGAGATCTTCCATCCACTGGTTCACTCCCCAAATGACCAGAAAGCTAGGAGTCAGGCGCTTCACCCAAGTCTCCCACATGGCCATCTTCTGCTGCTGGATCAGAAGTGGAGCAGCTGGGACTCGAACCAGCACCCATGTGGGATGCCGGTGTTGCAGACGGCGGCTTCACCCCTTACACTACAACGCCGGCCCCAGTATCGCTTCTTAATCTGCTGACATTTGTAACCCGACTGAGATTACACAAGGGCGCAGCATTACTAGGGAATAACTAAAAATTTCATTTGAAAGGTAGATTAAGAGAGAGACAGAGACAGAGAGTGCTTCCATCTGTGGGTTTACTCCCCAAATGCCTTCAGCAGCCAGGGCTGGGTCAGGACAGAGCTAGGTGCAAGAAATGCCATCCAGGTCTCCCACATGAGTGCTAGAGGCCTGAGTACTTGGGCCACCCTCTGCTGCTTTCCCAGGCACATTAGCAGGGAGCAGGGTCAGAAGAAGAGCAGCCAGGACCCACATGGGTGCTCTGATATGGGATGGCAGCATCTCAGGTGGCGGCTTAATCTTCACTGTGCCATGTTGGCCCCTACCGTTCTCTCTTAAAAATAAAACATTCATTTATAGCAACCTCTGAAGATGCCACACACACACACACAAAAAAACAAAAAACAAAAAAAAAAACCCACAACAAAATCCTTTATACAAAGGCAACACACCAAAAAATCAGTTTTTTATATACTAATAAAGGAAGTTAAGAAAACAATACCATTTACAGTAGCATCAAAAATATAAAATGAATAAGATAGGAAGAGCAAACTTAACTAATCATATGAAACACTTGTACACAAAAAACTACAAGACATTTCTGAAAGAAATTAAGGCACAAATAAATGGGAAGACATCCCATGTTCTTGGATGGGGAGAATTTATCTTGCTTTTTTTAAAAATTTTTTTGACAGGCAGAGTGGACAGTGAGAGAGAGAGACAGAGAGATAGGTCTTCCTTTTGCCACTGGTTCACCCTCCAATGGCCAGCGCTGTGGGGAAATTAGTTACACGAAGCAATTCAAAGATGTTGCCCAAAGGAAGTAAGGTGGGCGGAATCCAAAGTTGTTTACCACTGAAGCTAATTGGCTATGCAACATCAGGGGAGGTAACAAAACTAGTCGCAAGTGTATAGACATATGGCTAGTCCTATAGAAATCGCCCTGTAAAATGACCGTTTAAGTGATTGCTTGGTCCTTAGCCCTGCCCCAATGACTCTGCAGTTTTGTGCTATAAAAGGCTCTGTTACACGAGTTCTTGCTAGACTTGACTCCCCGCTGCGTCTGATTGTCTCTGGGATCAGGAAGCTGGGGAACGGGCGAGCTGCGCACTTACCTTTCCTCGGACCCAGTCCATCCTTGTACGGGTGGACTAAGACCCCTGCACGGCGCGGCCAGCGCGCTTTGGCCGGCGCACCGCGCTGATCCAGGAGCCAGGTGCTTCTCCTGGTCTCCCATGGGGTGCAGGGCCCAAGCACCTGGGCCATCCTCCACTGCACTCCTGGGCCACAGCAGAGAGCTGGACTAGAAGAGGGGCAACTGGGACAGAATCCGGCGCCCCGACCCGGACTAGAATCTGGTGTGCTGGCGCGACAGGTGGAGGATTAGCCTATTGAGCCGCGGCGCCGGCCTATATTGCTTTTTTTTTTTTTTACAGGCAGAGTGGACAGTAAGAGAGAGACAGGGAGAAAGGTCTTCCTTTGCCGTTGGTTCACCCTCCAATGTCCGCCGCGGCCGGCGCACTGCGGCCAGCGCACCGCGCTGATCCGAAGGCAGGAGCCAGGTACTTCTCCTGGTCTCCCATGGGGTGCAGGGCCCAAGTACTTGGGCCATCCTCCACTGTACTCCCTGGCCACAGCAGAGAGCTGGCCTGGAAGAGGGGTAACCGGGACAGAATCCAGTGCCCCAACCGGGACTAGAACCTGGTGTGCCGGCGCCGCAAGGCAGAGGATTAGCCTATTGAGCCACGGCACCAGCCCTATATTGCTTTTTAAAATATTGATTGATTGATTTAAAAGACAGAATGACAGAATCTTCCATCTAATGAATGGTTCACTCCCCCAAATGGCAGTAGCACCCAGGGCTGGTCCAGGTGGAAGCCAGAAGCCTGGAACTCCATCCAGGTCTCCCTTCTGGGTGGCAGGGACCATCTTCCTCTGCCTTCCTCAGGCACAGTAGCAGGGAGCTAGATCAGAAGTAGAGCAGCCAGGACCTGAACCAGTGCTCTGATATGGGATGACCAGGTGGCACGCAGTGTCTTAATCAACTTTGCTGCACCAGAGTGCTGGCCCCTAATTAGTATTGTGAAAGTTTCCATAATACCACAAGCAATATATATAGGCAATTGCTATCAAAATCCTTACTAAGATAGCTTAAAAATGATTTTCCACGTGAAAAAAATTAAAACATTTTTAACACTGACTTTCTCCACACTTTCTGGCATCAATGTCTGCTGGAAGCAAAAGACTTACTTCCCTTTCTTTTACTTCTGTTCTCTGATTATTACTTGTTTGTCCATCCATCCATCCATCCATCCGTGTACTATCCGTATGGATTCACGGACTCCTAAATTCTTCTTTTTAATGGTCTGTCATTCATCCACTGTTTCCGGCGGTCAGTTTGTTTCAGAATTGACTGGTGGGAGCCCCTTCCAGCTGCTTCTGTGTCCATCTTTTTTTTTTTTTAAGATTTATTTATTTACTTAAAGTTGGAGTTAGACACAGAGAGAAGGAGAGGCAGAGAGAGAGGTCTTCCATCCGCTGGTTCACTCCCTAGTTGGCTGCAATGGCCTGAGCTGTTCCAATCTGAAGCCAGGAGTCAGGAGCTTCTTCCGGGTCTTCCACACGGGTGCAGGGGCCCAAGGACTTGGGCCATCTTCTACTGCTTTCCCAGGTCACAGCAGAGAGCTGGGTCGGAGTGGAGCAGCCGAGTCTCAAACTGGCCCCCATAGGGGATGCCGGCGCTGCAGGCCAGGGCGTTAACCCGCTGCTCCACAGCACTGGCCCTTTTGGAACTTTCTAAAATTCTAGACAGAACGAGGAGGGAGGAAGGAATAAAGCAAACAGGAGAAAGGAAATAAAAAATCAGGAGGAAAAAAAAAAGGAAGAGAGAGTAATGGGGAGGCCAACGTAAGGAGCTGGCTGGCGCAGACGCAGCTCATCGGCGCCTCCTGGGGGCTGGCCTGTCCCCTGCCCCAGGGAGCAGAGTTTAGCCCGCGAGAGCCGGCAGTGGGCTCCATGCTGGCCCTGGGGAGCTGATGAGCTTTGTGTTTTGGTGATGACTCTGTGAGTTGCAAACGATGTAAACCCAGCCCGAAGTGGCAAGAGAGGAGAGTGCATCGGCTTAGACGACTGACAAATATGGGAGAGTGCATCGGCTTAGACGACTGACAAATGCGGGATCATTTTCAAGCCAAGCTGGGTCAAAGGGCCCGGACAGATAGCAGAAATCAGTCGTCTCCTTCTGCCTCTCTCTGCTCTCAGCTCTGCCCGGCTCTGCTCTGTGTTGGTTTAGTTCTTGTTCCGCCTCTTCTCCCAGGATGCAGAGGCGCAGCTGGCTGTTCCAGATTGTTCTAGATTAATCTTAGTCATTCAGCAGCTCCGGCCTCTTTCCCGAGGACTATGACAAACATCTCAGAAGTGGCCCTGACTGGCCCACGCCTGAACCAATCCCGGTGCCTGGGAGGGGCAGGTGTCTCATTGGCCAGGCCTGGGCTCTGAGCTCCCCTCCGGGGCTGAGGCTGGAGAGGAAGCCTCCCCCTGAACACATGAGTTGGAACACAGGAGTTTCTACTCCCGCCTCTACCAGAGTTGGAGCGCCTCTGACCCTCCCGTGTCACTTCAGCAGGAGCGAAGGGACAAGAACAGCCCCCAGCACCTCGCCTGGGCGGGTGGTGGCTGGCTCTCCTGCCTGCCCCGCAGGTGCGGCTGGGACATGTCAATCATGGCAAGGCATTACGTCATGGCAGATGGCAATCGAAGGCGCTGTCAGTGGGAGCTGACAGGAGAGCTGTGGCAATCTGCTTATCTGGATGCCACCCTCGCTGAGTAAAGGGTCATTATCAGGATTGTTCAGCCAGGTTTGCGGCAACCGCCAAGTCTGCCGGTTATCCATTACATCACCCCCGTGTTAGTCAGCTGCACGCGCACCGAGCCTCAAAGGGGCCCTCACGGCCGCTCCATCCCCTCCCCCTCCCTCCCCTTGCAGCCCAGTGGTGAGAAGTTACACGAGGTCAACCTCCGATGAGGCCTCGTCTGTGCCCAGGGTCCCTTCTGTGAGTTCACTGCACCAGCTGGAGCGGAGCTACCCGGCACAGCCAGCTTGGGGTGCTCCTACCAACATGGGGATCCAGGTGCCAGGACAGGACAAGCTCTTGCATTAACCAGTTCAATGTCAGCTCTGGCTTCCACAACGGCTGTCTGCTCCCCACGCATCTCGCCAAGGACGAGGTGTCCACGGATGGGTGGGAGCAGGCACCTGCCAGAAATCCAAAGACGCCCCCCACCCCCCAAAGTGTGCCGCGGCTGGCGTGGGTGCCAGCCTCGGTCTCCGCCCTCGGCACACCCCTCGGGCACCTCCTCGCCCAACAAGCCCACACCTGCAGCTCAAACAGAGAGTTCACCCGACACGGCTACCTTCCCATGCAAAACCCAACCAAATTGATGGTGCGGGCTGTGGGAAAGAGGCAGGAAGAGGGAGTGTGGTTACCAAGGTGGGTTCAAAGGCGTGGGCTTCCTCCTGACCACCGTGCAATAATAACGTGCAGAGCCGACACGTCCCGAACTTGAAGGCAGGCCTGGCCGGAGGAGATCAAGGCTTGTGGGGAAGCGAGAAGGGCTCTTTAACCTACTTACTGATTCCTTTTTATTAAAACCGCATTTCAAATTCCAGCTCTGTCCTATTCTAGAACATGTTTCATATCCAGATGCAGTCCCCACCCCAGCTGCGCTCCAGAAAAGTGGCATCCTTGGGACGTGTTGCACCAAAAGGGTCTCAGCCCAGCCACGGCCTTAGGTTCTGGGGGGGCCGGAAGTTCCTCCTTGTTCTGATGCCCAGAGGCCAGGAAAGCGAGAGTCCCGTGGAGCCGGAAGAAATTTTGGAGAGTGTCTGGACGAACTTCTGATTTCCCAGAGCAGTGGGGGAGCCTAGGCAGAGATGTGGAGCCCGAGCTTTGTTCTCCCAGGCTGCTGTCACGGGATGTCACGGACCTGGTCGCCTCCCATGTCCAAAACCAAGGTGTGGGGCTAGGAGGCCTCTCTGTGGCTGGGGGCCCTTCGTGTGTGTGTGTGTGTGTGTGTGTGTGTGTCTGCATTTCCCCCTGTTCCAGGGACAGCCATCATCCCTGGCCAGGGCCGACCCTGTAAAGACTCCCTGTCCTGATAAAGTCACCTTTGGGAATGCTGAACTCCTGGGGTGGGGTGTATGTTCTAGGGGCGACATGGTGGCCTCCGGAGCGTTCTGATTCCACCCACCCCCCTTGCGCTGTGGCTCTCGCAGGTCCTGACACCTCGAGTTTTCCTGTCAACCCTTCCTGTGCCTGGGCACCTGTGACACTCTCCCACCCATGGCCCATGGGGACCTCTGGAAATTTGCCCTCTTCCAAGAGCTCAGGGCCAGTGGCCCTGGGAGGTAGGAAGGCGTCCCCCCAGGGAACAGAGTATTCCAGGCTTCAGCTCTTCCTGGCCTGATTCTGAGCCGGCGGACGGGGGCCACGGCCTTGGTGTTCCGGGAGGCTGGGGAGCAGCAGGTAACCAGGCACTGCCTCTCCTTGGTGCTTCAGGTTATTCTAATTGAAAGGAGTGTCCTCACCCTGGGGTGGCCTGTCTGGTACTCTCTGTCTCTCTCTTCCCCCCAGGTACCTAGGGCCCAGGTGCTTTGGGCATCTTGAAATAGTACCCGGAGCAGTGGTCCCAGACGTTGGCCTTTGCCTACGGGGACACACCGTAGGTTAACCACAGCCTCTGTGCATGGGAGTGATAGGGGCTCGGCCCCCACCCCCTTTCCCAGTCCCTAACAAGGAAAAACCGGCCAGTGCTGAGACTTCCAGCTGCTCCACTGCCCGCCCCCGCCCCCGCCCCGGAGCCCTTCCCCCGCCCCAGCTCCTCTGAGCTCAGTTCCTGCCTCATCTTCTTCCTGCTAATTAACGTGAAGCACCCGTTTCGGAGAGGTGCCCAGCTATTTATTTCAGAACAGGCAAGTCTGAACACAGCTGCACCACCCCAGCAGGAGGAAGAAGTCATGACGGAGGGCTTGGCCCTGTGGACCACGGCCCTGGGTACTGGGGCTCAGGCACCCCGGGGTAGGGGAAAGAAGGGTGTGCGTGTGTGGGAGCGCCCCCTGGAGGCCGGGGAGTGGCTCTTCGCGCGCCTTTCCGTAGCTGTCACCCCCTCCCCCAGAGGACGCCATTAGACATGCTGTCCTTCTCGGCTGCTGCAGGTTTTCAGAGCCCCCTGACTGGTGAGAAGGTTCTCAGGGAGTTTTATCTCCGCAAGGCAAGCAGACTTCAAAATTGGAGCCAGGGAGAGAAGCGGGCGGCACAAGGGACCCTGGGGAACCCTGGGGAAGGACTTCACTCGCTCAGGGATCTTGCTCAGGGAGAGCCGCGCTCTGTGGCCACTGGGCGGAGATGTCACGCTGGGGTCACCGCAGTCACTGCCAGCTCCCGCCGAGGACAAGGGGCCAGTTTGCGGTCAGGGAGCCCAAGGCGAGAGGCTGGGCTCGGGGCAGGCTCTGTACTCATCTTGTAAAATCAGTCTTCGGCCGGTGGATGAAGCAAGTTTTAAATGAGAGGGAACCTGACAGACGGGCTCAGCGTATTTTTTTTTCTCTTGTGTTTCAGAACATTAATAGAAAATAAAAATCAGAGCGTCTTGGGCATTTTTTCCTCCCAAGGATTCTCACGGAGGTACCACGTGGGAGCCCAGGAGTCTGTTTCTTAGGCTGAGGTCGTGCTCTGGGCTCTGTGAGTTGGACGCTGTTGCAGACCATGGGGCTCAGCACCCCACACTGGGGCAACAGAGAGGAGGAGGCCCGCAGGCCGTGCAAGGGCCGGCTTCTCCAGGCTTCTCCAGGTCTTACCAAACGGCCCCTCCGTGCAAGGGATTTGCACCAGAGGCCAAGATTTATGGCAAGCGGCCACCAGATGGCGCTTCGGCTCTCCTGGAGCCACTACCCTCGCACCCTTTGTTCTCTTGGCTGAAGCAAGCGGTCACTCCCAGGAAAAAGCGGTGCGACCCAAGGAGCCGCAAGTGCTGTTTGTTCATCCAGACCGGAGTGCAAATTCCCAGGCTGGGGCGCACAGCCCCCGACCCGGGGCCCACAGAGATGCCTGCGTTTTCACACAGCGGGATGTCCCATAAGCTCCCAGCTTGCTGGGGAGCCTGACTCAGCGCTAATGACCCCCACGCAGCCTGCTGATGCCGGTCCCCAGCTGACTTCCAGCTCTCAGCGAGTCGGGGTGACCTAGCTCCGGGGGGGAGGGTAACCCCTCCGTGGAATCATCTCCACAGATCACACCGCTTGCTAAGGCAGTCAAATTTCTAAAAGACTTCCAGAGCCATTCTTCACTTTCACGGTGGTTAACAGGCGCTTCCGCTGGAAAACCCAGCCACAAACGGGCACCGTGAGCTTCCCAGCTGCCTTCTCTAGCATTTTCCACTGCTTTCCCCAGAGATCCAGTTCGCCAGGATTGCGGATCTCACTTCTCCCCCCACAGGGCTCTAAGGAAACAGAACTGCCTGATGCGCTCTCCCCAGCGATGCTCCGGAATCTGGAGACTGGGGTGTGCAGCTAGGAAAGAGGCAGTAGTGCTGATCTGAGAACCGGGGTCCCCGTACCTTCCCGAGAGGGTCCCCTTCACCATGGGAGACTCGGGGTGTGTGTGCACGTGCACACACACACACACACACACTCGGGCAGGCACTGACCGCGAAGAATCCTCGTCCCCGCCTCTCCTCTTCCACTCCCTGGGTCCCCAGCCATCAGTGCGCATCTCCACCCTCCAGCGGGAAGAGGCAGGCCATGGGGGGCGGGGGGGGGGCAGGGGGCGGGGTGTTCTTGATTCTACCAGCCAGGAAAGTCGGCACACCGGAGCCGTTCCTGTCCCTCTCACTGCCCGGGGGTGGGGGTGGGGTACTGTTGGAGCACACACGGTCGGAGCACACACACGGTCGGACCTCCAGTGCTTCTGTGACTTACTCGTGGTCTTCCCGGAGGTGCCATTTGAAGACTCGAAAGGCAGGGAGTGGATTCAGTGGAATCCACAGAGGGTAGGGGTCCGCGGCCTCACGGGGGGTCTCAGAGAGTGGGATTGGTGTGCGATTCTCTCCCTGCACCGCAGGCTGGCGATGCATCTACTTCATCTCCATTCACTGTGAGTGCAGCTGCTAACAGGCAGGGTCTCGGGTCCCAGCCAGCAGCCGCTCCGTAGCTGCTGGAAATATCGTGCCCTCTGGGGTCAGGGCAATTGGGTAAACGCTTGGCTCTTCCCCATGGGAGCTGTGGGTCTCTGCACCAATTACCACTGGGAATGAGTTTCCGCTCCATTCCCACGCCACAGTCGTTGTGGGCTGAGAGGGAAACAGAGCCCTTCACCCCTCAGCCCACACGGGCCGCAGCCCTGAAGGCACAGCTGGCCGCGCGCCACCTGGCGGCAGATGAAGGTAAAGCAGTGTCCCGAGGAGACCAAGCACTGGCTGGGAGCAAGGATTTATAATCATGCCCTCTGATTTTTCAGTGGAGGAAATTCAGGTTTGGAGAGGCTGACAGGCTCGTCCGAGTTCTCACAGTGGTGGAGTCTGGTGGTTAAGAACAAGCGTCCTGGCGTCTTTGTGTCTGAATCCCGCCTTGGCAGTCAGGAGCCACTGTAACCTTGGGCAAATTACGTAAGCTCTCAGTAATCGGGTTTCTTATCTATCAGATCAGGGATGTTAAGAAGATTAAATTAGGCGGTGCATGTGGAAGCGCTTAGCGCTGGCCTGACCCCTGGAAGAAATGCGTCTCTGAGAGGCCTCTCTGGTCATCTCGCAGCTGGCCAGCCATGCTGGTGACTCCGCTGGCCAGCAGTGGGTGACACTCTCCAGTGTCTCATTGCACTCCCAAAGTGGCAGCAAGGCAGGATCCTGAAGACCCCTGAAGACACCAGAGGCTGCTCTTGACCTTTTGGAGAGAACGTCTGGCTGAGGTTAACCAGTAAAGGAAGCGGGGGAAGCAACCTCTGGGTGCCCACGGAGCTCCAATTCATTGCCGCGGAGTCCATGTCTGGACTCAAAACCACTGGGAGCCACTGCTGCAGACACTTCTCTGGCTTCTTCAGCTGCCTGAAAACAGCAGGCGATGGCCCAAGTGCTTGGGCCCCTGCACCCACGTGGAGACCCTGAGGAAGCTCCTGGCTTTGGCCTGGCCTAGCCTGGCTGCTGTGGCCATTTGGGGAATGAACTAGCAGGTGGACGGTCCCTCTCCCTCTCTCTCTTTCTCACTCTCACTTTCGCTCTCATTCTCGCTCTTGCTTTCCCTCTCATAACTCTGCCTTTCAAATAAATAAAATCTTTTTTTAAAAGAAATAGAACTGAGTAAGTAGCCTAGCAGTTGAGACACCCACATCCGACACTGTGGTCCCTGGGTTCTATGCCCCACTGTGGCTCCTGGCTCCAATGCCCCACTGTGGCTCCTGGCCCCAATGCCCCACTGTGGCTCCTGGCCCCAGCTTCCTGCCAGTGCAGCCCCTGGGAGGCAGCAGTGAAAGCCTGAGTGACTGAGTTCCTTCCACCTGCGTGGGAGACTTTCACTGAGTTCCACGCTCCCAGCTTTCTCCCAGTCCTGGGACTGCAGGCGTCTGGGGAATGAACTAGCAGATGGGAGTGCTCTGTCTTACCCTCTCTCCCCATTTTTCCCTCTGTCTCTTTCTCTCTGCCTCTCAATAAGTATTCTTTTTTTTTTTTTTTAAGTAGAACCTAGCTTGAATCTTGCAATAAACCAGGCAGACAAGGTGGGGGGAGGCGGGGGAGAAATGAGTGCCCTCGCTTTGTCCACCTTCCCTCTCATTGGCTAAGGAGGGCTTCTGAGGCCGGGACCCAGGTCGGAGGCAGGGGGTCCGGAGCCCGAGGCAGGCAGCCAGTAAGTGGATGGCACCCCCCAGGGCCCAGAGCAGGACAGCACAGGGCTCTGGGGGAGGAAGTGGGGAGGTGTGAGCATGGCCACTGGCTTGGGTTCTTTATACCTCTGCCTGTCTCATCTGACTTTGTAACAGGTTCTTTGCCAGGATTGTGTTTGCTCCAGACTACAGAATAACCTGGTTCTTTCCCCCTCGGCTCTCTGAAGGCCCTTCTTCTACTCTTGCTCCTCTTTCTGTGGTGGCTGCTACTCAGCATCCAACATGAGTGGGATTATTGTGGAAGCACACAGAGGATAAGTGCATATTTCTAGAACATTCTCCACCCTACCCCATCACCCAACCTCAGGGTGTCCTATGGAGCACCCTGTCTATGGAGAAAGAGAAAACAGGATGGAATGGGAGACCCAGAGCGGGGAAGGAGCTGGCCCCGTGGTGTCCACTCCTGGGGGAGCTATCCTAGCCATGACCTGCACTGCCGCCTGGCCATGGAGCCACTCACTTAACCCATCAGTGTTTATTATTGTTGACTTATTTGAAGATTTAGTTATTTGAAAGAGCTATAGTGAGGGGGAGAGAGAGATTGTCCAGGTGCTGGTTCACCTACCAAATGGCTGCAATGACCAGGGGCCAGGCTGGGCCAGGCCAAAGCCGGGAGCCAGGAGCTACCACACTTGGGCCATCTTCCTTTGCTCTTCCCAGACCATTAGTAGGGAGCTGGATTGGAAGTGGAGCAGCTGGGACTCAAACTGGTGCCCATATGGGATTCCAGCGTTGAAGATGGCAGCTTTACCCTCTGTCCCACAACGCCGGCCCCCATTAATATCTATTGTATATGTGATTGGTGCAGGCACCACACCTCGTACTGGTGGGCATGCATGCCTTGCTGACGGCGATCTCACAGTCCATGTCACCTCAGCTCACCCCACAATGAGACAGCCCCCTCTCCCATGACAGTGCCACACCTGCGGCACAGCGAGAGCCCACAGGAGGGCCCTGGGCTGTGGGGAAGGCAGAGAGACGCAACAGCAGCCTTTGAGGGCATTTTCTTGGCAACACGAAGAACGTGGACATGGGCCAGAATGAAATGCAGAAGCAGCACCCCGGGGTCAGCTCTGACATATGACATTGACCTAGCAGGGCTCTCCAGAAAGGTCATGGAAATACATGTGGTGAAAAAACTGATGCGTGGATTTCCCATTCATAAGCTCACCTTTTACCTCCATTTCCCGTGAACTTTTTAAAGGATCTACACTCTACGTGGGCACCAGCGCGGGTCATTTCCTTTATCACCTTCGTCTTCCGTTAGGTGACTTTCTTTTCAAGTTCTTCCCATGAGTTGGTGTGGGACAGCCAAAATTCAAACGTGTTCCACACACCGACTCCATAAGCTCCCCTGGCCGATCGGCGCTGAGCTGAGCCCCGGGCTCGAATCCTGGAGACCGGACGTAGTGGGGGGTGGCGATGCTGATCGGTTTCCTTTGGGAGCTTCTTCCCAGATGGGATGGGACGTCTCGGGTGGGCAGTGTGGGAGCCAGTCACACTCTGGATTCAGAGGGCTTCTCCCACCTGTGAGCTGGGAAACGGAGGTAGGATCAGCTTGTTTTGAATTCATTTCTATTCCACTTATAAATGGTAAGGGTGAAGCACGTAGCTGAGAGTTTTCATAGTTCATGCTTTAAAAACGCTAACTGTTCATTAAGTAGCTTAATGCAATAGTAAATTTCTTTGCAGGAAGTGTACAACAGATAAAACCATTGAAGAACAATTAATTAGCATATAAATACAGCATGCTTTTTTTAAAGTGTGTTTAACTGTGCTGGAAGATTGTGCTTTTTTTTTAAGTAAATGTTCTTTTTTAAAAAATTATTTATTTATTTGAACATCAGAGTTACAGAAAGAGAGATAGAAAGAGAGATTTTGCATGCCCTAGTTCACTCCCCAAATGGCCACAATGGCCAGAGCTGGCCTGATCCAAAGCCAGGAACCAGGAGCTTCTTCTGGGTCTCCCACGTGGGTGCAGCAGCCCAAGTACTTGGGCCATCTTCTGTTGCTTTCTCACACACATGAGCAGGAAGCTGGATAGAAAGTGGAGCAGCTGGGATTCAAATAGGTGCACATTTGGGATGCCGGTACTGCAGGCAGCAGCTTCACCCTCTACACCACAGTGCCGGTCCCCCAAGATTGTAGTTTTAAAGCAATTCCAACTACATTTGCACGGGATAACTGTAATAAAAGCAATTGTAATGGATCAGCATTGTGGCATAGTGGGTTCATGCTGGCATCCCGTATCAAGTCCTGGCTGCACAGCTTCTGAACCAGTTCCCTCTTAATGTGCCTACAAAAGCAGAGGAAGATGGCCCAAGTGCTTGGGCTCCTGCACCCACACAGGAGACCCAGATGGAGGGCCGGCTCAGCCCTAGCCGTTGTGGCTACTTGGGGAGTGAATGAGCAAATGTTCTCTTTTTCTCTGTCTCTCCCTCTTCTGTCTCTATCTCTCTCTGTAAATCTGCTTTCAAATAATATATACACGGATCTTTTTAAAAAATAAAAGCAATTGCAATACCAAATGCCTTTGAAATGAGAATGTTTGTGCTTTTAAGAATGTGTCTACAAGGGTCAGTATTGTGGTGTAGCAGGTCAAACTGCTGGCTATGACACCAGCATCCCATATAGGTGTCAGTTCACGTCCCAGCTACTCCACTTCCGATCCAGCTCCCTGCTAATGGCCTGGGAAAGCAGCAGAAGATGGCCCAGGTCCTTGGGCTCCTGCACCCATGTGGGAGACTCAGATGAAGCTCCTTCCTTCTGCCTGGTCTGGCTGTGGCCATTGCAGCCACCTGGGGAGTGGACCAACAAATGGAAGATCTCTTTGGAAGAGATCTGGAAGGGCTTGCCCACAGCCCTGGCTCCATGCAGGATGCAAAACCTGGTTCAGACCTGGTCCCTAGCACCCTGCAGGAGGGAATGCAACATGCTGCGATGCAGGTGGGCACACAAGTGCAGGTGCACAGAGCAGCTGCTACGTGGGATCCCAGTGGGAAGGGAACCCGCAGAATGAGGCATTTCCAACCTTACCCGCTACGCCGCAGTGCCCGCTCCAACAGGCAGAGTCTTAACTTGCTTTTGGTTTTCTTACATGAGAAGGCTGCTCCTTCAGGTTCTAGCCTTTGTGGATACACTGCAATTTCCCCGATTGTAGCCATTTGTATTTGTATCTGAGTCGTCCTGGGAGCCTTGCTGAACTAGAGAGTCTTTGCCTCCCAGTGCACTTAAGTCAGCCAGGCTCAGTAAAGAGAGAGAAAGCACAGAGCAGACCTATGCAGGGGGAAGACTTCTGGTGCTGCCTTAAATGCAAACTGCAGGAGAGATACAAAAGCGGTTTCAAAAGAACTTCAGAATGAGTCATTTTGCCTCTGTTCTCCATTTGTTTAGCCGGCATCCCACATGGGCACAGGTTCCAGTCCCGGCTGCTCCACTTCCAATCCAGCTCTCTGCTATGTCCTGGGAAAGCAGGAGAACATGGCCCACATGGGAGACTCGGAAGAAGCTCCTGGCTCCTGGCTTTGGATCAGCACAGCTCTGGCCCTTGCAGCCATCTGGGGAGTGAACCAGTGGTTGGAAGACCTCTCTCTCTCTGCCTCTACCTCTCTGTAACTCTGTCTTTCAAATAAATAAATAAATAAATAAATCTTTTAAAATTATTTGGAAAGAGAAAGAGAGAGAGAGGGCTGGGCCAGGCTGAAGCCAGGAGCCAGGAGCTTCTTCCAGGTCTCTCACGTGGGTGCAGGGGCCCAAGCATTCTGGCCATTTTCAGCTGATTTCTCAGGCCATTAGAAGGGAACTGGATCAGAAGTGGAGCAGCTAGGACTCTAAGGACTCCAACTGGCACCCATATGGGATGAAGGCATAGCAGGAAGCAGTTTTACCCGCTATGCCACAACGACAGCCCCTGTGAGTTGCTTCTTCATGGGCTGTGCCAATTTTCCTGCGGGGTCACCTCTCCCTTACTGATGTGCGGGTATCCCAGGCATGTGCTGGACACTGTTGTCACGTCGGTTGCACATCAGGGGATGGTGCTCTACTCACATTTTTCAAATGAGAGACAAGAACACGTTTTATGAACTGCTGGCTGTCGGGTTTCAGCCCAACTGTCAGGAAGGTTCTGAAACAGGTCATTAAGTGGGTGATGCGTGACCCTTGAGAAGGGAAGTCAAGTTCATGGGAAGGGACCTAGTTACAAAAAACAACTCACGCTGGACCCTCGGTGTTGGTAGGGTTTGGCCAAGCACTGCCATTTGGACATGACGTGGGACTCAGGAGCTACCAGGCCAGGTGCATCATCTCACAGCAGCATCGTCATCCCCACCCTACAGCATGGAGAGTGAGGCCCCAAGTCGCTCATCAGAGCAGAGGCCTAGGAGAGCGGGCGTGCTGGGGTATCTGTGCCAGGATTTCAGCCAGGCCTTGGACCTCAGCCTCGTGGAGCATCGTGAACTGAACGGCAGACGTTAGCTACATGCAGCTGGAGGCCTACAGGAATTCCCTGGAGACCTGCACCTGGGGCTCTCTGACTTCAGCCCATTCGCTGAGTCCATCCGTGTCTTTTAGCAGGGCAGAGACAATAAGCAAACTGGATCTGTAAGTGCCTTGGAACAGAAGACGGTTAGGAAAATCTAACCAAATGCAATCTTAACCAATGCATCTGAACCAAATGCAAACCCCTGAGGATACATGGAAGGCACTTGGTCCAAGTCTCCCCCTCCACACCTTCCCTGGGTCCAAAGGCCCAAGCTGGGAGAGGGTGAGAGGGACAGTCCCAGGGGCTCCAAGGAGGGGGTGGGGCATCCTGTTGTGGTGGGGACAGAGCGGGAGGAGCCAGAGACGGAATCTAAACCCAAGGAAGCAGGAAGGGGCAGCGGCAGGGCCCGGGAGGGCACGCAAAGCCTGGGACCAGGAGGACATGGAGTTGCTGGGGAGGAGCAGGTCCAGGCTGGGAGGAGGTGAGGACTGGTGGGTCACTCCTCGCACCCGACAGGATCTGCCCTCATCTAGGGGCCCACTCCTCGGGCACACGGTAGGGAAAACCCACAGAGCCAGGTTGGGTGGGGTACGCCCCACGGTCGTGGTGCCCATGGATCCTCCAACTGTCAGAGGGATGATTCAGGACCCAGCTCAACCTAGCAGGGGTGGGAAGGGCAGGCCGCAAGAGGCAAAGGCAAAACCAGACATGGCGAGCGTCAGAAACCACGAGCGTCTCTCGAAATATTCCTCACGGCGGGGGGCGGGGGAGTGTTTGAGAAGCATGTTGGGTCGGATTCGCTTTCTTGTCTTCGGATCATGATAATGACAGACATTCATCATCGCTTTCGGAAAATACATGAAAACAAAGGAGAAAATTAAAATTTCCCATATTTGATTTTTTAAAGAGCTATTTTATTTATTTGAGAGGCAGAGTTTCAGGCAGAGAGGGAGAGACAGAGGTCTTCCATGCGGTGGTTCACTTCCCAAATGGCCTCAATGGCCAGAGCTGATCTGAAGTCTGGGCCAATCCAAAGCCAGGAGCCAGAAGCTTCCTTCAAGTCTCCCATGTGGGTCCACTATGGGCCTATATGGGACCCCAGGGGCCCAAGCACCTGGGCCATCTTCCACTGCTGTCCAGGCATACCAGCAGGGAGCGGGACTGGAAGTGGAACAGCCCAGACTTGGACCAGCACCCATATGGGATTCCGGCACTGCAGGCGGGGCTTAGCCTGCTACACCACAGCCAGTGCTGGCCCTCAATTTCCCATATTTCTGTCCGCAGCATACCTTCTCCTTGTCTGTTCTGCCAGATCGGGACCCTATCGTATGTGTCTGTGCATTTAGCTCTCTGCTGTGTTCTACCTTTTTCTGTCCTCCCTGTGTCCTACATGGAAGCCCCACCCCCAAGGCATGAGGAGGTGGGGCCTCTGAGAGGCCATCGGAGCCCTCATGAGTGAGACGAGTGCCCTCACAAGTCCCCCGGAGGAGTTCCTGCACCCTTGTGTCCTCTGAGGCCACAGAGGGAGGTGCCATCTGCCAGCCAGGACGCCCTGGGCAGCAGAGTCTGCTGGGCCTTGAGTGTGGCCTTCTTGGCTGCAGAGCTGTGAGCAAGAGGCCGCTGTTACCCATCAGCCCCTGGGTCCACGGTGCTCTGTTACCTGAGCCCGTGCAGACACTACCTCCGCAAGCTTTGCCTCATTCCTCAACCATGTGACGGAGTCACTGCACAACATCCCGACACAGCAATGCATCATAATTTATGGAAGAGACCCCGACCCTTAGACGCACACGGATATAAATCCCGAGATACAATCTGGGCATTAATCTTGACAAATATGCTGCACGCCTTCTGCTGTGCCCCGGGGGCGTCACTGTCAGAAGCCATAAAGCCAGCTGCACCAGAGACAGCAGCTCGCAGGTGTGTGTGCTGCCTGGCGGGGCAGGGGGTGGGGAGGTGGCAGGGGGCGGAGACCCTCAGCTGGCACACGGGGTGACCCCAATGCCTGTGTGGAGCAGCACAGCCCCTAATCCTGCCCACCGCCCTCTCTGAACCCAGGACTGCACCTAACAGGGCTCGAGCACCTGTCCACGAGGTCTCCAGAGAGGTGCAAGCCTCAAGGCCCCGTCCCCTCCCTCGCCCCGGCTCTGTATGGTCAGCAGAGGCCACGTTCAATCTCCCCTCAGCCAGCTCCCTTCACGGCTGCTGGGACTGCCACTTCTAAGCTCGCTCTCTCTCTCTCTCTCGCTTTCCCTCTCATTCTTTTGAAAGGCAGAGTTAGAGAGGAGAGGGAAGGGAGAGAGGGAGGGAAGGAGAGAGAGAGAGAGGGAATCTTCCATCCACTGGTTTGCTCCCCAAATGGCCACAATGGTTGGGGCTGGGTCATGCCAAGCCAGGAACTTCTTCCAGGTCTCCCACGTGGGTACAGGGACCCAAGCACTCGGGGTATCTCCCGCTGCCCTCCCAGGCACATTAACAGGGAGCTAGCTGGATGGGAAGTGGAACAGCCAGAACTCAAACCAGCACCCATATGGGATGGGGTTTTTGTAGGGGAAGCTTTACCTGCTATGCCACAGCGCTGGCCCCTCCCTCTCCCTTTAATACCAGAGCTGTGCCGTCCCACCCGTCATGTCCCAGCTTTGCTCCTCACTGTCCTTAACCAACCCCTTCAACAGCTCTGGTCTGCTCAGCACTTTCAGAGATTTTTACAACCTCAGGGAGGAGCAGCCAATGCCACAGCTTCAGGTTCCTCTATTCATGTCTCAGGGACGCTGTCGCAAATTACTCCAAACTAGTGGCTTAAGATAGCAGAAAAGTGGGGCGGGCGTCTGACACAGTGGTTGGAACACTGGTTGGATGCTAGAGGGGAGGGGAGGGGAGAGAGAAAAGAAGAGAGAGCGAGAGAGAGGAAGAGAGAGAGATGGGAGAGAAAAAAAATTGCCCTGCCCCAAGATTTCAGAAAGTATTCTCTGTCGGTTCTGGAAGCTAGGCATCCATAATGAAGGCATGGGCAGGACCACAGTCCTCCTGGAGACCCCAGGCGCTCCTAGGCTGGGGCTGTGCAATTGCAGCGTCCTGAGAACGGGGGCCTGTGAGGGCCCTCCTGTGCTCTGTGACTCACACCTGGAGCAGCGCCCCCTGCGTTGTCAGCTCCGAAAGTCTGCTCAAAGCAGCAGCACTTGCCTCCCCCGGTTAAGTGTGTTCTCCTGCACCACCAATCCCGCTCCTCTGGCTCACCCTCACCACTCACACACGTGCTAAGCCGCCCATCATTCAATAACAGCGTATTTCTAGAACTCCCTGGGCTCTAGGCTTCTCCCCTCCTTTCTCCGCTCTGCTTCATTGCAAAACTTCTCCAGCAGGGGGCGGACAACGCGCTGGTATCGCTGCTTCTCCATCCGCTCTTCAAGCCCCTCCAACCC
Source organism: Oryctolagus cuniculus (assembly GCF_964237555.1). Taxonomy (NCBI): domain Eukaryota; kingdom Metazoa; phylum Chordata; class Mammalia; order Lagomorpha; family Leporidae; genus Oryctolagus; species Oryctolagus cuniculus. Next base: position 11,475,618 of record NC_091439.1, on the reverse strand, counting down.
GGCTTCTGTCTGCACCTCTGCTCTGCAACTCCTTTGGTCAAGGCCATGGGTGACCGCCACGTTGTCCAGCCTCACCTGATAGAATCATCCTAGGAGAAGTCGCCCAGTGGCCGCTTGGATCCTCTGCTCTCGATGGAGTTCATAATTCTCTCTCCAGAGAGGAGGGGAGGGGAGGGGAGGGGAGGGGAGGGAAGGGCTCTCTCCCCAGTGTTACCGTCCTGCCCCCGCCCGCCACCGCTGGAATGCACACTGGAAACTGCGCTTCCCTTGCTAACACAGGTCATCTATTTTCACTCTGGCCCCTGCCCCGGGGTGTGTGTGTGTGTGTGTGTGTGTGTGTGTGTGTGTTTTCCATGCACCTAGGTGTGCAGCCTTGCCTGGCTACTGCTTCACCAGCAGTAGCCGGGTCTCCTTTTCTCCCCAGCTCTGTTTTATCCTCAAAGAAAAAACCAAGGCAGGCATTTAATGAAAAAGGCAGCCACGATGTGGAAGCTGGTTTTTTTTCGGAGTGTGGCCTGCAGGCCCTCTGCGCCGGCAACCTGAAGTGCCTATAAAAAGTAACTCCAAGGAGCTGGCATTGTGGCACAGCGGGTTAAGCCATTTCCAGAGATGCTAGCATCATATATATATAGATATCTATATCTATCTATCTATCTATATATATATATAGGCCAGGCAGAGTTAGACAGTGAGAGAGACAGAGGGAGAGTTATAGACAGTGAGAGAGACAGAGAGAAAGGTCTTCCTTCCGTTGGTTCACTCCCCTAATGGCCGCCACAGCCACTGCTGCGCAGATCCAAAGCCAGAAGCTGGGTACTTCCTCCCGGTCTCCCATGTGGGTGCAGGGACCCAAGCACTTGGGCCATCCTCCTCTCCCCTCCTGGGCCACAGCAGAGAGCTAGACTGGAAGAGGAGCAACAGGGACAGAATCCAGTGCCCCAACCGGGACTAGAACCCGGGGTACCAGTGCCGTAGGCGAAGGATTAGCCAAGTGAGCCGCGGCACCCGCCTAGCATCCCATATAAGCGCCAAGTTAGAGTCCTGGCTGTTTCCCTTCCAGCTCCCTGCTTATGCTCCCGGAAAAGCGGTGGAGAATGGCCCAAGTGCTTGGGTCCCTGCACCTACATGGGAGACACAGATGGAGTTCCGGGCTCCTGCCCAGCTCCGGCCATTGTGGCCATTTCGGGAAGAGAACCAGTGGATGAAAGACCTCTTCCTCTGTCTCTCCTGCTCTGTCACTCTGCCTTTCAAATAAATAAATTTGTAAAACACTAATAACTGCAGGGGTGGGTGACTGGCTTAGTGGCTAAAATGCTCACGCCAGTGCTGGTCTCTTCCCTGGCTCCTGCTGATGCAGACCCTGGGAGGCAGTGCTGATGGCTCAAGTAATTGAGTTTCTGTCACCTACATGGGAGACCTGGATTCAGTTCCCGGCACCTGGCTTCAGCCCAAGACAGCCAGCCCCAGGCAAAGCAGGCAGTGGAGGAGTAAACCAGTAGATGGGAGAGCCCTCTTTCCCTATGTCACTCACGAATAAACAAGAAAATAATTACACTGATCCCCCCCCCCCCCACCTCTCTCCATCCCATCCCCACCCGACTGATTGGCGTCACTGGCAATAGAACCTAGCAAACTACATTTCTGGTAACTTCCCAGATGGGTTCTAACTTGAAAATCACCGGCCCAGAGGAGCATGGGGTCAGAGGCGCGAGGTGACACTGGTCACAGCCCTCCGTCTGCACCTCCGCGGTGAGGGAGGAGAATGCCGTGGGCAGCCAGTGGCCACTTCCCACCCATTTCACAGCATTTGACGACTGTCCAGGGTGTGCAAAATCCATGCCAGGAAATTCTCAATTTAAAAATTGCCTTTGATAGAGATGAGGAGAGTTGGGTTGAGGGGAGAGCAAGAGAGTGTGCGTGCACGAGAGAATCAGCCTGTTTTTCTCTCTTCGAAAATCAGGGAGCCGAAGAGTTGGATGGAGAGGAGCTTCTAATTCTAGTTTGCTCCAGTTTCTGAACTGGTTGCCCCCACCAATAACATGCACAGCAATTTCAAACACACGCACAGAACTACAAAAATAACGCAACCGACATCCATGCCCACCACCAGCACGAAGCACATTGAAACCATCTGTGATGTCTCCATCACACATTTTATTTTTTATTTTTTTGGACAGGCAGAGTTAGACAGTGAGAGAGAGAGAGAGACAGAGAGAAAGATCTTCCTTTTCTGTTGGTTCACCCCCCAAATGGCGGTTGTGGCCAGCATGCTGCGCCAATCTGAAGCCAGGAGCCAGGTGCTTCCTCCTGGTCTCCCATGCAGGTGCAGGGCCCAAGCACTTGGGCCACCCTCCACTGCCCTCCCGGGCCACAGCAGAGAGCTGGACTGGAAGAAGAGCAACTGGGACGGAACCTGGCGCCCCAACCAGGACTAGAACCCGGGGTGCCGGCACTGCAGGTGAAAGATTAGCCTAGTTAGCCGCAGCGCTGGCCTCCATCACACATTTTTTTTTAATTTATTTTATTTGAAAGGCAGAGTTATAGAGAGGCAGAGGGAGAGAGAGAGAGAGAGAGAGAGAGAGAGAGAGAGAGAGAGAGGTCTTCCATCTGCTGGTTCATTCCCTAAATGGCCGTAACAGCTGGAGCTGCACCGATTCAAAGCCAGGAGCCAGGAGCTTCTTCCAGGTCTCCCATGCAGGGTTGGGCCACCTTCTACTGCTTTTCCAGACCATAACAGAGAGCTGGATCAGAAGTGGAGCAGCCGAGTCTCAAACTGGCACCCATATGGGATGCCGGCACTGCAGGCGGTGGCTTTACCCTCTACACTATAGCGCCAGACCTGTGGGTTAGTATTTTTATAAATACTGTATCTTCATCATGTGCCTTTTGTGCCTTTTTGGAAATATCCTCAAACACATCTCTGTTCGCAGCTGTACATCTGCTGGATTCATTTTACCCGATACGGGGCATCCACTACATGCTCACTCCCACCAGCTGTCCAGCCAGGCCTCTCCTGGCCAGCACTCTGCTCAGATGATAAAGTTCAATGAGGGGCTGGTGCTGTGGCACAGCGGGTTTACACCCTGGCTGGCCTGAAGCGCCAGCATCCCATATGGGTGCCAGTTCGACTCGGCTGCTCCACTTCCCATCCAGCTCTCTGCTATGGCCTGGGAAAGCAGTAGGAGATGGCCCAAGTCCTTGGACCCCTGCACCCACATGGGAGACCTGGAAGAAGCTCCTGGCTCCTGCTTCGGATCCGTGCAGCTCTGGCCATTGCAGCCATCTGGGGAGTGAACCATCAGATGGAAGACCTCTCTCTTTCTCTCCCTGCCTCTCCTCTCTCTGTATAACTCTGACTTTCAAATAAATAAATCTTAAAAAAAAAAAAACTCAATGAAAAACACTCTTTGACAATCAATGGACTACATGGGATTTACAAGAAACAATATTATGAACTTAATTATTAGTTGTGAATTGTAGGTTATACATACCCTTTGTAAAATGTATGATAAAAAATAGACATGGCTTTTTCTGGGAAGAGCTGGTTGTTAAACATTTGCCAGCACCCTTCTGTGTAGAGTCACCCTCTCTCAGTCTGTCCTGTTGTCAACACCGTTCCCAAGGGGGCGGTTAAGCCACCATTGGAGACTGCACTCCCATAGCAGAGTGCCTGGCTTCGAGTCCTGATTCCAGCTTCCTGCTGACGCACGCCCTGGGAGGCAGCAGGTGGCAGCTCATTTTGTTGGGCCCCTGCCACCCATGTATGAGACCTGGGTGGAGTTCTGGGCTCCCAGCTTCAGCCTTGCCTGCACCCAGCGGTGGGGCATTTAGAGTGAACCAGTGGATGGAAGATCTCTGTATGTCTGTCCCTCTCTCTGTCTCTTTGCCTTTAAAATAAATAAATGACTTTTTAAAACCTGTCCCCCAGGGACCAGGGTTGTAGTATAGCAGCTAAAGCCACCATCCACAATGCCGGCATCCCATGTGGGCACCAGTTCGAATCCTGGCTGCTCCACTTGCAATTAAAATCCCTGCTAATGGCCTAAGAAAAGTAGCAGCAGATGGCCCAAGTGTTTGGAGTCTTGCCACCCATATGGGAGACCTGGATGAAGCTCTTGGTTCTTGGCTTTAGACTGGCCCTGCACTGGCTGTTGTGGCCATTTGGGGAGTGATCCACTGGATGGATGATCTCTCTCTTTCTCTCTCTCTCTCTCTCTCTCTAACTCTTTCAAAATAAAATAAATCTTTAAAAGCTGCTCCCCAGATTCTACTGACTTAAGGTTTCAGAGAAATCAAATATCTCAGCTCGCATTTGGGACACCTAGATAGATCAATGTGGTACATCAGCTAATAAGATCTCTATTTCAAAGCTAGCTTCCTTCCTGTACCGTGCTCGCTGTGGCCCTGTGTGGGGTGCCCCTTGCTGAGCCACACACAGGAACAAAAATCACAGGATGGAAAACCTGCAGACCTGCTGCAAATGCTCTGATGTCACCATGAGGGACAGAACTGGTGCCAGGAAACCCTCACCTGCGATGTCCCTGGTGCCACCAGCAGAAGAGGGGCCCCCAGAGTGGTCTTGGCACTGACAGCCTTGTTCACAGGAGATGCCAGGGGTGGGCACTGTGGCGTAGTGGGCTAAACCTCTGCTTATGGCACTGGCATCCCATCTGGGTACCGGTTCGAGTCCCAGCTGCTCCTCTTCCCATCCAGCTCTCTACTATGGCCTGGGAAAGCAGTAGAGGATGGCTCAAGTCCTTGGGCTCCTATACCCACATGGGAGACCTGGAAGAAGCTCCTGGCTGGTGAGAACCAGTGGATGGAAGACCTTTCTCTCTGTCTCTTCCTCCCTCCATCTGTAACTCTACGTCTCAAATAAATAAATAAAATATTAAAAAAAAAAAAGGATATGCCAATGGCAGACTTTTTGTCCTTGGAGACAGACTACATTTCATAAAGTCTCACTCTGGACAAATTTCTTTCTTTCTTTCTTTCTTTCTTTCTTTCTTTCTTTCTTTGGTTATAATCCAAAGTTCTACATATGCTAATTTTATAATTACAAAGGAAATCTTCCTCCATTTCTGCGCTGGCTTGCCAGGTTCATTTTTGAGGGAGTGACCATCAAAAGAGGAAATAGAGGATTCTCTTCACTGCCTTTGGTTTTTCTGAGGTTGCAGTGGCTACAGGTCCAAAACGATAGTTTGGGGCTGGCCTTCAGCTTAGCGGTTAAGACACTCACCCCGTACGCGACCACCTGGGTGGGACACCCACCTCCTGCCCTGACCAGCTTCCTGCTAATGCAGACCAGGGGGACAGCAGGGATGACCCAAGCAAACAGGTTCTTACCATCCCTGTGGGAGACAGGGACCAAGCCCAGTGTCCAGCCAGGCCCACGGCCTTAGCAGGAGTGAATCAGCCAGCAGATGAGATCTCTCTCCCTCTCTCTCTCTCTCTTCTTCCCCTCTCAAATAAATAAGTTGAAAACAAGTTAAGAATTTACCTGGGTTGGGGCCAGTGTTGTGGCACAGCGGGTTAAAGCCCTGGCCTGAAGTACCAGCATCCCATATGGGCGCCAGTTCAAGTCCTGGCTACTCCACTTCCAATCCAGCTCTCTGCTATGGCCTGGGAAAGCAGTGGAAGATGGCCCAGCTCCTTGGGCCCCTGCACCCACCTGGGAGACCTGGAAGAAGCTCCTGGCTCCTGGCTTTGGATCGGCACAGCTCCAGCCATTGTGGCCATCTGGGAAGTGAATTGGCAGATGGAAGATCTCTCTCTCTGTCTCTACCTCTCTCTGTAAATCTGTCTTTCAAATAAATAAAATAAATCTTAAAAAAAAAAAAAAAACAGAATCTACCTGGGTCCCTCTCGTGTACATCCTCTGCTAGAGAAGAAGTGGCACAGGATTTGAAGCAGCCCAGCCCCTCACAACGGCCCCAGCATTGCCCTGGTGTCAGAATCTGAGACAAGGTCATGAAAACTCAGAACATTTTTAACCCAAGACTCCCTGCCTTTTCAATGGCAAAACGTCAAGCCCCTCTGGCATCTCTAATTGAGCCCAGGGCTACGAATTCCTGGAGTTGTGCAATTCTATCTCGAACATGTAGTCAGCCCCAACCAATGCTCACGGGAGAAGAAGGAATGAGAGCAGAGGAGCCCAGAGGCTGGCCTAGACACGCCCACACCCGGAGTCCTGCTTGGAGCCCCCATTCCCGAGGAAGTGACTCATGGCTACTATCTGATGGTGCAGGGGAGACATACTGGCACGTGTCTCTGTCAGCCCGTTCCATGCAAGCGCTGTCCTCATCCCTGGGGAATGATGTGTGTTTGGCTAAGTTCCATGTTTAGCACAAACACACAGGCTGTCTGCCATCGCCAAGGCTGGGGCCGTCTCGGCTTCTGTGTCTGCCAGACAGCTGCGCTCTTCATTGCCGTGTAAGTTCAGGCAGAGTTCCAAAAGCAGGAACTTCATCATCAGAGAAACTCCTAAGTGAGTGCCTACTGTGTACATGTGTACAGCAGGTGCAATGAAAAACTAGGCTATGGGAGTGCAAGGGTGAACGACAGAGTTGGATAAATAAACCCTGGGTCACACCACAGCAATGGCAGAGCTCTGGGCAGTGTGGGGGGCACTTGACTCCTGGCTGGCAGGCCTGCACTCTCTCGGGAGGGTGGGGGGCACATGACCCCTGGCTGGCAGGCCTGCACTCTCTCGGGAAGAAGTGATACATGAACTGGGCGTTGGAAGAAAAAGTTCCCATTCGCTGGGGCTTTGAAACCAAAAGCCTCTACCTTCCCTCCTGACTTCCTGTGGCCTCAGATGGGAAGAGGCAGGAATTCTGCCTCCGGAGAATAACAGAAATTCTGGGGACTATGCTGTGGTGTAGTAGGTTAGGCATCTGCCTGCGGCACCGGCATCCCATATGCGCGCGGTTCAAGTCCTGGCTGCTTCCCTTCCAATCCTGTTCCCTGCTGATGGCCTGGGAAAGCAGTGGAAGATGGCCCAGGTGCTTGGGCCCCTGCACCTGAGTGGGAGATCCGGAAGAAGCTCCTGGCTCCTGGCTTAGGATCGGCCCAGCTCTGGTTGTTGTGGCCATCTGGGGAGTTAACCAGCGATGGAAGACCTCTCTCTCTCTGCCTCTGCCTCTTCTGTCTGTGTGTAATTCTGATTTTCAAATAAATACATACATCTTCTGAAAAAAAAAAAAACAACAGATGAGGATGAGGATTAGGGCTTAATGTGTCAGACCCCATTTTTTTAAAATTTGTTTATTTGAAAGGCAGAGTGACAGAGAGAGAGACACAGAGAGAGAGGGAGAGAGAGGGAGACACAGAGAGAGAGGGAGAAATCAGTCTTCTCTCCACTGGGAGAGAGAGGGAGAGAGAGGGAGAGGGAGGGAGAGAGAGGGAGACACAGAGAGGGAGACACAGAGAGGGAGACACAGAGAGAGAGGGAGAAATCAGTCTTCTCTCCACTGGGAGAGAGAGGGAGAGAGAGGGAGAGGGAGGGAGAGAGAGGGAGAAATCAGTCTTCTCTCCACTGGTTCACTCCCCAAATGGTCACAATGGCCAGGGCTGGGCCAGGCTGAAGCCAGGAGCCTGGAACTCCATCCAGGTCTCCCATGTGGGTGGAAGGGGCCCGAGTACTTGGACCACCTTCTCCGCTCTCCCAGGCACATTAGCAGGGAGCTGCACTAGAAGTGGAGCCAGGACGCGAGCTGCCACTCTGATTTGGGATCCCAACACCACAGGCGGCAGCTTAACTCAGGGCACCTCAACCGTCAATTCCTGAGACCCCTTTCTAAGCTGTATGTGTGTTAGACAACACGTGCAGTATCACATATTGACTGCTACTATTCTCCCCACCTCACAGATCAGGAAACCGAGCCACGTGGAGCAGAGTCGTTTTCCTAAACCACATATGAGAGGCAAGTCAGGTTCCAGCTCGCACTGCAGACGGCACGCCCCCGCCCCCAGCATGCCGCTCGCACGACTGCAGGGAACCCGGAATGCATCTAACCGCGGCAGAGGGAGCAAAGGCGGCCTCTCCCACTGCTCTGCGCTCCCACCGGTGCAGGAACGAGGAGGACTCGTCCTAAGAGTTTCTGGCTAAGTCAGGAGTCACTGGTGCTGGGCCTGTGTGATGCCGAGACCCAGCTCCTTATTTATAAAATAAGGGGGACAAGGAGGTCGACCAGATGGTCTCCGAGGCCCCTTTGTTGTTTCTGGGCTATGCAAGGCTCCGGCCAACTTTGGTGACTGGGGCCTGTCTGCAGCCGCTCCCCCACCTCAGTGGGCTCCCAAGCCCTCGGGAGTGGCTTCCGAGGCCTCTAGGGGCTGCGAACCCCACTTTGAGAGCCAATGAAAGTGGAGGCTCATCCTCTCCGGGAAGAACACCTGCACCTGCTTGTTTAGCACTGCGCCTTTGCGCACGTGACTCCAGGCTGTCCCATTGTCACTGAGGGCTGTGCCATCCGGAAGTCCCCAGGATAAAATCTCCGGCACTGGAAAACGAGGCCGGAAGTGAGTGAAGTTGAAAGCGCCAGCTGCCTCTGCGGAAGCTGCGGTGGGCGGGTCAGCTGGCCGCGCGCTGGAAAGCAGACCACGGAGACCACGCAGGCACAGGTGCAGAGGGGCGGCCTGGCCAGGGAGGGCTCTGAGACTGAGGTGTCGCCTCCCGCGTCTCCTCCTGGGAGAGGAGAGCGTGTGTGAGCCCCCTCTCAAGGCTCCGCAGGTGCCCCGGCCCTGAACACTTGGCCCCAGCATGGAAGACACCTGCTGGGAGCAGCAGGTGTCACCTGGTCCATGGCTCAGAGCCGGGCCCACCTGGCCTCAAATGCCTGGCAGCTGCAGGCCGGCTGTGTATGTGGGAGCTGGGGCTTCTCCATATGCGCAGACTGGCTGAACTCGACACCCCGAAGGCCCCGAGATACCGCATAGATAAAACTCCAAGGACTTCTAAAAATACCTTTCAGAAAGGATGCTGAAGCTGAACGTAATACTTGCCAAGAGACCCCCGGAGAGAAAGCAGTAGGCTGTGCAAACTGTGCTCCGGGCTGGCTGGCTGCTTCTCCCCCAACCCCGGCACTCTGGTGCATCAACGCGGCCAGTGCACAGGAGCTGCGTTTGCTAAGACGTTTTTTTGCTTCTTGCTCTTGGGCACCGCCCTTGTGGGCGCATGAGCCCACCTTCGTGGAGCAGCCACGCCCGCCTCTCCTACCTGTTGTTTGCTATCGCGAAGGAAGTGCACAGAGCACTAAGAAACCAACGTCAATAGTAGGAGCTTAAGGACCTCGTGAGTACGCACGAAGGCTGGGTTTTCCTTGGCGTGTTTGCTTGGAGACTTTGCTCTCTTGGTGTTGGATGAGGAATACTCGCTGTGTTCTTAGAAGCAGACCATGAAGGTAACTCTTAAGTTTTTACAAAGCACGAAGATTTGGGTAGAGCTGTTCCTAGGGTGGAGATGAGTTTTCTTTAGTAAACAGGAGGACGCCAGGTGAGGGGTGGGAACGTGGGGCCTTGTTGGGAGAAGTGAGGACAGCTGTCATGCAAGGGAGCATCTGTGTTTTTATCTTGGCTACACCCAAGATTCCCCTTCCAACGTCTGGCTTGCCTATGCGTATCGTGCAAACGCAACTCAGGCAAAATGTGCCATTGCATAAAGAGGGATTCCTAGGATAGGAACTTTTACCCCAGGCAAACAACATCTTTTTTAGCAAGCAGATGCTTACAACAGGAGTCACTGTGCACTACTTCCCACGCGGGACCTCTGTCCTCACTGAGTTGTGTTAGGAGAGTTAACTGTAAAACTCCAAGATTCAGTTCGTCGTAGTGCATGAAGTGGGAGATGTGAACACCTTGTCTCAGCTGTTGAGGAACAGGTTTGCAAGTGTGCAAATTGTTGAACTCTGCTTAGTGTGGAGCTGGTCTTCTGTGTAGAAATTCAACTGAAAATGGATCTTAGTGGAGGATGGGACTGGGGAGGGGAGAGGGAGGAGGAGGAGGAGGGGTGGGGGTGAGCATGGTGGGAGAATCACTGTATTCCTAAACGTGTACTTAGGGAACGCATGAAGTTTTTATCCTTTAAATATAAGGTTTCTTGGGGGGGGGGGGTGCTTTCCTTTTTTTTTTTTTTAACAATGCAATATTCAGCTTCCAGAAGACTGAGAAAAGATTTAAATTTCTCAAAAGCCAAGGAAAACAACAGAGAAGTCTGCATCCCGTGATCTCCACCCACAACCTCTAACTCAGCCACAACCTGAGATGGACGTGCTGGGGGGAGGGGGAGCCGGTCTGGGCGCCTTTGAGGAGCCTGGGGAACGAGTGCCCTCTCCTGGACAATCCAGTGATTGCACTTTCAGGAAGCCTTGATGGAGGCTCCGCTCTCAAGCTTGTTCTTGGTACAGACCGCAAAGACGTTCGTGGTGGTGCCTGCGTTCAGAGAGCCAGCTCTATGTCAGAGGATCAAATAGCTGACTCCGGGGTTTTCCAAGTAATCGGAGAGAACAGGAAATCTATTATCTAATCCTGTTTCTTAAAATGTGATGGCCTGTTCCATTTATAGCCCACATTTCATTTTTAAAATCTAATCGTTTATGGTCTTTCTCTGTTTAAATGTGTTTATTTAATGGTTCCAAACCCCTTCCTTTCTGAAGAGTGGGAGCGGGGTGGGTGTGTGACCTATGACTAAGGCAGCTGCCATGCACACTGGAGGGCCCGGGATTGAGTCCTGGCCGCTGGCCCTGACCCCAGCTTCCTGCTGAGGTGCAGAGGACCCAAGTGATTGAGGGAGACCTGGATCGGGTTCCCTGCTCTGGCTTTGGCCTGCCCCGATTCTAACCACTGTGGGCTTTGGGGAGTGAAGCAGCTTATGTGGTAGCTCTTTCTCTGTCACTCTCTTCCTCCTCCTGTCTCTCTGTTTCTCTTGTTTTCCAAGAAACAGATACAAATTTGAAAAATAGAGTATACACAAGATTAGTGGCAAAGATGTATAGAATGTTTGTTTCCAGGAGAGAGACTGGATCCTCAATTACCACCATAAGAAGATAAACTGATCTCTGTGAAGACCAAATCAAATTATTCTCTTGTGTGCCACTAATGTATCACAGAGTTCTTGGACAATACCTTCAGCTCTTCCAGAATGCTACTCATCAGGGCTGGCGCTGTGGTACAGGGGTCAAGGCACTGCCTGCCGTGCCCGCATCCAGTATGAGTGCTGGTTGGAATCCCCACTGCTCCACTTCCTTCTTCCTTTTTTATTTTTTTAAAGATTTATTTATTTATTTGAAAGAGTTACACAGAGAGAGAAGGAGAGGCAGAGAGAGAGAGAGAGAGAGAGAGAGAGAGAGAGAGGTCTTCCATCCACTGGTTCACTCCCCAATTGGCCACAATTGGCCAGAGCTGCGCCGATCTGAAGCCAAGAGCCAGGAGCTTCTTCCAGGTCTCCCACATGGGTGCAGGGGCCCAAGGACTTGGGCCATCTTCTACTGCTTTCCCAGACCATAGCAGAGAGCTGGATCAGAAGTGGAGCAGCCAGGACTGGAACCAGTGTCCATATGGGATGCCAGCACTGCAGGCAGCAGCTTAACCTGCTGTGCCACCCCCCACCCCCGGCTACTCCACTTGCAATCCAGCTCCCTGATAATGCAGGGAGTTCCAGGGATCCTGGCTTCAGCCAACCCCAGCCCCAGCTGTTGTGGGCATTTGGGGAAGGAACCAGCAGATTAGAGCCTCTGTCTCTTTCTAGCTTTCAAATTAAAAAAAAAAAAAGTTTAATTTGGTGCAAATTTTATTTTTTATTTTTATTATTTTTTTTTTTTACAGGCAGAGTGGACAGTTAGAGAGAGAGAGACAGAGAGAAAGGTCTTCGTTTGCCGTTGGTTCACCCTCCAATGGCCACTGCGGCCCACGCGCTGCAGCCGGCACACTGCGCTGATCCGATGGCAGGAGCCAGGTGCTTCTCCTGGTCTCCCATGGGGTGCAGGGCCCAAGCACTTGGGCCATCCTTCACTGCACTCCCTGGCCACAGCAGAGGGCTGGCCTGGAAGAGGGGCAACCGGGACAGAATCCGGCGCCCCGACCGGGACTAGAACCCGGTGTGCCGGTGCTGCTAGGTGGAGGATTAGCCTATTGAGCCACAGCACCGGCCAAATAAATTTTAAATCCAAGGGTAGTTTTTTCATAATATGCATTTTCCAAGAACTTTTTGAAGACCCCCTCATAATAAATGTCCAGCACCCCCATCATCAAAATCGCTTTCCACCCGTCTCTGCTCCTCTGCTTTGCACTTTTGATTATAAAAATAAACTCTCCAAAATAAATGTGGAACTTAGTGAGCTGTCATAGGTGAATGCCCTTGTGACCAAAAGTGCTAGCCACCCTAGAAACTCCTCCACTGCCTGTCCAACTCAACCCCCTCTCTTCCCCACAAAGAACCCATGTCCTGACTTTGATTGCAATCTGTTCCTTGTTCCTTTATGGCTTTAGCAACCACACGTGCAGGCTTAGTTATGTCTTCCACTTTTTATACTTTATGGCTTTTATCCTTTCCCACAGAACGTCATGGGGCCCGGGTTTTGCCGAGCGTGGTCTCGTGGTGCAATTCTGCTTGTTCCTCCATCCCCTTGGCAGGAAACTGCATGTTGGTTATCTGAAGCCGGAAGCTGAATCAGATGCATGTTTCGTTTCCCTGGCAAGACTGTAGGTGGCGCTGTGTCCTCTCCTCAGGAGGTGCATTGCCACGGCTTTTGTGATGTCACCAGATGCTGTAGACCCATCGCTTTGCTGTTCTACAAAATGGAGTGATTCTAATGTCGCTCTTTTTCTTCTACTTTTATAAAGGCTTGCTGCCCTTCGTGTTATATTTGAGTGCCCAGTAGTTGGATTCATATCAAAAAAGCTTGATTTTCTCTGCTTTAATTACCCAGTCTTCAAGACAGTGAATGCATCCCCGGGGTGAATTTAAAACATGGCTGTAGATTCTCAGTGCTTCTGCCTTCAAGAGGTGGACTCTGGGTGCCATTGAATCTCGGTGGATGACTGTATAAGGAGTGACAATTTGTGACTTCTGCGCAATATCATAGATCACGCAGCTTCTGCCTTGTGTGCTGAAGTACCTGCTCTTGGTGCCCAGAGCTGCCAGTGAGAAATCTGAGGACCTGAGAACCCACCGCGGACAGGCCACACACACACACACACCACACACCCCACACATGCACACGCACATACACACACCACACACACACACACCACACATGCACATACACAAACCAAACATACACACCATACACACCACACATGCACGTGCACATACACACACCCCACACACACACCCCACACACATACACCACACATGCATGTGCACATACACACACCACACACACCACACACACATGCATGTGCACATACACACACCACACACATGCATGTGCACATACACACACCACACACACACCCCACACACATACACCACACATGCACGTGCACATACACACCCCACACACATACACCACACATGCGCATGCACATACACACCACACACACACCACACATGCACATGCACATACACAAACCACACATACACACCACACACACCATACATGCACACACATACACACACCACACATGCACGTGCACATACACACCACACATGCACACACACATACACATACCACACACCACACACACACACACACACACACACCCCACACATGCACATGCGCATACATACTGGCTCATGGCCCCCGCTGACTCATCGCCCACCCCCACCCCAGCCCCAGATTTGATGGGAAGCAGCTTCCGCATGATTCCAGTCCCAAATGAGGGCCCAGAAGTCATGGGCCGTTCCCACCAGGCCCTGCCTGAAGTCCAGAATCCATCAGCATCAGACCATTGTTGCTTTGTGTTACTGAGTCTTGGGGGAGCTTGCTGTCCACGGTAGTTAGAACAGTCCCACGGCACCTCCTGAAGACAGTAGATGAGATGCTGTAGTGTCCTTATGAGCTCATGGATTTAACAAAGCCCATAATTTCAACACTGAGTATTCCCCATATTTTCAATGCTCCTGTTTGCCCTTATTTGGCCAATAGCGCCTCTTCAGGTTGGTGTTTGGTGTGACAAGATGATCAGGGATTCAGTCATTTCTCCAGAAATCCCTGGTTTTTTTCTTTCTTTTTTTTTTTTTTTTTGACATTTTAAAATTTTTTTAAGGAATGCAAATTTCATGAGTACAACTTTAGGAATATAGTTATTCTTCCCACCATACACGCTCTCCCACCCACACTCCCACCCCCCACCCCTCCCTCTCCCCTTGCCAGTCCCGTTCTCCATTAAGATTCATTTTCAATTAACTTTGTACACAGAAGACCAATTCTATACTAAGTAAAGGTTTCAATAATTTGCACACAAATACACAAACTGAGAACTAGTTTTACAGTTAACTCTCATAATACAATTCATTGAGGACAGAGGTCCTGCATGGGGAGTTAGTGCACAATGACTCCTGTTGTTGATTTAACAATTAACACTCTCATGTATGATGTCAGTGACCACCCGAGACCCTGGACATGATCTGCCTAGGCTATGGAAGCCTTTTGAGCTTTTGAGTCCACAAACTCCATCAGTATTTTAGAGAAGACCATAAGCAAAGTGGAAATTCTCTCCTCCCTTTAAAGAAAGTACATCGTTCTTTGATGACCACTTCTTTCTGCTGAGGTCTCACTCACAGAGATCCTTCATGTAGAACATTTTTTGCCACGGTGTCTTGGCTTTCCATGCCTGAAATGCAGTCCATACAGTAGACTCATAGAATGACAATCACTTTAAATAACATTCTGACTTCAGAATCAGCCCTTAAAGCTTCCTGGCCTGGCCTCGTTTCTTTTTGCAGGAATCATTCATTGCAATTAGATTGATGATTGTCCCTGGGCTTCAGCTGTAGATAGATAGATTCAGTAGACAGATAAAATACTTACAGATTCAAACCTGGATATTAGCTATTTTGCTTAACCCATTATGTTCCATTATCCTATATTTAGGACACCTATAAAGACTTCAATAGAGCTATTTATACCATGTGTACTAACTTTGAAATAAAGAACATGGCATTGAAATATTCACAGAATTGCAAAGTTGGGGCTTATTGGGTGACTTTCTTGCACCTTTCCTGACTGATTTCTTTGAATCTGTGCGGATTTTCTTCACACACTGCAACACCTGATTCTCATGGGATGAGAAAATGCCTACATTCCATAATTACTCTTTTACTGCAGCTGGCATCACAAGATAGCAGTCTCAGCATCACATCAGTGCTGCCATCAATAAAGTTACTGAGAACAGCTTAGAGTGTTCAGCATGTGCTGGTTCCCTTCTCCCCCATTTATATTTTAGGTTTGTTCTGTATCCACAGTGTCTGTACATATAGCCTGGACATAGTGCATACTCATCTTTTTAACACTCATTTAGTTTTAATTATGGTGAATATTTCAAAAAGTTCCTGGAGGGGCCAGTGTTGTGGCTCAGCAGGTTAAGCCACCATCTACAATGCCAGCATCCCATATGGGTGCTGGTTCAAGTCTTGGCTACTCTACTTCCAATCGGGCTCCCCACTAATGCACCTGGGAAATCATCAGAAGATGACCCAAGTCCTTGGGCTTCTTCACCTACATGGGAGACCCAGATGGAGTTCCAGGCTCCTGGCTTGGGCCTGGTCTGGCCCTGGTTGCTGCAGCTATTTGGGGGAATAAACCAGAGGATGGAAGATATTCTCTCTCTCTCTCATTCTGCCAAATAAAGAAGTAACTCTTTTCTTTATAAAGACGATCATGGAAAAGTGGAATTAAAAGATATGTGGGTTTTTTGTTTGTTTGTTTGTTTGTTCGTAAAGAAGCTTCTCATGGTAGGCATTTTCCGTGAACTTGTGCGGGCAATATGTATCGGATGTCCCCCAGCAGTCTGCTTATCGACGGAGCTCTAATCACTCTGGCTGTCCGAGACTCATTCTCCAGCAGATTCCTCGGGAAAGGCTATGGAAGCAGCAGTCCATACGTCCTGACATGTTGATGACAGTCCGTACCCTTCACCAGAACTCAGTTTTGCTGCATGTCAAGTTTCGGGCTCATGTCAGCCTGAGCCCGGTGGCCGACTGTGTATGCGGGAGCTGGGGCTTCTCCATATGTGCAGACTGGCTGAATTCGACACCCGGAAGGCCCCGAGATACCGCATAGATAAAACTCCAAGGCGCTCGAGGCTTTGAACAGAATGACTTCTAAAAATACCTTTCAGAAAGGGAAGCTGAAGCTGAACATAATACTTGCCAAGAGACCCCCGGAGAGAAAGCAGGATTTGTCCAACCTGCGAAATCATGGATGAAGAATCACTGTGTGTCTGAGAACAGAATCCTTGTAAATTGAATTCTAGTTAATACATCTTAGGGGAGCTCTCTGTATTTTTTTTTTTTTTTTTTTTTTTTTTTTTTTTTTTTACAGGCAGAGTGGACAGTGAGAGAGAGAGACAGAGAGAAAGGTCTTCCTTTGCCGTTGGTTCACCCTCCAATGGCCGCCGCGGTCGGCGCGCTGCGGCCGGCGCACCGCGCTGATCCGATGGCAGGAGCCAGGAGCCAGGTGCTTTTCCTGGTCTCCCATGGGGTGCAGGGCCCAAGCACCTGGGCCATCCTCCACTGCACTCCTTGGCCACAGCAGAGGGCTGGCCTGGAAGAGGGGCAACCGGGACAGAATCCGGCGCCCCGACCGGGACTAGAACCCGGTGTGCCGGCGCCGCTAGGCGGAGGATTAGCCTAGTGAGCCGCGGCGCCGGCTGCTCTCTGTATTTTTTTAAATGTTAAAATAGGAGAAAGAAGAAAGGGAAGGTCTCAAAGAGGTGGTTTCTCTCCTTTATTAATTTTTTTGAAAAATTTATTTATTTATTTGAAAGAGTTAGAGAGAGAGAGAGAGACAGATAAAGATCTTCCATCCACTGACTCACTTCCCAGATGGCCACAATGGTCAGAGCTAGGCCAGACTGGAGCCAGGAGCTTCATCCAGATCTTCTACATGGGTGTGGGGGCCCAAGCACTTGGGCCATCTTTCACTGCTTTTCCCAGGCCATTACCAAGGGGCTGGATTGGAAGTGGAACAGCCGGGATATGAACCAGAGCCCTTACGGGATGCCGGCAGCACAGGTGGCAACTTTGCCCACTACTCCACAATGCCAGCCCCTATTTTAAAGGAGCTTTTCTTTAGATGGATTTAGTGGCAGAGTGTTGATAAAGCATGACAGGTGTTGAACGTCCATGGTAATAAGGCAGCTGTATAATGTTAGTGGGAAAAAATGGAACTAAAAGATAAGTGGATTTTGGTGCAAAAAAAATGAAAATCATGTATAGTGTTCTCATATAACATGCAGTTTCCAGGAAAGCTTTGAAGACCTTGTACTTCAGTCTGAGTTGCTGGAAGGGATGTTTTAGGGGAAAGGATGAAAGGATACCAAGTGTGCGGGTAAAGGTGACAGCAGCAGGGCGGGCAGGGCAGGGCAGGCTAAGCCTCCAGCTGAGATCCCGTGCCCCACATGGATGCGCCTGGGTTCTGTACCCAGCTCCAGCTCCGACTCCAGCTCCTGACTCCAGCTTCCTGCTAATGTAGACCCTGAGAGGCACCAGGTGATGGCTCCCTGCCTGCCACCTGGGAGACCTGGATTGTATTCCTAGCTCACAGCTTCTGCCCTGCAGATGTCTTGAGCACTTGGAGGGATTGGCCAGGGTATGGGAGCTCCCAGTCTGTCTGTCTGCCTCTCAAATTTAAAAGAAAATGACACAAGGCCTGAATTGACCGGAAGAACTGGGCTGTGTCTCTGAGCAAAGCCAGCCACGGCCTGCAGGAGGCAGCAGCTGCTCCCAGAGACCAGGGACCTGGGACCAGGCCCTGGAGTCCCACCCCCCACCCCACCCACCCTGGAACAGCCAGGATTTGGTTCTGGCTGAGAATCGCTGACCACAGGTGCCCTGGACGAAGCGTTCCATTTCCTGTGCCTTAACAGGGGAATTCCTAGGGAATGGAGATTTCTTTAGCTCAGGTGCTGGAGGCTGAGAAATCCCAGGGCACAGGGCTGACTTCTGGTGAGGGCCCTGCTGCTGCAGGAGAGACAGGGAGAGACAGACACGCATGCATTCGGCGGCTCAAGTCACTCTTCCTCTCCCTACGGAGCCACTGATGCCATCACAGGGTCCCTACCTAATGGCCTTACCTAATCTGAATGACCCACGAGAGACCCCATGGCCCAACAGCATTAACAGATACCTTTAGGGCGTCAGTGTCCAGCACAGGCATTCCCGGGACACACCCTAGCCGCTACAGCTGGCGTGATTAGCAGGAGAAAGTGCCCGCTGGGCTCATCCGCACCAGCAGCTTTATCGTCCCCCCAGAAGGGCCTTTGCATTTGGTTTTACTCCCTGTTGCAGGCCTTATCTGACTCAAGGTGCCCCTGGGTGGGTTCGGGTTGCTGGCTGGCCACTTATCTAAGATGACAGAAGCCTTCCTGCGCCTAGGCATGTTAAATGCCTCTTTTCTCCCATTAAACAAAAGCCAGAAATTTTCATTTCTCTCTTATTTTCTGCAAGGCATCACATGTCCCAGGGTACTTCAAAGGATTCATGCCAAATGGATTCAAAGATAAGTTTATTTTGGTGCAAGAGAATGTGAAATCCTCACAGATAGGCTCCTCTCCCAAGTGCTAAGCCCGGCATGGGTTTGGCACTGAAGTGTTAGATCTGCCACCAGATGTCTTGGGTGAACCCTTGAAAATGAGGCACCCTTCAAACCTGATCACTACAGAGCTGACCGTGCACAACGCAAAGAACCGTGGCACCATCGCTTCAGTGCCTAAGAAGTTACCTCTGTTAGGTAGGAAGTTAAGAATCAGCCTCTGTGTGTGTGTGTGTGTGTGTGTGTGTGTGTGTGAAGGGCCTGAAGAGACCAACATCTGCTTTGGAAGCCCCAGAAGCCCTGCATCTTGCTCTTCAAAGTCCTGCTCAGACCCTGCTAACCTTGCGGGTAGTCCCAGCCCTTCCCCAGAGAAAAGCTCCCAGGAGAACTCTCTCTCCTCAAGACCAAACGGGTCACCTGACCTGAGAACAGGGGGCAGTAAGCCTTCCCAGACACTCAGGGAAGCCCCTCTGCTCTGCCCGGTGCTGGCAAATCTGGGGAGGAATTTGCTAATTTTCACCCAACAAAGCCTTTGCCCAGGGCTCCCCATCCTTTGTCCTGGGACGGGGTAAAGAGACTCCTTAAAAACCGGGAGTCTGAACAAAGACTGCACGTTCAGCTCTCTGCTCTGCTGACCGCCCACCTGGCCTGCCCAGGTGCATTCTCTCCACTCAATCATGTCACCTCACTCTCCCCCAGTCCGAGCAACTGGGCGCTCTCTCTCTGTCCCTTCCATTCTGAATGATGCCCCATCCCTAATAAAGCCTTATTACTTCGCTCTCCGTCTCACGCCTGAATTCTTTCTTGCGTGAAGACAAGAACCCCATGGTTTCCACGGCTCTTTTCTCCGGTGACACCTTCAGGACCTTCAGAGCTCAAGTGTGCAAAAACAGTTAGCGCAGTGCCTGGGCCAGAGAAACAGCCGTGTTAGCCGTCATCATGTGTTTGCACCGCTGCGCCTCTCCCTCTGTCTGAGAGTACTCGCCAGATCCACAATACAGAGTCATCTCCAGAGTTCTCTGCCTGTTCTGAGTCCATCTCTGATGTTTGCAAGCCAGTAAATGCAAACACAGGCAGCAAGGACAGAGGACTCGCTTATGCGCCCTGAGTGAAGGAAGAAACTCGATGCTGCGGAACATGCAAGCAGGGCCTCGTCTCCACCGGGCAGCACCTCCTGCCACGTGTCAGGGTGTGCGAAGAATTCTTTACTTCCTGCAGCTGCAGGGAAAGTGGTTTTGCCCTGTGTATCTGCCCCAGCAGTGCCAGCCTTGCCAGTGGCTCCACACAGGCATGGTGCGCCATCAACCAACAAATAGGCTCATCATGTCGCATGTGCAGTGACATGGGCCAGGGGTGGTGCTCCACTCCGATGGCAAATAGCTCCCGCCCCCACGCCACCCACCCCACCCCACCCAGAGAGCCTCTGCTCATAGGAGCCTAAAGGGAAGGGGATGTGGGGGGTGCAGCAGGGAATTTGGGAAAGAGGCCACAAGGAAAACACAGGCTCTGGGATGATTGTCTGGGGCCCTCAAGTCAGTGGAGAGGATTTGTTTATTTATTTGGCAGAGTGACAGAGAGGAAGAGACACAGAGAGATCTTCCGTGCGGTGTTTCACTCCCCAGTTGGCTGCAAGGAAGCCCTGAGCCTCAAAATACCAACCCCCAGGCCTCCCCTGCACCCCTTTCACCCCACAGGCCCCTCACCAACTCTGGATTCTGTGGGGACCCCACCCGAGGCAGCTCCCCCACCTCAGACTTCCCAGTCTCTGAACTGTGAGCTGAGTGAACCTTGCTTCCTTGTAAATTACCTGGTGCAGCAACCGGAAATGGCCCAAGGCTGGGGTCTAATTTACATAGACTGTATTCACTGATGTTACTAGCACAGTACAGAGTGCTGGGAAATGTGCGGGCGTGAAGCCACCACGCAGTCAGGAGATGACACCTGCTCCTCACCTCCAATCCACTGTGTCCCTGCACCAGGGTGCTTCCTGCCATTGTCTGGGACCAGCCAGCCACTGATCTGCCTCCTGCTTCTAGAATTCCTCTTCTGGAATTTCATGTGATTTAAATTACATAGGGCACAACCTTTGGTGTCTGAATTCTTTCACTCAACAATGTGCTTCTTTTTTTAAGATTTACTTATTTATTTTGAAAGGCAGAGAAACAGAAAGACAGAGGCAGAGAGAGAGAGAGCGCGCACAACAGAGAGGTCT